>NW_023601433.1:67218766-67818766 GCF_014898055.3 Talpa occidentalis | reverse complement strand
ATAGGGCCTCCCTGCAAGGGGTTAAGAGGCAGCACTATGAAGCTATCCACCACCACTGCAGCATGAGTTCTATCCCTGGCCAGGGAGGTGACCCACATCGCGCAGCAGACCTCTCCTGTCTCTCCCGCTGCTCCTCTCACCTGTGTATTTCAGTAAAAATCTACCTGTCCTGCTCTCCACTCTGTCTCTGGTGAATCCTCTCACCCCACCCCCATCTCTGGCCTGCACTCCAGCTCTTGTATACATAAATAAATAAATCTTTTTTTTTAAAAAAGGGAATTTACAGTTGGAGACAGAGGCATACACAGACAACTTCAGGACAGTTTACTAGGTACAATAGGATAGACCAGACTAGATGCCAAGAAAAATTTAAGGTGAAAAAAGGTAAAGATCAAGTCATGTCCTGAGAAACTAGCCTGAGTCGCTACACAAGAGAATGGACAGGGAAGGTGGATTAATGTTTCAGGTTATGCGGGGACCTAGAAGCCCCAAAGGCATATTTATTAGGCAATTCTTAATGCAGTATGGCTGGATCTTGGGAGAAGGGGGAGGGTATGGTAAGAGGGCAACAACATAGGGAGTCACCAGAGATAAAATTGGGAAGCCGGGTTCTAATTTTGAAGAGGCTTAATGCTATTCCAAGGATTTGGAGTTTATTGTGAATTCATTGATGAGTCGGGAAATGCTTTTAATGAGGGAATGCACCCACAGGTTACACACTTATTCTATAGTGCCCCTTTACTCAGAACATTTTGAACTCCTTTTAAGTTAAGACCTTCAAGTCACTCTTTTTGAATATGGTCAAGCTGACAAATGTTTTTGAGAGTGAACTTAATTTGATGGTGGGATTGGTGGTGGGGGAGGGAAGAGAAACCATTTAGAGGAATTGTGCTCAGTAACCAAAGTTTATGATGAGGCAGATGAATATTATTTGGGGTCAAAGTTTTTCTCAGATTATAATACCTTGAGGTTGAATCTTTGCTTG
Source organism: Talpa occidentalis (assembly GCF_014898055.3). NCBI lineage: Eukaryota > Metazoa > Chordata > Mammalia > Eulipotyphla > Talpidae > Talpa > Talpa occidentalis. The sequence continues at coordinate 67,817,781 of NW_023601433.1, read as the reverse complement.
ATTATAAGACACACACTGGTACACTTATATTTGTCAACTGAAAAACCATTGAAAGACCAACCATGAAGACTATTCTTTTTTTTATTATTATTAAATATTTATTTTTAGTTTTTTATAAGAGCTGGGGTACAGGCCAGAGGTGCAGGAGGGTGAGAGGATTCACCAGACACAGAGCAGGGAGCAGAACAGGCAGACTGATGAAACACACTGCTGAGGGGAGCAACAGGCACTACAGGAGAGGTCTGCTGCACCATATGGGAATCCCCTGGCCAGCTGGGAATCGAACCGGCGCTGCAGAGGCTGCGGACAGCTTCATAGCACTGCGCTCAACATGCTGCACCATCGGGGACACCCCAAAACTATTCTTTCAGAAAGAAAGTTACCCACTTAACTTTTAGCTGTCAAGAGGAAAAAGAAAACAGTCACAATACCCAGCATTTAGATAATGCAGAAAAATCACACCACCATCAAAATCACCAGCAGCAGCAGTGGCTAGCATCTTTATAGAAGCCAGCAATTTGTGACTCTGAGACCAAAGAAATTATCTCGCTCTAAGCACAGTTCACCAACTGTGAGGAAACCAAATGTGCTATAAACTGCTTTATTATGGATTACCTAACTTTAGAGAAACAGCTGGAAATAAAAATAAGAAAGGGATAAATCCAGCATTAGGTAGTAAATTATTTTACAAAGAAGGAATAAAAATGCCTATTTTATCATTTCAGAACTTTCCACTTCTGCTAATGATCACCAACAAAATGAACAGCTAGTACCCACAGCCCCTTACTTTACTCCATTCCCTAGCTACAAGGGAGTCTGGAAATGCAGTTTTTAGCTGCCCAGTCTCAATGCACAGAAAGGCACAGTAGAGGGAAATTAGAAGAGATACCGCATAGACAAGACATGTCTTCAATATCTACCTCAGCAATTTTGCTTTAAAAGTAGGTATGGGATCCAATTCTTGTGAGATGTGGGTAGTCTTCCAGCAAGGGGTCCCATTCTTGAATAAAAATACAAAGTTTCTTCACACAATTCAACAAAAACAAAATAAAGAATCCAGTCAAAAAGTTGGCAGAAGAGCTAACAAGACATTTCTCCAAAGAAGAAATGCAGATGGCCAACAGGCACATGTAAAAATGCTCAGCATCCCTTATAATCAGGGAAATGGAAGTCAAAACCACAATGAGATATCACCTCACACCAAGAAGAATGGCTCACATTAAACAAATGCTGGCAAGGATACAGAGAAAAGGAACTCTCCTACACTGCTGGTGGGAATGCAAACTCACCCAACCACTACAGAAAGCTCTGTGGAGGACCCTCAAATTACTAAAAGTGGATCTACCATATGACCCAGCAATTCCACTCCCAGGAATCTACCCAAAGGACACAAAATCATTAATTCAAAAGGAAACCTACACTCCTATGTTCATTGCAGCACTGTATACAACAGCTGAGATATGCAAACAACCTAAATGCCCCAAAAGAGGTGACTGGATCAAGAAGGTGTGCTATATACACAATGGAATACTACTCAGTGGTCAAAAAGATAAACTTATGCCATTGCAGGAACATGCATAGAGTTGGAAGGGATTATGCTCAGTGAAATAAGTCAGAAGAAAAAAGAAAAATATCAGATGGCTTCACTTATAGGAGGAACATAGGGAAACCATACAAGGGATCAGAAAAAACAAAAGACAAAACCAGTGGCAAACTATAAATTGGAGATATTCGGCAGGGGAGGGGTCAAAACAGGAGGGAAGAATACAAGAGACTATGGTTACAGTTCATGGGTGTTTTGGTGGTAATTTTATAGGGACAACACCTGAGCACAGAAATCAAACATTGTACAAAAATGAACAATGATGTAAAAATATAGAAATAAAAAAACCCATATTTGACAAGAATAAATACAAAGTTTCTTTTTTTAAAGATTTATTTATTTATGCAGAGGTGGGGGGGGTGTAAAAGAATTCAACAGAGACAGAGTAGGGAGCAGGAGAGGCAGACTGACTGAAATACACTGCCAAGAGGAGCAGCGGGCGAGTCAGGAGAGGTCTGCTGTGCCATGTAGGTCACCTTCCTGGCCAGGGATTGAACTCGTGCTGCAGTGGCTGCAGATTGTTTTATAGGGTCTGTCTTAACCCAATGCAACACCAGGGAGGCCCCCAAAATACAAATTTTCTGAAGAAAATCATTCTTCACCTTTACCCTTCTATGTCTGGAATACAGATGTGATGACTGGTAATGTAGCATCCATCTGGAGACTATGAGGTGATAAGCATGAGAATGAAAGCCAACTCATTAAAGATCACAGAAAGGAAAGATGGAAAGCCTGGGTCCCTGCTGGCATCATGGAGGTGTAGCATCAGACCTGAGTAACCTACCTTTGACTATTTTTATGAGCGACAAATAAACCTCTATTGTCAAAGTGACCACAATCAAGTTTTTTGTTGTTTGTTGCTGAATGCGTATCTAACACAGAGCCTGTTACAGTAGTCCAGGCTGAGATGGGGGTGGTAGCTATGAAGATAAAGAAAAGTGACCAGACTCAGGATGTATTTTGGAAGTAGAACCATACTTGATGATGGGTTAGCTGGAAACAGAGGATGAAAAGACATGAAAGAAATGAAGGATGGTTTCTAGGTTATTGGGTCGATATGACTAATGGGAAATATATAATGCTGTTTTCATTCAAGTGGTGGGGGAAATTCTTTCTCCCACCACTGCAGAAATAGTTAAGGAAGAGAAAAACATGATTGCATTGCTTCCTTGACACATGTTTCCTATTGAGCCTAAAAAAAATTGGGTTAAACTCATGTTAGTGCAGAAAAAGACAGGAAATATCTAGCATCTATTCTGAAAATTATAGCTGAAACATACAACAACCTCTCCAAGACCCCACCAAACTGTAGGTGTAAGAAACTCTCAGATTGCTGTTATTGTTTTTGTTGTTGTTGTTTTACAGCTTGCAGGAATAGAGTATTAAAATATTAATACTTCTAAAGAATATGGGTAGTGTCTTGAGTCAGTAGCATCATGCTCCACAGCTGGGTCAAATAAAGATTCCAAACCTGAGTTTGTTTGTTTTTTTTTAAAAAGAACCTATTCTTTTAAAATACCTATCATTGTTATATATGTATATTTAGCATCAAGTAAAAAAGAAAGATTACTTTGCTTGTTTTGTACCTATTATGCATTGCTAAGGGTTTTTTTGTTGTTGATGAGAGTATACTAGTGACATCAAATACAATGCCTGCCACAACCACAGTGGCTTCTAAGGTAGAAGAATCACCACCATTCTCTAGAAAGAGCAGATTTTAGGTACAGACATTACATGACCCCCTTTATCCATGACCCAATCCCAAATGAAAGTTCATTCCGAGGCTGGCCAGAAATCCATGACTTGACTAGGCTTAGAGGGTGAAGAGGACCTCTCTTTTTCTCTCTCTCTCTGGAATTTGAAATGAAAAAATGTTAGATGAACATAGCAGTTTGCCATTAAGGTGAAACAATATTTCTGATGTTGAACAATGCCATAACAGCAGACAGGTCTTGAGAGAGAAATTTATAGTCAAATTACTATTGACTTGAACATAGAGTCTGACCATGGTCCCAGGGTGGAACATTCTTTCAACCTTCTTCCTTCCCCGCCCAGCTTTTGTACAACCCAATCACAAAAGAGTAGCAAAAGTATATCTTTTATACTATAATTATGAATAATGATAATTAATTGTAATATAATTGTCATTGAAAACAAATAATTACACTTTTGTGATCTCTCCAAGCCCATACCACATAAGAACAAGCACTTTAAAAGCATGAAATACTTTCATTTGCATAATCCCAGACATTATTTTCTTTAGAGTGAACTCGAACTCTATAGGAGGCTTTTCATTCCAAAATCCTATTAAAACTTGAGGGATGATTTTTATGGAAAATTATTTGTGCCGCCTCTCTTAAGCAGCTAGGTGTTATATAGGATGGAAGGAAAGCAGGCTGGGGGTTGACCAACAGCATGCAGACAGTATGAGGTTGTGTGTCCCAAGGAAGACAATTTTGTTTCCTCAAAGACAGTAGGACAGTGTCCTTGGGCGCATTACCCAAACCCCTTCTTTTTTCCTCCACTTCCCTTCCTCTAAAGCATCTGTTGCAACAGCACACAGGCTGTGATTTACAGTGTGGAACAATTTGGTCACAGGAGGAGAAAACTTGAGGGAACTCCGTTAAGTGGAATTTTAAGAAATCCAAGTTCAAGTCACTCAAATTGAGATATACATACTTAATATAGTGTGATGGGTGTTTCACAGCACATAAACGGAAACGGAAACTGTTTCAGGAATCTGCCAGGAATCTGCCACCTGGGTCCTGGGAAAATGGCCAAATATGCAGAAGGAGTCTTTGCTTCTCTCCCACACAATTCTCTGCCTGCCAGGTACCCAGATCTCTCCACTACAATGTAACTATAGTCATGCACAGACTGATGGACTAAATATTTGCATTTTAAAAGAAAAGGCTACAGTTGCTCTCTCCACCAATGAATCTAAACTAGGTGATAAGGGAGTTGCTTTAGCCTCTTGGAAGACAGCAAAGCAGGCCTTTCAGATTCTGCCATCGCTGTTTGACATTTCTTTTCGAATTCCTCCAGCTTCCTTTTTAACCAAGTTTAACCAATTCAAATACCCCCTTATTTTGTACATGTGCACAGCTGCTAAATCAAGAAAAAAAAAAATCTTCTCATGCCTCTTTTGTTTGGCAGGCATAAGAAACCCTGAGTCATTCCTAATACACACCAAGCTTAGCCTTTCCACAGGGGTAGAAGTGTAGGAGACCAAAAGGTCATGGGAAGTTTCTCTGGGGAGGTGATGCTTAAGTGAGAGAGTAAGGGTCAGAAGAAACTAGAACTAGCATTCTAACAGAGGAATCCCTCATCCTTAAAGGCCCTGAGTCAAGAAAGAGTCTGGCCTATTTAAAACAAGACAGAGTGGGCCTCCCTGGTGGTCAAGGGGTTAAGACATAACCCATGAAGCTATCTGCAGCCACTGCTGTGTGAGTTGGATCCCCCGCCAAGGAGCGACCCACAGTGCTATGCAGACCTCTCCTGACTTGCCCACTGTTCCCCTCAGCAATGTATTTCAGTCAGTCTACCTGCTCTGCTCCCCACTCTGTTTCTCTCATCCCCCACATCTCTGGCCTGTACCCCAGTTCTTGTGTGCATAAGTAAATAAATCTTTTTAAAAAAATAAAAAATAAAACAAGACTAAGTGTAGCACACTTTGTAAGTGGGAAATGGTGAGATATAACCTTGTGGAAGTATGTAGAGGCCACATGTGTTGGAACTTGTAGGCCATGGTAACACATTTGTAATTGAGCCTAAGTATAAAGGAAGTCTTTGAGGAGTTCAGGCATTTCTCTAAAATCTTTACTAAAAAAAAATAATAATAATAATAAAGGATTACAATGGTTGGATGGAGAACAGATTTAAGTGCAAAGTTGCATTCACATACTTTGTACAATGTTTGGCATAATTTGAGTTGTTATAATAGCTGAGAACAAATGCTTGCATTTCTGTGGAACTGGTGTGATGATACCCTCTTCAAAAATTCATGAGGCATAAATGAAATAGAATTCTCTATCAGAAAAGTAAACTTTAAAAACACTGTAAGTAGGTCTTCACCATACCTCCATTTGAGTTCATTACAACTGGGTACATGTGGGGATAAGTAGCCCAAACCAAAACTTCAAGAAGTAGAAGATTTAGTTGTAGTTAGGCCTTACCATCATTTATATATGCCAGAATCCCAGAGAAGTAGTTGGGTATCACTAAAAACTGAAAGAATTTTGTTGCAGAAAATATGGCCTATTAAAGTGCCAACATTTATTTCACCTACTATTTAGAATACAATCTGGCTTTGGCTCCCTGCAATTGCACTGTTTGTGGAAATGCTTCCCTAATGTGCTGGGCTTTCCCAAAATGTTATCACAGAGCAACAAGGGCAGTGGTCCAGGATTAGGGGGTTGGATACTAGAAAAGACATAGTTGTGGTGTTCCCTGTGGTTTTAAGAACTAAAGCTAAAAGAAGGTCAAGGAAGCCAGCACCTTCCTCTAGGCCTTCATATTTTTCAAGTTTCAGATCTGGAGGCTGGGGCTGACTCAGACAATAGGGACAATGGGGAAATAGTTCCTCTATTCTTTTTAACTGAAGGTGGGATAATTGGCCTGGTTCTTAAATGAATGTGGTGGGAAAGCATCTCAACCAGTTGAAAAAATACTGCTCACCAACCTAGCTGATAGAGGAAATTGAGACACACTCTGGTACAACTATGAAGCAATGTAAAGATGAGATTTTTCCTGGCCTATCTGATAAAGGCACACAGCGATTTATTCCTAGATGATATAACATCAAGCACAGATGAGAGGCCCCCATTTTTACTCTCACTCTGTAAGCTTCACTAGGATGTGTAGGCTGTGATCAGAGAACAGATAAGAATCTTTTCAAAACACATAAACACTAAGAAATCATGCTCAAAATGTACATCAGTTTACTTGTTAAGTCAAAGTTAGGAATATAGGAGAAAAAATTCAGCCTGCAATCACAAAATAAGAAACCAGAATCAAGTCAGATGTGGAAAACATGCTCCAGGCTATTAAAATAAGACTCAGGAGGCAAATGGCCACTTAGGAAAAAAGTGGAGTCCTTAAATGCCTGAATGGATCTACCTTCATAAGAACTCAGGGTACAAGTTTACCAATTCCTTGGTAAGGAAGGAAAAATGATTCCTGAATCAGCAATATGTCTTTAAATCTCTTGAATCAATTGCAAGAAAGACTATACCATTGAAACATGGTTTTCAGTTTAAACTTAAAGAGGAGTTAATTTGTTGAAACACATTTTTGATCACTAATTAGTTAATGAATGATAATCAATTGTGAATAAGCAAAATTGGAAATTATTTTCCAATTTTTTGGTTTTGACTAATTCAATGATAAGTTGATATTTTTCAAAATTTAAGAACAAAGAATACATGTGAATTTCACAGATATTAGTATTTTGACCAATGGTTTACTTTAAATTATGCAGTTAAACTTAATTATCAATGATTCATTAATTCATTTACCTGAAAATTGGTAAATACTGCTTTTAAAAGGAATCTTAAATGTATTAGAAAAGTTAAAAAGCAAATTTAAGTCTGGTTTATGTTTGAAATGAATGAATCGTTAAATGACTGAATGACAATCTTAACAGCTGATTTTGAATTAACAACTGTTCCAATATCTACAGTGTGGGAACCACCATTGATGTAATGAATGATAAGGGAAAAAAATCTGCTTACAACAACTGATCGAAGAGACTCTCTTTAATCATGATACAGTTCACAGTAAAGCTGAAATATAGCAATCAGCTAGTAAATTTATGTAGACAGATAAACTATCTAGTTGCCAAATGCATAGCACAACTAATAGTTCCCATTCTCTTTTATAGATATGACTTTAATTTGAGCATTTTACATTCAAGTCAAGTTTGCACCTGACAGCTGTAATTCATTTTGGTCCATTAAACCTTGCACAAACTTAATTTCCAGATATAAGAAACAGTAAAAAATGAGGTAGGCTTTTGATCATTAAATGCTAATGTTAAATGACATTTAAGATTAAATTTAGTAGTTACTTTGGACCAGGCAAAATCATGGACAAAAATATTTGTCTCTGTTCCTCAACAATTCCCCATCCTTAACCTTTTCTATTCTTATTACCATCTCAAGTTCCCTCCCCATTCATATTAATTACTCAGTGTCCTGAGACTCTATTTCACCAATATTTGTTCTGATTCTTTCAAATAAGTAATTAGTAACAGCTAGAATGTGAGTTTTTTCAGTAATATTTGGATTTTACATAGGTTCTAAGCTTTAAACTGTAAAAATGTTAAGGGCATTTGGAACTATTTGCGAAGGATGCACCCCTTACTGTTGCTCTTGAAATTGTACGAAGTTGCAGTTTGCCTACTCCACCTGGGAGGAAGACAGATGGGAATTGCTCACTAATTCCCTTTCCCATAAAACTCCTCTTAGTTTTACATACACAGAATACTTTATTTTAATAATTTATATATTTGTTTTAATTATCCTGTGTATCTTTGAAAGAAAGGGTATGTCAACATAACTACTATGTTTTTTGCTCAATATCCTAAATTAAGAATTGAAATCACAACTTCTAGACAACATTTCAAACGATGGATTTTACTTCACATTGTTCATCTGGATAATATATTACACTAGGAATTGTTGTTTTTTTTTTTAACCAACTTGCTTAATTAAAAAAATAATTAGGTAATCACTAGTTCCTCTGTGGAAAATAAATTATAGAAGTAGGCAAAATATAATTAGAAAAACAATTGGATAGCTCCACTCTAGGTAGTCTTCAGTACAATGTATAGTATGCAAATGTTCATTCATTTGTTAATTTTAGAGGACAGCATTTCAGTGCAATAATTGAAAACAGCTCATAGCCTGTTCTGTGAAGAAACAAAACATTGTTTGTGTTGGTGTCAAGTAAGTTAATTATGCTTTATAATATTCAAATGGAGCATATAATTGATTTATGAAATTCTGTTAACATTGTGTTTAGACCCTTGTTAGTAACCAAGAATTCTAGTAGTTTCTTATTATTCCTAATGTGTAAAATCAGCTGGGTATTCTATATATTTTAAAATAATTCAATTCAGAACACTTGTATTACAATAAAGTGAAGAATTTAAAACAATATATAAAAATGCGTAAAACCACTGTAAAAGATTGACTTTAATGAAATACTGCATTTATTGTAGTAATATTTTTTATTCAGTGGTATAATTATGCAGTTTTTCTGTATTAATCTTAGAATTTTCACTAATGTCATTTAAGCTCAATGGCATATATACAATTTTTATTTGTGACTTGAAACCTATAAAATTTTAGCTGATCAATATTCTTTTGTTCTTTTATTTTTAGATCCTTACAATTATCTAAGAAACTGTCTAAAGCATTGAATAAATTGCCAGATACTTAGCTAAAAACAAAAAATGTTTTCATACAAACATCTAGATTTAAAATTACCTCAATAACTCCCTATCACAACCCATTTCACCAGCACCACACACTTTTCTTAGCATATCTGGTATAATAAATAGCCTTCCTAAAGCAAGAGATAATATTAAAATAAGGAAAACAATATCCCTAAATTCCAGTTAATATAGGAGTTTTAACTGTTCCTATATTTCAACATATTCTTTGCAACATATTCAGTGCTCAGGTGACCTTGGACCTCAATAAATTCTCTATATTTAGTAAATGAATGCAAGTGTAGATCTTAATTTTAGTTTAAAATTGTTAAAATCTTTGAATTTTATCAATTCTTCATGGAGCAATAAGAAACAACACCAGACATTTAGGAAAGGGAAATTAAGGAATTTCAATTAATTTTATTATCTGTTTGATTATACTCTGTATCTAGTAGACATACTCACAGGACTACTTAATAAAGCAATGAATTGGGAAGGAATTGCTGGACAATGTAAATTATATTATTTTTTAGTAAAAAATTAAGGCTATAGCCAACTGGAAACTTACTTTGTGTTTTTTAATTGAATGTCTTAAAATGCCAAAGAATTGTAGTAAAAGGAGGTTATTTTCTTTGTTGCTTCCTGTAATTGTTCATACTTTATTTTAGGCATATACATTTGAATCCCATTAAAATGAAATACCAAGTATAGTCTATGTACTAACATATAACAATAATTGGTATTCAAATGTACTTTAAAATGTAAAAATTGCAGATGTTTGAAATTTGAGGTATTCATAGTTCTTTAAAGGTCATTTAAGATACATTTATAGCATTTTAGTGGAGTAAAGCAATTATGACAAAATGTAACAAAGCAGGCAATTTTAAATGTTAAGGAGGGTCTTAAAAGTATTCAATAAATCACCAATATTAAAATTTTGAAAGACATATAGACCAAGAGGTAATGTTAAAAATACTATCAGTAGAGTTTTGTAAAAATTGTATGTATTACAAATAGGACACATGTTAATATATTGGACATTTTAGGTTTTTGCACTCCTAAAATGTTATTGCATTCCTAAAATTCCTAAAAACTATCTTGCCAAAAATTTGCTTTGAAAGTAATTTGTATTACTTATCTTTTTAAGTGGAGTTTAAATAAAACTTAAAATTCTGCCTCTTTTATTTCTAAGACAGTGATTGTATATCTTTTGTGTGGCAAGTCCATCAAATAGAGATGACTTTCTTTTTGAATTGCATATTATGTAGCCTGATTTAACACATGAAATGTTGAAAGTGGGACACATTAACCTGGTGATCTTTATTCCACATTGAAAATTAATCACTACATGAACTTATGAAAATAAACCCTAGGGATTCTTAAGATTTCTCTTTGAGTTTAATGTTTTGCAATGATTAAAAAAAAAAAAAGGTAGGCCTTAGTACCTAATCAGTTGCATTCAATGACTAGATTTAGGAGTGGACTGAGAACCAAGCAGTGTACAACTTCCAACCTTTTTTTCTAAAGGAAGCAATCCTTGAGAGATGAGGAAGTAACTTATTTTAAATTTTGTTTCCCCTTATACTTAGGTGCCATGAAATAGACTTTTCTAAATGCTTTTGGGATTGATACTTTAAAAAAAAAAAAGTTAAATTAGAAGAATCATGGTGAGTAAAATGTAAGTTTTCCCATAAAAGAGGGAAGAACAAGACTATTGAGTGTATATTTAAAAATATATAAACATAAGACTTATGGACAAAGCTCAATTTAAATTTTAATTTATTGTCAAATGATAAATTTCTATTCCAGACAATGATTAGTTTTTAAAAATCTCCTATAGTCCTTTTAATCTCTCTCAGAAACATAAGCTGAAATGTTAAGTGAAGTAGGCCTTGCCATTACTTTAACTTTTTAACTTAAGTTTGTGGAATATTCTAAAAACCATCATATAAATGAATTTGAAGTTTGGTTTTTGCATATCACAAGAAACACAGGGAATATTTCACACACAAATAAAAACCACCTTAACTAAAGATGTCAATACTAACATTGGAGCTTAATCACTGAGCTTTCTCTTAAGGAATACGTTTTCATCCTAAGGTATTTAGGAAACCTGCTTTTTTATGCAACTTTTCTAATAAGAGAATAAAAGAAATGTGTGTTTTTTTCACTATTTTGGAAAGATATGTTTTTCTTGTGTAAATCGCTAGTCTGTAAAGCTAGGTTATATAAAGGAAAGTATGAGCTGTTGCAAATAACCGCAACATTGGCTCAAACGTCAAGCCTGGCTAATACTTCAGTAATAATAAAATGACCGAGTTCCAGTGTTCAAAGTGGACCATCAGGGATGCGAGCGCTGTCCAGGGCTCACCGAGTGAAGAAGTCCTAGGACCGGCCCCTGCATCCCTGCGGCTTGCGAGGCTCCCAATTTGGGTGGCGCTTCTGATGGATCGAGAGGTCTGAGGTTATCTGAGCGCTCCGGGGGCGGGTGATACGCACAGTCCTGTGCTATCAAGAGTTGTTCAGGACAAGAGGACGCGGTGGGCCGGCAGAACACAGGACTGAAGACCTTTCCGGGAGTAAATTTACTGAACCACTGACACAGACGCCCCCAGGACAGGGTGTTGCGCTGGCCCCGAATTCCACGTCGACATGCTCCACCCCACCCACCTGAAGAAGCCGTCGCTTCCACACCCCAGCCTCCCGGACCTGCGAGGCTGAAGGCAGACAGGCCCCAGGAAAGGTCGTGGCGGTCCCTGCCCGCGGAGCAGCGCGGCGCGAGGCCCGACGGCGCGAGGGGCTCCTGCCTCGGGGGCTTCTTCGCCCGCGAAGGGTCCGCGCGCGCAGCTGGGCTCCAGGTTTGTCCTGGGCCCCGCTCCTAGCCCGGGCGTCGCCCCAGCCGGCAGGTCTCTCGATATTGGGGGGCTTCGGACGCCCCGAGAGGGTGGGGACGCCGGGAACAGAGGGCCTTCTCGAAAGCAGGCGAGGACTTGACTTTGCGCGCAGGACGCTGTCAAGTGCAGGTAGAGCAAAGTGGGGAGAGGTTCGAAGAAAATGCACCTAAAGCCTTTGGGGCCCTCGCAGGGCGGGCCGCGAAATAATTCGACGGAAACCAGCAGCGGAGCCGGCGTGCGAAGCCCTGACTTTCTGCTTTCTGACCGCGTCCCGCTGCCCCAGAACTGGACCTCGAAGGAGCTGCGAGACGCCAGCCGCACTCGCACGTCTGGTAACCGCACCCGAAGACCCGTGCCCCGCGCCTCCTCCCTGACCTGCGCCCCGGGACTAGGCAGCCCTTTGCAGACTAGGCTGCAGAGCCCGCAGCCCCGACGTTGCCCAGCGAGCCGGGAGCGGCCTTCGGCCCGGGCCAGGCGCCGCGCGCTGCGGCCTCCTATGCCAGTTCCCGGAGGCGCCGGCGAGCCCCGCGGCGTCCCCGGCGGCCCGCGCAGGTGGCGGTGGCTCCCGCTGCCGCCCGGCCCTCAGCGCCCCCGAGGCTCGCTCAGTTTTCGGGCGCGCCCCCTCGTCCCCCCCAGCTTATAGCCCCCACCTCCTCCCAGGGGTTTAGTTCGTGTTTTTCGGTTTCTTTCTTCGACGCTTCTCGCTCGGTCAGCCCCGGCGCGGCACGCGCCCCGCACCGCTCGGCAGGCGGGACCCGCGGCCTCCGCGCCCCGGCGCCCTTGCGCCCCGGCGCCCCGGCGGGGTCGGGCAAGGTGTTGCCTCCGCGTTCGAACCGAGTTAGCCGCCCCCGGGGAGGCGGGGGCGCGGGGGGCGGGAGGGGCGCGGGAGGATCCAGGCCCCGGCGGGGGCCGCGCCAGGCCGGCCTCGCAGGCCTCCGTCCCCCGCCCCGGCCCGCAGACCCTCCCATCTGTCGAAGCAAAGTTGCTGAAGCTGCAGAAACGTGCTGGCGCCTGTCCACCGCCTGCAAACAAAACCAAACAAAAAGCGGCGAAAGGAAAAGCGAATATGGCGCTGTTGAAAATGGAGCCTGGGCATCAGGAGCGTCCCTCCTCGCTGTCGCTTAACATTTCTTCCTCCAAGCCCCCGCTCCTTTCATGTTTCCCTCCGTGTCTTTCCTCCCGGGGTTCTTTACTCCACGGCTTGGCTTCATCACCCTCTTTCCCCGCTTTTCCTTGTTTCTCCTCTTGGTTCCTCTTTCTCCATTTTGTGCCACGAGCGCTTTTCTCCTTAGTTCCCTTTCCAGACTCGCTCCCCCCTCTCGCCCCCCGCTGGTCTGCCTTTAGTTTTAATTTGTGCGGGTGCAGGAGGTGGTAAGACTGGCGAGGCTAGGTCGCGAGTTGGTTTGGTAGAGGAAAGTTTTATTTTGGAATCCACGAATGTCTTCTATTCGGCCGTGCGCGCGTCTGGCAACGGCGGGCAGCGTCGCCGCACGCCCTGGCCGCCCCGGTGCCCGCGGCAGGTCCACACCGCGCGGTCCCGCCAGCCGGGCGTCGCCGTCCAGCAGGCGGCTCGGGGTTTACGCCCAAGTGAATACAGTTTTTAAAAAGCTTAGAGCCTGGCTTTTGCAGTGTTCGTGGGCATGACATGTTTGGATAAGTGTGGAAGCAAAGCCTCAGTTTTCTCAGGGACTTCCAATGAGGATTTCAAGATACACCAATGTTAATCCTTTTTCTTCTTTTTCTCTCAACAGTGGTAACTCCCGTCCCACCACATTAAGTTATGTTCTTGATGCTAAACTTTTTAAATAATTACTTTTTCTTTTACACTCATACATGATTTTGATTTCTTTTTTGGGGGGGGGATTATTTTTAAAGAGTGAACTCTTTCCAAAGACTGATGCTTTTGAAGACATAAAACCCCCAATATGTGGTTCTCTGATAGTTTCTGTACTGTGAATTTGACGTTCAAGGTCTTTAAACTGTGTTGAGTGGAACAGGAATATGTTGCTACATTAAAGATAAAGCAGAGGGATATTTCCTGATTGTGCCTGATCTTTGTGGTATAGCGTTAGGAATTGGTTTTGGCTTTGGCTGGACAAAATTTGCCTTGGTTCTGTTAAAGAGCCACCTAATAGAAGATATTTCAAATGAAGGACTTCAGACAATACAAGGCTGAAAGCCCTGACATCATTTTTCTGGCCTGAGTGCCATTTTCAGACATGGTGAAAAGGTTAATTCACACAGAGTGTGTTTGAAAATAAAATGACTGTGCTTCCAATGTATTTTTTACCAACTATATTTTACTTTATTCACATTTACCAGTACATGCTCATATCTTCCAGCCAATTTACCTCCTCACTATGTTTTGTCAGAACCGTATCCTCCAGGGGAAAAAAAAAAAAAAAAAACAGTGTTTATCTATGTGACAGTAATGCTCCTGGAATTATTTACAAAGATCAAAATTTTATAAGGAACTCTTTAAAAGTGTATTAGGGAAGTATTCTTTGAAAAAATCTTCAGTTGTTTCTATTTTAAAATCCAAGTAGATCTTGGCAAGAACTAAACTAATGTAACTAGGCCTTATTAAGAGCCTAACTCTATGAATTGGTACCCTCAAAATACATTTATCAAGTTGAAATTAGCCTTTATTTTCCTCTGACTCAAATAGTTGGCTTATATGTTGAATAAAAATAGTTTAAAATGTGCTTTTAATCCAGGCTCCTTCTTGTTACCCACCCACCCCCCTTGGTTGATAAACAAATGAGAGGACTCTAACTTGATAGATTTTTTTTTCCAGAAGAACTTCCTAAAAGTGGGCAAAGTTAGGAAAGTTATTAAAACCCTTCATTTAATTGGAATGACTCAGTAGATATACCAAAATAATGCTGGTAAGATGTTATTTCCTGCTCAAGGAGAATAAATTAAAGCACAACTCAGAGTATTTTAAATGGGCAACTTTAAACAATGGGGGATAGAAAAATATATCATTTATCAGAAAAAGATATGAATACCAGTATTGTTCAAAGCCCATTCAACAATGCATTGAGGCATCATACCTGTTGTTGAAAACCTTACAGATTATAAGAGGTGACTGATTACTTTATTTTCTGTCATTAAAAAACCAAACATTCATAAAGAATAAAATTCAATTAGATCCCTATTTCACCCACACACAAATTAAATTTTAGCTAGACTAAAAATCTAAATAAGGCAAACAGAACTTCAAAAATATTGTAAGGGAATATAGGCAAATTATCTTCATGATCATGGAGAAAGGAAGAATTTCTTAAAACAGCAAAATCTATAATCTGTTGAGGAAATGATACACTGTGTTATATTAAAATAAAAAAAGCATCTCTGATAAAAGGCATCATAAAAGCTTAAAAGATAGAGAAGATATTTCCAAGGCAAATACTTGACAAAAGATTAATATTTGTAATACATACATAAATAACATATAAATAATTTATGTATGAAGCATTTTATAAGTAAACATGTGAGTGAGGAAATATACATGTGAAATAAAAGTATAGTATTATTAACAGGAAGGATATGTATCGACTTCAAAAAAAGTGACTTCCCCTTGGGAGGAAAGAGAAGAGCAAGGGGTGGAATAGGAAGGAGTCCAAGGGGGGGGTATCAATTTTTTTTTTTTTTTTTTTATAGAGGCATGTTTTATTTTTATTTATTTATTTGTTTGTTTGTTTTTTGTTTATACATGCACTGGGTACAGTCAGAAGCGCGGGAGGGTGAGAGAATTCACCAGAGCCAGAGCGGGGAGCAGAGCAGGCAGAAGGACCCAAGTACACTGCTGAGGGGAGCAGCGGGCGGCAGGAGAGGTCTGCGCGCCATGTGGGACCCTCCTCTGGTGGCCGGGGAGCAGCCGGGGATCGAACCGGCGCCGCAGAGGCTGCGGGCAGCTTTGCAACCCAGCGCTCAACCGCTGCGCCACCGGGGAGGCCCGGGGGGGGGGGGGTATCAATTTTTATACAAAGATCAGAGGCAACAATAACAAGTCATTATCACCTTTTGTTTTTTTTTACAAGTTTGTTATAATTTATTTAATATTCTCACACATAAATTCCTTGTCCAAACAAATGACATTTCTTTCTCTTACTCAGTATTAATCTTTGTAAGCTGGCATTCACACTCATGATAGCAGCGTAAATATATTCCCCAAGGTTTTTCCTGTACAGGGTTTGAATGTTATATGACATCCATGGCAAAGATTTCCCTAGTTTGGTGTCTCCCTATTGCATGTTTTCTTGTTTTCTGAATAGTTTTAGTGGAAGAAAGAAACCTGTTTGAAACTGTGAACAAGCATAAGAGTATTTATTCTTACATGATGAAACCATTAAAAATATTCTTTTTAAATACCGGATGGTCTCACTCATAGCAGGAATCTAGAAAACTTAAATAGGGGACCAGGAAAATGAATAACTTTAAGAAAGTGAAAATCAAAATCAACAAAAAACAATGAACCAGAGACACTCTATGGGGGGTGGGGGGTGGGGAGGGGAGGGATTGGGGTCAAAATAAGGGGGTTGCAATTGTATGGGGAATATAAAAATAAAATTTATTTAAAAAAATATTGTTTTTAAGTGAGCAAATTAAAACCCCTCTTTACTACTATAGAATGACTTGAAAAGTCAGTCTGAGGCCTAGCATGGAAGGTTTATTTTTTTTTAGGCATATCTAATATTTTTGTGCAGTCTAAATGTCAGGTATTGGTATTTTGGAATTATATATGTGGTCTCATTTTCTTATTTTATATGGTATGAGCTCATACAATGTTTATTTCTATCATTGCCACTTTCAATTCACAGTGTTTTTCACTTGCAGCTAACATAGGAATTATTCATATCATGGCAGCATTGTAATGATGTAACATTTCATTTGCTTTGAGACACTACCTTTTATTTGTTCAATAAGTGTATGAAGCAACAAGGTTATTGTTTTGCTTCTGCCTCTGTGAACTGAGTGAGGGAGGTTGCAGTACTCAGTCACATGGTGGGCAAGTCACTTCTCTGGCATTAGAAACTCCCATGGTCTTATTATATCTACATTTCTAGCCTTGTTTCCAAATATTACCTAACAAACTCTTTGTCTTTAGCTGCCAGCTTGCTCATTTGTAGTATATTCCTTGAAAAGAATGCTGTAACATTGCCTGTCTCTCTTTATTTCTTACTTAATCAATAAGAGTTGCTATGTTTTCTCAGGGATTGAGTGATGTCAGAGATTTACAATCCATTTGACCTCCACCTCATAGGTCCACAATGACTGCCATAAGTTCAACTATCGGATTTGCACACTGGATTGAAAGATGGGAAGGTAGGTAGAAATTCTATTCTTCATGAACCTTACTCTTGTAAAGGAGGTATAATATTTTTTAAAATACCTATCAAAGTATTTTCCCTAATATTTCATTAGCCAGAACTTTGACATAGTTTAAGGGCCGGGTCCTTTCTTCCTCCTCAAAGGGAATCTGCCCAATGCCTAAATAAAACTGAAGTTCTATTTATCAGGGAAGAAATGGGGGAATGAATTTTGGGTTGGCAGTAAACACTATTTACCACATCTCCCGGTTTGTTATCACAAACTGCAAACCAGTTTGTTCCTATCACTCCTTGAAACAGCTTGGATTAATATCACTGGTGACTTTTAGACTATTCATCCAGTAGGCAATGTTTATTATCTAACTTACTTGAATTTTGGGGGGACTCAACACACCCTCTGTGAAATGTATTCATTCTTCAACTATCCACTTATCACTTACCATTTTCAGGCACTCTGCCAGATGATGCAGAAGTGAATCATGCATAGTCTTGACCCTCCCCAAACTTAAAAGTCCAGCGCAAGAGACAGGGAAACAAGTGTGACAAACTGTCACAGATGCTGCAATTGCATCAGATTAAAAGGCCACACAGAAAGGAGCAGTCATTTATACAACTCAGGTGCTATGCCTCTTTTCAAGGGAAGGAAGGGGTGGTGCAATCTCCCTGTTGCCAGATTATTTGGTCTTTTGCCTACTACCCTAGAAAAATACTAACTTCTATTGAAATGGGGGAGCAGGATAGAGGCCAGGGAGCTGGCCTCTTCTCTTCCCTTGACCTGAAAAATATACATGGAATTCCAAAGACTATCCAACCATTTTTTTTTAATTTCAGAAAATCTGACTTACACAGAATTCACCTAGTGTAGCAATTCTGACATTCTCCATTCACTCTACCTTTTTACCACAGTGTTCTAGGCCAAAAGAAACACTTAATGTTCCATTCATGAAGTAGTAAGATCTAATCACATAAGAGTGATACATTTTGTGGTGTCTACAACATTGTGTTGTTGCATTTCTCCCCAAATTTTAAAACATACTGTAACAATTCTAAGAGGTCACTATGATGCCCTAGGAGGACTTGGTGCAAAGTTTGGAAAACATAGTATCAAAGGTTTGTTATTTAATTAATTGAATACTCCATTTTGTATTTTAGAAAGATCACTTTTTCAGTGAATTGAGGGTTTAACTCCAGTAAAGACATGTTGGGAACTAGGGAGACCATGAGTTATAGTGGTCAGGTAGGAGAGAAGTAATTTGGATGTAAAATGGAGTGTACTAATGAGAATACTATTGTTATCTAAAACATGTTTGGGTTTTTTTAAAGATTTATTTATTCATCTATAAAAGCACTGGGTACAGTCAGAAGTGCGGGAGGGTGAGAGAATTCACCAGAGCCAAAGAGGAGAGCAGAGCAGGCAGACTGACAAAGTACACTGCTGAGGGGAGCAGCAGTCAGCAGGAGAGGTCTGCGTGCCATGTGGGACCCTCGCTGGGCAGCGGGCACCTGGGGATGGAACGGGGGCTGCAGAGGATGCAGGCGGCTTCGCAACCCAGTGCTCAACCAGTGCGCCACCAGGGAGGCCCATATCTAAAACATGTTATGGATGTAAGGTTGATAAGACTTCCCTATCAATTGGTTTTGGGAGACAAAGATAAGATGATCCCTAGATTTCAGAAGTGGGTGCACGACAGTAGGAATATAAGCAAAAACATGTCTTGGGAAAGGGTTCCTTTTTTCAGCATGTTGAATTTGAGATTCTATAAGTATGAGGTGGATATATGTATGGCTTTGGCCTTCTGGAGCAGTTCTGGAAAAGAAATATAAATTGATAAGTTATCAATATATAGGTTAGAACTGGCAACAGTAGAGTAGATGGGATTGCTCAGGGTGAGGGTATTCTAGAAGAAGCATGCATGTTTATAGAGTCAACAGAGGAAGAGGATCCTGTAAAGAGACTGGACCAAGAGAGGTGTTGCCATGCTTGAGTAAGGCAACATGTGTGGGTGACGCCCTCCAATTGTTCTGTTCTGTAGGCATCCTGGATCTATCTTTTTCCTGTGGAGGGACCCCCTGGGTAGAGCTTCACAGAGGCATCACAAAGAACTATGCAAGGGCTTCATTCTGCAATGACTATGAGAGGGGGAGGGTTGGAAAGGGGAAGAGCAAGGAGAGGAGAGTGGCACACAATGAAAGGATTCCATGCAGTGCCAGCACAGGCCTTTGTCCAAAGAGCTGAACTTTCTGGTTTCCTAAGGAAGGAACATCATTTTTATGCCTGCATTTTAAGAAAAAATAAGTTAATGGTCTGTTTACAGTGTCTAATGTCCTCTATGACAGCAAGTCCATGGGGTCTGACAATTTGGAGGGTCTTAGTGACTTACCTAAATTCTTTTTTGCAGTAGAGGGGAGGGATATAGAAAGTTGAAAGAGCTTAGGGTATAGCAAGGAAGACAGTCGTATAAAAATAATAATAACAATGTTATATAAGATATAAGATTCTACAGAAAGGTGGCATTCTCCTGCCTTCCATTTTTCTTTTTTTTTTTTTTTTTAAGATTTATTTATTTACACAAGCACCTGGTACAGTCAGAGGCACGGAAGGGTGAGAGAATTCACCAGAGCCAGGTAGAACGACGAAGTACACTGCTGAGGGGAGCAGCGGGCAGCAGGAGAGGTCTGCGCTCCATGTGGGACCCTCGCCTGGTGGCCGGCTGGGGATCAAACCAGCACTGCAGAGGCTGCGGGCAGCCTCGCAACCCAGTGCTTAGCAGCTGCGCCACCAGGGAGGCCCTGCCTTCCATTTTTCAATAGCCACTTGGGGTAATTTAATTCTGTGTGCCTTCATTTCCATACTTAGTACGCAATTCAAATGCAGATTATACTGAATGTTTTTATTTATTAAGATTCACATACTATAAACTTCACTCTTTCATAGTATACAATTTAGTGTATTTATAGTTATATAACCACTATCTAATTCCAGAATATTTTTTCATAATATTTTAATCATCCCCAAAAGAAAACCTATGCCTAGTAGAGCCACCCTCCAGTCCTTCCTTCTTCCTGTCCCTGGCCTCTGCTTTGTATCTTTATTGATTAGTTAATTATGCACATTTCACAGAAATGGGGTCGTATAATTTATGATCTTTATGTCTGACTTTTTTCTTCTAGCATAAAAAAAACAACAACATAAAGAGTATGGAGTATTCAAACCATATTTTATGTGTCAGTATTTTACTACTTTTTATAGTTAAATTAGATTCCATTAATTGGCTCTACCAGATTCTGTTTACCTAATCATCAGTCGGACTAGGTTAAATGTTATCATGATTGGATTGCATTGTTTTCACCTTTTGGCTACTTTGAATAATCCTATTAGCATTATTGTTCATGTTTTCAGTTGTCTAGGAGTGAAATTGCTGGGCCATATTGTGACTCTTTGTTCATCATTTTGAGAAATTACCAAATTGTTTTCCAAAGTGGCACCATCCCTCTTCATTTCCACCAGCAATGTATATGGGTTCCAATTGCTTCACATTTGACAACACCTGTTAGCATCCATCTGTTTTATCATTGTTATCTAGGTATGAAGTGATATCTGATTGTTGCATTTCCTTGATGCCTGACAGTGAGCAATTTTTCATGTGTTTATTTGTCATTTGTATACCTTCTTCAGTATTTCTACAAATATTTTGCCCATTTTAAAACTGGTATTTTCCTTTTGTTATTGCAATGTATGAGTTCTTTATATATTATGGGTGTTAGACCCTTCTCTGATATCGATTTGCTCTCCTATACTGAACGTTGTTGTTGTTTTCATTTTCTTGATAGGGTCCTGTGAAGCACAAAATTTAAAAATTTTGATGACCTCCAATTTATCTGTTTTTTCTTTCATTGCTTGTGTTTTTTAAAAAATTAATTATTGCCTAGTCCAAGTCATGAAATTTAAGGTTTATGATTTTGTTTCTAGTAGGTTTATGGTTTTAATACCTACATTTAAGACTTTGATCCATTTTGAGTTAATTTTCTGTATGGTGTGAGTTAGGAATCCAACTTTATTCTTTTGCAGGTGCACATGTAGTTGTCCGAAAACTATTTGATGAAAAAAACTATTCTTTTCATCAAATTAAATTAAATTATCTCGGCATTCTTTTTTAAAAAAAGATTTTATTTTTTATTTATACAAGAGCTGGGGTACAGGCCAGAGGCATGGGAGAGTGAGAAGACTCACCACAGACAGTGGGGAGCAGAACAGGCAGCTGGACCAAAAGCCCTGCTGAGGGGAGCAGTGGGCGAGACAGGAGAGATTCTGCCGTGCCATGTGGGTATCTCCCTGGTCAGCCAGGAATTGAACCCACGCTGCAGAGGCTGTAGACAGCTTCACGGTGCTGCGCTCAACCTGCTGCACCACCAGAGAGGCCCTATCTCAGCATTCTTGAAAATCATTTGGCCACAGAGGTAAGGACTCTTGATTCTATAAAATTGACTTCTTTTTGCATCCTATGCCACTACAACAGTTACAATTACAATGGAATGATTGCATTGTAGAAATTCTTATCCTCAAATTACTTGACAGTTCAAGAGACTTGTGGGTCTGAATTTTCTTTGCTAAGTCTTTGAAAAAGGTGTCTATATTCAAAGTTGTTGGCTTAAATAACTTTTTTTTGCATAAATCTAAATCAATACTCACTTATAGGGATCTTTTATATAATTCTACTTTTATGTCGATGATGTAGAAATCAGCAATTTCTTTCTCAGTGTATTCTATGAAGCCATTAAAAAGTCAATTATGAATTGAGGCATTCACCTCAAGTTCTTGTTGTTAGAAAGCTGAATGTTAATCTAATTTAAAAACCAGCATTCAGAGCAAAAGGTAGGTCCTGTGACTGGTGACCACCACCAAAGCATGAAGAAGGGACAAAGAAAAGGCATCCAAAAACTCACAATCAACTGACACAGAGGGTGATTTCAAGATGTTATTAGTGAAAAACATCGATCCTAGGCACTTGTGCTACACAGCACTGCTTAGAAGCATTAAGAATGAACTGGAGGGCCTCCCTGGTGGCGCAGCGGTTGAGCGCTGGGTTGTGAAGCTGTGAAGCTGCCCGCAGCCTCTGCAGCACCGGTTCGGTTCGATCCCCTGCTGCTCCCCTGCCACGGGAGGAGGGTCCCACGTGGCGCCCAGACCTCTCCTGCTACCTGCTGCTCCCCTCAGCAGTGTACCTCGGTCCTTCTGCCTGCTCTGCTCCCCCGCTCTGGCTCTGGTGAATTTTCTCACCCTCCCGCGCTTCTGACTGTACCCAGTGCTTGTATAAAAAAATAAATAAATCTTTAAAAAAAAAAGAAAAAGAAAACACTTTGAAAATGTTATAAATGTTTAAAAAAAATGAACTGGAATGTGTGACCAATATTTCCTTGGTAAATATAATTAGACAAATAAGTAGCCTAAGTAAATATGCCTAACATATATTTGGAGAATGATTCAATGAAGCACAGAATTTTCCCTTCAGAGTTAACTCATTACAGGAATGTGTGGTCTGTTTATCTGTTAGTGTCACACAACTTGACACTAAAGAATTATCTTTGCAAGTTATAACAATGAGAAAAGCTTTCTGGAGACCTCCGGACTTTGCCTGTTCCATTATAAGAGACATATGATGCTTGTGAACAACCTCCAGATCTCAGTATACTCACTCCTTATAGAGATGATGGTAAAGAAAGGTTGAAAAATGTTGCAAGATAGAGAGAATAAGAGAAAGGAAAAGAGGAGACAGAAGTAGAAAAATCTAGATCATTCTCATAAACCAGAAAAAGTTCCAAGAGCACCTCATGACAGACAGAGAGAATGGCAGAAGCTGGCCTAAGGTCCAGAGCTGGTTGAAGATGATGCTAATCTCTTATATAAGCATATTGAAGTTGCTAATGATCCAACCTATCATTTTGAAAGAAGACCTCAGATATATGTGAATCATATGGATGGATCTTACTCCCTTTCTGCCTTGCCATTTAGTCAGATGACTGAGCTTCTAACTAGAACTGAGGATAGGGTGTTAGTTAAACCACATGAGCCACCTCCACCTTCAGCAACTCATGGGGCAGAAGATGCAAAACCCATACCCACCTGTATCAGTTCTACAGTTTTGATAGAAAATTGTCCTCAGTCACCAACTACAGGCATGACACCTGTATTTGTGAGCCCTACTTCCTACATCCTCCACCACCTCTTCTATCTGCCTCATCAACTTCTTCATTAAAAGTTTCAATGACTTCAACTCTTCCCTTACCAGCATCTTCACTACCTCCTCATACAACCACTGCTTTGCAAGCTCCAGAAGCATTTCCACCTTTAATTCTTCTTCAGATTGTCCCTTCAGCTGGGAGTTCTTCACCCAGCTACTCCTCCAATTTTACCTCCTCTAGTACAACTCTCTCTATTGGTAGCTAGAGCTGCCCCAGTGTGTGAGACTGGATAGATCCAGCAGAAAGGAGGCAGAGGTACAAATGCCAAATGAAAATTTAAAAACAAAAAACACCCTAAAAAAGGCCTTAAAGAAATGGAGATAAGAAAACTAGTTATTCACCTGATGAAGAGTTCAAAGTCATGGTACAAAATCACCAAACATAGGAGAAGAACAGATTAACTATAATAACTTAAAAGACCCAAACAGGGCCTCCCTGGTGGCACAAGGGGTTAAGTGTCAGCACTATGAAGCTATTGGCAGCCACTGCAGCATGAATTTGATCTCTGGCTAGCAAGCTGACCCACATGGCATAGCAGACCTCTCTTGTTTTGCCTGCTACTCCCCTCAGCAGTGTATTTCAGTCAATCCGCCTGTTCTGCTCCCCACTCTGTCTCTGATGAATCTTCATCTCCTACCCCCGCACCTCTCGCCTACACCCCAAGTCTTGTGTGCATAAATAAATAAAATAAATCTTTTAAAAAAGACCCAAACAGAATTTACAGAGCTGAATAATAAAATAATGGACCTAAACATTATAATAGAAATACCAACAACAGACTAAATGAAGTGGAGGAGTGAGTAAATGAACTGGAAGACAAAGTAGAACTCATTCAGACACAGCAGCAAAATGAAAAAAAAATAATTTCAAAGAGTTAAGGTATTCTAAGATGCCTCTCAGACAGCATCAAAAGAATTATTATTATATATGGAAGAGAAAAGACAAAAATTGCTAGAAAAATTATTTGAGAAAATAGTGGCTGAAAAATTCCCTAATCTAGGAAAGGAAACAAGCATCCAGGGACAGGGAGCCTAGAGGGTTTCAAAAAAGAGGAACTCAAAGAGATTCACCAAGACACATTATAATTAAAACAGCAAAATTTAAAGATAAAGGGAGGGGAGGTGTCTTTAAAACAGTGAGAGAAAAAAAATTGTCACATACAAGGGAAACCTGTAAAGCTATAGCAGACTTTTATTATTTTTTAAAAAGATTTATTTATTTATGCATACAAGAACTGAGGTATAGTCCAGATGTGTGAGGGGTGAGAGGATTCACCAGAGACAGAGTGGGGAACCGAATAGGCAGATTGACTGAAATACACTGCTGAGGGGAGCAGCGGGCAAATCAGGAGAGGTCTGCTGCACCATGTGGGTTTCTCCCTTGCCAGCGCAGGGAATCGAACTTGTGCTGCAGTGCTGTGGATAGCTTCATAAGTTGCATCTTAACCCCTTGTGCCACCAGGGAGGTCCTTTAGCAGACTTTTAAACAGAAACTTTAAAGACCAGAAGAGCGTAGCATGTCATACTCAAAGTGGTGAAAGGAAAAAACTTCCAATCAAAAATCTTATACCCGGCAAGTTCAACATTCAGAATTGAAGTAGAGTTTATGAGTTTCTTAGATAAGCAGAAGATTAAGAATTTATTACCACTGAGCCTCCCCGGTGGCGCAGCGGTTGAGCGCTGGGTTGTGAAGCTGCCCGCAGCCTCTGCGGCGCAGGTTCGATCCCCGGCTGCTCCCTGGCCACCAGAGGAGGGTCCCACATGGCACGCAGACCTCTCCTGCCGCCCGCTGCTCCCCTCAGCAGTGTACTTGGGTCCTTCTGCCTGCTCTGCTCCCCGCTCTGGCTCTGGTGAATTCTCTCACTCTCCTGCGCTTCTGACTGTACCCAGTGCATGTATAAACAAACAAACAAACAAACAAGCAAACAAACAAATAAATAAATAAAACATGCCTCTATATATAAAAAAAAAGAATTTATTACCACTAAACCAGCCATGCAAGAAACGTTAAAGGGGTTCCTCTGAACTGCAAAGGAATAGTAATAACTAACATCAAGTAAACATATATAGGCAAAGTCTCACTGGAAAAGGAAATGTAGCAAAATACTGAATCAAAAATTTATAAAGGAAGATGAAGATTAAAAGACAAAAGTATTAATAATAACTAAAGTCACACAACTAAAGGATACATATGAGATAAAGATCCAGCAGAAAGGAGAAACCAAAAGTATAAAAAAGTGAGAAACCAAAGTGTAAAATGTGGGGAGGGGAGGAGCAAAAATGTAAAAGCTTAGAAAATATTGAAATTTAATTAACTATCAACCTAAAACATAACATCATTCACATAGAAAATTATTTGTATCTCATGGTAACAACAAAAGCGAAAATTTATGGTATAAAGAGTAAAGCAAATAAACAAAATTAAAACAAACCCTTTACTTGTGACAACAGAATGATGGTTACCAATAGGGAGGGAGGAGGGACAGGCAAAATGGGTTAAGGAGGTGATTTGTAACTTTATAGGCTGGAAAATAGACTTTCAGTAGTGATCATAGTGAATACAGATTTCAAAATATAAAGCTCAATACCTGAAACTAAACAAAAGACAAATCAACAAACAAAAGCAAAACAAAAACAAATTCTTAGATTATGAGAACAACATGGTGGTCATCATAGGGAAAGGGGGAAGGGAAGTGGATAAATCAGTTAATGGGAATCAGTTGCATGTTGGTGGATGGAAACTAGACTTTTGATGAAGATCATGACAAAGCATATACAGACGTGGAATTATCAAGCAGCACACAAAAACCTGTATAAAGTTATAAGCCACAGTTACTTAAATTTTTTTAAATTATAGGATTTGATTTTTTACCACAAAACAATGATCATTCATTGAGGACTCCAACTCACCAAAGAATCAGAACCAATTTTATGCAAGTTATTTTTCTTTCTTTCTTTCTTTCTTTTTTTAAAGATTGATTGATTGATTGATTGATTGATTGATTGATTGATTTACTTATTTATACAAGCCCTGGGTACAGTCAGAAGCACGGGAGGATGAGAGAATTCACCAGAGCCAGAGCAGGGAGCAGAACAGGCAGACTGACGAAATACACTGCTCTCAGAGGGGGGCAGTGGGTATGGCAGGAGAGGTCTGCGTGCCACGTGGGACCCCATGTGGGACCCTCATCGGTGGCTGGGGATCGAAATGGCGCTGCAGAGGCTGCTGGCAGCTTCGCAGCCCAGCGCTCAACCGCTGCGCCACCAGGGGAAGCCCCTATTTTTCTTTCTGAAGGGCATTTATCAGGAGATGAAATGTTTGATCAGAATTGGTGAGTATATAATTGAAACAACAAAAACAAAAGAGATAGTTAGGGAATTCTTAAATAAAATTTAATTATTATTTAAAGAATACTTGTGTTTAAATAGTTAAACACGAGAGACTATAGATAATGTATGATGTCAAGAATACTAAGTTCTGGGCCTCCCTGGTGGTGCAAGGGGTTAAACACCGCACTGTGAAGCAGTCTGCAGCCTTTGCAGCGTAAGTTCGATCCCCAGCCGGCCAGGGAGAAACCCACATGATGAGGCAGACCCTCTACTGTCTCACTCACTGCTCCCCTTAGCAGTGCATTTCATTTCAGTCAGTCTGCCTGTTCTGTTCCCCACTCTGTCTCTGGTGGATCCTCATCCCCACATCTCTGGCCTGTACCCTAGCTCTTATACTCATAAATGAATAAATCTTTAAAAAAAAAAAAAAAAGAATACTGAGTTCTGTTTATGTCAAAATCATGATCAGCATCGTCCATCTCTTTATGCTTGTTCTAGCTTCATTTTCTCTTTGTCTTATTAAAGTTTTACATTGATATTAAAATATCCATGTAATCATGGAAGTAACATGTTTTATAAAGCACCTAATCATGAAAACAACCAGACAAGATGACATTTAGGAACATTTTACAAAAATAACTGGACTGTCCCTTCAGATATTTCAAAGTCACAGTATACAAGAGACAGACTCTGAAATTGTTACAGATTAAAGACTAAAATATGTGATAAGTAAATGCAAATCATGATTTTGAATTTTCTTTTGCTATAAAGGACCTTATTGGAACAGTTGATGGAATTCTGAATGAGGTCTATAGATTAGAAACTAATCTTAGTAGTTTTGTATCAGTTTTAAGATACTAACCTTGATGAACATTTTGTGGTTTTGTTATAAAATTACTGACTGAGGAATTTCACTCAAGTATCTGGGAATATCATGTCTTCAATTTACACTTAAAATAACTATTGAGAAAAAGAAAGAAAATAACAAAATAATAACTTTTATTTAAGCCCAAATTTATGTCTAACTTAAATTTTTTTAAGAAGTGGATGTTTTTTTTAAAGTTTCCAAGTTGTTTTTAAAATGTCTAATTATACTGTACAGAAGAATTATTGTGAATTAGAAAATTAGAGGCAATAGCTTAATGGTTGTGAAAATAGTCTGGAGAAAAATGCATGGATGTGAATCCTCATTCTGTTACTTGGTAGTTGTGCGATTTTAAGTAAGTTTCTTCTGAATTTTCCTACCTATCTGTCAAACAGGGATGATTATAGTGGAATTAACTCAAAAATTTGTTATAAAATTTAAATATAAAATTTAAAATTAATTTGCAAAGGACTTAGAATATCACCTAACACAGTGTTGTGTAAGTGCTTATTAAATTAATAAATCTAGAATGATGCTTTGACTTAAGGAATAGCAGTGACTTAAGCTTTAAAAACTTTAATTTTTTTCTCAAAACAACTGATTAAGATCCTTATCTGTCTCTTCTTTGACCAACTTGGTCATCTCCTTTAAACTTTTGTACTAATAAACCTTTGTACTAATTTCTGATCTGCTTCATACTAGGAATCTGAAAAATACTAGTTTTTTTACAACACATTTAACAAGGTTTTTTTCATTTTTATTATTATTATTTTCAATTATTCAATATATTTGTTTACCATGACTAAGTTAAACACTACAGAAGGTATAAAAATGGATTACATTTCTAACTTCAAATAGTATACAAATTAGAAGGGGTAATTAAATGAGTACAAAATAATGAGGTTAGAGTAGAAAAAAGTTAGATGATTTACAAGAGGGAAATAATATCTTGTTGAATGGAGCAGGAAAGGGTTTTATAGAGGAAGGGATTTAAGGAGGAATAAGGATTTACTAGGCAAAATGACAAAATGGGGGTGTTGTGAATAGAGGGATGAGGGAAAGTGATGAGGAACAGAAGAAAGTATCTTGGGCAAATCCTTCAAGATTTAAAAGGATTTAGAGTTTAAGTTTTAAAGTATCATAAGCCTTATCCATAAAATGGATATAATGATAGTACCCATTTAGAGTAGATTAACAATAAATATAATGCATGTATCTGACAATAAATGCTCATTAAATGTTGTTATTGTTATCATTATTGGTTCACATTTATAGGACGTTAAGTTGTGAGGAAATTGGAACATGGAATATATGGGATTCGTTGATTGAATTATGGGAATGGGGATAAAACAGAACTGATAAAGGCATAGTTGAGAGACATTGCAAAGGTAAAATCTATAACTTTGTGATTGACCAAAGGTAAGAAATAAATGAAGAGGCACCTCAGATGATACCAGGGTTTCAACTTGGGTGGCTAGAAGAGTGATGGTGACTTTAAGGGGAGAGAAAGTAACTTTTTTACTTTCTGAGCTCTGAGCTAATGCTTTATTCTTGTTATCTCATATTCAAAAAGCATCATTTTTGTAGGATGGCATTTCAAATAAACAAGAACATTTGTTATTGACAATATTCTAGGAGGAATCATTTTATAATATTATAAAATCTATTTTTTTCAAATATGGATTTTCTGCTGAGCTTGCTTAAAATCTAGATTACACCCAGACCTCTAAATACTGAAGGTAATGTTTATAAGCTTTCAAAAATTCTAATGATGAAATCATTAATTATTCATTGAGTGAATTGTTGATTGAATACCAGCTTTTTCTTGGTACAGTCATCTTAATTATTTAATTAACTTTAATTCAAGATTTCCAGTGTGTTTTGTGGGAAGTAGCAGTAAGGAGGAAGCTATGTTAGGACCTTGTAGCCCCTCACCTGAAATATTTTTTGAAATTGGGGAAATGAAGAGCAGTGATTTTACCCTTAGTTACCTCACTCTACCCCCCCTGGGAACACCTGGAAGACACTGAAAAGTGCTGTGACAGTGACTAGGGCTGCTCTGAAATAAATCAGCTTGATCTTAATGACCAGAGGCTTAGGTTCAATTTAAATGGTATCTTCCAGTTCAGTCAAAATATTATTTTTTCCTTTCATTTCTCTTAAACAGAATTATTTCCCAAAATTTTCAACTAAATAGATACAATTTTTAAAATGAAGAAAAAAGAAGACATGTTTTTTTAATATACCTTTTTCAATTTTCTTATTTTGTGCCTGGATCCAACTTAAGGGTCAACTATGGGAACAGCATTGTTTATGAATACTGTTTTGTGTCACAATGCCATTGACAAGCTAAACTGGTAACTGACCCTTAGTCAATTTAAATGAGAATGATATTTTTGGTGAATAGGAAAAAGTTGTTTTAAGTTTGAAACTGGTTGGAAAGGTTCAACTCCCCTTTACTATAAATCAGTTTTAAATATAACTTCACTTGGCTTTGAAAATTAGTCTTAGAGTTCTTTTCTTGATATTAGTGATCACCTGATTCAGCATTCTCTTTTACCTTGTTTCCTCATGCCACTGTCTTTCATTTATTAGGGTGCTTTTTCTAAATCACTGGATTTCTTTTTAAATTCTAACTGGACTTTTCATTTTTAACAACTCAGCTACCATCCTTTGAAATATAGTGATTGAAAAGAATTAAAGTCATGCACAATTGTGTTAAAGGAAATCCTGTGAGTTTCTTATTTTGTTGGTAAGAAGGTAGAGCCATGTTATTTGAAAGCATTGGATTAATGATACCTGAAAGGTCTGTAAATCAATGTGGTCCGTCTTGCCTTGTCTCTTAAGACAGGTGGATCTTATTTGCACAGATGTTCTTTTCTCTCATTTTTCCTCTCTGAGAAGGAAATACAATATATAGGTCATTCATCTGCACAGGTCAACCCCTTTGATAGGGCACATTCTTGCAAAAGGTAAAGTTGCAGTTCATTTATATGTGATATACAAAAAAGAAACAAAATGCACACATAGTTCTTTTCACTTTTACCAATTATAAAGCCCTAAGTAACAATTAAGTTGTAAGAATCATTTCTTTTGGACTACCTCAAATTTAAAGAAAGTAACATATGCCTCTAATATTAATCCAGTGGGCAAAATTTACCTTTAAAAATCAGGCATAGACATTAAGGCCCAAGATGAGACAATCACAAATATTAGATGATAACACATATTCTTATTTTTGTAAGTGGGCACTTTGTATAAAAGTCATGTTAAATATACATCATTGGAATAGAATATTGAGATTTTATGTTTAATATTTTTATGTTCTTTTGAAAATTTCCAAGTGGCGATGCAGTAAATGGCAAAGTTAATAAACTATGGTAATATTTTATTAAAAATATTAACAACTAGAGAACTAGACTTGGAGACTGTTCTAAAATAAACAGTGGTACACAGAAAGACAAATTGTAGTATGCAATGAGTTAATACTCCTTTCAGAATTAGTTTTTTCCAGCTACTGTTTCTCCCCTCTCTTTTTAGGAGTTTAAAGGTTAGTAGGATGACAAGTGAGAAAAACAGATTGAAATTAAAGATATTTACATGAAAAGAATTGTTACTAATATTTTAAGCAGGAGAGTAAATATTGAATGAGGAGTGGTGAGACACTAAGTTGCAGTCTGTTCTAACTGAATAGTCACAAGTCTATTGAAAAGGAAAGGGTACTCATTTTGTTATTCAGGGAAGAAAAACCAGTGTCTAATAGTTCTAGTTCACACTAACAGGTACATAAAATATAAACGAAGTTCCTGCCTTCTCCCCCCACCCCCATCACATAATGAAATCAGACATTCTATGTTCTTTTATAAGCACTTCCTGGATTTTTTTTTTGTCAAATTCAGAATTTCCAAGTGTGCATTTAAAGGTTTGTTGAAAGGGGAGGCGTATAGCTTGGTGTGATTTCACAGCTGGTTGATATCCCAGCGTTGTCAAGGAACCTTGCTAATAAGTTTCAAAGCCAATTTAAGTTGTGTTATCAAGGAACAGGAACTCAAAATGTTGATTGGTCTAAGGCATACACATTCGGCTTCTATAAATCATGATACAAATTCTTTCTGAGGATTCCTGGATGGAAGAATTTAGTGACTTTTTAAAAATTTAGATATAGATCCTAATGTTACCTTAATGAAAAAAATAAAAAATTTAATATAGACTAGTCAAGTGGAAACTAGCAATTCTTTTGAGTGGAAGAGGGGGAAGTGTTTAGAGTTTTGAAGAGTACCTCAAAGGGCGTCAGGAAATATTCACACAAAGGGGAAGATTTTCACACAGACTATTTATAGGGTTTGCCAGCAGTGCTTCTGTGCTAGGAATTCTCAGTAGTTAGTCATAAATCATACATACTTTTTCCCCCTTTAACATCTCTTTCCTTTACTCGGGTTATAAATATCCTGCAAAATACGTGTTTTTAAGTAACATGGTTCAAATATGTGGGCATAGGCTAATTCTAGGGACTACAGTGTACAGGGACGAGTATGAGTTTTGCTATTGCCTTTTTAAAGTCTTCTTCAAGTAACAAAAATTAGAGTGAAAAACAATAGCATTGTAGGTAAAACAAAACAAGAGGCTGTATGAATGCATTTAAAAATACCGGAAAATAAAAGAAAGAAGGCAAATACAATTCAGTTGACCTTGTCAATGCTACACACTTAACACCATGAAGATGAGTGACCTGGACAGAGTTTAAAATAAAGGGGGCGTTTCCCAACTCATAAGATTAAATTTTTGATTTTCTTATAAAAGGAAATTTTAGAAATAGTTCTGCTCCTGAAACAGAACGTTCCAAACGGGAGCTGGAAAAAAGCAACAGTATTTCAATACACGTTGCAATTTGAAATTCTGCTCGATCTTGCTGCATTTCACTCTCCACTATTTTTTAAAGGTGGAATATAGAACGGAGACGGTTAGAAAAGTTAAAATTCCGGTTTTTAAAATACAAATTCGGAGGAAAAAAAAGAGGAACTAACACTTTCCTGTGCCCTGCCTTTGTTATTCTTCATAAAAGCTATGGATGTGAAAGCGGTTTGCGTCGAGGTCTCTGTGGCGCAATCGGTTAGCGCGTTCGGCTGTTAACCGAAAGGTTGGTGGTTCGAGCCCACCCAGGGACGCAGTTCTCTTTTTGTGGTAGTTTTGCACAAACGGGTGTTTAGGCCCTCGTCTGAGCCCGAGGAGACTTCTCGGGACCAAGACAGACAAACCGCCCACCCCGGCTCTCTGGTGACCCCCCCGCTCCCCCCCGAACGGGCGGCTCTTCTTTCCCTCGCCAGGGCTGCCGTGTGGGCGTGTGGAGAAAGCGCCCCGGAGCCCGGGCATCCTTTCACTTCCACTCTCTCGGTTCCCAAACTCCGGCCCTTCCACGCCCACGGGGGTCAGAGTTCTCCCAGCTTTTTCTTTCTCGAGGCTTTGATTCACACAAGCCTCCTCGGCCTCGCCGGGCGGCAGCCTGAGGCGCGAGGGCGGGCGCGGGCGGCGGGAGCGCGCAGAGGCCCGGCCGGCCCTCAGCCGCGCGCGTCGCCGCGCCCCGCGCTCGAACCCGTGGCCTCAGCTGTAGAGCGACCCCGAGGGCCCAGGCTGGCCTGTTTCTGCTTCAGAACCCCTGAAATGCCTTAGGTCTACTGACTCTATGTACCTAGAGTCAAATTCAAGCTGTAGGTTGATTTAAAGCCGTCACATTTTTTTTTTTTTAAGACTGAATCATACGTTTTGTCTGTTCCCATTCAGCGTAAACATAGACGCTGTGTACCCCCACCCCCGCGCTGCTACAGCCACTATTCCTGCTATCGGTGAATTCAGAATTAATATCATAACGTCTTTGTGTGGACACCATGGAAAAGCATTTATAGTTATATTTCACTTTTTCTACTCAAGGGCTAGACTTTTATAGAGAATGGTAGACTGCAAGTTTGCAGTTCAGTCAGAAAGGGAGAAAAGTTTTGTTTTTTCTTTTACAGTGGTGGAATTGTTAAACTTAAAACATCCTAAGATTGAAAGTGAAACTGCTAATATATTTGGTGTCGGCATTCTATATGCATTTATAACCATTTATTTCACTAAATGCAAAGCTCTCTCAAAATACTTACCTTTCACTTTATTCTCTAAATATATGCTGCCTTTGAGAAGTAATCATAGTTTCATCAAAATAATTATTGTTTTGGGTGTAGATTACAGAAATTTGAAAGATGGTTGTGGAGAAAAGTGATATATCTTATGCCTGAAAATATATAGTTATAGTCTTGTTTATATTTTCCCCAGGTGTACATATCATTAAAGGCTCACATTTCTTGAGTGTTTACTGCTTTCTGGGCACTGTTCTGAGTGCTTTCATGGATCAAAGTGTGTGATCCTCACAACCACCTTCCAGGTAGGTTCCTGTTGTTGCCATTGTACGATGAGCCAGCTGAAGTGCCTGTGCAACTGAGTAATTTGCCTAAAGTGGCAGTTAGTCTCTAGCAGGGCACATATTTGAAACCAGGTAGTCAAGCTCCAGAGCTTCTGCTCCTCCCTGCTGAACTACTAACTCAGCAGTTCTCATCTCTAAAATAGAGAGCTACATGATTTAATTTAAAGCCAAAGGTGACATTTTAACTGATTTTTTAAAATGAAGTTTCATTGATATTTTTCTTCAAATCTCATGGAGGGAAAAAAAAAAACCACTGAACAGTCATGGAATACTAATTAGTATTGTTGAGTTATGGCTTCACTGTGTTGCTTAATTTTACTGAAATGAAAACTGTGTGGGAACACGAAATCTTAATGTGAAATATGTCTTTGGGAAACAATTTGATGGCAAGATTAGAAATAAAGGCAATTTTGGAACAGTGCAGGAAGATTATGAAAGAGAGACAGAATGAAGTGTATATTCAAGAGACTGGGGACACTTTAGAGCCTAGGGCTTCTTGGACTCCAGTTGATGTTTAACAATTAGGGTGCGCCTGTAGAGCCCCACTTCAGGACACCTTTGTGAGATAGCACAAGGTTTTGTACTTGGCAGATGCCTAGCTGGCAGTTTTAAATTTGATCCCAAATTTCTAAGTATGTTCTACTTCACCCTATTTGGGGGATTAATAGGATTTAGAGGCCAGAAAATAAAAGAGGGAGGATTAAATGAGAATGGAGGTGGAGCAAGGAGTGCAAAACTGCCCTCTAATGTAAGTAGTTGATCTTATTATGTGGGATGTGGGCAAGTGCTCATTTCCTTGTATTTGATGATTTCATACAGATGGAAAGCATTATGGAAAAAATAGCTTAAATATTTATAGGTGCGTTGACTTTTGTAAAATTTTATTATGTCTTAGTTATAGTCGTTGCAATAAATACTATTTCTGGGGAGCACTATTTTGTTTTTAGTTCTTGGGCCTGTAATACCAACCAACTCCAGAAGCACATTGAGATCATTTAGAATATTAATTAAAGATTGAAGAACACTTAAGAAGCTGTGTTGAGCATCTGAGTATGTAAATGTGTTCCTAATCTCGCTTATAGTTGTATACTTACACTTCATATATAAAATCAGAGGAAAATTCACTGAAGTAATGCAATAAGAAGTGAACCAATCTCTATAGCTAACAGACTTATTAAAGAATATAGTATTCATATAATTTATAATAAAATTTTAAAATATTTTTACATTGCAGTTTTTCTTTGGATCATGGGGTTTGGGAGGGAGCTACAAGGCTAATATGCCTCTGTTTTCATTTCTAACACCTGTGTCTGATGTCATATGATACAAGCTTTAGGAGGGAAAAGTGCAAAGAAACACAATTGCCCCATTTCTGCATACATAATGCATCAAATACTAAGAGGAATCTTAATTGAATTTTACTTTATTTCTCTGAATTTGGATGGATGTGAGGCCTGAAATGTTCAATAGCTGTAACTGGCAAAGCAGGGATAAATTGGTGGTGGAAAAAAACTGTAAAATATTTAACTGGAAAATAGTTTAAGAAGTTGACCTTTTAAATGATCAAGAAATTTAACTTTATTAACTGCAGTATTTCATTTTGAAGCTCCAGGTTGAGTTCCCTTGGTAGTGTTGGTGCAAATAAAAAGTGCTTGAATCCCCACCCATTAAAAACAAGATTTTTATTTAGAGTCCTCTGTTAGAGAGAGAGAAATAGGTGTCTTGTCGTTTTGAAACTATAAGTAACTATAAAGTGAAATCTAAGGCTGTATGAAAACAAAGACTGTGTTCAAAATTGTGGAAAGTCCAGTGTTTCAATGCCAAGGAGCAAACACAGCCTAGAAAGGGTCAGCTTATAAAAACCTAGCACACAATTTTACTTTCTTTTTTTCAAACAAGTTTTTTGTTATTGTTGAAGAAGTGGATGTCTAAGGTTATAATAATATAATAAACATCTGTAAAATTTAAGTACATTGATATTTATTACAGAATTATAAATATGGGAAATTATAAACAAGATGCAACACTGCTGGAACTAGTGAAAATAATTATACTATGTTACTTATACATTGGAATACTATATAGCCATTTACATAATATTTTCCAGGAATGTCTTTGGAAAATGTTAAAATGTAGCATTAGAAATGACCTGGATAGGGCCTCCCCGGTGGCGCAGCGGTTGAGTGCTGGGTTGCGAAGCTGCCCGCAGCCTCTGCGGCGCCGGTTCGATCCCCGGCTGCTCCCCGGCCACCAGAGGAGGGTCCCACATGGCGCGCAGACCTCTCCTGCCGCCCGCTGCTCCCCTCAGCAGTGTACTTCGGTCCTTCTGCCTGCTCTGCTCCCCGCTCTGGCTCTAGTGAATTCTCTCACCCTCCTGTGCTTCTGACTGTACCCAGTGCATGTATAAACGAAACAAACAAACAAATAAATAAATAAAACATGCCTCTATAAAAAAAAAAAAAGAAAAAAAAAAAAAAAAAAAGAAATGACCTGGATAAAAAACTATCCAAAAAGGATGTTCCCAATTTGGTAATGAGACTACTGTTTCTTACATAGCTTATGTATAATTATTTTTCTCTTTTGTTATTCTATTCTTCTCTGCCCCCATCCCATGTACCCTGTTGGTCCTTTCTCCTTCCTATAAATATTTCTTTTTTTAAATTTTATTTTATTTTGCCTGTAAATATTTCTTAATGATGAATGAAATACACCAAAATAAGTATAATAAATATCAGCAATTTATTTTCTTTTTTAGACTTTACTTTCCAAATTATATACTATAAACATATTATTTTATTTATTAAATAACTTTCTATAATATAAAAATAATGCCTAAACTCATATGATATATACAACTTTGAATTTTACTTTTCTCTCTTAAAATTAACACTGAGGGGGGCCTCCCTGGTGGCGCAAAGGGTTAAGCACCACACTATAAAGCAATCCGCAGCCTCTGCAGCATGAGTTCGATCCCCAGCCAGCCAGAGAGAAAACCACATGGCGAAGCAGACCTCTCCTGTTTCACCCGCTGTTCCCCCCAGCAGTGTATTTCAGTCAGTCTGCCTGTTCTGTTCCCCACTCTGTCTCTGGTGAATCCTTTCACTCCCTGCATCTCTGACCTGTACCCCAGCTCTTGTATACATAAATAAATAAATGTTAAAAAGAAATTAACATTGAGGGAGAATAAAGAGCCTAGATATAAACCTTTGCATATATTGTCAAATAATTTTCAACAAGAATACCCAGATCATTCACTGGGAAAAGGACAATCTTTTCAACAAATGGTGTGGCATAAACTGGATTTCCACATGCAAGAGAATGAAGTTCAACCTTTACCTTGTAGTATATTTAAAAATTAACTCAAATGGATCACACACCTAAATGTAAGATATAAAATTATAAAATAAAAGGAATGGGGAAATTTTTCTAACACTGGATTTGGAAGTGATTTATTGAACTCAATACCAAAAGCTCTGGCAATAAAAGGAAAAATAGATAAATTGGATTTAATCAAAATTAAAACCTTCTGTGCAACAAAGGACACTATCAAGAGAGTAAAAAGGCAATCCATGAGGTAGAGAAAATATTGCAAATAATGTGTCTTCAAAGAGTTACTCTCCCAAATATATAAATAATCCTTAGATCTCTTTTTTGTTTAGTTGGAAAACTCTATGACACACCACCTGAGGTTTCAGCAGAATGTCTCATTCTCCTGCCCTTGATCTAAACTTTACACTGTGGGACTGTACTTTCAGTATCTGCTGCAGTGTTCTGGATTTGATTGCTCCTCCTACCCCCACACCCACAGTCTGAATCCATTACTCACCTTGAGAGTCTTTTGTAATCTGGAGAAATAACATTGCTCTCAAGCCCAGTAAATCCTGCTTTCTTTATACTCCTATAAATTCTGATTGAAAATTTTACTTCCCTTCTTTTTTCCTTATCTTACTCCTCGTATACTTTTTCATAGGCAGTTACAAAGTGAAACAAAACAAGTTGATGCTTTCAATAGTCTACCTAAAAATATCCTCAGCCATACCCATGAGATCCTTAGGTACCTTTTCTATATCCCGTATTACTGCAGGTGACAGCTTCACTGTTGTGGGGAATGTGTGTGTTTGTATCACATGCTGTTAATAGATAGTAATACTCAGATCCTCCTTCCTTCAATCTCCAATAATTTCATCGCTGTCTTTCAACCTTTGCTAAATGTCTCTTGAAGGGGTTCCATTTTCTTTCTGCCGCTTGGTCCCAAAGCAAATACCATATGTTTTAGTTTCATGTTAAGTTTTCATGTTAAGGCAGACCATTTTCAGACACGAAATTCTTTTTAGTTGTTTTTGCATAATAAACCACTATAAAACTCAGTAGCTTAAAACAACAGCTGGCTTATTGTATCTCTTGATTGCATGAATTGATTGCAGCTCAGCTCAACAATGTCTTTACCGCAGTTACTTGGGATCTCACATTCTTTTGAGTAATTTTGAGTTAAATTTTGTGTGTGGTGTGAGGTAGTGGTCTAGTTTTCCTGTCTTTAGTGTATATTCCTGACTCTTTTGTTGTTGATTAACTGTCCATATAAGTGTGCATTTGTATCTGGGCTCTCAATTCTATTCCACTGGTCTGTATGTATGTTTTTGTTCTAGTACCAACTTTCAAATATACAAGTCACTGTGCTGTACATTAAACACTTACAGATTTTATGAGGAAGGTTGTAACTTTTGACCCCCTCCACCCATTTCTCCAACTTCTCCTACTTCTGCCTCTCACAACCACCCAATCTGTTCCCTGCGTATATGAACTTTTAAAAAAAATTCTACATACAGTGAATTCATACAGTATTATGGTATTTATCTTTCTCTGACTTATTTCACTTAGCATAATACCTTCATAGACTTTTTAAATATCAATTTAATGCTCTAAACTTGAAACATATTTACAGGGAATTTTCAACAGCTTTCATTCCTAGTAGTATTCAAAAAACTTTGTATTTGGCTTAGATGTTTGTTTCTATAATAGAGTGCCAAAATGGGAGGGGAAATTTTCAAAGAAAATAGTTTTGAGATCATATATCA
This sequence comes from Talpa occidentalis, assembly GCF_014898055.3. Taxonomy (NCBI): domain Eukaryota; kingdom Metazoa; phylum Chordata; class Mammalia; order Eulipotyphla; family Talpidae; genus Talpa; species Talpa occidentalis. Next base: position 67,778,547 of record NW_023601433.1, on the reverse strand, counting down.
CAACAAAATTTATTTGTATTCATTATAGATTATTGAAATCAAACACCTAAATTTATAACAAGGTTTACACATAATTAAAGTCTGGGATAAGCCTTATTGTATTAAGCAGCTAGACAAAAGAAAGAATTGAGCAACAGAGTAGTGTTGTTATATCTCTTCCAGTGGAGAGCTTTCAGTGGAATGTTGTGATTAGCATTGTGGTTGCCTCAGCTTTAAACTTTTATCATTGTCTAGTTTTTAAAGGAGGACATAAAGTATTATATCTTAAAAGCTCTTTAATTTTTAAAAACCCTAGAGAGTCTTTAAGTGTCTTTACTTAATTAAAGTTCAAATCAACCTTAGATGTATATCTAAAACACATCTTCAAAAAGATGCTTATACATGTTTATGTGCATTTGATTGACCTGCACTTTGGTGTTATTTCCAGTAGCTCTCACTTATGGCAGTCCCAACACTGACACTGAGTGTGGAAACGTGGGACTTTTTTTATTGTTGTCACAATAATTTGATCTGTGGGGACCACTGACCATCAGGGGAGGATTCTAGGTGTGCTTGATCTTCTACCAAGGTTTGGTTCAGGTTTGCACAATGAAAAATTTTCCTGTGTCTTGCTACATAACTATAGCTCTATATCTTTCTACAAATGTGTCCCTTGCACTTTAGTACCGTATAAGTCAGTGGCTCTTTGGTATAATGTAACACTGTAAAGTTTTATAAGAAGCTACACAAAAAGGCTCGTAATGTAGGAAAAGTCATTATAAAGAGAATCTTGATGATGAAAGATATTGTTCAGAACTGCTGGAAAACCTCTATGTAGTAAATTGTTTTTAAGATTTTGTTACATCATAGATTCTGGAGGCATTAATTTGATATTTTCAGAGATTGTTTAAACAAAATGGGGGTAAATAAGAAAAATTCACATGAAATCACAAAGTTTCTGTCTTATCAGTTCTCCTTTTAAATCTGGGATTTAACATTTAATCTAAAGTATTTCACATTAGAAAAAAAAATCTTTGTCTTAATTAACTGTCCATATATGTGTGGGTTTATCTCTGGTTCCCAGTTTTATTCTGTGGATTTCTGTATCTGTTTTTATTTTACTACATACCCTTTTGATTACTATTGCTTAGTTGTCTGGTTTGAAATTGGAAAGCATACCTCCATTTTCCTTGTTTTTTTCTCCCTCCCCCCTCGGGTTAGTCAGGTTGTTTTGTGGTTCCACATAAATTTTAGCATTATTTACTCTGTTTGATTCTTTTCCATTATATTTGTGCTTAAAATTTTTTCCCTGATTCAAAGCCTAAGTTTTCTAGATGTCATTAACCTGAAAACTCAGGCCACTTATTAATATTAACTAGATAGGAGTATAAATGGAATTTGGGACACTTATTTTGTTCACAAAACATGAAAGAATTTTCCTGATATTTGTATCTTCACAGTATTAATGCTTGTTAAATCTTCTGCAGAATACAGAATTTTGTTTTCTTAATGATTTTACACTGGCCTCTTTCTGATTTGCATACATAGGAAGACAAACACCAAATTATCACTTGAAATTGGACAAGGTCACCAATCTGTCTTCTCTGTTAGACCCTTCTACTTCATTTTCCCTGCTCCCACTCTCTTATTTTTCATTCTAGTCCTTACCCAACATATTCTTGCTCTCAGTGAGAGTGTCCAAATTATATTTTTGGAAATTCAAGAATACCTTAATTTTAACTTGGAATTTTTCATTGTATTCATATCCTGAGAAGCACCTTTTAATGGTGTCAGTCATTTATACCCTAGTATAAACAAGGTTGCTTCTTTTCTGCCCCTAAAATCTAGTTTCTTGGCGATGTCATAAGAGACAGTGAGAGTGAGAGATGAAAGGGAGAGGGGAAACAATGGGAAAGGGATGAAAGAGAGGGAAAGAGGGAGAAAAGGAGAAAGAGAAAAGGAGAGGGAAAGATGAAAAGAAGAGGGCCTCCCGGGTGGCGCAGTGGTTGAGTGCTGGGTTGCAAAGCTGCCCGCAGCCTCTGCAGCACCGGTTCGATTCCCGCCTGCTCCCTGGCCTCCAGAGGAGGGTCCCACATGGTGTGCAGACCTCTCCTGCCGCCCGCCCGCTGCTCCCCTCAGCAGTGTGCCTCGGTCCCTCTGCCTGCTCTTCTCCCCGCTCTGGCTCTGGTGAATTCTCTCACCCTCCCGCGCTTCTGACTGTACCCAGTGCTTGTATAAATAAATAAATCTTAAAAAAAAAAAAAGATGAAAGGAAGAGGAAAAAGGAGATGAGCACCATCAATGGGGAAAGTGGCAAAAGAATGGGGAAGTAAAAAACATTGAACATGAATTTCTTCCACATTATACTTTTACTTGGGACTGAATATTGTCCCCACTTAAAAAAAATCCATATGAATTAGTTATAATACTTCCTATAGAGAACTAAGAGTGGGCAAAAGAGAAATGGATGTGATTATGTTTCAAAAAAAACCATAGAAAATCATGCTTTACAAATAATCAGCACAAATACTTCCAATTAACTATGGTGGATTGGGTAGATGCATTTATTTGTGCTTTTTCTATAAACCACACCAAATGGATATGAGAGGATTAAAAAGGAACAAACCCACAAGAACAAAGAGAATGAGAGAGGAAATGACAAGGAATAAAAGATGTCAACAAAGATTGGGAAAACAGATGAGTGATACCTTACTTAGAAGTGTGAATAGGATTGAAACCAAAGACTGTGGGTGGAGAGCTAACTTCTCTCTCAGAACTTAGAAAAGCCACAGGAATTTGTAGGCAGAAAAACCTCTGAGAGAGGGAGCACACAGTCGACTGACATTCTGAGAATTGTTTGAAACATTACAACTTGAACTCCTGGATCACTCCCATCAACTCACATAGCAGGGCACCTACCCTCTCCCACACTTCAGAAAATTAGATGCTTATTCTGCAAAGTGTGTGGATAAATCAGAGGTAGATACAGAGAAAACCGAGCAGAGGAAACTGTCTGAGGGAAGATTACATCATCTTCTTCGACTTAGCTATGTAGATTTATGATCATAATAGGAAATTGATTCATTATGCCATAAACTACACTAGATGGAAGGAAAATGGTTTGTTTGTGTGTGTGTGTGTGTGTGTGTGTTTGATGGGAGGAGGTGAGAAATTAATTGTCCATAGAAATTAAAAGACTATTAAAAACAAAAATCAGGGACAGTAGAATAGAAGGATTATTTCATGTTATAGAAATTTACACTAGAAGAAAACCCAAAGGATTGGGAGTGGTATCTCTATGGAATGAGATTCCAGAATGGAAAGAAACAATCCTTATAAAATTTCAATTATAACTGAAATTTAAAAGAATAATTTTGGGAATTATTTTTAATTCACTTGTTTTATTCTTTGTTTTCCCATAAAACACACCCTAGTATGAATGTCGGAAAACACATTGTTGCTTTAAAAAATATCCATGTTGTTCTGACCTTTGATATAACTAAGGCTGAAACTAAGAAAACATATTTCTGAGTGCATTATTTTTTAAATAATAAATTTTATTTTTATATTCCCCATACAATTGCAATCCCCCCATTCTGACCCCAATCCCTCCCCTCCCTCCCCCCACTCCCCAAAAACTGTCTCTGGTTCATAGTTTTTTGTTGATTTTGATTTTCACTTTCTTATAGTTATTCATTTTCCTGGTCCCTTATTTAAGTTTTCTAGATTCCTGCTATGAGTGAGACCATCCGGTATTTTTCTTTTTCTTTCTAGCTTATTTCGCTGGGCATGATCCCTTCCAGCGCCGTCCATGTTGCTGCAAATTGCATGTGTTTATCTTTTTTGAATGCTGAGTAATATTCCATGGTATATATGTACCACATCTTCTTGATCCAGTCATCTATTTTTGGGCATTTGGGCTGTTTCCAAAGCTTAGCTATTGTAAACAGCGTCTGAGTGCATTTTCTTTGGAGATGTTAGGCCTCTTTGCTTTCCTTTAGACCTCTCCTGATTTTTATTGGTTTATTTGATATTCTTTGAGTTTTTAAAAAACCTGTTTGGTTCTATTTTCTTCATGATAATAAGAACCATAATATTAGCTGTCTAGGTTTTGTGTTTATTTTTAAAAAAAGAATGACATAGGGAGAAATTTTTATTATTTTTTTTAAATAATAAATTTTATTTTTATATTCCCCCACACAATTGCAAACGCCCCATTCTGACCCCAGTCCGTCCCCTCCCTGCCCCCCACATCCCATAGAGTGTCTCTGGTTCATAGTTGTTTGTTGGTTTTGATTTTCACTTTCTTATAGTTACTCATTTTCCTGGTCCCTTATTTAAGTTTTCTAGATTCCTGCTATAGGTGAGACCATCTGGTATTTTTCTTTTACTTTCTGGCTTATTTTGCTGAGCATGATCCCCTTCCAGCGCCATCCATGCTGCTGCAAATTGCATGGGTTTATCTTTTTTGAATGCTGAGTAATATTCCATGGTGTATATGTACCACATCTTCTTGATCCAGTCATCTATTTTTGGGCATTTGGGTTGTTTCCAAAGCTTAGCTATTGTAAACAGTGCTGCTATAAACATAGGGGTGCAGGTGTTCTTTGGAATTGATGTTTCTGTGTCCTTTGGGTAAATACCTAGGAGTGGAATTGCTGGATCATATGGAAGCTCTATGTTTAGTAGGTCCAGAAATCTCCACACAGCTCTCCATAGTGGTTGGACCAGTTTGCACTCCCACCAACAGTGCAGGAGAGTTCCTTTTTCTCCACATCCTCGCCAACATTTGTTGTTGCTAGTTTTTTTAATATGTGCCATTCTCACTGGTGTGAGATGGTATCTCATGGTAGTTTTGATTTGCATTTCCCTGATTACAAGTGATGTTGAACATTTTTTCATATGCCTGTTGGCCATTTGCATTTCCTCTTCAGAGAAGTTTCTTTTTAGCTCTTCTGCCCATTTTTTGACTGGATTATTTTCTTTGTTGTTGCTGAGTCTCATCAGCTCTTTGCAGATTTTTGTGATCAGTCCTTTATCATTAGTGTTGGGTGCAAAAATGTGGGAGAAAATTTTAAATCTGAAGTTCATTTATTTTTTGAATCTGAAGATTTTAGAATACTCATAGTTATGGTAGAGGTTTTACAACTGGCTTTTTTTTCCTTTAAGTTTTCATGGATTCATTAGTGTTTTCAATTTAAGCAAGGTAAAAGGGTTTAAAAGAGAAAGAGAGAAGAAACAAGAACAAGAAAGATCCTATGGATTGCTATGGATTGGCTAAATTTTGAAGTCAAACTCTACTCAGAGGTAATAGGACAAATGGAAGCTGATAGCTGAGGCTGACTATGTAAATCAAGGAATTCTTCTCATTTATATATAAAAAAGAGAAATGGAGAAGGTACATATAAACCAGGTAATAATGGTATTCAGATTGTCTCTGGAATGACACTGAATTTTCTAGTTAGTTTGTGAAATTAGAGTTTGAATTTTTATCGCAAACTGATAAATTTATCAAATTCCAGGTTGAAGAATATCTGTTGTCAAAATCCTTTCTTGAAATGTAAATTTACTTTAGGAAAATAGAGCAGGTATTTTAGATGCTGGCAGATAAGTGTGAAAATGATTTCCTTGCATAAATACCAGAATATTTACTCTAATTTTTTTTTGAAGAATAAACTAGGTCATTGGCAAAAAAAAAAAAAAAAAGACAATTATGACCAATAATTATCCTTTTGGAATCTAAGTAAATAAGTTGATTTACTACATAGAATTTTCAAGAAATTACATAATGTAGTAAATATTCCCATTCAACATATACATAATTTATATGCTTCAGGTATATATAGTAACTTACTAGTATTTACACAGAAAAGCACTTTGAAATGCCTTTATATGAAATATTGTTTCAAATGAAATACCCAAACTATTAATTTGTTTTATTTTTTTATTGAGGTAACATTGGTTTGTAATACTATATATGATTTATAGGTATGGGTTCACATCTCTTCAGATAATCTGTTACAACACCACACCCACCACCAAGACTCCCACCCTCCTTCACCCTAGTCCATTGGGACCCCTTCCGCCTTTGCTCCTCACCTCTCATACCCCCGTGGTAGCTTTCAGTCATATTTCTAGGATTTGCTTTTGTTTAGTTCTGTGTGTTCCTTATATTCCTTATATATATGAGTCAAGTCATCTGGCATTTATCTTTCTTTTTTAATACAATAATGTGTGGCAAAGATGATGTGTTTCTTTTGATGATGATATTGATCATGGTGACATATGCACAATTACTGAGCTGTCATGCATTCTAGGCACTGTATGTATGATGTTGCATGTATAGCATCATTTAATCTTCTCAACATTGTGAAAGAGAGATAGTGGTCTTCCTATTTGTCTACTGCGGAAACTACATGAGTCAGAATTCAGCTCAATTATAAATACCCTCATAGTAAGCCAATGTACTCCTTAATTTAATTATACAGTTGACCCTTGAACAACATGGGTTTGAATTGCATTGGTTTCCTTTTATGTGGATTTTCTTATAAACTGTCAATATAAACATGTTACTGAGAACTGTAGTACTATAAATATATTTTCTCTTCCTTATGGTTTCCTTAACATTTTTCTTTTCTCTAACTTACTTTAAGAATACTGTACATAGTATATAACATGCAAAATATGGGTTAATCAACCATTTTCAGGTTTCTGATCAAAAGCAGGCTCTCAGTAGTTAAGTTTTTTTGGAAGTCAGAATTATATGTAGTTTTTTTTTTTTTTTAAGATTTATTTATTTATTCATACAAGAGCTGAGGCACAGGCCAGAGATGCGGGGGTGAGAGAATTCACCAGAGACAGAGTGGGGAACAGAACAGGCAGACTGACAGAAATACACTGCTGAGGGGAGCAGTGGGTTGTGGGTGAGTCAGAAGAGGTCTGCTGCGCCATATGGGTTGCTCCCTGGCTGGGGTTTGAACTCATGCTGCAGAGGCTGCAGATTGCGTCATGGTGCAGTGCTTAACCCCTTGCGCCACCAGGGAGGCCCTATATGTAGATTTTTTAATGTGTGTGGGTCAGTATGTCTAACCCCTGCATTTTTCAGTGGTCAACTACAGTAGTATATATAGAAAAAAGTGTGTCATTACATGTATAGCCAGTAGGAACTTTTTCCTAACTCTATCTCCAGGTCTTTCACCCTATTACAGTGAAAAATGTTAACACCGCAGCTTCTTCTTAGGGAATCATTGAGACTTTCCAAATAGGATGAACAGGAAATACCAACTCTCTTTTTCCTGCATTTTGTTCATCTAACTTGTCTCCTAGAATTAATATGGCTATCTTGCTGCTCTTTTATCAGCCTTAACCCATCCATGCCCAAGAAGGTGGGGAGTTCTTATTTATTTCATGACTGATTAGTTGTGACTCAAAACACTCTACTTGATATGCTATCTTTGGCATTCTGCTTTAAGATGCTCTTTGCAATTTTTCACATGTAGGTCTAACTAATATATATTTTTTTTTTACTTAATTGACTGTTCATAGGATTTGGAAACCTCTAAAAAGTGTACTATATGGAACTAAAGAATGATTAAACAAAATCCTCCAACAGGAAATCAGACTGTGTTCAGTGAAGAATGCCTTCATTATACCCTGGGGGTTCCAGAGGGCTTCCCGCCTGGCATTAAGAAATGACGTATGTTATATGTATATAACATACTCACAACTAGTGTGTCTGAATATGGTTGAATTAGTCGAAATGGGCATACATTGGGAAAATTGTATATACTCTTAATTCCTAAGAATTTTTTTTACCTTTATTTTATTTTATTTTTTTAAAAGATTTATTTGTTCATTTATACAAGCACCGGGTACAGTCAGAAGCATGGGAGTGTGAGAGAATTCACCAGGGCCAGAGCGGGGAACAGAACAGGCAGACCTGAAAAACACACTGCTGAGGGGAGCAGCGGGTGGCAGGAGAGGTCTGTAGCGCCATGTGGGACCCTCCCCGGTGGCTGGGGATCGAACCAGTGCTGCAGAGGCTGCAGGCAGCTTCACAGCCCAGCGCTCAACCGCTGCGCTACCGGGGAGGCCCTATTTTACCTTTTTATTTAATTTTTAATATATATACTTACTGTTATCAAAGTACCATTATTTTATACCCTCGCTAGTGTTTTGACAGTAGAGGATTTCCTCCCTTGGTGTAGTCACCTTAGCACTCTGACCACTGAAGCACCCAGAGTCCTTCACCACTGTGTTCTATCCCCTATCCTCTTGTTTTCATCCCTCTCCTTCCTCCACCCCTCTGAAAGCCAAAAACCTATGGTCAAAATTCAAGGGATTGTTTTAAAGTTTGTCCGACCCTTTATTTGGTTTTTCTTTATTTGGTTTTCTACATATAGGTAACATCAGCCTGTATTTATCTTTCTCCTTCTGGTTTATTTCACTTAGTGTGCCCTTCCAGTTCCAACCATGTTGCTGCAAAAGGGATGATTGATCCTTTTTTTGATTGCATAGTGGTATTCTATCGCAGATGTATACCACGTCTTCTTGATCCACTCACCTGTTTTTGGATATTTATTGTTGTTCCCATATTTTGGCAATTGTAAATAGTCCTGCTATAAAATAGGAGTGCATGTTTCTTTTTAAATTAATGTTTTTGTATTTTTTGGTAGATAACTAAGAGTGGAATTGGTAGGCCCACTTTTAGTCTTTTGAGAAAGCTCCACACTCAAGCATCATTTTCACATGTGAGACTATAACATGGAAAACTGGAGGCTCTTACTTGGAAGGAGGTGGTCAGGAGCAGGCTGCTAAAACTGCTGTTGTAAGGGTCGTCAACAAAACACTGAGGTAACTGGAACTAATTTACCAAAATGACTGGATTTCTTTTTCATTTTTGCTCCATGTCCTCAAAACAGTACTGAACTTCACTTTCATGGGTCGTAAGCAGCAGCTGCTTAAGACACCAAGTGTCTCCTTCCATGTCCTCCAAGTCTCTGGTAGAAATACAAGGCTGACAAATGCCCAAAAATAGATGACTGGATCAAGAAGATGTGGTACATATATACCATGGAATATTACTCAGCATTCAAAAAAGATAAACACATGCGATTTGCAGCAACATGGATGGCGCTGGAAGGGATCATGCTCAGCGAAATAAGCCAAAAAGAAAAAGAAAAATACCGGATGGTCTCACTCATAGCAGGAATCTACAAAACTTAAATAAGGGACCAGGAAAATGAATATAAGAAAGTGAAAATCAAAATCAACAAAAACTATGAACCAGAGACACTTTTTGGGGGGTAGGGGTCGGGAGGGGAGGGATTGGGGTCAGAATGGGGGGTTGCAATTGTATGGGGAATATAATTAAAAAAAAAAAAGAAATACAAGGCTGAGAAGGAAGCCCGACTTCTTCACATGTCTCTCTTCTCCATGTGCCTCCTCCAAGTCTTCTCTCTAATTCTTAAGAATGTTTAAATAATGTAAGAAAAAATATTTTTTAAGCCATAGATGATCTTTTTGTAATGTGAAGTTATAATTTAATTTTGTATGTTTTAAAAAACAATTAGATATATATTCTGATACAGGCTCTCTTAAAAAGAGCAACTATCAATTTTAATGCTACCATTTATATATTAAAATTACAAAATTTTGCAAATGGAAATATAATGAATGGCATGTTTTTATTTGTCATGAAATTAAAGTTGTATCAGCTTATTCAAAGTTAAACAATTGAAACTTATTGCTAAATTTTTGAGTTATGGCTGCAGAGAATATGCTGTACATGACTTTAATTTGTTTCCAATGAAAGAAATTAAAGAAAATAACTTATAGAAAGTGCAAGAAAACCACGACTAGCTTTTGAGTCTGGTTTGGCTTTAAAATCAATGAGTTTTGGGCCTCCCCTGGTGGCCTCAGCAGTGCCGGTTCGATCCCTGGCCAAGGGGCGAGGGTCCCACATGGCGCGCAGACCTCTCCTGCCACCTGCTGCTCCCCTCAGCAGTGTACTTCGTCACTCTGCCTGTTCTGCTCTCCTCTCTGGCTCTGGTGAATTCTCTCACCCTCCTGTGCTTCTGACTGTACCCAGTGCTTGTATGAATAAATAAATAAATCTTAAAAAAAAACTTAAAAAAAAATCAATGAGTTTTGATAAGACCTTCAGAGTGCATCAGAATCATCTAGATTGAGGTAAGGAAGAATGTAGATTGCAAGGACTTACCCCGAACCTCTCTCGGTAGCCAAGGTGGAGAACCTATAACTTGAATTTCTATCAAGTTCCCAGGTGATACTGATGCTGCTTGTCCTTGACCCACACTTTGGGAACCACTCAAATTTTCCTGTTTATTTTTTTTTTTTTTAAAGATTTATTTATTTATTTATATAAGCACTGGGTACAGTCACGAGTGCGGGAGGGTGAGAGAATTCACCAGAGCCAGAGTGGGGAACAGAACAGGCAGACTGAAATACAGCACTGAGGGGAGCAGCGGGTGCGGCAGGAGAGGTGTGTCGTTCCATGTGGGACCCTCGCCAGCGGCCGGGTATCGAACTGGCGCTGCAGAGGCTGCGGGCAGCTTCTCAGCCCAGCGCTCAACCGCTGCGCCACCCGGGGAGGCCCTTCCTGTTTATTTTTGCCAGTGATAGTGTCATTGTGGTTTTCTTTGTTTGAAATCTTCCTGGTTCTAAAAAACCCTGCAAGAGCAGTTCTGCCTAGTGTCAGTATTTAAATCAAGGAATTCAATGTTAAAGACTGATTTCTGGTATCCACTTTTTCAGAAATATTTATTTATTTTTTAAGATTTATTTATTTATGCATACAAGAACTGGGGTATAGGCCAGAGGTGCAGGGGTGGAGGGTGAGAGGATTCACGAGACAGAGTGGGGAACAAAACAGATGGATTGACTGAAATACACTGCTGAGGGGAGCAGTAGGCGAGACAGGAGAGGTCTGCTGAGCCATGTGGGTCACTGCCTCACCTCCCTGCCTGGGGATGGAATTCTTGCTGCAGTGGCTACGGGATAGCTTCATAGTGGAGTGACCTAACCATTTGTGCCACCAGGAGGGCGCCTAAAATTTATTTTTATTTATGCATATAAGAACTGGGATGCAGGGCCTCCCCAGTGGCAAAGCCATTGAGCGCTGGGTTGCGAGGCTGCCTGCAGCCTCTGCAGCGCCGGTTGGATCCCCGGCCACTGGCGAGGGTCCCACATGGCGTGCAGACCTCTCCTGCCGCCTGCTGCTTCCCTCAGCAGTGTACTTCGTCAGTCTGCCTGTTGTCTGCTCTCACTCTGGCTCTGGTGAATTCTCTCACCCTCCCGCACTTCTGATTATACCCAGTGCTTGTATAAATAAATAAATAAATCTTTAAAAAAAAAAAAAGGAAGTTAAATGGATGACTGTGTAATATATAATAATGTTTAGTCCTATTGTTCACCTATTTTTTGATTTTATTATAAAATGATGGCATGCTTATTTTTCAAAGTATTTGTTTATGTTTGTGCTCAGTTGTGTTGATTTCTGGCCCATAAAGCTAACTTTGGCCAGCTAACACAGAAACATTTACTGCATTCATCATGAGTAACTAATAAATTCATGGAGGTGAAAGGAGTAGTTAATTAGCTCTAATCTTTGCAGTAAGGATCATTAGTGTTTAATGAGAATTAATAATTTCATAAGACATGGAAATATATTGCCCCAAGCCAAATAGTTTATAACCATAGGATTGCAAATTGCTATTTAAAATTAATGAGTGACATTTTCACATATTGTTAGATGATCTATAATATTTTTATGTTATACCTCTAGGTCCAACTGAATGTAGAGTGGGGTCATGTAATTTCATTGTAAATTATTATAGTTTAACCAGACTGAGGATTCTGTCGTACTGTGCATTGCTGCCCCTCTTTTCCTGGTGGACTTCTGCTTCAGTTTAAATACTGCTTCCTCAAAAAGGATTTCTCTGATTCCCTTTGTCTATCCAGTCCCTCATTCTTTTCATGGTGCCTGGTTCTCACCCTTTCAAACTTATTTCACTTTATATTTACTTTCATGGTTTGTGTGTGTGTGTGTGCGTGCGTGCGTGTGTGTGTGGGGTGTGTGTGTGTGTGTGTGTGTGTGTGTGTGTGTGTGTGGTCAATGTTACCTTCTCTATTTCATTACAAGAGCCAGGGATGACAGAGAACAAACGTGAATGAGTTAATGAAAACTGCAAGTATGAAGTACACCAGGTACCACAAAGTCCCACTTTTCTCTGTTAGCTATAAATTTATTGAAGATTAATCAGAGGCATCAGATCTAATGAACTTGAAAATTTCTACAGACAATATTGGAGCTCTCTGGAAGGCCTTCAGACTTTGGCCTCAAAAAATATTTATATAAAGCCAAATGCCTAGCAGTGATCATTATCTACCATTGAATGTGGTATTGAATAAACTTAAGTTTTGATTTTTATCTCTTAGCTACCATCCTTATAAATAAAAGATCAAACTTTAAAATAAACCCGAATGCCGCCTTACCTGTGACGTTGGATCAAGGGTGTTTCTGAAGGGTCAGAACTATTATTTCTAATCTTCTTAAGCAGTTAACGCTGTCCCATGTGATTCTTGATGGTATTCTGTGCTTTAGCCGTTATTCCATGAAGATGTCTCATTTAACTTCTACAAAATATCCCTAGGCTAAAATCCATATTAAGACAGAAAATTATCTCTCATCTAGTTTGAAAACGTCACCATTTTAAATAGGATGTAGCGACATTACGAAATGTGGACACTGATACACTATTAAGACATTTAATCTTGCACCCTAATTTGACAGAACCTCATTTCTATTACCTCCAGGCTCTCTTCCTCCTTTCTTTATACAGTGTTGTCATTTTGTCTTTCGGAGGTACAGCTGTGATCATACCAGGCCTCCTCCTACCCACACTGAACCTTTTGGTGGTTTCTCCTAGCTTCAGAATCAAGTCCAAATTCCTTGGGGCATGACCTTTGTGGCTGTCAGGACTTGACCTAAGTCAGTTTTCCCTGGGTTCAAACCAAACACTTGTTTTTCCTTCCCTCTGAGCTATAGTTTCCCAGCTGTGTGCTGCTATCCACCTTTGTCAGTGACATTCGGCTCCCTTAACGCCACATTCCAGGTCCTGCTAAGCTTCAAATACCAGTTTAGTTGTTTTGTTGTTCATGCAGACTTTCTAAGCACCGGAGCTTCAGTGCCACCATCTGGAATGTCATTTTGTGTCCCTGTCTTATGACATGGCTTTTTATTCTGTATTACACTTCTTTATACTCATCACTTATCTATTAGCTTATCTCCTTTACTTCGAAAAATGATCACTGAGAATCATTTGGACTACGGTTTCCTTTTTTTATCTCCCAAAGTGCTTAGTATAGTTCTAGTTTGGTGGGATACTGCAATGCTGAAAGAATTAACTATTATTTAATACTATAATATAGTAATGAAATACTATCTGTTTGCTTTCTTTCATATTCACACTGTTAAAAGATGGCTACATTTAAAATTATAAAAATGAGTAAATATTAATATTTGTTTTCATTATCAAAAAATGCCCTTTACTAAAACAACCTGAAGCAGTTTATGACTTTATGGTTTGTGTAAACTGCAAATAAATTATTTTATGGATTAAATATTAAAGGAAATATAAATGTTTACTTGTAATAATATGATCATAAGGGTGTGACATATTTTTCATCATTTTATGTAAAATGTAGTTAAGCCAGAAGTAAAAAGAAATTTATTTTAGCAGGAAAAAAAATTAAAATTAGCTCTGGACAAAATCTCCAAAAAATGCAAAATAAATGGATTAGATCTTTTATTCTTGATGAATCAAGCAGAAATAGCCAGTTAATATAATGAGCATTTTTACTCATAGTTTACAACATGTACTTAAATAGAATGATTGGATCCTTAAATAATTAAAAGGATGTATCAGTCTACATTTTTCCTCTCTATAAACATTGTGTGTATATATATATATATATATATATATGTACACACACATATAAAACATAACAAATTGATAGCTTCAAGTTTTATATTGTGGTGTACTTGGTACATGTGTGCTAACATCTTGGTACATTTGTGTTATATTTCAGCAAAATTTACTCAGGCAAGAATGGCAAATAATGGAGGTCAGAACATAACACACCCCATAATATGCCACTTTGACACAGTGATTATTTTGAACTGAAGTTACTTAAAAAATAGCAGGTACAGGCCTCCCTGGTGGCGCAGGTGGTTGAGTGCTGCACTGTGAAGCTGTCCACAGCCTCTGCAGTGCGGGTTCAATCCTGGCCAGCTGGTGAGGATCCCACATGGCGTGGCAGACCTCTCCTGTCTCGCCCGCTGCTCTCGTCAGCAGTGTATTTCGTCAGTCTGCCTGTTCTGCTCCCCGCTCTGTCTCTGGTGAATCTTCTCACCCTCCCGCGCATCTGACCTGTACCCCAGCAATTGTATAAACAAAATTTTTTTTTAAATCTTAAAAAAAAAAGTAGCAGGTGCGGGAAGATCTCTCTGCCCTCTTCCTTTCAGCCTAAAAGCAGGTCATAAAATATCCGATGAGGAAGGTTCCCTCCCTGTAGCAGAAAAAAGAGAACATTCTTATTACTGAAAATGGGGAACTGATGCCAAGATGAATCCAAACAGAAAAATCTTATTAAAATAATCCTTATCTTCCATTAGTTTACTCCATTTACTTCTTAGTAATTTCCCCACAATTTACTGCCCCTTACACAAACCTTTTTTTCTTCTGTCTGGTCACATTTCTAGTTTCTTGCTCTTTGTTAAAATGATATATAAATCAGGCCTATGTACTACTTTTTATGAAGTCCTGCGGGTATGCACAAAAATATTAACATCAAATACAATCTGTATGCTTTTCTCTTATTAACTTGTCTTTTGTCAGTTTAATTCTCAGGCCTAGCCATCGGACATAAGAGGCTAAGGGAATTTTTTTTTTGTCCTCTACACAAATATTTTATAACAAGGATATGTCTTCTTTCCCTAAAGGCTTGAGAATCTCTTTGCTCCTGTGTGTGTGTGTGTATGTGTGTGTATTGTTTGTAAAGGGGTTCTGATGATAAAGCCTCTAATTATAGAGGGGGAGGGTTTTGTGCTGTTCCCTGTGCAATTATTATAATTTGCTGAGTCACTGAGATCAGGTACTCCCGCTTCAGATCTACCTGTTATCTTTTTTTTTTAAAGATTTATTTATTTATGCATACAAGAGCTGGGGTACAGGCCAGAGATGTGGAGGGTGAGAGGATTCACCAGAGACAGAGTGGGGAACAGAACAGGCAGACTGACTGAAAGGAAATACACTGCTGAGGGGAGCAGCAGGCGAGACAGGAGAGGTCTGCCTCACCATGTGGGTTGCTCCCTGGCCAGCCAGGGATCAATCTGCTGCAGAGGCTGCAGATAGCTTCGTAGTGCAGTGCTTAACCCCTTGCACCAGCAGGGAGGCCCCTCTACCTGTTATCTTTCATAGCCACAGTGATTTCTACTCAGATGACTTGCTATCACTTTAGTTAAGTCCTAATGTTACCTTCCAGAGTACCAGTTCTGTATTTCCTACTATATGCTGAAATTGGATATCCTGCCAATAACTTAAATTTGACATCTTTAATACTGCTCTCAGCATTCCCTGTCACATTCCTCTTTACCTACTTATCTTAACCTGCCAAACTTAGGACTCCATTATGGTCTTTAAAGAATGTTAGGGTAACTGCCTCATTTATAGTCCTCCCTGCCATGCATACTACATCCTGTTAGTAGTATGATTAGCTACACACCGAATCATGAATCATGTTATCTTCGCTCAAAAGCTTTCTTTCATACTGATTTATACTTAAACTTCCAGACTAGCTTTAAAGGTCCTTAACCCAGGGAAAGCTACTACAACATTAGCAGTACACAGCCAAGTCCATATGGCCAAAATGAAGCAGATTACAGAGTAATCATCCAGTCATTTCTAGAACATTCATGATGTCTTGATGAGGCTTTGTCTCTCTGTGATTAAGCAGATCATGATTAAAAAAGAAACAGACATGTTCTGACTTTGCAATGCTTGATGATCTAGTTACTGGTAAATAAGTTTCACACTGTGTGAGCTCAGTACACTACTAGCAAATTAATTTTTAAGTCTTACATATAGAAAAAGAAAAGTTAAATGGAGACAAAATTTCCTCAAGTATAAACCTATGGAAGGAGAAGTAGGCGGATACTGTCAAACAAACAGCTGCTTTTGAGAGTTCCTTTTCCTTATGTGATTTAGTTTAGCTTCTATGTTGATCAAATTTACAAAAATTTACTGAACTCCATTTTATTGTGCTTGAGGAATCATAGCTTTAGCCAGCTACTGACCAACAATTACGAGAAATTAGTAAACATGGTCAAAGGAGGAAAAGTTTCTGTAATGCTCACACTTTGTTTTCACTTCCACTTCTACCCATGCCCAGTAACACCAACGAAAAGTGTAAAAATACTGAAATGCTTTTCTTTCTAATGCATGTAAGGTAAGCCCCACAAATGAATTTCAAGATCCTATTCATTTGAAATTAATTTAATAAAAGAAGAGTAGGACTTATGGGTCTTACTCATCAAAATTAAAATATTTAATTTCTTAATCAGATAGCTCTCCTATGATTAAATTGTGTTAACAATTGATGCCAATGTTAATCATTCATCATTTGTAAATTATCGATTTATAATGGAAGATCTTAATAACTGATAGTTGTTCTTGGATAACTGACTTTATCCCATCAATCTATTCATTATGTTTAGAAATAGCTATTCTTAAAATGTGTTCTCTACCCCCCAAAATACATATTTATTTTATCTAAAATTATTCAGTTTGAATCCCCCCTTAGCATACATTAAAGCCCTGACTTTGTACCTGCCTGAACACAGAAGGTTACAGAGTCACTCTGCACTTCTCCCTGGTACAGAAGAAGCTATTGAACCAGAAGCCCACGTGCCCAGTGACAATAGCTTTTCTCTTCCACTGGAGTGACCTAGAACTCTTGTAGGAGCAGAGATTTTCATTTTAGTTCTAACTTTGCTTCCAACTAGTGTGCTTGCTTAGTAATTTATTATGGTTTCAACAATGTAACAAACATCCTCAAACCCAGTAGGTAAAACAAAAATTAGGACCCTGACAGATAACCTTCCTTGACTTCAAGTAACCCTCACTCTGAATATTTTCTTTTTTTCCCTCCCTTTTAATATTGTTTTATTGTCTCTATATGTTGTCTAGAAAAAAATCTTCTGTTTTAATTATTTTAACCTTAAAAAAGAATCAATTACATCCAGATTTATCCTTTGTGTGCCAGTGAGTTATTATTTAAGCCGGTTTGAGCTGGGTTTTCTATCACTTGCAACATAAAGACTCATAATTGATTCAATGACCAGGCTTAACTGGAAGTGAAGGACAAGGTCTCCTTCCATGTTGGCTCAAATGAGCTGAGAATGTTTACGGATGGCCTGCAGCAACATTGGTATGCACTTCAGCTTCTTGTAAAAAAATGATGGGCTCTAAGGGCTCAAAGGGAATTCTCCTGCTGTCGCTTAGTTAGGGATTTAACTAGGCTGTCTCAGTGTTAACATTCTTAATTTATTCCTCACTATTCCTAAATTTACTGGTTGGATGTAAAGATTGTAGGAGTGAAAAAGAACAAACTAACTCTCTATTTGCAAACAAAGTCCATTTGCCCCCTTATTTTGTTCTCTATTCAAGGAAGATAGTGAAACGCCCAAAATTATTTTCTCTCTCTTTCTCTCTCTCTCTCTCTCTCTCTCTCTCTCTCTCTCTTTAGTGAAGATTTGGCTTTGCTATTGATGTCAGAGAGGACAACTATATTTTTCTATGATGGATTCGCTAATGTCAGTACAGGACTGGAGGAACTAACAGGCTAATTCAAAATAGCAGCTTTTGTATTCTCTACTGACAATGAATGTGTTCATTATTCAATTCGCTGATTCAAAATTTATTGAATATCTATCATGTGACAATGTTATAAAAGTTCCCAGGATCTGTTTTAATCAGTGTAGTAAGACACACCTATGTGGAAATGTTTGTCATAAGAAAGTTTATTCAGACTCCTAGAATCAGGAAGCAGAATATACCTTGCAGCGCTGGTCAAGCAGCAGAGGGAGTGAAGGGAAAATGTGGGCAAGAGCCTTGATTGTGTTCTTCAGAAAGAACTGATGAAGTGTGGAAACAGATTTAAGATAGGCTAGTTTGAAAAATTTAAGTAGGCTCTGGGGTATAGGGATTGTCTCCAGATGTCTATTACTTGGTCCCAGGGTGATCAGCACAGGGAAATGGTAGCCTTGAGTGCAAGGTCCCTGTAGAAGTCTAATAAAAGAAGGTTGTTGAGGATTTAGGCTTTGGATTTGGATTTGTCTTTGCATATGAAAATGGTTGCAGGCAGGTCCTTTACTAGCTCTATAAATCTCTCCAGGGTAGGAGAGGCCCCAGGTGTCAAAATACCAAAATACAAAGACATGCTTACAATAGACAGTCCTATATTATTTTTTTAAGATTTATTTTTATTTATACAAGAACTGGGGTACAGTCCAGAGGCGTGGGAGGGTGGGAGGATTCACCAGAGATAGAGTGGAGAGCAGAACAGGCAGAAGGACCAAAGACACTGCTGAGGGGAGCAGTGGGCAAGACAAGAGAGGTCTGCTGCGCCAGGTGGGTGTTTTCCTGGCCAGGAATTGAACCCGCACTGCAGAGGCTTCGAACAGCTTCACAGCGCTGCATTCAACCTGCTGTGCCACCAGGGAGGCCCAATCCTATATTAAATGGCGAAAATAAATAAGATGTGGTCCTTGCCTTCAAGGAGCTCACAATTTGGAATCAAAGTAAACATAGACAAACATTGATAGAACAACATAGTAAGTACAATGACAGAGTTGTACATTGGGTATCAACACCAAAAGTAACTCAGATGAAGAATACTGAAAAAAAAAAAAAAAAACAGAAAGGAATTTCTAGAAGAGCCATGACTGGAACTGAGTACTGACATAAGCATTATCTACACAAGAAAGCTAATGAAGAGAAACAAATCCCACTTAGAGGAGAGCATGAACAAAAGAATGGAGGCAAACTACATGGTTTATATGAAGAACTACAAAAGTGTTATATTGAAATTTAAGATCCACCCTTCCACCCCCTGACAACCACATTTTTACTGTTTCTATGAGTTCAACTTTTTTTTCCCATCTAACAATATTTTTTTCAGTTAATAATGTTTTATCTCACCTCCTTCTCCCACTGAAAACAACAGCAACAACAAAGTTTTGGCTCATCAAATATTTGAAACTCCCTGAAAGTGCTATTCCTCTCAGAAATCCATGATGTGGGCCTCCCTGGTGGCGCAAGGGGTTAAGCACAGCACTGTGAGTCTATCCTTAGCCTCTGCAGCATGCGATTGATCCCCAGCGGCCAGGGAGCTACCCACATGGCACAGCAGACCTCTCCAGTCTCTCCCACTGCTCCCCTCAGCAGTGTATTTCAGTCAATCTGCCTGTTCTGCTCCCCACTCTCTCTGGTGAATCCTCTAACCTCCCACACCTCTGGCCTATACCCCAGCTCTTGTATACATAAATAAATATATCTTTCAAAAAAAAAAAAAGAAATCCATGATGCACATTTAGCTTATTAAAGGTCCTGAAAAGTAAAAACAAACACAACTTTGGTTTTTTTTAACGCAGTAACTCCTATACTTATTTGTCCACAAAACTTTTTTATTTTTTTTCCCCTTTGAACACAATGCACTTCTTGAGAAATACTACCACCAGTGAACAATGATCCACTGACCAGTGTGACACTAAGGAGAGTATACTGAACTTTGAGTTTTATAGGTTGGCTTATAGATTATTCCAGCTCTAGGAAACAGCAGAAGTGATAAGAATAGAGAAGTAGAGATGAATTTCAGAATTATTTAGGAGCTAAAGCACTGCTTTACTGATTAAACATAGGTTGCAAAGGCTGATTATGGGGAAGATTATGACCTTTTGGGTTGAGGAACCTGTCAGACCTCCAGGTAGAAATATACATCGGGGGTTAGGGTAGAGCTTTTGTTTAATCTATGCATTTGAAACTATAAGACTTTATTTGATTTCACCAGGAAAGTTTGTTGAGAAAAGAGCAGTACTGGACACAGCACAGACCTCTAAGAAACTCAACTTTTATTTTTATTATTAATTAAAATTTTTTTCTTACATTGTTGTAGTTCCCATAGTTCTCCTACCACCATATCACCTGTGAACCATCACCATATTCCCTTGTGTTCATCCCTCCCCTGTTCTGCACCCCCCTCCCACCCCCTCCTTTGCTGTATGCCTCAGTTCTATAGTCAGCTTGCTAGTTTTGACTTTTTCTTGATCTTTTAGAAACTCAACTTTTAAATAAGAAAGAGAAAAGAATGTAACACAAAAGAAATGGTCAAAAAATATATAGGAGGCTTCTCACAGGCTCTGTAAGTGGAAATATACTATAAATCCAGGCTTCTCAATTACTGCTCTGAGAAGCTGGTTGTTCAACAGTTACTGGCATATGACTACATAAAGACTAGAAGATATTCTTTGGATATATCCAATAGAAAGTAATTCCAAGCAGATTCTTTTGAGTGGTGGAGTAGAAACCACATTACAGAGGGTGAAGGAGTAGGAGCTATAAAATGGAGATGCTGTAATGAGAAAAGATATAAATTATATAGTAGACAAATGATAATATGAAGTAAAGGAAAGGAGAAACAAACATATTTATAGCTCAAGAGGATGTTTCCCATAGAGGGTGAAATTACCAGGTGATATAAAGTGAAGGTTCTAGGGAAAGAAGGGAAAGGTATAAGGGGCCTTGATTATGAGGAAGAAAGATGAAATCTCTAAGAAGGGACTGACATGCCATTCCACCTGCATTTTTTCAAGTAACCGTGGATGTTTCTGACTTTGGAAGGTAACAGATGCTGCCACTTGTTTTTCTTTTGAGTAAAAGCCTGGATCTTGCCCTTAGACAGACACATGCACCAAAATAAAAAAAAAAATACTTTTTTTAAGAGTAGGAGAAATATCAAATGTATGAAAAAAATATAAATATTGAACTGTTTAAGTCTAAATTCAAACAAATGAATTCTGATCATGGGTATTTTAGCTGTCCTAGCTTCTGGATTTTGTTAGATAATGAATAAATCCTGTAGTTAATTTCTTACCCCAGTCTATCCTGCTTCTCCTACCATTTTTCACTAGCCTAGATTTAGGCTGCTATTTAGATTTAGGCTGCTATAATAACTTTTTTCAGTCAGTTTCTGACCTGAAAAGGTCTTCTCACGAAGGAATGTGAAGTCAGTATCATGAATGTCATCTTGCTCCTATTGCCATTTCCAATCCTGGTAAGGAAAACAAATCATTGAGACTGGAAGAAAAGATTTGTGAGTGTATTTTCTGAGCCAGAATTTTGTCTTATTCATCTTTATATCCTCATTCATTCATTTATTCATTCAGTAAATATTTATTAAGGACACGCTCTTTTCCAGGCAAAATGCCATAAGGCTAGGGATGATGGGATAAACACACAATACTTCTAGTATAATAGGAGAGACATATATTAAATATATTAATATATATACCTAAAAAAGTGCTTTGAAGGAAAAATAAAACATTAAATGAAATATTAAAAAAGAGAGAGCTGATTGGACTTCTGAATTTGTGGGAATGCCTCTCTGGGAGAGTTTTGAGACATGAGGGATGGCAGCCTAGGGCTCTGCTTAACAAATGTTAATTTAACAAAGGCCAACCAACAAAATCTGCTATACTCCAGGTACTTGACTAGGAAGATAGAAAATTCTGGTTGAAAGGGGGCATACATATATTAGTGTTACAGATGTGATGCAATTCCTGATCCAGGCATGATTTGGCAGTGGATTATTAAGGTGGAAAAGAGAACATCAAAGAAGAGAGCAGAATTTTTACAAAATCCTTTTAGCTTAAGGATAACAAAACACCACATGCTAAAATTTATGGAATGCAATGAAGGCAGTATTCAGAGAGATATTTATAACTGCTATGCAAACACTAAAAATAGCCTTTATCATGCTGAGGAAGTTTCCTTCTATTCCTCACTTATTGAGTGCTTTTATCATAAGGATGTTGAATTTTATCAAGTGCCTTTTCTGCATCAATTGAGATGATCATATATTCCCCTCCCCTTCATTCTATTAATGTGTCATATTATATTGATTTATTTTTTTCACATATTGAACCATCCATGCATTCCAGGAATAAATCCTACCTGGTCATGGTATATGATCCTTTCAATAGGTTACTGAATTCAATTTGCTAGGATTTTGTTGAGGATTTTACATCAGTACTCATCAAGGTTATTGAGGGTAGTTTTCTTTCCTTGGAGTGTCTTTGTCTGCCTTTGGCAGCCAGGTACTGCAGTCCTCATAATGAGTTAGGAAGTGTTGCCTCTGTTCAGTTTTTAAGAGGAGTTTGAGGATTGATGTTAATTGTTCCTTAAAGATTTGGTCAGATTTACCAGTGAAACCATTTGATCTAAGTTATTTCTTCTTGGAGAAGTTTTTGATCATTGATTCAATATCTTTATAAGTTATATAGTTTTATTCAGATTTTCCATTTATCTATGATTCAGTTTTGATAGACTGTGTTTCTAGGAATTTGCCGATTTCATCTAGGTTGACTAGGTTAACTAGTTGGTGTAAATTGTTCATAGTATTCTCTTATAGTTCTTTTTATAACTGGTAGTAATGTACTTTCATTTATGTTGTTAGTAATTTGAGTCCTCTCTTTTTTTTCTAGGTCAATCTAGCTAAAGATTTGTCAATTGTGTTGATATTTTCAAAGAATCAACTTTTGGTTTCATTGATTTATGTTGTTGTTTTTTCTCTTTTATTTATCTCCATACTAATCTTTTTTTTAAAGATTTATTTATTTATTTGTTTGTTTGTTTGTTTATTTATTTATACAAGCACTGGGTACAGTCAGAAGTATGGGAGGGTGAGCGAATTCACCAGAGCCAGAGCAGGGAGCAGAGCAGGCAGACTGACGAAGTACACTGCTGAGGGGAGCAGCAGGCTAGACAGGAGAGGTCTGCTGTGCCATGTGGGATTCTTGCTGGCCAGCCGGGATCGAACCCGCACTGCAGAGGCTGCAGACAGCTTCACAGTGCGGCACTCAACCGCCTGTACCACCAGGGAGGCCCACAAATCTATTTCTTAACACTACTTTTTTTACGTCCTATAATTTTTGGTGTGTGGTCCTTTGTTTTCATTTATCTCAAAGTATTTTCTAATTTCCTTTGTAACTTCTTTCACTCATTGGTTGTTCAATAGTGCATTGTTTAATTTCCATATACTGGTGAATTTTCCAGCTTACCTTTTCTTATTGAGTTCTAGTTTGTTTCATAGTTATCAAAAAGATAGTTTGTATGCTTTCAATCTTTTAAAATTTGTTATGATTTAATATGTTTTAGCATGTAGTCTGTCCTGGAGACTATTCCATATGCACTAAAGAAAAATGTGTATTCTGATACTGTTGGATGAAGTGTTCTGTATGTTTCTTGTATGTGACCTTTCATTCAAGTCTATATAGAACACCCTTCCTCCCTCAATCACCCCCTCCCATCTTTTGATCTATCTTGCTATATGACCTTTGTACCTGTTATTCCCTTTGGCCTGGAAAACTGTTCCCATAAATCCTCACAAGACTTTTTTCCTCATCACTCATCTTTTGCTCAAATATAACCCTAGAAATTTTCACTGACCACACTGTTTAAAATTGAGCCCCACCTCACCATATCCCCTGTCACTTTCTAGCTTGTTTTTTTTTTTCCATTTTTTTTCCTTCATAGCATTTGTCACAATCTGCAACTAAATTATTTATTTGATTCTTCAGTTGTTTGTTTTGTCTCTTCCAATAGAATATCAGCTAATGAAAATAGAGACTCAGCCTGTCCTGCTCAAAGCAACAGCTTAATACATATTTGATGAATATGTATTTGTTAACATTTGTTAATATCACCCACTCTTTAAGATAGTACACTATTTTTACTTAAATTTATTTAAGCAAATTGGAGATATTTGAGAAGCAATTCTCATATTCTGAATAGTTTTTCTGTATTTATTCCTCCTATGAACTTACTGCTTTTAAAACTTATCAAAATTCTTTGTGTCCTTGATTGTATTGGGAGTAAAAATTTGGATCATCTAGATCAGTTTACATTATATCTTTTATAATTTCACATGTTTCTTTAAAATCTCTACTAACTTTTTTCTATACTGGTATTTCAGGTCTGAGAGTAGTATCTATAAAACTTTGCCATAAGCAAATCCTTCATGCAACATTGATATTCTTGTCTGAATATTTACATTAATTATGTCTTAGTACAGTGTGTATGTCCTAGGATGATTATTCATTAAAACAAGTAAAATTATTTAAGAGGATCTTAATTTCAGAGTAGAAGGGAACATTAATTTGTAATTTTCATGTAAATTTTCTTATTCTATTCAACTGCTAGTATTTGTGTGTATATGTGTGTGTGGTACATGAAATTATGTTACATGTAATCAATTTCACTATTTTTTTTACAGATTTATTTATTTATGCATACAAGAGCTGGAGTACAGGCCAGAGATGCAGGGGGGTGAGAGGATTCACCAGAGACAGTGGGGAACAGAACAGACAGATCGACCAAAGTAGACTGCTGAGGGGAGCAGCAGGCGAGAGAGGAGAGGTCTGCTGCACCATGTGGGTTGCTCCCTGGCCGGCCAGGGATGGAACTGGTGCTGCAGAGGCTGCGGATTGCTTCATAGTGTAGTGTTTAACCCCTTGCGCCACCAGGGAGGCCCCCCCAATTTCACTGTTTGGTAGTTTGGCTAACTGAAATGACTTTTGTCTCATCAAAATTATGTTTTTATACCATTTTCTAATAACCTATAAAAAAATGACAAAATTATTTCTGTTTTTACTTTGTCTCTTACTACCTTTAAAGTTCCTTTTCTTCTTTATATCATCTCTTTATCCAGTCTCCTAGAGTTGTTCATGTTCTTATGTACTGTGAGTCTCAGATACAACCAAACATCGCACTTGACCCAATTTCTGGCACTTCTTTTCTGTCGCTGTGCCTGGCCTGTGTCTCTAGGGAGTATTTTAGAATCTATTTTAAAATTAGATTATTATTTAAGAAGCAAGAAAGTGAAAGGGATTGTTTTGTACAACATGGGGTCAAATTTTCTCCCTGGACATATTGCTTTTGTGGGTAATAGAAAAGTAACAGCTGTAAGCAACTGACATCACCCCCATGTTCTCAAAAAAATAGAAAGGAAACTCCCTCATTTAAAAATGGGATTGTGCTCAACCCAATTTTCACTGTTTTTTTTTTTCAAATCCTGCCATTAGGAAGCCTTCCCTTTTCTCTGAACTCATTTTAGGAATTATTTTCACCAAATATTCTAGTGTATTCTATGTTTCTAATTGTTCCATGTCTTAGTATTGTTTCTTTCAGTACTTCAAATAATGCAAATTTCTTGAAGGCAAAACTCTGCTTTATATAGAAAACAAGTAAATATGCAACTATTTAAATATTCACACATGTGAATCTGTCCCTGAACACACCTTTTCTATGAAAAAATATTCCAATATCAATATTTTATTAGTATAGTTTTAGACTATACATTTTGATCACTGATTATACTTATCCCAAATGTTTCCTGCTTATTTACTCTTCTCATTGAACTTCAGAATCAATTTAACAATTAAAAAATCCAATTGAATTTTGATTCAAATTGCTTTAAATTTTTGTGTCAATATGGGAAACATTTTATGTTTTTTGATAAAGCAACAATATTTATTTTATTAAGTTTTCTAGTGATCTTTGTCTCATTCAAGAAAGTTTTCATCTCATAGCTCTTACATATTTATTGTTTATTCCCTGGTGTTTTAAAAAATTAATTTCTTATTGCTTTGAATAGAAGCTACTTTATTTTAAAGATTAATTTATTTATGCATACAAGAATTGGGTACAGTCCAGAGGTGTGTGGGGGGCGGGGAGAAGATTCACCAGAGACAGAGTGGGGAACAGAACAGGCAGATTGACTGAAATACACTGCTGACGGAGCAGTGGGTAAGTCAGGAGAGGTCTGCTATGTGATGGGGGTAGCTCCCTGGCTGGGGATCGAACTCTTGCTGCAGTGGCTGCAGATAGTTTCATAGTTTACCACTTAACACTTTGAGCCACCAGGGAGACCCAGAGCTACTTTTTCTCTAATTGAAATATCACTGGTTTACAACCTCATTAGTCTTTTGGAAGTGTAGGTTTCCCTTCCTCAGGTGCAGTCACTATAGCACACCTACCACAGAAACACCCATAGTCCTCCACCATAATCATTTCTTACCCTTTCCCCACCTGCCTCCCTCCCAGCCCCCACCATGTCTCAGATCTGTGGTCAGCTTTCAAGGGTTGGTTTTAACGTTTGTCTTTGACCCTTTATTTGGTTTCTCTATATTCCACATATAAGTGACATCATCTGGAATTTATCTTTCTCCTTCTGGTTTCTTTTGTTCAGCACAATCCCTTCCAGCTCCATCCACATTGCTGCAAATGGCATGAGTTTATGTTTGAATTGAATAGGCTCTACTCTTATTTTATTTTATTCTTAGTTTAATGTATTTTAATAGCAAACTTGCAGGAACAACACAGACGATAGATAACATTAAAAGCTTGTACTTGCATGTAGGACAATTATTTTACCTCATCTTAAAAACCATGTGAAATGGATGGCTTTTTTTGAAAGTCCTATCTTTAACAACATACAATGTTTTCTATATTTGATGTAGTATACTTTTCTGTTTCCTTTGGAATCAATTTGACTGTTTTCGTAAAATTCATCCCTGTGATTTCTTATTGCCATAAATTTGCACATAGGATTCTTTGAGTTGTTACATTTTAGTTATTATAACATAATTTTATAAAATGAAATTATTATTTTAAAAAACATATGTAGGGCCTCCTTGGTGGCTCAAGGGGTTAAGCACCGCACTATGAAGCAATCAGCAGCCTCTGCAGCATGAGTTCGATCCCTGGCCGGCCAGGAGAAAGCAGACCTCTCCTGTCTCACCCGCTGCTCCCCTCAGCAGTGTGTTTCAGGCAGTCTGCCTGTTCTGCTCCCCACTCTGTCTCTGGTGAATCCTCACATTCTCCGCATCTCTACCTGCACCCCAGCTCTTGTATGCATAAATAAATAAATCTTTAAAAAAAGAGATAAAAAACATATGTATCCAAAGTGTGTGTGTGTATATATATATATATATATATATACACATAACAACTTGCACATTCATGTTTATAGCAGTTTTATTCATAATTGCCAAAACCTGAAAGCAATCAAGATATCCTACTCTACATGAATGGATAAACAAACTGTGGATATTATCCAATGCTAAAAGGAAATGAGCTATCTAGCCTTGAAAGATAAGGAAATTTAAATGCTTTTTGCTCTGTGAAAGAAGCCACTTTGAAAAGGCTATATATATGATTCCAACTATATGATATTCTGGAAAATGCAAAACCATGAAGACAGTAAAAAAGATCAATGACTATTAGGGGCTTGAAGGAGGGTATGGGAATTAGGTAGAGGACAGAGAATTTTGGGTAATTGAAACTATTCTGTATGATATTGTACTGTACATTGTACATTTGTTAGAACTCAGAGAATGTACAACACAAAGTGTGAACCCTGATGCAAACTATGGACTTTCATTAATAATAATGAATCAATATAGACTCCTTAATTATAGCAAATACAGCAAGTTAGTGCAAGATGCTAATAATAGGGGTAATGAGGAGTAGTGAAGGATGATATGAGAACTCTCTAGTCACTCCTCCAAAATTGTTCTTTTCCTTCAGCATTGTGTTGGCTATTCTAGGTCTCTCCATATACAGTTTAGAACCAGTTTGTCGATAGCTCCAAAATAATTTGCTGGAATTTTTATTAAGATTGTATCGAAACTATAAATCATGTTGGGAAGAACCGATATATTGACAATGTTAAGTATTTAAAATGTGTACATTGACTATCTCTTCCCTTATTTTTAGATATTTGATTTCTTTATTCAGAGTTTTATAATTTTCCTCACATTGATCTGGTACATATTTTGTTAGATTTTTGCTAATATTTAATTTTTTGTGGTGAGCAGAAATGGTATTGTATTTTTAACATCAAATTTCAATTATTTATTGCTAGTATACAGAAAACAATTGACAATTGTATATTTACCTTGTATCCCGCAATCTTGCCATAATTGTTTATTAATTCAATGAATTATTTTCTTGACCCTTGATGTAGGTTCTTCTTTTCTTCTCTTGAAGAAGAGAATTTATTCCTTCTTTCCTGATCTGTAGACCTTTTATTTCCTTCTCTTGTCTTACTGAATTAGTAACATTGCTGAGTTTTATTTTTTCAGCTTTTTTTCCTATTGTCAGTTCACAAGTAATAATTTTCAAGCTCCTTACAAGCTGGCCCAGAAATTAGAAGTCCTTTGCTTTCCTTTTTCTATAATATATTTCAACTATGTCCTGCATTTACTTTAAAGAGTTTGGGTTGGCCTACAAAACTGATTGTGTGTAGAAATTAGAAATCAAAATTGAGGAAAAAATATATATGTGTGTATATCTATGTATACATATACACACAGTACACTTTTTTATTTACTGCCAAAATATTAACCAAGACTTATTAAACAATTCAGTAATTTAATGGGTTAGGATAATTAACTACAAACAGTGAAGTTTTAATAATATATCTCTACTGCCACAAGGGTTGGAGACCTGCACATGAGTGGTTTGAGCCCTTAAAATAGTTGGACTTCATCTGGGTTGCCGAGAGCAGTTTCTACCTTTTGCAATTTCCTTCAGAGGGTTCTATTAGAGGTTTGATATGAGCAGCTGAAAAGTGTGAGTAACTATTAGCGCTTCCATTTCTCTCAGCAAAGGGATTTAATTAAACTCAGCTATACACATAATTCACACATCTTTGATTGTTCTTTCTAAGCCCTTTTCAATATTGCTTTGGCTGCTAATTGCAGCTTGCCTGGAGTGGAGGGAAAAGATTTATGCATAGTAAACCTATTTAGTTTTTTTCCTTTATTTAATAAAGATGCAGCTGATAAACACATTCAGTAATTAGAGGCAACTATATATGTGTATGCCATGGAAAAAGGAGATGTGGACAATAATAATTTCATAAAACTAGCAAGATTCACTATTATTATATACTAGTCTATAATGAATTGAGTCAATTTTTTTTCATGTTTGCTGGGTGTGTCATAGGTTACATTATTTCAGAATCTGCATTAAACTCAGATTAAATTGAATGTTAAGTTCTTTAGTGATAGATAAATTAAAAAGGAGAGAAGAGAACTGAAAATTTCTGTAAAATTTAAGTCATGTAGCTCCTGTTCTCCAAACTTGCCTCCCTAAAGTCAGGTTTTACACCATTCAATTATTGAAAAACCTTTGATAATTCTGTACTAGCCTCGTAATACTCCTATAAAAGCAAATTTAGTGAAAGAATTTAAAACCTTCCATAATTTGAAATGATTCTATCTCCAGAGATTAAACACTTGTTAGTGTCTAGTCATATTAATCTATTATTTTTCTTCAAATTCCACACATTTCCCCTTGTGTGCTAGTGTTTGCTCAACCAATCCTTTTAAAACAGTTCATTTTTTTTTAATTGAGGACAACCTCTGTGTGTCACATTTTGTTCTATGACTTAATAGTTCAGTAATCTTAGACAAGTTTCTGATTCAGTGCCTCTGTGTATGGAGCTAGGAATATTTATCACACATTGAAGTGAGAGTAAGATTAAATAATGCATATAAGCTACTTAAAATAATGCTTAGCTTATAGTAAACATGAATAAATATCAGTGATGATGATGATGGTAGTGGTGGTGGTGGTGGTAGTGATTGGAATGCCCTCTAGTAGTTGCTTATTAAGAATTTTACTCCTGCCGCCCGCTGCTCCCCTCAGCAGTGTACTTCGGTCCTTCTGCCTGCTCTGCTCCCCACTCTGGCTCTGGTGAATTCTCTCACCCTCCTGTGCTTCTGACTGTACCCAGTGCATGTATAACCAAACAAACAAACAAACAAATAAATAAATAAAATAAAGCATGCCTCTATAAAAAAAAAAAAAGAATTTTACTCATGGGCCTCCCCTGGTGGCGCAGTGGTTGAGCACTGGGCTGCGAAGCTGCCCGCAGACTCTGCAGCACCGGTTCGATCCCTGGCCACTGGGCAAGGGTCCCACATGGCGTGCAAACCTCTCCTGCCCCCTACTGCTCCCCTCAGCAGTGTATTTCGCCAATCTGCCTGTTCTGTTCCCCGCTCTGTCTCTGGTGAATTCTCTCACCCTCCCGTGCTTCTGACTGTACCCAGTGCTTGTATAAATAAATTAATTAAAAAAAAAAAGAATTTTTCTCATTCCAGTAAGAATTTTATTCAATTCAAATTTCACCTTCTCTAAAAACCATCCCTCCCTTTTGCGTATTCCCAGTTTATATTTAAGTAGATTAATACACTTTAGATGGTATTTCAAAAAATATTTTTTGTGTGCAATTGTATTTCAAAAAATATTTTTTGTGTGCAATTGTATTTCAAAAAATGCACATTAGGCAGTATTTCGGTGAAGTTGTTTAGTCCTATTTATGTTCTTCTCTTGGAGAATGCATTGCTCATTAATTGTAGGCTAAGAAATAGACGTAAGAATGGTTTTATCCCTCTCAACTATTGGCAGTATGAAATTTTACCTACAGTTTAAGGAAACTCTTGCTGAATTCCCTAATTAACCCCAGTAAGGCAGCCATATTAAACAGACATATTCATTTGCTTCTGAGATTGGAATGATCTTTTACAAGAAAATCTCTATATAGGCACTCTGTGCACATGTAATCCTTCATCTAATCTTGCTTTGTTCACTGGGCTTCCCTCTTAGTTCTCTTATTTGTACAAGGACCTGAGGCTTCTATAAACTTCAACTCAATAGAAGAGAGTTCAGGTATTCTATCTAGATTTTCCAAGATTGTGTCCCCCAAGAACTGGTTGAGATTTTGTTGTTAACCACATATACCTGTAGCAACCAAAACACCAGCATGGATCTGTTGTGGACCCTGCCCATTGAGGTTTAATCCTATGTTTGATGTAGTTTTACAAAGACCAACTTTTATGTCCATTGCAGACCATCTTGCAGCTGAGATCCCTGCAAGCTTGGAGCTTGTGCCTGCCTAAGACTCAGGCTGGATTTGCCCCCTAATCTATTTTAATTTTTTCTTTGAAAAATATGGGGAAAGTAAAAGGTATTTTCAGTTGTCTCATCAAATACCTAGCAGGAATTTGCCTCACAACACTTTCTCTGTTTTATTTTAACTTGTCTTTAATAAGCATGCATAATAACCTTTAAGCTATCTTAAATGTAATAGCAACTTTAAAAAAAAAATCACCTAGTGTCAATTGAGATGGCGGCATAGTGAGGACACTGGGCTCACCTCCTCCACATATTCACAACCAAATTACAATGAAACAAAGTTAACAACCTCAGAATAGTCTAGCAAATTGTGGAAAAGTGAAGTGCCTGGCTTGCCTCCTCCATACATTCACACCTAAATCGCATTAGAACACAATCAATAACCCCGAGGAGGGTCGACTGCTCTACAGAGTTCCCCTACCCTGTCAACTGAGGGCACATAACTACATCTGGGACTTTGGAGATGTGGTGCTGCACTGAATGGGAATTTGCATCCAGAAGAGCTGGTGCACTATTGAGGAACTATAAGAGTTGGAGTACAGAGTGAAGATTGCTAGTTTGAGTCTGAGGATCCCAATAAAGAACATCTAGAATCCAAAATGACAGAATGATGTCAGGTCACCTGCATTTCCTCAAAGATGAGGCTGTGATATTCAAAACCTCCCAGGCCTCCACCCAGAGCAAAACCTAGACACAACTGAACACTTTCACTAACCAGAGTTTAAGCACCCCAGGGTAGAGCTCTGTACTAGAGAAGCAAAGAGAAAGCTCCTAGCTTGTTCCTGTCTCAACTACAATCTGTGCTTAGAACTTCATCTTGAGTTCAAACATAACCTACAAGCTATTAACATCCAAGATAAATGGACAAACAATTCTTTTTTTTTTCCTCATAAGATTTATTTATTTATTTATTTATTTATTTATACAAGCACTGGGTAACAGTCAGAAGCGCAGGAGGGTGAGAGAATTCACCAGAGCCAGAGCAGGGAACAGAACAGGCAGACTGACAAAATACACTGCTGAGGGGAGCAGCAGATGCGGCAGGAGAGGTCTGTCACGCCATGTGGGACCTTCGCCGGTGGCAGGGATCGAACCAGTACTGCAGAGGCTGTGGGCAGCTTCGCAGCCCAGCGCTCAACCGCTGTGCCAACCACTGCGCCACCAGGGGAGGCCCAAATGGACAAACAATTCTAGGCTGTGAGCTCCTCTGATGGCTCAATCAAGACTGTAAGAACCAATACAAGAGTTGACATATGCAGGAAATATGTGTCCCCCAGGGAGCACCACAGTTAAGTAGAGTGATTTTTTGCTTGAGGAGTTGCTGATTCAAATATCTATGAGTTAAGTAGGAACTTTTACATCTGCAATGTGATATTCAATAAATGTTGTCATCACCATTGTCATCATTATCATTATGAACTGATGTTCTTCAGGGATAAGCTTAAACTTTTGTAGCTACTGTATTTTAGGAATATGTTCTCTGTGAGTAAAGTTCTCTTGGATGGGACAGAATCAACTTATAAAATAGCAAATGGATTTTCATTTTTGATGTGCAGCTTTGGTGCAGAAGAGAATCAAGCAACATGACAGGTGTTAGTTCAACATGTTGCAGGTGTACTGTGTGAAAATCTGTTAGGGTCTAGGAATTAGACAAGGTGTATACTCTCCAGCCAGCCTTCTCACTCTGTGCAGACCAGCAAAAAGAATTCAGCCATCATACAAGGGCAAAGGACAATGCATGCACCTTGTTCAAGTTTAACTAGAACTTGCTGTGGCTGAGGAGGAATAAGAGAAACAGACCCAGATATATTTATTAAAGCTAAACTGTATGGAGTGTTGCCCAGTGCTAAGCACTGTGCCAGACATGTTACACACAGCAGCACATTCATTCCTTCCAAGAACCTAGTAATAAAGGAGTTCTTATTGTCCTTTTTATAGACAAGGAAAATGAAGTTGAGAGAAAATAACACACCACATACCACTAGCTACTAAGTAGCAGCACTGAGCTTTCAAACATATCTTCCAGAATAAGAAATTAAAAGAAAACTGAAGGTCATTTGAAAGAATCAAAGAAATCTCTGGCAATAAACTGTTGCAGAATTCAAAAGAAAATTCCAGAAAACTACTACTACGGTAAGCTGTAAGAAGACATGACTCTGGTGAACTGGGGAGAAAAGCCATCAAGATAGTCAAGAAGAAACTAAAGAGGATAATACTAAGCAAAATAAATCAGAAGAAACACAAATACTTGTAGAATATAGAGAAACATAACAAACGAAGATTCAAAACCAAACCAATAATAAATTCTTAACATCTGCCTACAAAACTGAGGCAACCAGAGGACGGAGCAGTTAGGTAGGAATGAGAGGGCAGAAGGGCCCCCTGGAATATGGTGGAAGATTCTTGGAAGATTACTCTACATTTGTAGAAGTTTAAACTTATAGCCCCCAAAGCAGATACAATAATATAAACCTACTTTACCTCAATAAATATAATTTTTTTAAAAAAGAAAAAACAATAAAGGAAAAGTGAAACAGAAGAAGTCAAAATAAATCAGCCAAATTTTTATCTACATTTGCATCTATTCTAGATTGTCACTGTCCTGTCTATCCTGGTGCTAGTACCACACTCATTATTCTAGCTTTGTAATATATAAATATATGGTAAGGTGAGGCTCTGCTCTTTATTCTTTAATATGCATTTATAATTTTAAAAAAGCCTATCTCTCAGCAAAATATAATAAAAGGGAATTTCTCTACTCTGATAGAATGTACCTAACAAACACCTGCAACAAACATTGTATCTAATGGTGAAATTTTAAAAGCATGCTCTTTGAAGTTAAGAACAAGGCAAGGATGCCAGCTATCATTGCCTCTCTTCAGTACTGTTCTAGAGGGGGCCGCCCTGGTGGCACAAGGGGTTAAGACGCAGCACTATGAGGCAATCTGCAGCCAGTTCAATCCCCAGCCAGGGAGGTGACCCACAAGATACAGCAGACCTCTCCTGTCAATCCTGCTGCTCCCCTCAGCAGCGCATTTCAGTCAATTTGCCTGTTGTGCTCCCCACTGTCTCTGGTGAATCCTCTCACCCCCCCATACCACTGACCTGCACCCCAGTTTTTGTATGCATAAATAATCTTTAAAAAATACTGTTCCAGAGGTCATCCCCAGTAAAAAATAGTAGGAAAAGATTTGAATAGAAAAAAATGCAGCAGATGACTGTCCCTACGTGAGAGATGGTTGTCACTACTTTGGGATAGTAGACATGGAGTTTTGTAAGAAGTTTTATCAGACAAACATTAAACAATTATTCATATAAATAATTAAATTACATTGGTATAAGTGCTAAAAAGAAAAATGCTAAAATGCTAAAAATTGAACGTATTAGTAAAAAAAAAAAATTGTCCCAATATGGTGAAGAATGAATAGCCTACTACATAAAGGACTCCTTACCGCCTATAGGCAAACACAAAGTCCATCGTAGTGTACACTCTACTTGCTTTTGCGAGCTAATTGATATTCAGTCGCAAACTTCAAAACAGATTCTGGGCATATATATTGACCTTTCAAAATCCAGTGACACCTAGAAGGAGGAAGGAATTTTTCAAATCTGAATTCCTTGGACCAGAAGGGTTAAAATACATTTCTGAAAGAATAATTCCAAATACTTGAGTTAAAAACATAAAGAGCCTATTTAAATTTAATCTAGATGGTATAAATCAAATTTCCCTCTAGTTTTTATTGTTGTCATTTAAAAATATTCCCAGTGGAATATGTAATATGTGAAGAATCTGGAAAACTAAAAGGAAGTGCAAACAAGTCTAGTCAGGGCCAAACCAGCAGCAGCAGCTTCTGCAGGCAAAACTGGCAGATGTGGCACTGCCCGGGGAGGGGGGTGAACTAGGAGGCAAGAATAAAGAAGAGAGAAATGGCAAGTCATGTGATGGCTCTCTGGACATGGGGGGTGAGCTCTTAGGAAACACCCTAGGAGCTCCCAGAAATCTGTTCATGAGACTTTGCTGGGCCATACAGCTGTTACCTTAATAAATTTCTCCCTTGGAGAATTATTGTTTTCAGAAGTATAGTAAAACACCTTTGAAAATAAAAGTCCTATTAGAGAAGCTTGAGTTTGAAAACTGAATAAAGCAAATGCTTGTTCACCTCTATAGACAATTCCTGCTGATAGCAGCTGCTTCTGCTCTCCACACTTGAAGAAGGCATGAAAAGCATTCGGTGCAAAATCCAGGTCTGCATCTCAGAGACCCAGCCAGAAGGCTGAGACTTCTCAGCCCCTGGCTCCTCCACCTACTAAGCGCATGAGTACTGCAGCAATCTAACCCTTTGTTCTCAGCTTTTTGTTGTGAATATTAAATCTTTAAATAAATACAAAGTAACTAGAGTGCTGCTTTGAAAAAGCTTTATAATTAAAATTAGCTATTGAGAAAATAGGTAGCAGCCTGCAGTTATCCTTAAGGAAAAAAAGTATATATATATATATTCATATATGAAATCAGAATTAACTATGAACTTCTGTTTTTAGTTTTATATTGTTTCATTTGAATGTTATTTGTGATTTGGTCTGTCATCAAAAAGAACTGAGGTAAGAGGGGCCTCCCTGGTGGTGCAGGCTTAAAGACACAGCACTATCAAGCTGTTGACAGCCGCTGAGGCATGGCTTGGATCCCTGGCCAGGGAGAGAGTCCACATGGTGCAGCAGACCTCTCCTGTCTCACCTGCTGCTGCCCTCAGCAGTGTATTTCAGTAAATCCACATATTCTGCTCCCCACTCTGTCTCTAGTAAATCCTCTCAACCCCCACACCTCTGGTCTACACCCCAGTTCTTGTATGCATAAATAAATAAATCTCAAAAAAAAAAAAAAAAAGAATTGAGGTAAGACTCAAGCTGCCTTTGAAGACAGAAGCATCATGCTGGCAATAAAGTAGACCTGGGCTAAGGTAGGGCCTTGAGGTCCAACTAAGTGTTTACACTGAGACATATTTTCTAGACAGATGATGAGCTTGGACCTCTCTCCCATGCTGAGTGCTCTTTCATTTACTTGGCTAATAAGGAATGTAGAAATTGGCCCTGAAGGGATTTTTAAAAAGTGTTGAAAGGGCACTGGAAAGCCTATGTGATGGCTGGGAATGCCGGAGCACTAGCTGGGGAATGAGCAGGAACCAGGGATGATAGGAAACAGCAGGAGCTGCACCCAAGCCGGGACCCAGCTTGCTGCAGGTTCATTTTGGCCGCTATCTAGTCAAGAATATCATGGAAGTTGTTTTGAGTTACTTTTTTTCCAATGACAATGTGATTTTGTCAGCCTTCCTATGAATTTGGAAGGTATTAGAACACTGTTCCGACATTGGGTGGTCAGCTAACCCTCCTAAATCTTTCACTTGCCAGTTCCTTTTTAACAAAATCCAAGTCCCAGAGGGACTCCTAGACCCTTCGCAAGTTTTCTTTGCTGCTGCACGCAGCTGACTTGTGTCAGCGGTCACTTAGAGCCTATTCCCCTTGTTTCCCAAAGTGGTAGAGATGTGTCTTGCAGATGGCAGGTTGTTTTAATGTTGGCTTATAACAAGTCATGTCAATCAGTTTGCACTTCAAATATACTGAGTACCAATTGAGCTAGAGAAAGGTTAACTCTTAGAGAAGTCTTTGTGATATTTTAGAGCGAAAAATTTTATTGCCCTTAACAAAACATGTGCTTTAACCAAAGAGAAAGTATGTTTTTCAGAATGCAGCCATGGAGAGATGAAACTAGAATAATTCAGTTTAGCTACTAAGGCCTGGGGTTCCTCAACAGAGTGTGATAACAAAATGTAAATATTGATATCTTGCTGTCAGCCTATTGGCCTTCCTCACAGAGGTCAAGAGAACTTCAACTTCAACTTCTCTTGCTGAGAGCCAGCTATGGGCAGGCAGGAAATTCAGAAAAGAATATATTTATCCGAATCTTTCCTTGTAAGTTTGAGGCTTTTTAAAAAAACAGAGAAGCTGCAGGCTCCTCTTTGACAGGACTTGTTTGTTCTGCTACCTTTCCCGTCCGTCACAGTTCCAAAAGGGCTAAAACATTTGGCATTTTCTGAATACATTTCAAATAGGTTAAAATTAGACCTTGACAGGGGGTACCTGACCCAAATTTGTAAGGCACAGAGCTTGACCCAGAGAGCTTCAACTTCATTCTGGCCTCCTTGCCTCCCTCTGAGACTCCTGCTTTCACTTTCACCCTACTCCGTCTGCCTTCCCCATCACAGCCAAAATAATTGCTAATCCCTGTGGTGGCCTCTATGGAAAGGTCCACAGCTGGGGCCCATGCTTAATGGAGACTATTCATTTGGTTTATACTCTGACAACATGAAAGTGAAGGAAATTTTGGGTAATAGCAAATGCTATGGTGGAGTAAAATAGGATAGAGGGAAAAGACAGGAACATTTTATACAGGGTCAGGGAAAGCCCGTCTGAAAAGGTGACAGTCTCACTGAATGAATGAAAAGAGGCAGCCACTCATGGGAAGATCTGAGAGAAGAAAACTAGGCAGAAAGAATAGCAACAGGTCCTGAGCAACAGGATGGAGAACAGTAAAACCAGGGGGAAGTCAGAAGGAATGGGATCTGATAGGCTTTGGTGGCACAGGTATTGTGAGCCTTGAAGTCTTTGTGGTAAGGACTGTTGATCTATTTCATCAGTGATGGTATATAACTTGGTGTACAGTTTACATTTTATTTTATTTTTAAAGCAATGCTGTGAATATTAAGGAAGCTACTAGTTACTCTTCAGAATTTGGGGGCTATTTGTATTGGAAACACTACATTCTATTTCTTACATATTTTTAAATGCATTTTTATTGAAATAACATTGGTTTATAACATTCTATGATTTCAGTGAAAGTAATGACCTCAGGGACCAGGGCTGAACAGAGCAGTCTGCACTGGTCCAGGGAAAACACACTGCCAGCTTAGGCACAGGTGGTATCATTGGCAGTGGGATAGCAGATGGATTTTGGATGTAGTTTGTGGAAGTGGAGTTGACAGACCTTGCTGATGAATTAGATGTTAGAGGTGAGAGGAAGAGAAGACTACTGGTGGTTTGTATTTTAGGCTTGAACAACTGGAGAAATGGCAGTGCCATCTACTACAACCAGGCAGACTGGAGAAAGAACAAGAGGGGGCACATTACTCAGGTTTGGCTCTGGGAGCTGTTAGATGCCTGTCAGAAACCAAAGTGGACGTGTTAAGTAGGCAGTTAGGTATTGGCATCAGGAACTCCAGGACAGGTTAGGACTAGAATGTAATATTAAAAAAGTAAAATGAGGGCCTCTCTGCTGGCGCAAGGGGTTAAGCACCACACTATGAAGCAATCCGCAGCCTCTGCAGCACAAGTTCGATCCCTGGCTGTCCTCCTGTCTCACCTACTGCTCCTCTCAGCAGTGTATTTCAGTTAGTCTGCCTGTTCTGTTCCCCACTCTGTCTCTGATGAATCCTTTCACCTCCTGCATCTCTGGCCTGTACCCCAGCTCTTGAATGCATAAATAAATCTTTAAAAAAAGTAAAATTTAAAAAAATGCTGAAAAAAATCTAAGATTACTGTTCACAATGTTAGAATAGCAGCTTTATTGAGATATTTGTATAATATATAAAATTCATCTGATACTCAATTTTATGAGCAGTTAAATAGATGCAAACTAAAATGAGATTTTTTTTTATCAGATTGGTAAAGATGAAAAGAACTGAAAGACTCAAAGTTGGTGAAAGTTTATGACACAATATAAGCAGTTTCTTCCTCTTTGGAGTAGGATTGCCAGGTTTGGCAAATAAAAGACAGTTGAGAGAAACTAAAATGGAAGAGAATTTGGTCTTCATTGTCTATTTTCCCCAAGGTTAAGCCAGGTCAAAAAGAGAAGTCTTAAATTGGGACACCTTGTCTTGAACTCCCACATTTGCTTTCACCATGCCTGGCCTTGTTCACTGGAGAACATTGAAGGATGGGATCATAATCTCATGCTGAATCAGCTACCTCATTCATTGTCCAGATGTGCTAAAGACATTAGTTGCAGAAATTCTCAACATTTCCACATAAAAAAAAAATTTATTTAATACCCACGTGTCAGAAAAGGTTCTTATGTACTTGTTTTGTTTGCCTGAAGAACTGGTGTGCTCTCTTTTTTTGGACAACATGAGTATGTAAATAATCTTATTTTTCTCTTTCCTTAGGTTTTCCAAGAAACTTAGGAGCAAATTTACATAACAACCTTATCTTTATGTCCATCATTTCCATGTACTATTATTTCCACACTCGGTTTTACTTGTTTTTTATTTATTTTTTAAGGATTTATTTATTTGTGCATACAAGAACTGGGGTACAGACCGGAGGTGCAGGGGGTGAGAGGATTCACCAGAGACAGAGTGGGGCACAGAACAGGCAGATGTACTGAAATACACTGCTGGGCTGAGCAGCAGGTGAGACAAGAGAGGTCTGCTGCGCCATGTGGATAACTCCCTGGCTGGGGATTGAACTCATGCCGCATAATGCTGAGACTTAATCCCATGCCATGAGGGAGGCCCCAGCATGAGTTATTTTTGAGACCAACTAAGTAATGCAAGGTTGGCTTTTGCTATTTTAAATAAAATGCCTAGTGATGGTGCTACCAGCACTCATCTTGGGATGCATCTTTGATTTTTGGTGTTTATTTTTTTCAATTATACAACACAATGTTATTAACTGTAGTCACCATGTGTTACATTAGATACTCAGACCTTATTCATCTTACCAACCTTTCCCTATTCCCCCACATAGTCCTCCCTACCCCCCCACCAGCCTTTGGCAAATGCTTTTCTACTCTTGGTTTCTATAAGTTTAACTTTTTTCTTTTTTTCAGATTCCACATATGAGTGTGTAAAGGCAGGACTGGCCACAGTGCAGGTTTTCTGATCCCATGCAGACCGGGTAAAGGAGGAGTCAGAGTCCTCAGTAGTTTTGCAGGTTTTTTATTTGGGGTTCACCAGGCATATGGCAGGCAGGGGTGCTGGCTGGGGGGCTGGGAGGCCTGCCAGCCTCCCAGCCCCCAGCAAGTCTTTACTCTATCTGGGCTCTCTGGCGTTCGTTCTACTGCTTCTACTGCTGCTCCTTCAGCTTCTGCTTCGGCTTCTACTGCTGCTCCTGCTGCTGCTGCTGCTGGCGTCTCCGTGACGCCGCCCTTAAAAGCACAGTCTTAGCTCAGCTGAATCCCATCTACCTATGCCCACACCCTATTCCAGGTGCCCGCCATCAGGCATGCATTCAGGACAAGGATCCATCATCTATCCTGATGGCGGAAGGGCAGAAAAGCCTGACATTTTCTTTACCCTACAGAGTGATACCATGCAGTATTTGTCTTTCTCCATCTTGTTGATTTCATTTCCCATAAGGTCCTTGTAGGGTAAGGTAAAAAGTATCAGGCTTTTCTGCCCTCCCGCCATCAGGATAGATGACGGAACCCTGCGGTCCTGAATGCATGCCTGATGGCGGGCACCTGGAGTAGGGTGTGGGCATAGGTAGATGGGATTCACCTGGGCTGAGACTGGGCTTTTAGGGGCGGCGTCGCAGGGATGCCAGCAGAAGCCGAGAAAGAAGCAGAGAAAGGAGCAGAGAAGCCGAGAGAGAAGCAGAGCCATGAGAAGAGCAGAGAGAACGTGAGAGAAGACCGGAGAGCCCAGAGTGAGGACTTGCTGGGGGCTGGGAGGCCTGCCAGCCTCCCAGCCCCCCAGCACCCCTGCCTGCTGTGTACCTGGTAATCCAAATAAAAGCCTGCAAAAGCCCCTGAGGGCTCCGGACTCTGACTTCTCCCTTACCCCCGGTCTGCTGGATCAGAAAACCTGCCCTGTGACCTTCCTGTCCCTACAGTCCTCAAGTTCCATTTACAATGCAAATAATAGGATTTCCTTTCTCATGGTTTACTCCTTCATTGTATATATTTTTCTCACATCTTTATTCATTGACACACCCTGAGATTGTTCCCATATCTTGGTGTAAGGTAAGGTAAAAAGTATCAGGCTTTTCTGCCCTCCCACCATTAGGATGGATGATGGAACCCTGTGACCCTGAATGCATGCCTGATGGCGGGCACCTGGAGTAGGGTGTGGGCCTAGGTAGATGGGATTCACCTGGGCTGAGACTGGGCTTTTAAGGGTGGCCTCACGGGGACGCCAGAAGAAGCAAAGCAGAACCACAAGAGAGCAGAGCAGCAGGGACCACCAGGGAAGGTCAGAGAGCCCAGACAGAGTGAAGATTGGCTGGGAGCTGGGAGGCCTGCCAGCCTCCAGGCCCCCCAGTACCCCTGCCTGTTGTGTACCTGGTAAATCCCATTACAGCCTGCAAAAGCCACTGAGTGCTCCAGGACTCACTCTCCCTCCCTTACCCAGTCTGCTTGGGTCATAAAGATCCTGCTCCGTGTCCTCCTGCCCCTTACACGGCTATTGTGAATCATGCTGCAGTAAGCATGAAGGTACCGCCCTCTTTTTGAGATCCTATTTTCTTTCCCTTTGGTTATATATGCAGAAGTGGGATTGCTGGATCACATAGTAATTTTTTCAGGATCCTTCATACTGTTTTCCATAGCAGATGTACTAATTTGGGAAACATAACATCCTTCATTCTGCTCAGGTGCTCCTTGATACTTGGTTGAAAGCTCTGAATTCTGCACCCTAAGCACAGGAGAGAGATCATATTTGTCTGAAAAACTTTGGGGACAAGAGGTAATAATTACATGCTTCCACTATAACAGCAGCTCTTTCTAACATCTGTGCAATGTTTGACTTTGAGCAGAGCTGCAACCAAACCGATGTAGATGATTTAATTCCAAATTCCACCCTCAAAATCAGTAGAAACCAGAAACATAGAGAACAGAGGGAATTTAAAGCATGATCTCATCAACCCTCAGCTCCCTAATATGTGACACCTAAGCCACATTTACACTAAAAGTCTCCAGCTTCCCAGAGTAGCTTTTAAAAGGGTCTTCTGAAAAATCATCTTGTGTATCATCTGTGACACACTGCCTCTTTTGTGCAGTTGCTGCATGTACACATGTATTCTTCACTGCTGCGCATGCTTGACAACTCCAAAAAACATTGTCCAGTCATCCAGCCAGACAGGCCATACAGAAAACCTACAAAACATGGGCACAGGTTCAAGAAATAAAAGCAGGCCTCTTAGTCAAGCCAGGAGCTGTAACTTCAAACAATTATCTTAATTAGCCGTTGTGGAAGAACAATAAAGATGTTTGCATTTCAGGCTCAGAGAGATTCTCACTAACAGCATGAGCTTCCCAGCCCCAACCCCTCTTTCAGAGGGGAGGCAGTTCCCTGGTTTTGCAAATTCCTAGCTAGTTAAGTTCTAGTTACAGCTTCTGTCCGGTCCCTTGTTCTCCCCCACCCCCTGGCTGTAAATGAGTGAATCTCTCTTTTTGTTATTGTAAAACAGGTGAGTCCTTTCACTTTCCCAATAAGGAGATAAATATCCATGAGCATATGATCTGGTTGAACAGGAAATTATGCCATTTCCACACTTCTTTTGTGGCCGATTTCTTTATTTTAAAATAAATATTTATGATTGTCAATGTGCTGTTGAATAGGCGATGATTAATCAAAGGACCAGAAGGATAATGGCAGCCAATCTGACCCCCTGAGAGTGTGGGATCTGGACCTTCCCTTGCCACCATGCCCATATCATAAGACAGAGCTTTAAAGGTTCCCTTTAAAGGCTGTCTCCCATATGCATTGTAGGGCAGGAACTGGACACAGTGCAGGTTCTCTGATCCCATGCAGACCGGGTAAAGGAGGAGTCTGAGTCCTCAGTAGTTTTGCAGGTTTTTTATTTGGGGTTCACCAGGCATATGGCAGGCAGGGGTGCTGGCTGGGGGGCTGGGAGGCTGGCAGGCCTCCCAGCCCCCAGCAAGTCTTCACTCTATCTGGGCTCTCTAGCGTTCGTTCTGCTGCTTCTCGGCTTCTCTTTTGGCTTCTGTTGCTGCTGCTGCTGGCGTCCCGGTGACGCCGCCCTTAAAAAGCACAGTCTTAGCTCAGCTGAATCCCATCTACCTATGCCCACACCCTATTCCAGGTGCCCGCCATCAGGCATGCATTCGGGACAAGGATCCATCATCTATCCTGATGGTGGGAGGGCAGAAAAGCCTGATATTTTCTTTACCCTACATGCATTTATTGGCATTCCTGTCCTGAGGAAGTAGACAGGTTCATGGTTGATTCAGTCACAAATAAAGAATCTTGGCCTTAGGTAAATCTGACAAGCCTTTAATGCTGAAGCAGGGGATCAAATGCACAAGCACACCAGCAGGAGGCTGGGAGGCCTCCTCTACAGCAACTGAGGCTCTGAGCCTCCCAGCCTTTCCCCCCCACCCCCATCTCCACTCTCTCTGGCTCCCCACTCTGGCTTTTCTTCTCTATCTTCCCCAATCTCTGCTTCTCATCCCAGGTGTCAGCTGAGTGCTCACACTCCCAAGTGCTTTTTGCAGTAAAACATTATCACGAGTGGGCAATGAAACCTTGTAGGAAAGCAAAGCTGCAGGTGGCAGCAGTAGAGGCTGGCAGCAGGAAGGCGAAAAAGAGACTGACTTATTCCATTTTCCTCCACAAGTCTATTCTAAAGTCACTTGTAGAGCTCTGATAAACTGCATAGTGACAGGGATCCTCGTCTTTCGCTGTGTTCCACCTGAGATGGACACATTCTGGGCAACCTCCCTCATGACTAACAAACCTATGCCATAGGAAGGAACCATGAAGATGGAGAAAGACTTGCCTCTATTTTAGGGACCTCTATCCACAGTAAACTTCAAAGCCTTCATATAGGCTATGAGTAAAACTATTTGCTAGCCATAAAGAACATATTGGCTTTTTGTAAATTT
Source organism: Talpa occidentalis (assembly GCF_014898055.3). Taxonomy (NCBI): domain Eukaryota; kingdom Metazoa; phylum Chordata; class Mammalia; order Eulipotyphla; family Talpidae; genus Talpa; species Talpa occidentalis. Next base: position 67,734,330 of record NW_023601433.1, on the reverse strand, counting down.
TAAAAATCCAATACTTAAATAAGCACCAGTATTTGAAAGTTTGTTACAATATATTAATCAAAGGTTAATTCTTTTTCTCATCTACAAGTTAGTACATGCTATTTTCATTTCACTTTTTCCTGCCTTGTGCACTGATATTTTTTTTTTAAAGATTTATTATTTATTCAAGATTGATTGATTGATTTATACAGGCACTGGGTACAGTCAGAAGCGCGGGAGGGTGAGAGAGTTCACCAGAGCCACAGTGGGGAGCAGAGCAGGCAGAAGGACCGAAGGACACTGCTGAGGGGAGCAGTGGGCGGCAGGAGAGGTCTGCGCGCCATGTGGGACCCTCCTCCGGTGGCCGGGGAGCAGCCGGGGATCGAACCGCCACTGCAAAGGCCGCGGGCAGCCCCGCAACCCAGCGCTCAACCGCTGCGCCATCAGGGAGGCCCCGCACTGATATTGTCTTGTGAGCAACACAAGACTTTGGTAGCATTTCTTGGTAACTATTCAGAAAAACACAGGTGCTGCTGGAATTCGCAAAGGCATTTTTCTTTCTGGTAGTCGTCAGATGAGCCGGTGTTTATGACACAGCTGAGAGAATTTATCTTGCAGCGAGTGCCATAGTTTCAGTTTTACTGAGAAATAATTGACATCTATCACTGTAAGAGTTTAAAGCGCACAGAGTAAAAGTTTGATTTAAATATATCATGAAATGGTCCAACTTCTCATAGATACAATAAAAGAACGAAGAAAAGAGTGGGGAAATTCTCATGGGAACTCAGGATTTACTCTTAAGAACTTTCCAATATAGGGCCTCCCCTGATGGCACGGGCGATTGAGTGCAGGGCTATGAGGCTGTCTGCAGCCTCCACTGCACCAGTTCGATCCCAGCCAGCTGGCGAGGGTCCCACATGGCGGGGCAGACCTCTCCTGTCTCCCCCGCAACTCCCCCCAGCAGTGTATTTCGTCAGTCTGCCTGTTCTGTTCCCCGCTCTGGCTCTGGTGAATCCTCTCACCCTCTGGCGAATCTGGCCTGTACACCAGATCTTATATGAATAAATAAATAAATCTTTAAAAAAAAAAAGAATCTGGAAAACTTTAAAAAAAAAAAAGAACTTTCCAGTATATCATACATCACTGTTAGTTATAGTTATCATGTTGCTTGCTTATTCTTATACTAGCAGATGTGATGCAAGCAGAGTCTTGCAAACAGTTTGGGCCATTGGACTTACCCGGTTTGGTACCTGTGTCATCACCATGAGAAGAACTTGCCCAGGCGGGCTGCTCATCCCAATAGGAGAGGAAAGACAGGTGGGGCATGCTTAACATGACCAAACCAACCCAACCCTACATCGGCCAATAGCCAGCTGAATCTCAGATGCACATAAACAAGTACAGCTGCAACCAGCAGAGCCACTTAGCTGGCATTGCAGTTATACAGCTGCGTTCGTTTGCCAAACAAGTGCCTGGCTTTAGACGCTTATGGGGGTGTGTGTGTGGGGGGTGGTGGAGTGGGAGGGGAGAAGGACTTACTGTTTGAAACCACCACTTAAAATTGTGGCAATACAAAACTAAACAACTTTTTTAAAAAAGGCTTTGTTTGATTGAATGGAAAGCATTTTTGTTTTCATTCTCTGCAGCAGGATTTCCCTTCTTTGCACTGTCATGTCTTGATAATCAAGGAAATGACATTCCTGATGGCCGAGGTATAAACCTTCAATGACTATGGCACTGAAAACATGAGTGTCTGCCCGAGGTACTGTTAAAATAATAGTAGCTGAACTTTATTGAGGGCCTATTATATGCCAAATACTTTTGCGGTGTATACTGTATCCTTGTAATTCCCTGCAACTTAATTAGTGGAGCATTATTTTCCCTTGAATAAAATAGAAAACTGACAAAAAAAAGCTAAGAAATATGGTCAGGAATCTAAACCAATAGATTTGAAATGGGTTTAAGTGACTCAAGCTGAATTTTAAACCCCTGTGCCACTCCAAATAAAGGAGATTAGTTCCAATTAGTTTTGTACATAAATAGTTCCAGAAAGCTACAAAAAGGGGTGGGAATTTCACTCAGTTCCTTGGAGATCAAAAAAATCTAAAATATATGCCCAAGTTTATTATATTTTGGTACAGGGCAGTGACATCAACTCAGAAGTCCAGACCAGGAAGGAGTCACTCAACATTTCTCATGTCCTCACCCAGTGGCAGTAGGCTGGAATCAGAAGGAAGAGTCATTTGCTCTGATTCAAAGGGTCGTGCTACAAAGAAAATTTGCAAATCTTTCATGTTCACTGTAGTCACAAACAGAGGCATATTATTCACCAAAATTATTAACTTTCCAGCTAAGGAAAAGGCAAAGGTCAAGACGACTATTTTTATCATGAAGCTATTTAATGACGGTTATAAGGGTAAATATCATGAGAACCATCACTTCTGCAGAAATTGTATTGAGAAACAGATTTTAGGGATGTCAAATCATTCAAGTCCCTAAAATGGTAGAATTCTGACAGTATATTTTTATTTTATCCTTTCAATCTTTTTTTTTTTTCAGCAATCTATCTTTGACAGGCCATTGAAATCCTATAGTCTTGTAAAACCCTCCCTGTATAGTATGATCAATGACATTAACACCTCTCCACTCAAAATATCCCTGGTAATACCGCATCATCTTACCTTCAGTCCCGCTTTCCTAAATGGTTTCTTAATAGGTTCATGTAAGTGCATGTAAGGGTTCTTAGATCACTAGTAAGATGATAAAGATAATTTTGACAACAATATCTACAATTAATTAGCACTTTTCTATATGCCTTATATCTGTTCCATCATTAAGTACAATTAACCCTAGGAATAGGTACTACTTATTTTGTTTTAATCTAATTTTATTTCTTTTTTTTCCCACTGCCATTCCTTTTATGAATACTCTCACCCTTTCTCTTGTCCTCCTCCCTCTAAACCTTAAAAGGCTGATTTTATTAGTGTTTGCTAGTTTTTACAAGCATTTTGCTTTGTGGAATCATCCGCTTTGTGAATCATTTTGCTTTGTGGAATCATCTATGGCAACGTCCAATATTTATCTCAACTATTGTTACCAAATCACTCTTACTTGTTTTACTATATTCCCTCAAACTGTTTCCATTTTTGTTGTAAGTGGCAACAGTTCCTCTTTCCTTAAGACTGAATGGTATTCTATTGTGTGGCTATATCATATCTTGAGCCAATCCTCTATCAGTCTGCACTTAGGTGGTTTCCATGTCCTAACTATTATAAATAATGCTGCAATAAACATTATAGAGCATGTAGTTTTTTAACTATTATCTGTGGCACACTTATTAATTGAGTTGTTTGGGGTTTTGGCAAGTTGAATGTTTTTTGTGTATCTTGTATATTAACTCCTTGTCAGCTGTGTAATATGTAATATTTTCTCCCCTTTGGTATTTTAGTTACTTTTTTGTGTGCGTGCATGCACTTAGAGAGTGATCCAGCTTCATTTTTTTCATGTGGCCATATAGTTTTCCCAGCACCAATTATTAAAGAGAGTCTCCTTTCCCCATTGTATCGTTATGGCTCCTTTGTCAATTAAGTTTTCATATATCTGTGCATTTATTTCTGGGCTTTCTATTCTGGTCCATTGATCCATTTGTCTATTTGCATTCCAATATCATAGTATTTTAATTACTGTTACCATTATCTTCATGTTAGGTACAAAGACACAGAAGCTGATAGAAATAACCTAGGTTATAAAGCTAGACATTGGATTCAGGTCTTTCTTTTAAAAAAAAAAAAAGATTTATTTATTTTTATATAAGAACCAGGGTACAGGCCAGATGCATTGGAGGTTTCATGTGGGATCCTCTCAGCTGGCCAGGATTGAACCAGCGCTGCAGAGGCTGAGGACAGCTTCACAGTGAAGCGCTCAACCGCCTGCACCACCAGGGAGGCCCTGGATTCAGGTCTTTCTGACTCAAATATGTACTCTTCACCACAGACCAACTTCTTAGTTTCAACGAAATGCAAATTTTTTTGAAAGCAAATAAAATCAGATTGTTTAGGTTTATTTTAAATTACGCTAGATGAAAAGAAATACAACTTCAAAGGAAAGTTGAACTGTTATGTTGTAATATGATTTCATTCATTTAAATACACTGCTATAAATCATATTCACAAACTACAGGGTTAAGGAACTCAATGGAACAAATATTGTTATATAAATGAGCCAAAGATGGCCTCTCTGTCTGTCTTGGCCTCTAGATTGTTTATTTCTTCCCTGCAAACTGAGACTGCTAGCTCCAAAACCCACTGGTAACAAATACAATTTTTTACAAAACTAATTGTTTAAAAAGTGACCCAAGTAAGCAGTTTAGCCATGTAGGGTCTGCTTGCTTTGCTTGCCCCAAAAAAGCCTCACCCCAAATCTGCCATCACTGGTTAGACAGAATCTTTTGGTTATAAGGCTCCAAGCTGCTGTGGCTGGCCCTTTGAATCTCTCTGACCCAAAGCCCATGCTGCTGAGTCATGTCATCTTACATATAGGCCCCCTATCAGTAAAGTCACGCCTTGCAAGGTATGCGTAATATGAATTTTACACTTAACTCATTGCCTGTTGTTGGTGTGCCTGTTTCCCTCTTACTGGTGTTTGAACCCCAAAGAAGTTAGGGAGTGACAGGTATTTGTATTTGTGATGCTTTCAGTAATGTTAAACACTGGGGTGACTCAATAAGTGCTTTTTGAAACAATGAAAGAGTGACAGAACATTAACAACATTATGAAAATAATTGCTATTCTTTTTCCTTTTATTTTAATAGCATTTGCTGGCCTGCAGTTTGTCTGTGAACTGAGTGTTTATAAGTGGAAGGTGGGGGGAGAGGGAAGGTGAAGGGAGAAAAGAAATGCAGGAAGAAAAGGGACTTCATGGTGCTCTGTTTATGATAGTCCTTTAAAAATTATGGAACTCCACTTCAAAACAGAAGTGAGTGCTCCTGTTTACTTCTCCTGTGTGCCAAAGTCTGCTGAAATAGTAGGAATAATTTATTTTCTTAAGAAATGAAAACAACAGAAAAAAAAAAACAAGGGAAGTCACCTTAGAACAGGAAGTTTGAGGAAATTCTGAATAAGGAAGCAGCAGGGTAGGAAGCTTGAAGAAAACAGAGCAGGATAAAACAGCAGCCCAAAGTAACCCTTCCTGAGACAACCCCAGTCCATGACTCCCTAAAAATACAGAAAGCAAGCAGAGAGCTGGTAGCTGACTCGGTGTGATTAACTAATGAACAGTTTTCAGAACAGCTGAGACAGTGGGATCCCTTTCCCTTGTCCTTCTTTCTCCTCCTTCCAGAGCATGTCACTTTGACAGATTAAGAATGTTAAAGCTTCACCCTAAAGACAGTTATTTGTCTATTGGGATTTCTGAAGGGGCCTGTAAAAAGGCAAAGCAGTTTGACATAATTCTATTCCCTGACAAGGGAGAGTAGAAGGAACAAAAGAGAAAGAAGTTTTGTCCTGGTCAAGTTAAGTTCAAGTCAACTGTGTTTCTTTTATGTCTTTCTTAATTTGGCATCTAGAGTAGGGAGAGGAAGCTTGCCTCCTCATTGATGCGCACACAAAACTGAAGGAAAACCTACTTGTGAACACAACCTACCCATGTCCATGGGACACTGGTCTGGCCTCTCATTCAGGAGATATTTCTGGGGACCTGCTCAATCCAGAGAATAGTTGGGCCCCCTAATCATACCAGCCAAGCTGGCATTTCATTGGTAAACATGAGTGGGCCACCCAGAATCACCAGGTATTTTAGGATAACCAACAGCATAAAACAAAAAGACCATGAATAATTTACTGATGAACTATCTGCTGACAGATAGATAATTTAGAGATGAAAACTTTAAACTTTATGCACTGAGAGATTAGCCATTGTATCTATAAAACATGACAAGATTACTATTAAAAAGGAGCAATCAGAAGACAAGAAAAAGTTCTTGAAAATTAAAAGTATGATTGCTCAAGTGAGACATGGCAAGAATGTATAGGGTAAAGAGAAAACTGGTCTTTCGCAAAATGAAGTTTAGAAAATATCCAAGATTATAGAAAAAAATAATAAAGAGATGAGCATATGAGGGAAAAATAATATATCCCAAAATCCAATATCTGTTTAATATATCCCAAAATCCAATATCTGTTTAATAATATATCCCAAAATCCAATATCTGTTTAATAAAAGTTCCAAAACAAGAAAAAAGATAATTGAAAACATAAATGGGAACAATTAACAAAAAAATCTGAATAAAATATATTTGAATTGTAGAAAAACATCAATTTTTAAATTTCAGAGGTCCACTGCTTTCTGAGTTTTGCACTTAGATATCACCTGGTAAAATTTCAGAACTCTAAAAACAATCCTAAAAGGTTATAGAGATGAGAAACTTATAATGGAATTAGAATCATATTGGCCAAAGACTTCACCATCTAGACCAGTTGCTATAAATTAGTGGAATAAAGCCTCCAAAACCTCAAAGAATTTATTTTAAATCTAGAATTCTATAGCAAGTCAAAATATCAGTCAAGTATTAAGGTAAAAATAAAGATATGTACATCATATGAAAAAAATTCCTCAGCAAGCACTCCATAAATATGAACTATCGTTTCAAGAAACAGGGCAATTTGGTACAAGAAATAGTCTCAGTTTAGTATGAAGTATGAAGAATTAAATAATATGTAAAAGATACTACAATAGTGGCTGATAATTCTTGTACCTTAGACAGCCTCCTTCAAATTGTTAGGGCTTCTTGACCTGGGATTGCAAATCTTTCTCCATGCATTCAATCGTCCTTTCTTGATTCTACAATACTAATGTGAATGTCGTTTATAGTGGATTTAAATTTTTTAGATTCTATTTTAAAAGCATAGAATGCTTAATTATTACCACTAAGAGTATAAATATTATTAACTACCAATGTAAATTTAATATATAGCTAGCAGTAATCAGGAATATGCGAGGTGATGTAAAGGAATCACCTTGTTTTCATCTTTCATGATGGGGTGTTATAGATGGCTACCTAAAATTGATGACAATATAGAATGTGAGTATATTATTTAAAGTTGTGATGAAAATTGCTAAAAGTCTGGCTACGCTCTGGAATAAGCACTTTTGGAACCAACACAAACATGCTGACATTCTGGATACTGCTTTTGTATTCAGTAAAAAGACTGAGTCTTTAATCTTGTCCTAGGATACTTGGGTCTCCATCAACATGCAAGAAATCGTGGCAAGCTAATGTACTACCTTGCCAGTAAAATCTCAAACCCTTTGCATTTCTTGACATTAGGTTGTCATTCTTTTTAGGTGATGCTATATAGAGAGAAAATCCAAAAGAATCTACCAAAAAAACAAAAATGAGCAAGGTTGCAGGGCAAAGGGTCAATATAGAAAAATCAATTTTACTCATGTACACTGGGAAAAAGTATAGAAAATAAAAACTCAGGAATACCATATAAAATAACATAAAAAACAAGAAATGTATCCAACAAAATAACAGTAAGGTCTTTTTAATTTTTATTTATTTGCTTATTTTAGATTATGTTAATTGAGATGCATTGATTCATAACAGTGTATGTTTTAGGGGTGTAAGTTCACACTTCCACAAATATTGGTCATATGCCCACAACAAAACACCAGTAATCCTCTACCACCTTTGTTCCTATCTTACCTTCTAGTATCCTCAAGTGTGCAGTCAGATTGCAAGGGTTTGTATTGGTTTTTGTATCTGTTCCTTTGCTTTTTTGTTCATATTCCACATATAACTGAAATCATCTGGTATTTGTCACACTCTTTCAAGAACCACAAAATTTTTATACTGAAACTACACTGCATTGCTGAGAAAAACTAAAAAAAAAATTTTTTAATGGAATAATAATATGTTCACAGGTTATTTGAATATCAGTTCTGCCCCCAATAATCTATAAATTTGGTTTGATCCCAAGCAAAATTCTGGCAGGTTATTTGTGAAAATTAACAAGGCAGTTTTAAATTTTATGTAGAAATGCAGACAATCTCTAGTAGCTAAGGAATACTGAAGAAGAGAAAAGATGAAAGACTTTACCAGATATCAACACTTACAAATTAATATAATTAGAAAGTGCAGCAATGACATGCTAGTAATTAAATAGATACAGTAACAGGCAGACATATTCAAACATACTTATTTAGAACAGAGCTGACTTATTTACTACAACTCAGTAGTGGGAAGGATCATTTCTTAAATTTTTTTTATCGAAGTAAGATTGGTTTATAACACTTTTTGTTTTAGATACACAGCATTATACTTCAGCATCCTTATACACTGAATTATGATCCCTACCAAAAGCCTATTCACCACTACACAATTCAACCCCTTTACCCATTCACCTCACTCCCATCTGCTTCCCCTCAGGTAACCACCACTCTGATGTCAGAATCTAAGAGATTGTTTTGTTCGGTTTTGTTTGTTCATTTGCTTTCTTTCTTTATTTGCCACCTATGAGAGAAATCACATGATATTTTTCTTTCTTTAACTGACAGTCCCATGGCTATAGACTGAAGATTTTTGTGCAACTTATTAAATGCCAAGTTATACCTAAATTGAAAGAAAATACTAAGTATATAAAGGTATAATGCTAATCAATAGAAAAATTTTAAGAAAAAGAAGAGGGCCTCCCCAGTGGCGCAGCGGGTTGAGCGCAGCACTGTGAAGCTGTCAGCAGCCTCTGTGGCACGGGTTCGATTCCCAGCTGGCCAGGGAGATACCGACATGGTGCAGCAGACCTCTCCTGTCTCACCCACTGCTCCCCTCAGCAGTGTATTTCAGTAGATCCGCCTGTTCTGCTCCCAACTCTGTCTCTGGTGAATCCTCTCACCCTCCCGTGCCTCTGCCCTGTACCCCAGCTATTGTATAAATTAAAAAAATAAATAAATCTTTAAAAAAAGAAGAAGAAAAGAGCCACCTATCAGGACTGACTTGGAATAAGGCTTTTAGTTTTCGTTTTCAGCAGTCGTGTGAATTTTGCATTTTGTTTAACTGAACCGTTTTGTGATACACAAATATTTCTTTTATTTTGTAAAGGCCCCTCTTATTTTAATTTATAAATATGTTGTGTGATGTTATAATTACATTATGATTTTATCATCTTTCATATTATACTTTATTAAAAATTCTCTCCAGATGGGTGAAGTTTTAATGTCTGCTTTTCTATGTAATATGACTTTATGCACAATTTGTAAAGATCAAGGAGGAAAAATTTCTTTTAAAAAAAGAGGGGAAAGGTCACTTAGAAAAATATTGCCAACTTTTTCAAGTTAAAAAAATGTCTAGACCAACTTTAAAGAAAATTGTCTAGAGTTTTTTTGAAGGGTGGTGGTAGTAAATCATGCATTCTACCGTGCAAAGACATTGCATATTTTAGAGCTAATGGTGAATTAGTTCACATCACTAGTTCCCTAGAAGTCAATAATCCTATTTAGGGTAATTGGATTAAAGGTAATAATCCAATTTCATTCAGCAACATTTATGACAAATTAGAGAAAATTTTACTTTAAGAGAAAAAACATTTTTATGATTAAATTTCTCCCACAGAGTGAACTTTTAGGAAATTCAACTGAAAAATATTATGTCATCCTTTGGGGGAGTTAGGAAAGAAAATGTTTTCAAATATGTTAATGTTATCACTTCTGTTCATGTATGGCTAGCATTTTAATTGCTGCTTACACATAAAATTCACTTTTTTAATATTAACTTTTTATTTTCTTTTATGAAGTCTTCAATGTATTAAGCCAAAAAAAAGTGAATTAATGAAATGTATCATTCTCCTTTGTGTACTCTGTCAGAATTCTATAGTACTGTTGGAGCACAGAAAGTATTTCCATTCAGTACATTATTTTATGATACACACACTATTTGGACTATTTGGAAAAACTTTCAGGTGGTTTTTCTTCATGGTGGGCCAAGACCACTGTTACAGAATCACCTGAAAATCTCCTTAAACATCCACAATCAGGGAGGGCTCACCTCAGAATTCCTTGAGGCACATTTGAGAAATCATGCTTCAGGGTCTTTCTCCACAAAAATTCTAACTAGGTTCAAACTCAGCTGACTCTAAGGTCACTTAGGTAAGACAAATATGAGAGGGGATTTAACTAGCTTGGGGGCAGCTGGGAAGAAATACATTCATACTCTTATGTTTAAATCATATTCAATTGTTAAATAGAAATGGAAAGCAAGCAGAGGTAAAAGAGGCATCATTAACAATCCAAAACAATTTGGTGCAGCATTCTGAAGATTTCTTCTCTTCTAAGAAAAAGTACACAGTATATTTTGTTTTTATATAGAAAATCCAGAGAAGACTGGTATAAAAACTGAAAATAGTAAGCAGTTAGAGGGGCCCAGTTTGTTTTGCTTCTCAGGTCTCCCCGGAGCCCAGTTTGTATTTCAGCATGACTGCACCCAGCGTCCTTGGCCCATGGCCACAGTTTGCATCACACCGAGGCATGCCCAGAGCAGGGTTTGGCCTGACAAACATTTTGGTAGCTTAGAATTCATTGAGAGACATCAATTAAATGAAAGTGATTAAAACTGCTCAAATTAGCAGAGTTTAGGATTGATAACTTGACCTGACCCTGCAGTTTTTGAGTATGTCACAATGTCTATCTGGACATAACAAGTTTAATAAGTTCATTGGAATATTTACATCTGATCTATTAAATTTCCACCCTCCACTTTTGCTTATGATGGAGTTAGCTGAATTTAAGTAAAAATGATTCAGAAACCAACGCTCGCTTTCTCTTATGTGGTAATATTAAACTACAAACCCTAACCTGAGCTATAATCATCTTTAATCTTCAATAGGACATTTAAAAATTATGTGGTTATTGTGACAAAAAATGTATTTAGGATTCAACTTGTTTTAAAATATAATTTTCTCTCATGACTCCAACTAATTATACACCTCAATTAATTATATATACTTAACAACGATCCCAATAATTATGTTATATCACCTTATATTCCAGCAGTGTGTTTATTTAATATGCCATAATAATATAGTATAAATAGTATATTACTTATAATATAAATTTATATTATTTGCAATATAAATATAATATTATTTATAAAGATTATATTTTTAAATATAATAGTTGTGCTCTGGGGCAATAAGATAAGAATCATAGTCTTAAAAATCAACTCAAATCAAATTTGAGTACAAATTCCTCACTCCTTTCCCTTTTGATTTTGAAGCCACTCAGATAACTGTCCACTATTATTAAAGCCTGGAGTACTTCCCAAATACATACGAGCCCTTGCATTCTGGGGCAGAAATGATAGGTTCATAGTATCACCGTTAAAAGTTAGGACTCAAAAGCTGTGAAAGAGACTTATCTATAGTGTCTCTATGGGTGGGTGAAGGCAATAGGTCCCATTGAGCCCCATGTGAAGGGCACCAGCTATCTTCACCTTGTTTCTAACATGATCTCAGTTCTTCACAACCTATTGAGAGGGACTTTATACCAAAGATATCAATCAGCTCAGACCATTGACCACTTAGGAAGATACTATAACTTGAAGGAGACATGCTACCAAGCATTCAAAGTTGTTGGCACCTGAGAAGGCAAACTAAATTGAAGAATAAAAATTACTTCAGTATTATGTAGTGGCTGTTGAAGGACATACATTAAAGCACAAAAGTTTTCTGAGCTTGATTGTGCAATTAAAATTTTAAAAGGCAATGAAATGATAAACAAAATGATCATTCTTAATATTTCATCAGAGTGTAAGTAGACTTGAATGGAGAACATATTCCACCATAAGAGCAAATCATGAGCCATGGAGAATAAAAAAATTACAAATTTTAGAAGCCCCAGAAAGGAAAGAATGAAAAAAAGATGTGGGTCTTTAGAGAGATTAAGATCACAGAATAATGCGAGAGGCCAAAGTAAAGAAAAAGTTAGTCATGTCCTGGCGAAATTCCTATATCCCAGTCTTCTCATCTTCAACACTGGAAATTAGAAAGGAGAGGGCATTTATAGGGCAGTGAGAGATTCACAAGTCCAAACGCCAGGTTAGCAAAAGAAAAGGCATTCTCAACTCATACAGGGTTTAAAAAAATTTACAGCTGTGATCTTTTTCTGAGGAAACTACCCAAATAACTACAAACTTGAAATCAAATATTATTTCAAGATAAGAAAAAAATTAGAAGTATAAGGAATAGGACAGGCATTGAATCTTGTAACGATCCCTCTAGTTAATTTAAATCAATGGTTCTAAGGTATCTGAGAAGTAACATCTCTACCGCCATCACAATTCAGAAGACACTGCTTTTCTCTGTCTCTGTTACTACCACCTTAGTTCAAGTAACCATCATCTCTTTAGTATGTTTGTAAATGTCTCATATTTTTGCTTCTACTCTTACTCCCCTCCTTGCCTCCATAATCCACTTCCACACTGTCATTCAGAGTAATCTTTTTGAAGTCTAAGTCAGATTATATCACTATTTGACTTTAAAAATCTCCAATGAGGGGCCTCCCTGGTGGCACAGCGGTTGAGCGCTGGGTTGCGAAGTTGCCCGCAGCCTCTGCAGTGCCGGTTCGATCCCCGGCTGCTCCCCGGCCACCAGAGGAGGGCCCCACATGGCGCGCAGACCTCCCCTGCCACCCGCTGCTCCCCTCAGCAGTGTACTTCGGTCCCTCTGCCTGCTCTGCTCCCTGCTCTGGCTCTGGTGAATTCTCTCACCCTCCCACGATTCTGACTGTACCCAGTGCTTGTATGTGTAAATCAATCAATCAATAAATCTTTTAAAAAAAAAATCTCCAATGATCAACCCAATCTTCCATTTTTAGGGCACAGTAAATTATGATACATTCTTATAATAGAATACTCTGCAGTTGTGAAGGGAGAAAAAATATCCATGCATATTACTATTAAGTGATGCCTGCATTGTTAATCAGTGGGAAAAAAGCAGAATGGAGTAAAGTGAAGACTATATCACTGTTCATGTAAAATCAGTGATGGGAGAGGGATTAGAAATATACACCTATGTATCAATTGTTTCATTTTCCTATATAATTTTTTACTATACAGTTTTTGGCATTAATGATATTTACAATCAGCAGCAGCAGCATATATTTCTAATACTTTTCCATGACCCCAAACAGAAACTCTATACCCATTAGACAATGACTCCCCACTAATCCATCTGCACAACCTCTGGCAGGTTCTAAACTATGTTTTGTATTCTGAATTAGCCTATTTTAGATAGTTTATACAAGTAGAATTGTACAGTATTTGTTTTTCTATGTCTGGTTTATTTTACTTAGCATAATGTTTTCAAGGTGCATCCATGTTGTAGCCTACATCAGAAACTCCGTTTTTGTGGCTGAATAATATTCCATTACATGTAAATGCCACAATATTTTCTTTATTCATCTGGCGATGGACTCTTGGTTTGCTTCCACCTTTAGTTATTGTGAATAATACTCCTATAAATATTGTTATACAAATATCTTTTTGAATATTTGCTTTAATTCTTTGGGGTATATACCTAGAGGTGGAATTACTGAGTCAATGGTAATGTTATATAATTCTTTTGGCAGGACCGTTAAACTGTTTTCCACAGTAGTTATATCATTTTACATTCTTACCAGCAATGTATGACAATTCCAAATTTTCCACATATTCGCCAATATTTTTTTTTAATGAAAGTAAAATCAAGCATCTAGGGGATCCCAGGCCAGCATGCATGGAGGGAATCACAGTAGCCCCATTGTGCTCAATCTGCTCACGTCCAGACAAAATGAAAGCAGTAATAAACCCTTGGCATGTGACTACAAACCTGAAGCAACCAGACAGGCCTCCCTGGTGGCCCATGGGGTTAAGACACAACCTATGAGGCTGTCCACAGCCACTGCAGCATGAGTTCGATCCCCGGCCAGCCAGGGAGCAACCCCCATGGCATAGCAGACCTCTCCTGGCTTGTCTGCTGCTCCCCTCAGCAGTGCACTTTGGTCCATCTGCCTGTTCTGTTCCCCACTCTGTCTCTGGTGAATCCTCTCACTCCCTGCACCTCTGGCCTGTACCCCAGCTCTTCTATGCATTAAAAATAAATACTGAAACAACCAGAAAAAGAGGGTGGTGGGGTGGTAGTTGGTGAGGGAGCGTACCCAGGGGAACATAATGGAGAATTTGGGGGACTTTGATGGTAGATATGGATATGGTGTAGAAACATACATCTTGAGAGGTTTGAGTCTATAACCCCTAAAGCAAATATAATGATGTAAACCAACTTTACCTCAATAAAAATGTAAAGCTAGAAAAATAATATTAAGAACATATCACATAGCAGATTGAGAAAATATTTATTAAACAAAAATTATACATGGGAAGAGAGGGTACAGAATGGTAAATATATCCTTCAATATATGGTTAATATATCCTTCCCTTGTTTTGTAGTTTTGACTTTGTAACTACATGAATACATAACTTTAAAATAAAAATTAAAACAAGTAATCCATAAAAACAAAACAAGAAAAAAAACAAAATAAAAAATTATCTTGGCTATATATCGAATTGGTGGCATGTCTACATAAAAAGGTTTAATTCAAATGCATCTTATGAACTCTCATTAAAGAATAAAAAGGAATTAAAAAATTCCTAAACTGCTCTAGTGATCATTGTTAATGGTAGTGTTGGATATTATCATTTGAAATTGTTGTGTGTATTAACTGTAGGATAAATAAAATGATTAATTATGCTGCTGTCATTGGGAAATAGAATTAGTTGGTCATGGGGAAACAAAATACAAATCAAGAGTTTTAAGAAAAAGCTTACACTCTTGAATTTAAAATATCAATATTAACTCATGGTCTATGGAAGTTTCTTTTAAAAAAGAATTTCTAGTCTCTGCCCTAAAAGGACTTGGAAAAAACAAGTCAGTCATAATGATTACCCCTAGTGTCTAAGCCTTGACCCTTTCCACTAAAGGGAACCAGGGTAGCTTAGAGAAATGACAGATTCCAGGTATAGAGCAGGAAATTAAAAATGAGTCTGGGATGTTTTGTCATATCAGAAAGTAAGGAAATCAGTGTCTCTCTATGCCCAAATTCCCTTTTTTCATAAAGACACCAGGCAGATTGGATTAGAAGTCACTTTAATGGCCTCACTTTACTTTTCCTTTTTTTTTTTTTTCCAACACAAACTTATTGTCTTACAGTCTTGGTGGTTGGAAGTCTGGAATTTGGGTTCAAATCAAGCTAGGGTTACAGACATTTTGGAGCTTTAGGGGAGAATCTGTTGCCTTGTCTCTTTCAAGTTCCATAAGGAGTCCCACATTTCCTTGACTTACGGCCCCTTTCTCAGCTCTCAAAGTCAGCAGCATAGCATTTTCAAATCTCTCTTTGACTGATTTTCTCTTCTGCTTCCCCCAGGTTTTTTTTTTTTTAATTAATTAATTCTAGTTCCCTTCTATCACCTAGAGTTGACTTATCACCTCTTGAGAGACCCTATCTGCAAATACAGTCACAACGGTCCACACATACGGGGAGATTTTTCCTTGTTGATCTGTCATTTGCTTCTCTGTCTTTTTGGTTCCACATCGGCTATTGCTTGCCTCTAGCCTGCTTGGAGTTCAGCTTAAGGTCAATTGCTTCTGTACATGCTCAGGTTATATAACCTACAAACAAGTCAAACTCTGCTGTTTTTTCAAAAACAGACCTTAAGTTGCAAGTTAGATAAGTTTTGCGTGCTCTAGGGATCTGAGAGCAAAGTGACTGAAATTTCAACAATAAAAACCCAAATAACCTAATTAAAAATTGGGCAAAGGACATGAATAGACATTTCTTTAGAAAAGATATAAAAATGATAAGCAAACATATGAAAAGATGCTCAACATCACTAATAATTAGGGAAAATGTAAATCAAAACCACAATGAGATATCACCTAATACCCATTATGGTGGTAATTAACAAAAACAACAGAAAATAACAGGTATTGGCATGGATGTGTAAAATCCAGAACTGTTGTGCACTGTTTGTGGAAATATAAAATGATGCAGCCACTATGGAAAACAAGATAGCAACTCCTAAAAAAATTAAAAATAGAATTACTATATATTGTATAATTCCCACTTCTGGGCATATATCCCAAAAAATGAAAATAGGATCTTGAAGAAATATTTGCACACCCATGTTCATTAAAGCATTATTCACAACAGCCAAAGGTGGAAGCAACTTAAATGTCTATCAACAGATAAATGGATAAAGAAAACATGGTATTAAAAAAAGAGAGAGAGAAAGAAAACATGGTATAAACATACAAGGGAATATTATTCAGCCTTAACAAAGAAGGAAATCCGGTCACATGCTACAACGCGGATAAATTTTGAAAACATTACACTAAATGAAATGAGTCAGTCACAAAAGGACAAATGCTACAATACATGGTCCCACTTATATGAAGAACCTAAAATAATCAAACTCTTAGAAACAGAAAGAGAATGGTGGTTTCCAGGACCTTGGGAGAGTGGAGAAAGGAGGAGTTGTTGTTCAGTAGACATAGAGTTTCAGTTTTGTGAGATGGAAAAGTGCTAGAGATCTGTTGTTACGCAACTATATGCATATGGTTAACACTACGGCGCTGGACACTTACAAAGGATGGGTTATGGGTGCTTTTAGAGGTGGGAGAACTACAGTGACCACACCAGAGGGGAGGAATCACATATTGTCTGAAATTAAATTTAAAAAAAAAAGATGATGGTAAATTTTATATACTGTGTTTTGCCATAATTTTTAAAACTCCACCTCAAAAGACAACAAAAAGTTATATATTATACTATCTATATGACTTCCTTATAATTGCAAAACCATAGTAACAGAGGAAATAAGTGAATGCCATAGGCTTGGGGTGGGAAGAAAAGATGCAAAAAGAAGTATTTGGAATGAAGGAACTTTTCTGTTACCTGAATGTGGTGGTGGTTACATGAATCTACACATGTTAAAATTCGTATAACTGTTCACTCTTCAGAAAAATAATCTTTTCTGTATGTTATTTTTTAAATAAAATGAACTATGAAAAAGTGACATGTGTGAAGTCATTTTTTAAATGGAGCCAGGGAGCCATTCCAGAGAAATTGTATTACCAATCTCATTTGAACTAGGTCAAAGACCTTTGAACTGGCCAGAGACCTTGGGACTGGGCCAAAACAAGTGTTTCAAGAAAACATCAAGCAAACAATTGTCTGAAAAGTCATTCAAAGGATCAAGAGAACTGATGATTATGGACTAATCAGTCAATTCCCTTTTCATCCTTTTCTAGAGATTCAGTAACCAATTATGTATAGCCAAGAATAGTTTAAGCTTCTTAACACTAATCAACTCTTTTCTTTCTTATTTCATCTTCCTGTTTTTCTCCCATACAGTCCCACAATTTATCCTTCCTTGGGGCATGTTTTAGATTTTTCTGCCTGACTCTACATACCCCAAATTTCAATTCTTTGATCCTGAGTAAACTCACTCTGCCTTTTAATTGCCTTCTGAATTTCTAGGTGAGGAAGCAAACATTAAGTATAAAATGCAAAAATTTGTGCATATGACTTTATGACTTGCATAAAATTACTAGTGATTCTGTATCAAACAATATTTAAGTCAGCAAAATAATATGCACTCTTGATAGAAATCAGTTATTTTTAAGAGACCATTTGACCATTTTTGACCATTTTTGCTTTTATACCATGTTACAAATTACTTGCTATAATCTCTTTCTACATTGTTCTTCCTCTACTCATGTTTTTCCATTTTAATAACTTGACTTGAAATTATTCTCACACTAAGCTAATTCTCACATTAAGCTATACTTTTTCTGATTAATGGGGGAAAATTTATCATTCTTTCTATGACCTCTTTTAGTTTTTTTTCTCCATATCATGTTTAACACTTCCCAGCTTGAAGTCACTTAAACATGTTATTAAAGTTTTTTTTTTACTTAGTCTTCTCCTTTATTTATGAAGATGTTAAACAAAGTTGCATTTGACCTTAAACTCTACCAGAGCTGCTAATCTAAACCAAGATCATTCACTCATATGCTCCTTCATTTTCAACTATCCATTGTTTATAGTTCTATCTAAGATCCGTTTTGTGGTATCGATAACCAAAGTAATTCATTTCTATTTCTCTAATGCATATGCTCCTAATGCTTACCCAACAGTCCAGATGTTTCATATCCTTTCGTCTATTCATGTGATAATTGTATGAAAATTTGATCTCACATCCTCTTAGTGGCCACCTACAGGGAAGTAAAGAACAGTGTGAGTCCATTAAAATCAGTTTGTTCCTAGAGTGAGATAATAATCAGTAAGTAAACTGAAGAAATGAGCAATAAAGACATATGCTGTCTACAGACAAGTAGATTTTCAGCTTGAAGTAACAAAATTGTTTTCTCTCCTCTGACTGCAAGCTCCCCGTGGAACTCCCAAACATTCATTTATTATTGATGACCCAGAGTCTGGGGATAAAAGATGAAAGAGGCAAAGTCTCTAACTTGAGGGGACTCACATTCTAGCAAATAGAAGCTGGAGTAGAAGAGAAACTTCAGGTCTCCATATTACAATGCAGTAGTTTACAGTATAAAACAGTAAAACAATCTAAGCATCAAAGTTAAAATCAAACATAATCACAAAGAAATTTGCATGAATTAATATTTTCAAGATCAATTATTTTTAAAGAGAACCACTTTCCAGTTAACAAAACAAATATTTGTAGATGTGACAGAGGTAATCAATATTAATTACTATATTGACCTCTATCATATATACACTTTTTACATAAATTTCTTGTGCTTTGATATTAAACTAACATGTTATATAATTTTATCACTTTCATAATGAGGGTTGTAATATTTTAGAATTGTGTGCTTAATTTTATTTTTCTTGCATTTTGATTTATTTTTAAGTATAACTATAGGAAATGCCAAACAGTGTGAAATTTTAATTTTTAAAGTTGTGAGCAAAAAGTTTATTTTGTAAGTTAGGTCAAAGTCTTTAAAATAACAGTTTCAGGACAGTCAGGGTAGAAGTTGATTTTGTGTAGGTTGTGCTGTTCAAAAAGCCACAAAGAGGCTTTCTTAACACTGATGAAGAGTGCTGACAGAGTGTTTCAACTATTAAATTGTACCTTCCTACTTTGCTTACTTATAGGAAGACTTTATAACTTTGATACACATTTTTGCAGTTATAAAAATCTTATCCAATAAAGTTCTCTCAACTGACTTCCCATGGTTATCAATTAATGAAGTTATTTAATCCTGGACAACTTTCTTACACTCTGCAATTTTTTCTTCTCTAACGTCTCCAATAAGCATTTAAACTGTGTTGAGAAAAAAGGCAAGCTAGTCTTATATACCTGGCAAAGTATAATTGGGAAGAACAAGGTGAGTACCTGAAGAAAAAATACTTAGTAATGTCTTCCAAGATCCCCTATGCATTACGGTTATGTAGGGTCACTTCAATGGGTCCAGAAGAATGGAATCCACTAGAAAGAATACTGGGGGTCAGGGGGGCAGGAGGGGCTAGGTAAGTGGGTTCTAGTACCTTCTGTTGACACTAACTAGATGTACAAATATTTAACATTATGGATGCTATTTTCCTTATTTGTAAAATAGCATGCTTTATTAAAATTGCAGTATTTCCCATGAAATACCTTCGGAGTAACAGAAAGGGAATATCGACCAACTAGATTTCAGTCTGCTTATCCTTGGTAATGTAGACTGGTCCAACACCTATGGAAAGATTACAAATGGATCTGCCATATGACCCAATAATTCCACTGAGGTATCTACCTGAGGAATACAAAAACACTAATTCAAAAGAAAATGGGCACTCCCATGTTCATTGCAGCACTGTTCACAATAGCCAAGATCTATGGAAACAATCTAAATGCCCAAAAACAGAAGCGTGGTTTAAAAAGATATGGCATGCATACACACACAGACACACACACATATGGATACATACACACACATCATGGAATACTTCCCAGTTATCAAAAAAGGTAATTTCTTGGCATTCTTGACAACTTGGATGGAACTGGAAGGGATTATGCTAAGTGAAATTAATCAAAAGGAGAAAGACAAATACTGGATGGTATTTGTGTGTGGTTCTTATATGTGGAACATAGAATAACAAAACAAAGGCTCAGATAAAGCCAAACTGAAAAAACCAACCCTTGAAAGCTAACTATAGAATAGAGACCACCAGAGTGGGAGGGGGAAGGAGAGGACAACAAAGAGGGGAGGGAACACAGGGGTCTCTTGTCATGACTATGAGTGCTTGGGTGGTGGGCGCACTATGACAACTCTTAAAGGGGAGTGTCTTACTGAGGTGATGGTGCATGGGTACATTGGTGAAGGAAACTCTATGGGGACTACACCTGAGGAAGCAAAATATTGTTTAAAAGGAGGAAGCAAATATAGTTTAAAAATGAACAATGATGTAAAAAATAAAAAAAATTAATATAAAAAGGGGTGTCTTACATGTCTGAAATGTAGCCAATATAAACCAATGTTAACTCAATAAAAAAATATTAAAATAAAATTTTTAAAAAGATCCCTCCCAGAATGAAGGATGGGAGTGAAACAGGAGATAAAGGGGTAAGAAGAGTCTGCCTGTCGGGGTATCTTAATGAAAATTAACAGATTTGTATCTGTGAAGCCCTGGCATTGGTATTGTTGGCTTTCACATAAAATTAACATGCATCCCCCTAAGTGCATATGTAAATTCTATTTGCATTGACTCAGTCCTTACAGGAAAGAAAGAACAGATTACATTATACTAAAACATATACTCATGAATGACACCATAGTTATTACAAATGTACTTAGAATGGGGTGGGGGTCAGGGGAGGGGGGAGGCAGAGGATTAAAAGCCAAGTCCAGTTGTGAAGTTCCTATAGTTTTACGAATATTGTTAAAAAAAAAAAAAGTCAAAGTGAATACCTTTGTCCCATTTCATGGTATTTTGGTTTAATTTAGTGAAATTTGGGTGATAGTACAAATTTGTAAGACCAGGAGTTGTATTTAAGAAGTTAAACTTTCACACAAAACTAGATAGGAAACTATGACCCTAAAGCTTCTGCTATTTCCAAATCTATCACTTACTAAAAAAAAAATGAATGTAATGCTATTGATTTTAGTTTTGAATGAGACATTTAGAGAAGATGCATGCAAGCCAGTGAGTGTGGTAAAGATACATTTGAGATGTTGTTTTGAATGAGACATTTAGAGAAGATGCATGCAAGCCAGTGAGTGTGGTAAAGATACATTTACCTTAATAAAAGAGATGTTGTTTTGAATGAGACATTTAGAGAAGATGCATGCAAGCCAGTGAGTGTGGTAAAGATACATTTACCTTAATAAAAGAGATGTTAACTCAAAATATACTAGGGGACCCGTCGTTTTTACTGGAATAATGCCATCGATGTAATTATTAAGCCTTCTACTATTAAGATTTATTTTTACTAATTAGACTTAATATGATTTCACTGTTAGCTTTAATTGTATAGTTAATTACATTTCATTATTAACACTTTTGACCACAAATCCAATCCAGATTTCTTATTATCAATCCATCACAAAGTCCTGCCAATTGCAGCTCCAACCCTAACACCACTAACACCACCCCTACGTTCGTCTCTCACTCTGACTATTGGCATAGCCTCCTAATTACTCTCCTGCTCTCTTCCCCATTGGTCTGTCCCATCTGCTCTCCATATTGCAGACAGAAGGAGAGTTCACAAAATGCATACATGTAAAGAGAAAGACATGCTCTTTACTGGGGTCTACAAGGCCCTTATGCTCTGGTCCTGACCTACCTCCCAGGTCTCATCTTGCATACGCTACTGCTCATTCTCTGTCTTTCAGAGCCTGATAATGGTCCCCAGACACAGAGCCTTACACATGCTGCTAGGACTTTCTGTCCAGAATCTTCTTCCCTTTGCTCTCTACCTAATTAACTCCAAGTGCCCTTCAGGTCTCAATTCAAGGCCCATTTTCTCCAAAAATCCTGCCCTGGTCTTATCTGGCTACATCCAATGCCCCTCTTAAGAAATACGATTAGTGCCATGTAACTCTCCTTCCTAGCAGCTTTTAATATTAGTTCTATGAAACTCTCCTTTACAGCTTTTTGAAAAATAAGACACTAAAAAAAAAAAAAACTTAAACTGGAAAGTGTTACCGTAACTGGATTCCTGTGACAGCTCTGCCATGCAGGCACCTTTGATAGTGCTAAGGGACACTAGCCTAGCCTGCTACCTACAGTCTTTCACCCTCTGTAGGGTAAGGTAAAAGGTATCAGGGTTTTCTGCCCTCCCGCCATCAGGACAGATGACGGAACCTGGGGTCCTGAGTGCATGCCTGATGGCGGGCACCTGGAGTAGGGTGTGGGCATGCATAGGGGGGTCCACCTGAGCTAAGAGACGGGTTTATAAGGGTGGTGCAGCAGAGTGCAGTGTGGTGGTAGTGTGGTGTCGAGGGTGGAGGAGTGGAGTGTACGGAGGAGGACAGCGACTACAAACCATGGCGAAGAGCATGTGGCTGCTAGAACCGCTCATAAACCTGCCCAGAATGGGTTGGTTGCTTTACAACTGGCGTAGACGGCAGGACGGTTCGAGGCAGGACGGCTCTACGCAGAGGAAACCCTTTGGAACCTGGGAGGGATGGCCGGGTGGCCGGCCACGAGCAGATGGTACCCAGTGGCCGACCTCCTCGCCATGTGGGCACCTCCCCAGGAATGGCCAGAGGTAGATGGATCCCCGGGGCGGTTGGAACAGGCCCTGTATGAAACAGAAGAAACCCTGAGTGGATGCAGTGCCCGCGAGGCGGCAGGAGCCGTGGGATGGGTGTTTCTCACGGCTCTGCGAGAGTCCAGGCAGAAAGAGCAATCTAGGATCCAGCAAGCACGGGATGAGATGCGGGAAGAGATGCGAGAAGAGATGCGGCTACTGCAACAACATTTGAGGATTCTGGAGGAAGAAGTTCGGAGAAACCGACCCACCCCTCCGGAGATGCCAGACTCCGTCTCAGGAAGGAAGGAGAGGGAGGCTGGCCCTTTGCCCGAATCGCAGCCGGTGGTGGCAAACCAGCCTGCGACTCCAGAGATGCCTGACCCCTGCTCAGGAGAGGAGGAGAGGGAGGCTGAACCTTTGCCCGAGTCCCAACCGGCGGTGGTAAACCCACCCGCCACCCCGGAGATGCCGGACTCCTCTGGAGAGGAGGAGGGGGCGGGTCCCCTGCTCCGGGCCCGCCCGGTGGTGACTCAGAAAATGAAGCGGCAGCGACCCATGGCCCCAGGGGGTCAGGCAGCGGGACCACCACAGATGACGGAATTTACTACCTACAGACCTTACACCCAGGCGGAACTGGTGGACTTGGGCAAACAGTTCCGCCAGAAACCAGGGGAACCCTTGGCAGCCTGGCTGCTGTGTTTATGGGACCTGGGGGTGGATGGGATTATTTGCACGGCTCAAGAGATGGAGAGACTGGCCTCCGTGACTTCACACCCATCCTTGCGACAGAGGCTGCAGAACAGCCGGCGGTATGGCCAGGGCGACCGCACCCTCCTGGAGTGGATAATGGCTGCCATACGGACAGTCTGGGCTGATGCGGGAGACGTGCCCGAGACAGTAAGCGGATGGCAGACGGACGCCGAGCTGGTGCAGGTACTTCGGGAACTGGGGTGAGGCAGGCCATGTTTAATGTGAATACGCGTGGTCCTGACGACACAGCAGGGATGAGAGACTTGGTATTAAAGAATGCCCCCTCATCTACATTTGGATCCCTCATGGCAGTTCTCGCACCCTATGTGGGACGTCAGATACAGGACGTTCCCACAATGATAGCCAGCTTGGGCGAAGTTGAGAGCCGGCGCTCTCAGAAAGGAATACGGGTAGTTTCTGAAAGGTCAAAAGGAATGCCAAGGAGGGCAAGGAAGACTCTTGGCATCACAGAACCTATAAAAGTCACCCGTAACCAAATGTGGATGGATTTAGTAAGAACAGGTGTAGATGGCACTAAAATAGACGCGCAGCCCAATGCATATTTATTGGAATTATGGCAGCAGCTGCGAGAAGACCAGAGGTTCACACCCATGAAAAGGACTGCTGCTCGGGGGGAGCCTGGAAGCTCCAGGCCTCAGGCGCTCGCCCTGTGCCTGGAAGATGACTTGCTGCCAACCCCGTCCTCGGGTGATGGCCTGATAGCTTTTGAATATTGTGAGGGCCAAGGAACCCGTCCACAGGGGACGGGCGGGGACCGGAGGCCACATGTGGAGCTTGCCATCCACTGGTCCCCGACTAACGTACAAAGGGTTTTAGCTCTGGTAGACACAGGAGCAGAATGTACTCTGCTCTATGGAAATCCAGAAAGATTTCATGGGTCTACTTGTTGTATTGATGGCTATGGAGGCCAGAGTGTCAAGGTGACAGCAGTAAGACTATCTCTGGGGATTGGGCAATTACCCCCGAAGGAGTATAAAGTATATGTATCGCCCATCCCGGAGTACATCCTGAGGGTGGATGTACTACGTGGCTTATGGCGAGAAACCACAGTCGGAGAGTTTCGCCTAAGAGTGCGTGTGGTAAAGGCAGTGGTGAGAGGACACGCTAAGCATCCGCCCCTGCAACTGCCAGTCCCTAGGCGAGTGACTAATGCCAAGCAATATCAGTTGCCCGGTGGCTACAAAGAAATTACAGGCACAATATCAGAGCTGGAGAAAGTGGGCATTGTGCGTACTGCCCACAGCCCCTGCAATTCGCCGGTGTGGCTGGTGAAGAAGCCCGATGGCTCTTGGCGCATGACGGCAGATTACCGTGAGTTGAATAAGTAGCTCCCCCCTTGCATGCTGCAGTGCCCTCAGTGGCAGATTTCATGCATGTCTGAGCCACGAGCTGGGAATGTATCATTTTGTAGCCAATCTGGCAAATGCTTTTTTTTCCGATAGATATAGCCCCAGGAAGTCAAGACCAGTTCGCCTTCACCTGGGAAGGCCAGCAATGGACATTTACTGTGCTGCCACAGGGATACCTGCACAGCCCTATTCTGTGTCACGGGCTGGTGGCAGCAGATTTGGCCCAGTGGGAAAGGCCATCTTCAGTGCGTTTATACCATTATATTGATGATATTTTATTCACAAGTTACTCTCTTACAGATCTGAAAAAGGTAGTACCTCTCTTATTAACACACCTGAAAACATGTGGCTGGGCAATCAATGAAAGCAAACTGCAGGGGCCTGGAATGTCAGTTAAGTTCTTGGGAGTTGTTTGGTCGGGTAAGACAAAGGTTATCCCTGAAGCTGTGATAGATAAAGTGGGAGCTTACCCCACTCCAACCACAGTAAAGCAGCTGCAAGCCTTTCTGGGTCTGCTGGGTTACTGGAGGGCATTTATACCTCACATGGCCCAGCTCCTACGACCCTTGTATATGTTAATATGTAAGGGAGCCAGGTGGGATTGGTCAGCTGAGGCAGACACAGCATTTGCCACGGCCAAACGAACTATAAAGACTGCTCAGGCCTTGCAGGTTTTTGACCCAGCCCGACCCCGTGAGCTCGATGTGCATGTTACTCAGGAAGGGTTCGGGTGGGGACTCTGGCAGAAATCAGAGAGGCTGCGACAGCCTATTGGGTTCTGGTCCCAACTCTGGAAGGGGGCTGAGGTTAGGTACTCCTTAACTGAGAAACAGTTAGCTGCGGTATATGCAGCCTTACTAGCCACAGAAAGTATAACTGCCACAGCCCCTGTCTCAGTGAGAACCACTTACACAATAGCTGGATGGGTATGGGACTGGACAACAAAGCCCCACAGTGGCACTGCTCAAACGCCCACTTTGGCGAATTGGGGGGCATACTTAGAACAGCGCTGCACCCTGTCAACTAGCCCCTTAAGGGTGGAGTTGCAGGAGGTTCTTGGTCCTGTGACATATGTTAGTATGGAACCAACTTCAGAAGCCTGTGTAGAAGCCGAACCTGAAGCTAGTCCCTACAAGGAGAGTCGAGCACCGATTCCAGCAGAGACCTGGTATACGGACGGCTCCAGCCGGGGCCAGCCAGCCTCTTGGACAGCGGTGGCTGTACACCCAGAAACAGACACTATTTGGTTTGAAACCGGGACAGGACAGAGCAGCCAATGGGCTGAACTGCGAGCAGTATGGATGGTGGAGGCCCATGAGCCTTCCCCTGTAGTAATCTGTACTGACAGTTGGGCTGTGTACAGGGGTCTGACACTGTGGATTTCCACGTGGAATCTAAATGACTGGACAGTTATGCATCGGCCATTGTGGGGCCAGGCCCTATGGAAAGATCTATAGGATCTGGGGCATCAGAAGCAGGTGACTGTTTATCATGTCACAGGACATGCCCCATTAGCCTCACCAGGCAACGATGAGGTAGATACCCTAGCCCGGGTTTGATGGCTTGAAACTGCTCCAGGGCGGGATGTTGCGCAGTGGCTACACAGACACTTGCTTCACGCAGGGCAGAAGACAATGTGGGCCACTGTGATTGCCTGGGGTCTACATGTAACTTTAAAAGAAATTCAGATTGTTTGTGAAACATGTGTAGTATGTTCCAGGACTTACCCCCGGAGACCTTTTGCATCTACAGGCCAGGTGTTGCAGGGGCAGGTACCCCTGACATGCTGGCAGATTGACATCATTGGACCACTACCTCGCTCCACTGGACAACAATATGAGGTCACCTGTGTGGACACTGATACCGGGTTATTGACAGCTTACCCTGCTCCACATGCAGACCAAAAGGCAGTTTTGGCAGCACTGGCACGCCTATGTGCTGCATATGGACATCTGCTGGTAGTGGAGAGCGACCAAGGGATTCATTTTACAGGAGCCCGGGTGCAGCAGTGGGCCAAGAACATGGGTGTTGAATGGAAGTTTCACACTCCCTATAATCCCAAAGCTGCAGGGATTACAGAGAGGTATATTGGCCTGCTGAAGCAAGGACTAAGTGCCACTGCCCCCACTCAGACGCTGGCCGGGTGGAGCCGACGTCTATGGGAGGTGTTGCAGACATTGAATGAGAGGAGCAGGAGAGGTGGCCTGGCTCCAGTGGAGGCATTGCTGCATCGTGCCGCTGCTCCCATCCAATTACAAATAAAGACTTCAGACATCTTATTAAAACCGGGACTTGGACAGCAGGGCAACATCCTATTGCCAGCCCCAACTGGAGTGGACCCAGGGCAGACTGTGGACTGGGAATGGCCCTGGACAGTAAAGGCTCCCCACATGCGCTGGGTAGCTCTGATAGCCCCTTGGGGTCGTGGACTGGAGGCCAATTTACAGATAATACCATGGGTGACTGCGCAGTGGCTGCCATGGGTGCGTGTTACCCACCCTGGGGTGGCAGATCAGCGGGCAATCCTCAAGGGGACATTTGTAATAACTCTGTGGCCCATTATGAGCTCTCCACTCCTGCTGCATGTAGAACCCACTGATGCCTCTTCACTGGCAAAGCGAGTGTGGTACTCACGACCTGGAAGGCCACTGATGCCAACAATATTGTCCTCAGATGACAAATTAGCATGTATATTGCCAGATGGGAGGGATCTCCCATTGCTGGTACCAATAACTTCTCTGTCTTTCCACCCCTAGGAAAATTGAATTTAGTCATTTTGTTATGCATTTCATTTGCTTTTGTGGGCCATGGCTGCAGTGTTCATAAAGACTAAGAGAAACAGATGGACTGTATGGCAGGAAACCCTGAGGGGGTGGACTGTAGGGTAAGGTAAAAGATATCAGGCTTTCTGCCCTCCAGCCATTAGGATAAATGACGGAACCCTGTGGTCCTGAGTGCATGCCTGATGGCGGGCACCTGGAGTAGGGTGTGGGCATGCGTAGGGGGGTCCACCTGAGCTAAGAGACGGGTTTATAAGGGTGGTGGAGCAGAGTGCAGTGTGGTGGTAGTGCGGTGTCGAGGGTGGAGGAGTGGAGTGTACGGAGGAGCGCGGCGACTACAAACCACGGCGAAGAGCATGTGGCTGCTAGAACCGTTCCTAAACCTACCCAGAATGGGTTAGTTGCTTTACACCCTCCCAACAAAGCCAGCTCTGGCATGGTACCCACAGGCCCACAAGCCTGTCCTGACCTGAGTGTAGGCCAGTCTAGGTAGGGGCCAAGTTTTTCCCTTTTATATCTGACTCTAGGATTCTAAATGGACCAATCAGTTTCAAGCTCTCCAGCTGTCACTAATCCTTGAGTTAATTATTCCTTTTGAAAATGGAAAGCAAGTTGGTTGTTTGCTTCTAGATGAAGTATTCAGTAGATGGTCTCCAAAGCATCAAGCAGATGACCTGCATGGGATTCACTAGAACTCTGTAGACCTTCAAACCTTTACAGAAACCTGTGCAAAGAGCTTTGCAGAGACCCAGTCACTGTACCTTTCTCTAACACTGCCTCTGACATTGCCTGCAAGGAGGACCAATAGCCTCCCGCGTCTCAAAGAGCTTTTTGCAATTAGTGTATGCCAGCAGCTCACAAAAGCTATCTACAGCCTCAGGATCTCCGGCACCACCTCCTGGTGCTTGCTGTTGAGGCAGGCACCAGGCCCAGCCTTCAGACTGCGGCTATGGGCTGCAACAGTGTCACCTCCTCTTCCATAAGCAGCATTTGTCTTATGGCCACTACAGACACTATCTGGGTTGAGACAGCCAGCCTTTTGTGGCCTTAGAAACACTTCCCTTTTCCTCAATCTCCTGTTTGTTAAATAAATTCTGTGGTTGGGTCCTGAGCCTGAATGGTCTTACACACAGTGCACGTGGATAAGGACCTGTCCCCTTCGTGGGCACCGTACCTTGGCACCGTCTTGAATACTGTCTTTCGAACTGCTTTGTGCAGTTGTATTACTGATGGTAACCATAGTTGGAGGAATAACAGCAATTTTATTTATTTTTATTTTTTATTTTTGTAAAGATTTATTTATTTATACAAGCACTGGGGTACAGGCCAGAGGCTCGGGAGTGTGAGAGAATTCACCAGAGACAGAGCAGGGAGCAGAACAGGCAGAAGGACCAAAATACACTGCTGATGGGAGCATTGGGAGAGACAGGAGAGGTCTGCTGTGCCATGTGGTAATCTCCCTGGCCGGCTGGAAATCGAACTGGCGCTGCAGAGGCTGCGGACAGCTTCACAGCACTGCACTCAACCTGCTGTGCCACCGGGGAGGCCCCAAGGGCAATTTTAGAAAAAAATAGGAGTAGTATGTTCTATTTCAAGATGTTTAGGTAGTTTCTCATAATTTGTTCCTACTTAAATAACTATTGCTGTTTGTGAGGTTTTTCTTGCCTGGACCTCACGCAGGTTTAAATGTGGTTGAAAATTTGGATAGTTAACTTTTATGGTCATAACCATTTGATTCTAAATTTATAACCCTTCGTACTTTCAAGGATATAGACATGTGTGAACAGTCTGGGAGAAAATATTCCATTACCACATCCAACAGAAACTGAGTTAACTCCTTAATTTTCTCTGCAATCTTTGAGGGGCTATTTCCCATACACAATGTACTGTATTGCTTCTAATAGCTTGAATATTTAAATAGAAAACTCTTGCCTGAGTCAGACATTAGTAATTAGATACTGTGATGATCTAAGAAAGAAAACAAATTGATTAAAACAAACCAGACTCATGATTTAAGAGTACTGTGTGTTTTTTATTCATGGCTTATCCATATCATCTGAAAATAATATGTGGCACAAAGTAGTCATTTAATACTTGTTGAGTGATAAAGTGTATATGTAAGTCTAACATTAAAAGCTTGACTAATACATAAAACATAAATCTTTCATTTTTGGAAATTAAATCTTAATTCATCTAATCTTGATGGCTTTGCAGTAAGTGAGTCTGTGGGTCTCATAGTTTAGAGAAAGTAGAAGCTTGTTTCATTTTTAAAAAGGAGAAATTCCTTTCAGTGAGTTTCTAATGTCTAAAAGAATTGATGGGCTGGAATAAAATATTCATTTGCTTATGATTTAAAAATATTCAGTTTACTTAAAGATGTAACTTCAATATACAGATAGTGTTATTTTATGTGTAAATCTAATATCTGTTAAAATATAAAATAATAGTTTTAATTTTTCTGATTGATCCCCAAGATATCCAAAATCTAGCAACTTAATCGTTCATAATCATTTATTTATTTTTAAAATACTCATACAAAGATGATAGAATACATTCTGATGCCAACCACTGGCTTAAGAAAAAAAATTCAGACCCACCGCTGGGGCAGACCGGGTGTGTAGGGGAGCGCGTTCCTGCATCGCCATTTTGCAGCAGGGACCTTTCTTTGCTGGAGACTTGTGAACCCAACAGAAGTTCCCCAGAGGAGCCAGTGGTGAGCTGGGAAGGTCGCCCAAGATGCTGGCCAGTACCAGCAACACAGTGTCACAAGGAATATGGCAAATTAGAAAACAGGCAGTAGGGAGTAGAAAAACTACATGCAACCCAGCAACTCCTCAGCAAAAAAGCACACCGCAAAAAGAAAACCATCTACCAGATTGCAACGACAGTAACTTGGAAGAACTTCTGAGCCTTCCAGATAGAGAATTTAAAATTGCTGTGATTAAAAAACTGACAGAAGTCATAA
This sequence comes from Talpa occidentalis, assembly GCF_014898055.3. Lineage (NCBI taxonomy): Eukaryota > Metazoa > Chordata > Mammalia > Eulipotyphla > Talpidae > Talpa > Talpa occidentalis. The sequence goes on along the minus strand of NW_023601433.1, from coordinate 67,703,694 downwards.
AGGAAAACAATGATAAGGGGAAAATAATTAATGACCAGAAGAATGAAATTGAGTCCCTAAAGAGGGAAGTAAAAGAAATGCAGGAGATCAAAGAATTAATGGAGACGCTAAAGAACTCTGGGAAAAGCAATGAAAGCAGAATAGATGAAATGGAAGAACGAATAAGTACTCTTGAAGACACAGAAATAAAAAGAACTAAAACAGAAAAGGAAGGAGAAGTACGAAGGAAAAAGACAGAAGAAAGACTTCGGGAACTATCTGACTCCATGAGGAAAGGAAATATAAGAGTTATAGGAATCCCAGAAGGAGAGGAGAGAGATGTAGGAACCGAGAAAATATTCATGGATATAATTGAAGAGAACTTCCCAAACGCGAAGAAGGAGCTGAAAATTGATATACAAGAAGCAAGAAGAATACCAAACTTCCATGACGAAAGGAAAAATACAGCAAGACACATAATAGTAAAGCTCCCAAGAATCCAAGACAAGGAAAAAATAATGAAACTAACAAGAGGGAAGAAACAGATAACATTCAAAGGGAAACCAATCAGACTGACATCAGACTTCTCTGAAGAAACACTACGGGCAAGGAGAGAGTGGAGGGACATAGTCAACAGACTCTAAGAAAACAGATGCCAACCAAGAATACTCTATCCCGCAAAGCTCTCCTTCCTCTTTGAAGAAAGAATAAGGACCTTCCCAGACAAACAGAAACTCTGGAATTTTATTACGACTAAACCCCCACTCCAAAAAATACTACAAGGAGTCCGAAAGCCAGAACCTCAGAGGGACGAATAACAACAAAAGAAGGCCAAAGAAAGTTATTAAAAGAATAAATAAATAAAATCAAAGGAAAGACAAACACAATGTCAAATACAGATGCTAACATATCAATACTAACTCTAAATGTAAATGGACTAAACTCTTCAATAAAAAGACACAGAGTTGCAGGCTGGATTAAGAAACAAAACCCAACCTTTTGCTGTCTCCAGGAAACACATTTAGCTGCAAAAGATAAAAATAGACTCAAAGTTAAAGGATGGAAAACAATTCTACAAGCAAATGGACCAAAAAAGAAGGCAGGAACAGCTATACTCATATCAGATAAAACAGATTTCAAACTTAAAAAGATAAAAAGAGACCCCAGTGGTCATTACATTATGATCAAGGGGACAATATTTCAAGAAGAAATAACACTCATTAACATATATTCACCAAACGAAGGAGCACCAAAATATATCAGACAACTATTGGCATCTCTGAAAACAGACATCAGAGAAAACACATACGTAGTGGGAGACTTCAACACACCACTATCAACAATGGATAGATCAACAAGGCAAAAAATAAGTAAAGACACTAAAGCTCTAAATAAGGATCTAGAGTGCTTGGGCTTAACAGACATATATAAAACACTAAACCCGAAACAATCTGAGTATACATTTTTCTCAAGCGCACACGGATCATTCTCTAGGATCGATCATATACTGGGGCACAAGACAAACATCAACAGATACACCAAGATTGAAATCATACCAACCATCTTTTCTGACCATGAAGGCATCAAACTAGAAATAAACCATAAAGAGAAGGCAAGGTATTCTCCTACCTCGTGGAGATTGAAACCCACACTACTGGAAGTCCACTGGACTAACGAGGAGATAAAAGAAGAAATTAAAAAATTCTTTGAATTGAATGACAAGGAGGACACCAATTTCCTAAATGTATGGGATGCAGCAAAAGCAGTAATAAGAGGAAAATATATAGCAATAGATGCTCACATCAAGAAACAAGAAAGAACTCAAAGAAACAACCTAATCTCGAAGCTCAAAGATCTAGAAAAAGAACAACAAAAAAACCCCAAAACCAGTAGAAGAAAAGAAATAATAAAAACCAAAGCAGAAATAAATGAAATTGAAACTAAAAAAACAATCCAAAAGATCAATGAAACCAAGAGCTGGTTCTTCGAAAAAATAAATAAAATAGATAAACCCCTAGTCAGGCTCACAAGGGCAAAAAGGGAGAAAACACAAATAAATAGGATAATAAATGAAAGAGGAGAAATCACAACGGACACAGCAGAAATCAAAAGAATAATCAGTAACTACTATGAACAGTTATATGGAAACAAGTTCAACAATCTAGAGGAGATGGACAAATTCCTACAACTCTACAATCACCCAAAGCTAGATAAAGAAGAAATAGAACACCTAAACAGACCAATTACAATTAGCGAAATTGAAATGGTAATCAAAAACCTCCCCAAAAACAAAAGCCCAGGACCTGATGGATTTACAAATGAATTCTACCAAACATTCAGAGACGAATTGGTGCCTATCTTTCACAAACTCTTCCAAAAAATTGAGAAGGAAGGTATAATACCTAACACGTTCTATGAAGCCAACATTACACTAATACCAAAACCGAACAAGGACAACACAAAAAAAGAAAACTATAGGCCAATCTCCCTAATGAACACTGATGCAAAAATCCTCAATAAAATTTTAGCTATCAGAATCCAACAGTGTATCCATAAGGTAATTCACCACGACCAAGTAGGATTCATTCCAGGGACACAAGGATGGTTCAACATCTGAAAATCAATCAACGTTATCCAACACATCAACAAAAAGAAATATAAAAACCATATGATAATATCAATAGATGCCGAGAAAGCTTTTGACAAAGTGCAACACCCATTCATGATAAAAGCCCTTGAAATTCTTGGGATACAAGGAACATACCTCAACATCATAAAGGCCATATATGACAAGCCAACAGCCAGTATCATTCTCAATGGTGAAAAGCTGAAAGCATTTCCATTAAGATCTGGAACAAGACAAGGATGTCCACTCTCACCACTGCTTTTCAATATAATACTGGAAGTCCTAGCCAGAGCAATAAGACAAGAGAAAGACATACAAGGAATCCAAATAGGAAAAGAATAAGTCAAACTATCACTATTTGCAGATGATATGATAATATACATAGAGAACCCCAAAAACTCCATAGAAAAACTAATTGAACTCATCAATCAGTTCAGCTAAGTGGCAGGATACAAAATCAACATGCAAAAGTCAGAAGCCTTCCTATACACTAACAATAAATCTGAAGAAGAAGAAATGAAAAAAAAATCCCCTTTATTATCGAAACAAAAAAAATCAAATACTTGGGAATAAATCTAACAAAAGAGGTAAAGGACCTTTACAAAGAAAACTATAAAACACTGTTAAAAGAAATAGATGAAGATACAAAGAAATGGAAAGACATCCCCTGCTCATGGATTGGAAGAATAAACATTATTAAAATGGCCATCCTACCAAAAGCAATATACAGATTCAATGCTGTTCCAATAAAAATTTCAATGTTATTCTTCAAAGAAATAGAACAATTATTGATGAAATTCATATGGAATCACCAAAAACCCCGAATAGCCAAAGCTCTCCTGAAAAAAAAAAGAAGGGAATGGAGGCATCACACTCCCAGGTTTCAGGCTATACTACAAAGCCATAATCATCAAAACTGCATGGTATTGGAACAAGAACAGACACACAGACCAATGGAATCGAATAGAAAATCCAGAAATAAACCCACAGATTTATGGTCAACTAATATTTGACAAAGGAGCAAAGAATATGCATTGGAGCAAAGAAAGTCTGTTCAATAAATGGTGCTGGGAAAACTGGGCCGCTACATGCAAAAGAATGAAGCTTGACTACTACCTCACACCATACACAAAAACCAACTCAAAATGGATTAAAGAACTAGACATAAAACCTGAAACCATAAAATACATAGAAGGAAATATAGGCAAAACACTACGTGATTTGCACATCAAAGACATCTTTACAGACACATCACCCAAAGCAGTGATAGTGAAGGCAAAGATAAACAGCTGGGACTACATCAAATTAAAGAGCTTCTGCGCAGCAAAAGAGACAATACAAAAACAAAGAGAAACCCCACCAACTGGGAGAACATTTTTGCACCCAACACTAATGATAAAGGACTGATCACAAAAATCTGCAAAGAGCTGACGAGACTCAACAACAACAAAGAAAATAATCCAGTCAAAAATGGGCAGAAGAGCTAAAAAGAAACTTCTCTGAAGAGGAAATGCAAATGGCCAACAGGCATATGAAAAAATGTTCAACATCACTTGTAATCAGGGAAATGCAAATCAAAACTACCATGAGATACCATCTTACACCAGTGAGAATGGCACATATTCAGAAAACTAGCAACAACAAATGTTGGCGAGGGTGTGGAGAAAAAGGAACTCTTCTGCACTGTTGGTGGGAGTGCAAACTGGTCCAACCACTATGGAGAGCTGTGTGGAGATTTCTGGACCTACTAAACATAGAGCTTCCATATGATCCAGCAATTCCACTCCTAGGGATTTACCCAAAGGACACAGAAACATCAATTCCAAAGAGCACCTGCACCCCTATGTTTATAGCAGCACTATTTACAATAGCGAAGCTATGGAAACAGCCCAAATGCCCAAAAATAGATGACTGGATCAAGAAGATGTGGTACATATATACCATGGAATATTACTCAGCATTCAAAAAAGATAAACACATGCAATTTGCAGCAACATGGATGGCGCTGGAAGGGATCATGCTCAGCGAAATAAGCCAGAAAGAAAAAGAAAAATACCGGATGGTCTCACTCATAGCAGGAATCTAGAAAACTTAAATAAGGGACCAGGAAAATGAATAACTATAAGAAAGTGAAAATCAAAATCAACAAAAATCTATGAACCAGAGACACTTTTGGGGGGTGGGTGGAGGGAGGGGAGGGATTGGGGTCAAAATGGGGGGTTGAAATTGTATGGGGAATATAAAAATAAAATTTATTATAAAAAAAAGAAAAAAAATTCATTATTACAGACATTTTTGAAGTCTCCAGATTACTTCTCCTGAAGTGTATTTTCTGTCCTATACACCACCACTATTCTGAACTATATTCTAAATCATACACTGTAGGTGATATAGTATATTGTTTTGCATGCGTTAAAACTTTATGTTAGCAATGTGGACTGATTGTAAAGGAGTCTATTACTACTTTCACTAGGATCTCCAGAATCAGAAGCTGAGATAGTGTTTGGAATGTTTCTGTAACTTTTCTTTTCACTCTTTTTTTAAATATGGAATTGTTTGCTCCATAGAAGTTTTTTATATATAAATTTTAATGTAGTCAATTTTTTTCCTTCACAGTTTTACTTTTTGCATGTTATTTTAAAACTCTCTGTACTCCAAGATCATAAAGATATTCTCCTGAATGTTAAATTTTGTTGTTCCCACTTACAACTTTAACACGCGTGATAGTTAATTTTATGTTTTAACTTGGCTGGGCTGTGGGATACCCAGAGAGTTGGTAAACATTATTCTGAGTGTTTCTGTGAGGATGTTTTTGGATGAGATTAATACTTTAATCAGTGGACTTGAGTAAAGCAGATTGCCCTCTCTAATGGTAGTGAATCTCATCCAATCAGTTGAAGGTCAAAAAAGAACAAAGGATGACCCCTACCCAAGGAAAAGAAAGATCTCCAGCTAACTGCTTCATTAACAACTGTAACATAGACTCTTCCTGCCCTATGACCTTTGAACTGGGTGTCCCATACCACTGACCCATCCTGAAAATTTGGGCTTACTAGATCCCATCATTGTCTGAGCCTATTTCTTACAATAAATTTATCTATCTATCTATCTAATTATCTACCTATCTATCAATTATCTATCTCATCTGTTGGTTCTGTTTCTCTGGAAAACCTTAAATAATAATCCTACTAGCCACCCTGGATTCAATCTTACATTTGTATAAACAGAAAACCAAAATTTCCATAGCTATTTACCCACTGATCTTCAGTGTCATAAACAGTCATCAGTAGGCACAGTATCTTAACTTTAAAATAGTCTTACTATCTAGGGAGATGAACATTTCATAGCTGTAAATTATCTCTGTTTATCCTGAGTAATGCAGTGTGTGTCAAAGTCTATTTTGTTTAAGAGTAATTTGGCTATTTATTTGGACCTTTTAGATTTCCAGTGAATGTCCAAGAGGATTCTCCTTGATTCCCTCCTTTCCATAACAAAGTCCAGTTTGCATTTTCCCCTTAAAATACACTTCAACTTATTTCACTGTTATTTAGTAAAATCATATTCATCTCCAAGTAAAATTGAGCTCCACTGGCCCGGTTTTTGCTATAAGTAATGAATGAAATTCCAAAGCTGGCTCTTAAAACTGCAAATCTTCATAATTAGAAAAGAATTTAAGAGACAACTGAACTTTGCTGGAAAGATGTGCTGTTTTCTCTGCAGTTACAGAACAATGACCATCCTTTTATCATAAACATGTTCAAAGAATCTCTTTTGAGACTGATTTGGTATTGGGACTTGTGTGAATATTTCTAACTGTACTAACTTGTTCTGTTTTTTATTATAAAATTATCCTGGGGAGGATGATATGAGTAGATACTCTGGAAATCAATGCCGTTTTCCTAAAATAATCTCTCTTTTTAAAGATTTATTTATTTATTTATTTATTTATTTATTTATGCAAGCACTGGGTACAGTCAGAAGCGTGGGAGGGTGAGAGAATTCACTAGAGCAGAGCGGGGAGCAGAGCAGGCAGAAGGACCGAAGTATACTGCTGAGGGGAGCAGCGGGCAGCAGGAGAGGTCTGTGTGCCATGTGGGACTCTCCTCGGGTGGCCAGGGAGCAGCCGGGGATCGAACTGGTGCCGCAGAGGCTGCGGGCAGTTTCGCAACCCAGCGCTCAACCGCTGCGCCACCGGGGAGGCCCTAAAATAATCTCTTTAAGTGCCCTGTAAGTCTAATGAGTTGTCTTACTGTATAATCTGATGCTATCTTAATGTCATGTTTGACATTTCTATATTCCTATAAAGAACAAACTCTTCTAAGATTGTTGTGTCAAATCAATAGAAAATTACTATATGCTTTTCCTTTTCTCACCTACATAATGAACAGAATAAATGACAATGACTCTAGTAGTTTTCTTACTTAACAAAAAGATTGATGGATCGTTTTGCCTGAGGGAAATTCCTCAAGAGTGGATCTTTTCCTCTCTTATCTTAGCTAAGCTGTTTAAAATGACATCTGAATCTATGTGGGGAGTTAACTCACTTTTACTGGACTTCTCCCATGTATATGAGAAGTAGACATGCAATTATTAAACTTACTTTTGGATTTTTTTCTCTTAAAAACAACTAACATTCTGGGGGGTGGGGGGCGGGAGGGGAAGGATTGGGGTCAGAATGGGGCGTTTGCAATTGTATGGGGGAATATAAAAATAAAATTTATTATTAAAAAAAAAAAAGAAAAATTTTATTAAGGATAAACAAAAAGAAATAAAGTCTATAACTGTAAAAAAAAAAAAACAACTAACATTCCTCAAAAATGTCAATGGCATGAAAACAAAAAGAGAGTCAGGAATTATTCCAGATTAAAGAAAATCAAAGTACTACTATTAAAAGTAATGCATGATTCATAAAATGCATGAATTGTAGATCTTGAATTAGAAAAAAAAATTCTATAAAGGATTTTATTAGACCTATTTGAAAATTTTAAACATGAGTCTTAAACTAGATCAAAGTATTGTGTCAATATTATATATCCTGAATTTCATAGCTGTATTATGATAATGATCCTGTACTCTCAAACTAGCCCCATTTGGTCTTGAATTCATTAAAAGTATTAGCTGACTTCTTATTAGCAACTTCTATAGCATGCAGTGTCAGTCCCAGATAAGCATCTGTCCTTGACGGTACCTGCTCTCCTTAGACTTCAGGCTAATTGACTGCCTTGCAAGCTCAGCTCTCTGTTGTAATACTAGGGTTGCCATAACAAATTATAAAAAATTGTGTGACTTAAAACAACAGAAATTTATTCTCTCACCATTCCGGAGGCTGTAAGTTTGAAATCAAGGTGTTAGCACCTCCTCCTGGAGGTTCTGAGTGAGAATCTATTGCATGCCTCTGTCCTAGTTTTTGGTGGCTGCCAAAAATCCTTGGCACTCCTTCTAAATTCATAGCTTCCTAACTCCAATCTCTGCCTTCATCTTCATATGATCATCTGTTTTTCCCCTTCTGTTTTCCCCTTCCTTTCCTCTTTTTATAAGGATATTTCTCAGATTTAGGACCCGTCAGTATAATTCAGGATGATCTCACCTTAAGAAAGTTGGTTATATTTGGAAAAACCCTTTTTCCAAATAAGATCACGTAGACATATCTTTTTATAAACTACTATATATAGATTCAAATGATTTGTGTTTTTTGCAAATACCTTCGCTTTTTCTTCTCTAAATGTGGAAGTAATGGTCTTCCTGTTTTTCTGTGCCCTAGGCAGAAGCTGGACATCCATTGAATCAGTATTCAGTAGTCAAACATATCAAATCTTGAATTCAAAATTTTGAATTTTGTGCCTTGTTCATTCACAGTCTGGTGCCTGTAATGTGACGATTCAGAGGTGGGGAACTTCTAATGCTTCTCAGAATTCTCTATCTTTGCATGTTTTCTCCATGTGATTGTCCCAGTGTTGGCAGCTTCAGGGAGCTAGATTTCTCATGTAGGAGATCAGGGCTCCAAAATATGTCATGAGAGAGAGGGGCAGGCAGAACTTGTGTTGCTTTTTATTATCTAGCTTCAGAAGTGACACACCATTGCTTTTGTCATACCTATTATTTGGGACAGGCGCAAAGGCCTGTGTAAGACTTAGAGACTTAGACTTCCTTTGATTGAAGGTTGGCAAAGTTCTGAAAGAACATGTGGAACCAGAAATATTATTGCCACTTTGGGTAAATATATTGTTACAGTTAATATAATCATTTTTATAATATTTCATTTACTTCTTATTTTATTGCATTAGCTAGAACCATTAGTTCATCCTTAAAATAAGAGGTATATAATAAGAACAGGTACATTTATATTTTGATTTATTTAATGAGAATGTTTTATAGAATCCCCCCATTAAGTATAATATGTGCTAGAGTTTTCCTTCCTTATAGATAGTTCTATAAGTACATTTTCATCCCAAGAATCTTCACCTGGATACATGAGTGCTTTTGGCTCCCTTCCATGTCCCAAGAGGACTGTGAAGAGTCCTCTTGGCTCACCTACATAGCTATCTACTTCAATATCTTTGGGTCTTCAGTCTTGTGCTTACTAGGGTCTTGCTGACTATCCTTAATATCACAAGTAAAATATCCATTAGCTTCAGTTCTTCTCAAGCTTCCCAAACGAGGGTTACCAAAGAATTTATTATCAAATCCAGGACACTTTGAAAGTGAAGAGGAGAGTTGTTAATAATTATGTTGTGATAACAAACATCAATCAGGATGATCCTGGGAAAACTGGGACTTATCATCACCTTACCCATAATAATCCAGCTACATTAACTGCATCCCCCGCACCCAGGATGCTTTCCTATGAAAACCATGAAACAAATAGCCTAGAATCTTTGATCTGCCTCCACCATCTTTCTTCTCTCAAACTTTCTTAGCCCAAAGGAATAAGGTTTCTATCTTTCCCAGAGTAATTTGTAATGGTTTGTCTTATTAGATGTTAATGGATAATAAATGAATTTTAAGACACGTTTCTCTTGGAAAAACCTGGCTTTCAGGTAAGTCTCTCTCTCTTTTCTCCTTTCCTTATTCCTTCTTTTCTCCTCTTGAAACAGGGTGGTCCCCAGGTTTCCTGCCCCATCCAAAAGGAAGGTGAATCTGAGCAGGGAGAGAAGAAGCTGCAGAGGAGACTGAGGAAGGAAGGAAGCAGGATGGAGAGCCAGAAGGAGACCTGGAGGAGGCGCATGGAGCTGAGAGACACATAAAGGAACTGCACTTGCTATTTGGTCATGAACTGGGTGACACAGATGTGGGTGAGAGACCCGTGGGGAGGTGACAATGGCGGTTTTTGTCTTGATTTTGATTTTGCTCTTTTCCTCCCAGACTTGTCTGGTTGTTCCTGATCCTTTTTCCTGTGGGTCCCCACTGGAAGATGCTTCAGACCTGTGGCAGGCTTTGTGATCTTGCTCTGGGCTAATCCTGCTTGGGTAGACTTTTACCCATGAGGGGACGGGTAACTTTGGGTGCTTGATTTAGAAACTATATTCTTTGCCTTTCCTGTATTGTTTACTACTTGTATTAAAGTTCCTTTTCATTAAAGTCTCACATGTTTTGTGTTGATGCAGCAGATGGCAGAACCTATTTACAGCAGGCAGGTTTGTGGGGTCTGGAGTGCCCCTCTCCCTGCCCTGTAACACTCTCTTCCCCCCTCCTACCTTTTCCCACCCTCTACTCCTCCTTTTCCCCCCCTCCTCTCCCTGCCTCCCTTCTCCTCACCTCTCTCTCCAAAAAAGAAGCCATATCTTGGACCCAAAGGGCATTCTGCAAATTAAATAAGTCAGGCAGAAAAAGATACATAACATGATTTCACTCATAGTCCAAAGATAAAGAAACAAAACAAATGAGCAAGCACATCAAAAGAACAAACTAAGATTATGAGAACAAAATGGTGATTATGAGAAAGGAAGTGGGCTGAGACACAGGTTAATCAAGTAAAGGGGGTTAATTGTATGGCAGTGGATGGAAATTAGACATTTTGTACTTGATCATAATGTAGTATATACAGGGGTCAAATTTTAATGCTGTTCACTTGAAGCCTATATAATGTTATAAACCAATGCTACTTCTATAAAAAAAAATGTTTTAATCATCCCTGGGACATAAAGCTGAACATAACCCCTTGCCCTACTTCTCCTTTCCTAAGTGGATTCATGGTTCACACTTAGAGATGGAATTTCATTACAGAGGTTGAATATTAAAATATTCCCATTATAATTATCATATAGAGGGCCTCCCCAGTGGCACAGAGGGCTGAGCACCACGCTGTGAAGCTGTCCGCAGCCTCTGCAGCGTGGGTTCAATCCTGACTGGCCGCAAAGGTCCCACATGGCGCGGCAGATCTCTTCTGTCTCGCCCGCTGCTCCCCTCGGCATTGTATTTCGTCAGTCTGCCTGTTCTGTTCCCCACTCTGTCTCTGGTGAATCCTCTCACCCTCCTGCACCTCTGGCCTGTACCCCAGTTCTTGTATAAATAAATAATTCTTTATAACTGTAATATAGAAAAGTGAGTAAAACAACTAAACTCTTGGCAAACCAGAAAAATGAAGAGTGATAGAGCACCACTAGATTTGGATGTAATTGAGAGCTTGGGAGTATACAGAATATTCTACAGAAACTCTCAACTCAAGGCTCTAGACCTTTAGGACATCCAGGGCTTTGACCATGAAAAAGAAGAGACCATGAGTCTTAAACTGGTCTTAAACTAAACTGTGAAAATGCCCAGTGATTTGGGACAAGATTGTGCTGTTTTCTTCTATAAATTCTAAATTGGGGATAGATCTGAGGAAAGTGAAGTCTTTGGGGTGCTTCTCAAGCCATTCATTATAGTAGTAACTACACTCACTATGATCTTGCATTTGCTAAACCTACATGTATCGTTTCATTTAAATTTCACAACAATTTTGTAAAATAGCTATTCCATCCTATTCCTCACTTTTGCAAAGGAGTATACAGTTTTAATCATGTAGCATAATTTTTCCAGTGTCACATAACTAGTAAGCAGTAGAGCCACAATTCAAATTCATCCTTGCCTGACTCCAAAGCATGGATTCCAGACTACCCTGCTACACAAACTTTGATGTTTCTGCTCTTGCATCAGTTTATAGTAGGTTCTGGCAAAATTAGCCCCATGGGCCAAATCTGGCTCTTTGCCTGTATCTACATGGTTCCTATGCCAAGACATTTTTTGGGAAAAAAAAAAAAAAGACGTTGGATTATAGTTTAAAATTACATAACATTCAAACTCCAGTTTCCATAAATAAAGGGGTTTGTTTGTTTGTTTGTTTGTTTGTTTTGGAACACAATCATATCCACTCACTTAATGCCCCATGACTGTTTTCATGCTAAGAAAGCAGAGTTGACTTGTTGCAACAGAAACCATTTGGCCCACAAAGCCTAAAATATTTATTATCTGGCCCTTCATAAAAGAAATTTGCCAACCTCTGGTTTAGAGAGTTCTAACCTCTGTTCTAACATTTATGGAATGCTACACTTGTGAAACATTTCTATTGTAGTTAATTTATCTAGTGTCAGAGAAGCTGATGCTCTGTGGAGAGCATTTGTTCAGCCAGTTAAAGAATAATTACCCTTCTAGAGTGAAAGTGCAATACACAATGGAGAAGAACACTGAGTCAGACAAATGACAATAAGCATTGATGTCTCTTTCTTCTTTTCTCAAATATGGGTTTAATACCACCTGAATACATTGCATGTTTCAGGAAATTGGGAGTTCTTGTTATTTTCACATTGTTAACGGATTTGTCCTTAAACGTTCCTTTTGAATAATTTAACCTCTCAAATTTCTAGCTTGGAAACTATATCACACATTGATATATAGAGCTAATTGAAATCAAGTTTACTTCTGCTGAATGCCATTGGTAAATAATGATGATATCTTTGATCAAGAGACAACATTCTATAGATGAACAAATGACTCTATTTCCACCAGAAGAGAATTATAGAAGGTCTACAAACGTGGATCTCCCAGTAGAAAGCTTTGTTATGATCTAGTGTAGAGGAAAATAATACAGAAAACAAGATAAGATCTACATGTGAAAGGAGAGTGTTCAATCTCTGTGCCAAGTATAGGAAGGCTCTCTTAGCCACTTTCTATCTGTGAATCTAGAAGCTGTTAATGTTGTGAACCTCAGAGTGTGTGTATATTGCTATCATGCTGCTGACTTTCTTTTCCAATAAAAATCTGTCTTATCTGAATTGAACTGAAACAGCTTGATTTTGTCCCTCCCATTTTGGCCCAGGGAGAGTTGAGAAATATCACCCTTAGATGAGACCCACCTGAATTGAATTTGTATATGCATGATAATGCTACCCAGACTCCCCAGAGAGCAAGTTACAAGTTCGCTCCTTTTTGGTCATGCTCAGCTATAAAATGTAGTATATCAATTTTTTTTGTACTGTAGATATTGTGTATATCTACTACTTTTGGTAACAAATTTATTTTTTGAGAACAAATTTTTGTTTGAAAATATTAGGGGGATCTCCCTGGTGGTGCAAGGGGTTAAGCACAGCACTGTGAAGTTATCCGCAGTCTCTGCAGCACGAGTTCGATCCCCGGCCAGCCAGGGAGCTATCCACATGGCGCAGCAGACCTCTCCTGTCTGACCCGCTGCTCCCCTCAGCAGTGTATTTCAGTCAGTCTGCCTCTTCTGTTCCCCACTCTGTCTCTGGTGAATCTTCTCACCCCCCACACCTCTGGCCTGTACCTCAGTTCTTGTATGCATAAATAAATAAATCTTTTAAAAAAAATTTTTTAAATTCAAATATTAGGGCCTCCACAGTGGCGCAGCGGTTGAGCGCTGGGTTGCGAAGCTGCCCACAGTCTCTGGAGCGCCGGTTCGATCCCCGGCTGCTCCCCGGCCACCAGAGGAGGGGCCCACACGGCGCGCAGACCTCTCCTGCCGCCCACTGCTCCCCTCAGCAGCGTGCTTTGGTCCTTCTGCCTGCTCTGCTCCCTGCTCTGGCTCTGGTGAATCCTCTCACCCTCCCGTGCTTCTGACTGTACCCAGTGCTTGTATAAATAAATACATAAATACATAAATAAAGAAATAAAATAAAAAATTCAAATATTAGGACCACTTCATATGCCCAGAAGAGAACTGAGAAGGCCTCAAGCTCTCACCTCTAGTTAGCCATGAAGCTCTGTGCAAATAGACTGTGAAGATGAGACAGTTATAAACTGCCTACCTGAACATTGAAGGCAAGTCTCAACATGCATGCAGAGCCCCTCAACAAGGGCCTACAGAGTTATTGATTCCAAACATTTAAGGAAATCTCTGTACAATCAGAAGTGTTTTGAGTCTTTAACTTCTCACTAAGATAACCAAGTAGGGACCTCAGGGTCCACACATGAAATAGGACACAGACTCTACAGAATTAATTCAGGAAACTCACTAAAAAACAATTAACAGCTTGCACTTATCTTGATTTTTTCCCCCTTTTCTCTCTTGTTCTCTCATTTCTCTACATGCAAAGAGCCACCAACTCATTTCAGTTTGTTTTGACTTCACAATGTTTCTGACCTTTGACACACTTTAGTCTCTCTGTAACTCAATGTGATTGAATGAATCTTTGTGTCCACAATGTTTAGGGTAATGTGTAAAAAAATTTCTTTTCCAAAATTTCTTTTACCTTGCTCTCCCACTCAGATTTCTAGCAGGTCCATATAAGAACAGCGTTCCCAGTCTTTTCCCCTATCATCTCAAAAGCAGCACTGGTAGCTAAAAATCTTAGGTTCTGGGGTCAGGAGATTCTAGAACAGAAGCATATACAACAGGTCCTCAAATAACTTTTTTCATTGTAACTTCTGTTCGTAATAACTTCGAAGAAGAAAATAATTGAGTCACAGCAGGTCATTCTCTGTGTTGTTTGCATTTTCTCCCCATGTCTGTGTGTTTTCTTCTGGTACTCAACAGTTTACCCCACATTCTGAGGTGTGCACATGAAGTTCATCATTTTGTCTCACCTGTCCCCCTCTGAGTCAGACTGGATGAGAATGACTACAAGCTGTTATTTAATATTAGAAGTGGTTTGAGTTTTTACTTAGAAGTTTGGTGATGTTTTTGTGACCAGAAATATGGCATGGGAATATAATAAGAGATGAGTTCCCTCCCACATTAATTTTAAAACACCTGACAACATTGAAAAATAGCTAACAAGCGAACTCTTGTTTATATCAACTAGCTTGTAGAAAATTAATTTTAATATGTTATTTTTTTATCTTCTTTATTTTATAAAGCTTTATTTATGCATACAAGAACTGGGGTACAGGCCAAAAGTTTAGGGGGTGAAAGGATTCACCAGAGACAGAGTAGGGAACAGAACAGGTGAGACAGGAGAAGTCTGTTGTGCCATGTGGGTAGCTCCCTGGCTGGGGATCGAACTCGTGCTGCAGAGGCTGAGGATAGCTTCATAGGCTGTGTCTTAACCCCTTGTGCCACCAGGGAGGCTCTAATATATGTTATTTTGCTTAAAGTTGCAGTTCCCAAGAACCTATCCATGATATTTAGTGAGGACTCACTGTGTGCTATAGGCACATAATGAAGTCCCTCACAGTCTCACCATTTTCAGCTAGAAAATGGTAATGATAATATCTACCTCATTGGGTTGTTATAAGGTGTCTTAATCTGTTCAGGCTGCTATAACAAAATGCCACAGACTGTCAGTATGGAATTGGTCACTTGGCTAAGTCCAGTTTCTGTGTAGAGTGGAGAGGATGTGGTGAGAGGCACCAGGTTGTCTCACCCTGGCTCTAAAATATCACAGTGAAAAACTTAGTCTTTGAGCAATTGGTGGCGGGCAATAGCTGAAGGACACAACTCTGTGAGAAAGAAAGAGCTGATTCAATTCACACCAAAACAGCTTTTGAAAACAGCAAATCAACAACAGAAAAAAACAACTCTACCTCTAATTTCCCTTTACAGTGATTGATGTATATAGATATAGTGGCACAGGTATAAAAGGGATGGGCCATAGTATATTCTTTAGTCTGCCTTTAAAAGTTGATTTTTTGCAACAACAACAAAAAATTGTTTTTCTTCTTAATTTGCTTTCCATATTAATTTCATTATTATTTCATCTGGGTAAAAATGTTCTGTAGATGACCATCGTGGTATTTCCCAATTCCACAGCCCTGGCAACAGCACTAGTGCTGGGAGTTGACAGTGGAGATGGTGACCAGACTCACAGTGAGCAGCAAAAGGAAAGAAAAAAATAGCAGATCTTGCCAGCATACTGCGATGTCTTCATTCTACTCCAAGCCTAATGTGAAATAGTGGCCTCATTACAATCATTCAGTGAAATGTGGTTTCAGCAGGTACTTAGAGCAGGAAGAAGGGAAGAAAAGAAACCAAGAACAATAAAAGGTGGTGGTTTTTCTTATACCACAGATACTCTGATTTAAATACTCTCAGTTATGCTTCCATTACCAGAATTTTTATCAAGTTACAAGTCAGAAATAATCAAATAATCCTGACACTTCAGAAGATAGGATTTGCATTGATTGCACCAATTTTTCAACTTTTATACATTTTACTTTGCGATAATTTCACTTATTGTTTCTAATTATTCACAACTCTGGTACTTCACCAGTAAGTTCAGTGATATCAAGGTCTCAAAGAGGTAATTTGTGAATTGAAGTGCTTAGCAGTTAATGATATAATTTTGTTTAAAAAATAAAAATAGTTGTGCCTCCCCTGGTGGCGCAGCGGTTGAGTGCTGGGTTGAGAAGCTGCCTGTGGCCTCTGCAGCGGCCTCTGCAGCACCAGTTGGATCCCGGCTGGCCGGCGAGGGTCCCACATGGCGCACAGACCTCTCCAGCCACGCCCGCTGCTCCCCTCAGCAGTGTATTTTGTCGGTCTGCCTGTTCTGCTCCTCCTCTGGCTCTGGTGAGTTCTTTCACCCTCCCGCGCTTCTGACTGTACCCAGTGCTTGTATAAATAAATAAATAAATCTTAAAAAAATTAGTTAATAACATAATATAATTTGTAACTTTAATATAAAATTAACAAACAGCAAAACATTAATCAAATCAAAAGTCAGTGAACCAGATTTTAAAAGGAGGGAAAGACCTGAGTATATGTGTTAATCACACTAGGTTAATAAAAAAGCAGAGCTTAAATACATGCTTAGAAATCACTGGTTAAAATATAACATGTACTAAAAGCAATTTTAAAGGTCAGCACTGGCATAGGCTAGATTCAGCATTTCAAAAGTTCGAATTCTCTTTTTCTTCCTCATGTGCAATGACATGAGAGAAAAGGGAAAAGAAGGCAGATAATTTCCTCCTGAGCATCTAAAATTGATAGTAAATGAAAGGATACCTGGTTAATGTAACTTGTACAATTTTCTCTTGTATAAGCACCATTTTCCCTTAAGTTTAAAAGTTAGGTTAGCATCTGTATCTCTTAATTTGCAGCCATTGAAATTCTAACAGCAACAATAAAACTATGTCCAAACAAAGCAATTCCTTCAGAATGTTAAAAGCAACCTTAGACTGCAAACATGTTCTTTGCCCCCTGGTGGTGAGATTATTATTACTATTATTTTAAAATTAGAAGACTTTAATTATGCATTCTTGGCACTAAAACCCTTTTTGTGGTAAGCAGAATTAATAGAGAATTACATATTGGAAGTGGATGTGGATAAAGTTGGGCCATAAGAGTGGCAAAAGGAATTTTTTATTTAAATTTTATTTTTATATTCCCCATACAATGGCAACCCCCTTATTTTGACCCCAATCCCTCCTTTCCCTGTCCCCCACCCCCATAGAGTGTCTCTGGTTCATAGTTTTTTGTTGATTTTGATGTTTTCTTTCTTATAGTTATTCTTTTTCCTGGTCCCTTATTTAAGTTTTCTAGATTCCTGCTACGAGTGAGACCATCCAGTATTTTTCTTTTTCTTTCTGGCTTATTTCGCTGAGCATGATCCCTTCCAGCTCCATCCATGTTCTGCAAATTGCATGTGTTTATCTTTTTTGAATGCTGAGTAATATTCCATGGTGTATGTGTACCACATCTTCTTGATCCAGTCATCTATTTTTGGGCGTTTGGGTGGTTTCCAAAGCTTAGCTATTGTAAATAGTGCTGCTATTAACATAGGGGTGCAGGTGCTCTTTGGAATTGATGTTTCTGTGTCCTTTGGGTAAATACCTAGGAGTGGAATTGCTGGATCATATGGAAGCTCTATGTTTAGCAGGTCCAGAAATCTCCACACAGCTCTCCATAGTGGTTGGACCAGTTTGCACTCCCACCAACAGTGCAGGAGAGTTCCTTTTTCTCCACACCTTCGCCAACATTTGTTGTTGCTAGTTTTTTAATATGTGCCATTCTCACTGGTGTAAGATGGTATCTCATTGTAGTTACTTAAAAATAAAAATAAAAGTAATACTGAATTAGCAATATGATTCATGTGGATACAGAGATGGATTAAGAAAAATCTAGTTCCAACTCTTTGATTTGCATGGCAAAAGAATTTAAATGTCCCATATCTTACCAGTTGGAACTAGATTTTTCTTAATCCATCTCTGTATCCACATCAATCATATTGCTAATTCAGTGTTACTTTTAATTTTATTTTTAAGTGAATTTTATAATAGACGTTTATGAGGTATGGAATTTCTATGCATAAATGATTGCTTTAGTTGTGGCCTGTTGACTGAGGTGAACAGCAACTTTGTACTGTTTTTCTTTGTGTTCTAATTTGGCATCACAAGCTATATTAGAGCTCAAAGGAAGAATGCCAAAACCAGGATGTTCAGCCTGGAAGAATAGATGATGAAGAGGTCTGTTAAAATTTTCTTTTGCAGACTAATTGGAGCCTTTGTATATGGGGAAAATATAATGATTGCTATGCTTGAACTGAATTGGGTCAGTAGGAAATAATATCCTTTTGGATGCCTAAAGGAAGCAGGCGAAAAAAAAATTCACCAGTCTAAAAAAGTGATTCAGTGAGTCACTAGAAACTTTTGAAAAATTAATGATAATCTTGGAATTGTGGAAGAGGTCAGAAAGAAGAAAATTTAACATAGATTTTATTGTGATACATATAAAGTCTATGTAAAGCATAAAACATTACCTCAAAACACAGAACCCATTTTAGACCGAGACAATGATGAATGAGTCTTTAGTAACTAATCACTGAATGTGAGGATTTTCCCTTCCTTTTTTTCAACTGGCACATACTCTCAGTTGGGTATCTCTCATTTACCCTTAAGCTAAATTTAGCAGGAAAATCATGAATGATCTATCTTTATAGAGTTAGAACCATAATATTAAATTGACTTTTATAAAAACAGTCTTGTCTCCCACCATTTTGGTCAAGCAACTATTTGGATAAGTTTATGGTGAAGTGGGCAATCATAGTCCAATTTTAATAACAAATACATTTAAAGACAACATTTAATAAACATGTAAAAATAGATAAGATGAATTTCTAGAAACCTCAATAGAAAGGAGGTGGAGACAGCCTATAAAATAATAGTAACATTTAAATACTATTTACCAAGCATTAATTATCTCACCTAATCCCCACAATTTTATGAATTTGGTAGTATTATTATCCTAATTTTACCAACTGAGAAACTGAAACATAGGCATTACCCAACTAGTAAGTGATATAGGCAGGATTCAAATCTAATCAATCTGGCTCAGGAATCTGTGCTCTAATACACTATGAGACTATTTGGGGAAATAGTAAATATTTCAGAGATGTGAATCATAGTGTCAACATGATAGGAATATATTATTTACAGATGAACATCAGTATTTACTTCAAAAGATTAAAATCCAATACTACAATAAAAAAGGTATATTAAAAAGGAGATGCTTCCCCCAAACAATATTTTCCTAAACTTAGTCAACTCAATATAAGCTTGTGAATGGTAATTGAAAAAATTACTAAGTGAAAGTAATGTTCCATTAAGACTGTGTTCTATTAAGGAATAATGGTATCTTAGAACATCAAGACCATATATTTGAGAAACAGTCATAAAGGGGCAAAAGAAAAAGTGTCAAGATTTGGAGAACCACACATTTCTAAATCACAGGATGAATAGGCTACTTAAATGGTGATTTTAAGAGGTTTGGATTTTTTGCTCTAATAGGCCAGTATGTCTACAAATATTGTTTCTGCCTGATTCTCTTTCTCTCCTTTTTTTCTAGGTCTCCAGTCACACATATGCTAAATTTATTCGCTGTCATTCAAACACCTTGTAAGCTCTGTTCTATCTATTCTTTTTTCTCCTGTGTACTTTAGTTTTGTATTTTTTTCTTGATCTGTCTTCAAATTCATGATTTTCCTGTTCAACAGGAAAATTGTTAAACCCACCCATTTAGTTCTTTTTTTTTTTTTTTTTTATAGAGGCATGTTTTCTTTCTTTCTTTCTTTATTTGTTTGTTTGTTTGTTTTATACATGCACTGGGTACAGTCAGAAGCGCGGGAGGGTGAGAGAATTCACCAGAGCCAGAGCGGGGAGCAGAGCAGGCAGAAGGACCGAAGTACACTGCTGAGGGGAGCAGCGGGCGGCAGGAGAGGTCTGCGCGCCATGCGGGACCCTCCTCTGGTGGCCGGGGAGCAGCCGGGGATCGAACCGGCGCCGCAGAGGCCGCGGGCAGCTTCGCAACCCAGCGCTCAACCGCTGCGCCACCGGGGAGGCCCAACCCATTTAGTTCTTGATTACAAATACTATGTTTGTCAATTTGAGATTTTTCCATTGATTCTTTCCATGGATCCAATTGTCTCTTAAAATTCTGCACTTTTTTAAATATATTATGTATACTTTTTCTTTCATTTTATAATCAATTTTCTATTTTACAGTAGTTATTCTAAAGTCCTTATCTGGACTCTAACATCTGGCTTATCTTGGATCTTCTATTATCTATTTTTTTCTTCTGACTATTGGTCAAATTTTTGTGCTCTTGTGATAACTCACAATTTTTATCATATGCAAGACTTGTATAAAAAGGCTATTGACAATACAGATGATGTAATTTTCCTCTAGCTATGAAAGTAGACAAGGTAAGGGCATGATTAGTTCAGTCAATTCATGGATTGAGCTGCAGTTTTAATTAGATTCTATTCATGGGTGATTCCTCTGGGCTTTTTTTTTTTTTAAGATTTTCTATTTATTTATACAAGAGCTGGGGTACAGGCCAGAGGCATAGGAGGGTGAGAGAATTCACCAGACAGAGCAGGGAGCAGAACAGGCAGATGTACTGAAATATACTGCTGAGGGGAGCAGTGGGCGAGACAGGAGAGGTCTGCCGTTCCATGTGGGTAGCTCCCAGGCTGGCCGGGAATCAAACCCATGCCACAGAGGCAACGGACAGCTTCCCAGTGCTGCACTCAACCCACTGTGCCACCAGGGAGGTCCTCCTCTGGGCTTTTGAGAGTCTGAAGGGTTTCTATCTCCTCAACACTGAAGGTTAAGTTCTGTCTTGAAAAATTTTAAGTTTAGATGTTTAGCCTCCTTACACAACTTCATAAGTATTACAAGGGGGGAAGACCAACTTATCTTTAAGGCAGGCTCCTCCATTTAGGTGCAATTCTTTGTATATGAACTGGTAGAATGTGGGGAGATTTTACTCTGCCTATTAAACCTGGTCCTTCAGCTTCCTGCATCACACTAGAATTCAGAATATGTCCTGTGGGAAAGTTTGTTTTATGTTTGTGGGTCCCTCAACATTTCCAAGCCATTACACAACTTACATGACTGTTAAATGTTTCTCTGGCTTCTCTTTTCCTGTGTAAATTCCCTCTACCCAGGCTAAGCTTGATCAGTCCATGCCCAGAATCAGTGAATAAAGAAAACAGCTGGTAATTGTTGGCTTATGTAGTCCAGGCTTCAGCAAATAGTCAGTTGCATCATCCTTTGGGGACAATGACTGAACATGGGCAGATGCCACATTAAAAGTCTAAATGTGACCTAGACCAAATAAGTAAGAATATCATTTCAGAGTGGACAAGTATCACTGGGATGAGTAGGATAAAGCTTCAAGACCAATACCTATGGCAGTTAGAAGCAATAGCAATACTGTACTGAATAGACTCCAATTCTATTTCAGCTCAGCCTTGGAAAGAAACTGATTTCCTTTAAATAGAGTAAATCCCTGGGGTTCTTGGGCAACATAAGAATATGGCTCAAGAGGGAAATACTAGACTCTCTGCTAAAGATCAGAGTAAGGATACTAGACTTGTAGCAATAGGGCACAGTTTCATATGTTATATTGAACTGAAATAAATGATCAAATGAGAAAAAATACAAATGTTTAGATATGAAGTAAAAGATTAAGATTATTAGTTTCATAGTTTGATGTTTTACTCATTGAATAAAGAGTAAAAAATTTAGAGAGCTTGTAAAGATGCCTTTCACTTTAAGAAAACTGATATATCAAAAAGGAAACTAAAAAAACTGTCATGGGGCGATATTCACAGGTTTCAATCCAACTAATTGAATGTTAGCGTGGGGTATACATTGTGCTTGGCACTGAGACACAGAAAAGATGATACTTCTTACTGAGATCCAAAAGGTTGTGTCCCTTCCCTCCAAAAATTCACATGTTGAAGCCCTAATCCACAATGTGATGGTATTTGGAGACAAGGCCTGTAGAAGATAATTGAGTTTCAATGAAGTCACGATTCATTTTCTCTCCCCCTGCCCTCTCTTCTCCCTTCCCCGCCTCTTTTCTCCCTTGTGTCTCCTGCACCTACCATGCAAATGTGCACTAAGAAGATGGCTCTCTGAAATGTGGAGAAGCAGTGCTCTCACCAGAACATGACTATGCTGGCACCCTGATCCCAGGCTTCCTGAACCCCAGAACTGTGAGAAATCAATGCCTGTTGTCATAGCAGCCCTGAAGACTCAGACACCCCTGCTCTTGTATCTTTCAAAGGTAAGTCTTATGATGAATTTAAAATACAATTAATTAGTGGTTCTTCTTCCAAGATGGCCCATCTGTGTCTACGCAGGTGTCTCTTTTTCTTTCTCCTTTTCCTAAATAAACCTGTCCTTTTAAAATGTAAAAAAAAAAAAAAAAAGGATTAATTCAAGCATGTAAGTTATGTCAAAGCAAGATATATGTGCATTCATTTATGACTATTTAAAATTATTTTAAAACTGCAATAATACAAGAATTTCTTCGGTAAGATTTACTACGTAGATACTGTTTTTCTAATTTATTAATCATTGTAATCTTGCTATGAGAATGAAGGAGTCTTTTCATTCTTACTGAGTTTTATTTAATTGGCTGGATCCAAAATTGGCAAAGCATAGGACAAATTTTCTAAACAACCCAAGTGCAGTGACTTACACAAGCATTTTTTTGGTCCCTGTAAGGGCAGGAATGGCCACAGTGCAGGTTCTCTGATCCCATGCAGACCGGGTAAAGGAGGAGTCAGAGTCCTTAGTGGGTTTTTGCAGGTCTTTTATTGGGGTTCACCAGGCATATGGCAGACAGGGGTGCTGGCTGGGGGGCTGGGAGGCTGGCAGGCCTCCCAGCCCCCAGCAAGTCTTTACTCTATCTGGGCTCTCTGGCGTTCGTTCTGCTGCTTCTCGGCTTCTCTTTCGGCTTCTGCTTCGGCTTCTGCTTCGGCTTCTGCTTCAGCTTCTACTGCTGCTGCTGGCGTCCCCATGACGCCGCCCTTAAAAAGCACAGTCTTAGCTCAGCTGAATCCCATCTACCTATGCCCACACCCTATTCCAGGTGCCCACCATCAGGCATGCATTCAGGACAAAGATCCATCATCTATCCTGATGGCGGAAGGGCAGAAAAGCCTGATATTTTCTTTACCCTACAGTCCCCTTCTACAGCCTGAACAAGAATAGGGAGTCAGGGAGACGATATGAAAGAAGTCTAAGAAGAGAATAAAGTTCACACACAATAAGCAATACTAGCCAATGGGAAAAAATTTAGAGACTTAATAGAAGCAACTTTAGGACATGAGATATGGGTGGGAAAACGGTCTTTAGCCTGAACGTTTTTAAACACAGAACTCAGCTGTTTTTAAGAAAGCCCAATTGGAGGGGCCTCCCTAGTGGTGCAGGAGTTAAGCACAGCACAATGAAGGTATCCGCAGACTCTGCAGCACCAGTTCCATCCCCGGCTGGCCAAGGAGGTGACCCAAAAGGCGCCGCAGACCTCTCCTGACTCAACTGCTGCTCCCCTCAGCACTGTACTTCGGTCAATCCGCCTGTTCTGTTCCCTACTCTGTCTCTGGTGAATCATCTCACCCCCCACACCTCTGGCCTGTACGCCAGTTCTTGTATGCATAAGTAAATAAATCGAAAGGAAAGCCCAATTGGAAATGGGATAAAGTGGAAGAACTACATTTCTTCTAAGACTATGATTGAGTTACTATTATTAATTCTAATAAAAACAGGCTGCCTGTTTTATGACATTATGCTTGTAAATCTTAATTTATAATTAGACGTGTAACCTTTGTTTTGGTTCAAATTCTTTGCTTCACCTCTCTCAAAGGTTACTCTAGACTGTTAAGTAGATTTGCCCTTTCCAAGTCCTGGATTCAATTGCTCCTATATGTTGGTGTAGGGGCGGGAGTGGGCACAGTGCAGGTTTTCTGATCCAGCAGACAGGGTAAAGGAGGAGTCAGAGTCCTCAGTGGCTTTTGCAGGCTTTTATTTAGATTTACCAGGCATATGGCAGGCAGGGGTGCTGGGGAGCCGGGAGGCCAGCCCCCAACAAACCCTCACTCTATCTGGGCTCTCCGGTGTTCTCTCCGCTTCTCTTGGCTTCTGCTGGCTCCCCCTTGTCACCGCCCTTAAAAGCCCAGTCTCAGCCCAGGTGAATCCCATCTACCTATGCCCACACCCTATTCCAGGTGCCCGCCATCAGGCATGCATTCAGGACCACAGGGTTTCATCATCTATCCTAATGGCGGGAGGGCAGAAAAGCCTGATACTTTTTCCTTTCCCCACAGTTGGCTAATGGACTAATGAAACACATGAAACAAAGATCACAATCAATAAATCAACCTTCAAATATGCTTTTCATTTTCAAGGGGAAGAAAGTAGCCTTCAGGTGAAAATCTACATTGTCCTAGGTAAAAGTTTAACACCTGTAACTTCCCATGGCGCAAACTGTGTAAACACATGTGCTGCTCCTTCCCCCGACAGCGACTAACGAGCGTTTCTCCGAGGCCCAGATCTGGGGGCGCCGCCTTCCCTACTTCCGGCCCCGCCCCTCTTCCGCGGTTGCTAGGAGATGTGATGTCACCGGAAGCGAGGCCTAGGATAGGCTGAGGCCAAGGGAAGCCTCTCCCCCTCTGCAACCTCAGCGACCGGCGCCGCCTTTCCAGCTGTCTGTCGGCCCGGGGGTGAGGGTCAGAGGAAGGTACCCCCGGCGGCCTCCGCCCGCCCGCGCGCCCCCGTGTCGGCGCGCCCCCGCCGCCCTGCCCTCTCGGTGGGGCCGGCGGCCGCCGCACGACCGCGGCTCGGCTGCATGAGGAGCCTCTGACCGCCAGGCGGTTTCCACAGCCGCGCTCCCCGCCACGTCTCCGGCCTCGGCTGACGGCGCTGCGCGGCGGGTGACCTTTCGGAGCCCGGCGCGATGACGGCGCCTCGCTCGCGCCCGGCCCGGCTTCCTCCGCGCCGCCGGCCTGGGTTGGTGCCGTTCCCGCTGCTGCTGCTGCTGCTGGCGGCGCCGGCGCGCGGTTGGGAGAGCGGAGACTTGGAGTTGTTTGACTTGGTGGAGGAGGTGCAGCTCAACTTCTACCAGTTCCTCGGGGTGCAGCAGGTAAGCGGGGCGCGGGCTGCCCGGGACCACGCTTCTCTCGGCACCTCGGGGCAGAAAGTGGGGGTGGGGGGTGGGGGCGCGAGCTTTGCCACGGTTGCCATCGAGGAAGCCGGGGCTTAGTCATCCTGGGTCCTGGCTGCCCCCCTCGACCCGGCTCTTCAGGGTCCCCGCGTCACCGCAGCCGCAGAAGGAGTTGTCCGCCTTCCTGCCCCCCTTGTCTTGTCAGGATCCGGCCCCGCTGACTTGTTGGACGGCGTCACCAGCCCGGGGGGCGGGGGGTGATACCTTCATTCTCTCCGCTGCCATCTGGGGAGATCCTGCCACTCAGCTATGCTGGAGAGAAGGGAAGAGGAGTAGGGTAGACCTTTTTACATCGTATCCCTTTGTTTCCTGCTCCCCTGAGTGCTGGGAAGAGCAGTCGAGGCTCATCCTAAATTTTCGCCTTTCCGTTTATGCTCAGTCTTATTTTAGCTGCCTCCTCTCCTCTTCCTTTTCTGGAGGATGGGATTGTATTTTGGTCGGCGTCTGTGTTTCAGGAGTTTTTATATTGCACTGTATTTCGAAATCTTTTTAGCCTGTTCGGTCGGGGTTCGTGTCGCACTTTAGAAATCTGGGGAGACTTGAAGCTTCTGTGATGTTGGCCCTGTAACTGTGAAAGTTTTCTGGACAGGAGAGGTACTTGGGATGCTGCAGAAAGAGAAGCCGAATCAGTAGCACAGGATCATTGTCTCCCCGCTCCTCCACCCCCCCAACTGTGTCCTGTCCTTTTTTAAGCTTGAGAGTGTGACCTGTAAAATCTGTTTGTTGGTCTTCTGTCTTGGGAGTAGTGAGAGGGTAAATAGCGCCTGTATTCGAACTCTACTGCCAAGGAGATGACATTTCACTTTTTTAAGAAATTATGGGGTGAAAGACTTAGAATTTTGCATGATCCGATTAAGGCCTTCGTAAAGTGCTTTGAATAGTTATGGGGTTTTAAAAAATGAAATTTACCAACAGTTACCATTAAGGACACTGTACACGACTGGATCAGAAATGTACATTTTCCACTATGGTGGAGGACAAAGAATGTTAATTAAAAAAAAAAAGTATACATTTTCCCGAGAGGTTTTCTTAAATTTCTGTGAACTATTGCAGGAAACACTAAATGAAATTAATTTTGAATTAAATATAATTGAATTTCATTTTCATAAGCATTTTAGAGTATAAGCGTTTCACAGTTCAGGTTCTTATATCCAAACAATTATGTAATAACTGTCTACATTCGTTATTTTCACCTGGTGTTACTTCCTGGTCATAAAGAACAAGATACACCTCATTTCCAAAGTAAATGATTAATATGTGCAAAAATAACTGAATTTATAATTTTACAGAGTAACTTTTAAGAATACCTTTAATATTAAGAAACATTTTTAGAACTTGATTGATTAAATTTTGTAGCTAGAAAGCGTCTTATAAAAAAAAAACCTATGCAAAGATTTAAAGATGCTTTCCTGTTATTTATGGAAAATTGAGCCCCTTTAAGAGAATACAGAAACTTAATAGCAGTAGTCGAAAATTTAGATTATGTAATCTAGTTTTGTATGTCAACTCTCATAGAAATTTTGTTTATACAAAAATTTAATTTGCGTGCAATTTAATTTGCAGAGTTAGGCAGTGTGAACAAACAGCATTTAACTCTATGGGTAAAAATGACCCCCCAAAATGCAGCATAGATCATCAAAAAGATTCTATGTGGAGGTAAAGTTTGATAACAAGGATCCAATAAATTGTTTAATGTGTTTCTCTACCCAGCCCTCTTGAAATTGGAAAGAGTGCCGAGGAAATTTTTTTCTTTTTAGACAGAGAAACTGAGTGGAGTAAGTTCCTTACTTTACATTGAATATAAATTTTCTTAGATTTTCAGGGAACCAGAAATTGGGTAGAGACAAGTGCAGTCCTAAGTCCTTAATGCATAATTTATCTTCAAGCCAGAGCCAATCACTCTTACAGTAACTAGCCAAGTTTGAGGGACCAGGATAAAGTAGATAGATTAGTCAAGAGCGTGACCTAACTATGCACTCACCAGTCTTGTTACTGGTCCCTCAACAGAGTTTTGCTTGGTGCCTACTGAATTTTAAGCACTAGGCTTTACCTGGTATATAAAATGAACCCCCTTGCCTCATGAAACTCACATTTAGTAAGGGGAAACACTAAACCATCCAATTGGTAGTCAGATGGTCAGAGAAGATTTCTAAAGGAAGGTGTAGGGTAAGTGTTTATCAGGCTTTTCTGCCCTCCCACCATTAGCGTTGATGATGGATCCCTTCGGTCCTATGTGCATGCCTGATGGCCGACACCTGGAGTGGGTGTGGGCATACTTAGGTGGGTATATGTGGGCTGAGACTGGGCTTATAAAGGCACCATGAAGAAGAACGAGGAAGAGAGCAGAATGAAAGAGAAGCAGAAGAGACAGAATGAGACCACGAGAGAATGCCAGAGAGCCCAGAGAGAGTAAAGAATTCACTGGGGGCCTGCAGCCCCCTGGCCCTTGCCTGCCATATACCTGGTAAAATGGCAATAAAAACCTGAAAAAGCCACCGAGGGCTCCAGGAGTCTCCTTTACCCGTCTGCTCAAGTCATAGAGATCCTGCACTGCTCCCTTCCTGCCTCTACAAAGGGAATGAGCCATGTGGATTCATGGGGGGAAGAGCATGAAAGAAAGGCAAGGTGCAAAGACCTTATGCAGGACTTGCTTTGTTTTTTGAGGAATAACAAGGCAGCCAGTGTGGTTGGAGCAGGTTTAGCAAGGAGCATAGTAACAGGAAATGAGATCAGTCATGGGGGTCTGGGACAATCATGAATGGTTTTATAAGCTATTGTAAGGACTTTATTATATGTTGGGGATGGATGGGGGAGGGGCATTTGACCAGAAGAGGTTCTTGCTTCGACTTAAATTTTCAAAATGATCACTTTCTTCTGTGAAGGATCATCTGTATTTAAGTCATTAGTTACTTAGAGGGATAATTGTGGTTTAGAATGTAGAATGGACAAGATGGTACAAAGTGGTCAGATTCTGGACTTAATTTGAACATAGAATTGATAGGATTTTACTGATGGTTTGAAAGGGAGTTGAAAAAAGTAGTTAAGCATTATTCCAAAGCTTTTGGCCTCAGTAACTGAATAAATAATTATCTAATTGCAGTTGCCACTTACTGAGATTGAGAAACCCAGGATAGAAGCAGGATTGGTTGGAATAAAATCAGGGATTGGTATTGGTCATGCTAAATTTGAAGTGTCCACTAAACCTTCCAATGGAGCTGGCACATAGCACTTGTTATACATGTCTGTAGTTAAAAGGAAGAAGGTTTGGGTTGTACATATAAATTTGGGTGTGTAGGGTAAATAACTGTCAGACTTTTCTGCCCTCCCGCCATTAGGATTGATGATGGATCCCTGTGGTCCTGACTGCATGCCTGATGGCAGGCACCTGGAATAGGGTGTGGGCATGGTTAGGTGGGTTCACCTGGGCTGAGACTGGGGCTTATAAGGGCAGTGTCACAGTAGAACAGAACGACCAGAAGGAGAAGGAAGAGAACAAAACCACGAGAGAACACCAGAGAGCCGAAAGAGTGAAGATTTGCCCGGGGCTGGGAGGCCCCCCCCAGCACCCCTGCCTGCTGTGAACCTCATAAACTCAATAAAAGCCTGGAAAAGCCACTGAGGGTTCCAGCCTCTCCTTACCGGTCTGCTCGGGAGAAACTGCCCCATCCCTTCCCGCTGCTACAGGGTGTCTCTGACACTTAGAGGTTATTTGAAACCATGAAACTGGATAAATTCACCAGGGAAATGAAAGCAAAAAAAAAAAAAAAAAAAAAGAAAAGAGAGGTCTGGGAACTCAGCCATGGAGATTCTAAACTTTAATAATCAGGGTAACAAGAAAGATCAGCAAAGGAGATGGAGAGAGAACAACTAGTAAAGTAGGAGGCAAACCAAGAAAAGATGGTCTTTTTCAAGTCAAGTGGAGAAAGTGTTTTAAGAGAAGATAGTGATCATCTGGGTTAAATGCTGATGATAATTTAGTCTGAGAATTGACTTTATTGTAACAGTGTGGAAACCACTGACATCTAGCAAGAGCTGTTTCAGTGTTGTGGTAAGATAAACAATAGTCTGGCTAGATTGGGGTACAGAAGAGAACAAAAGGGGGAGGAATTGGAGATAATTAATTTAGAAAATTCTCTTGAGATATCCATAGTCCAAACTAGAAGCCAGGGATGATAGTGACCCAACATGGCATCTGTTTTATCCACATATACAACAGGGGTAAGCTAGGTCAGCTACTTCCTAACTCTGTAATTGGCAGATGAAGGACTTTTAGAACTTGGACCAGGTCAGGGCTTCCCTTGTGGCGCAGTGATTAAAGACCGCGCTGTCAAGCTATCAGCAGCCACTGCAGCACAAGTTCAATCCCCGGCCAGGGAGCTACCCACATGGCACAGCAGTCCTCTCCTGTCTTGCCTGCTGCTGCCCTCAGCAGTGTATTCAGTAGATCTGCCTGTTCTGCTCCCCATTCTCTCTGGTGAATCCTCTCACCACCACCTCCTCCTCTGGCTTACACCCCAGTTCTTGAATGCATAAATAAATCTCTTAAAAAAAAAAAGAATTTGGACCAGATTGACCAGGTTGTTTCCTGACTTAAGACTCCCACCACCCCCAACCCCACACAGCAGACCTCTCCTGTCTTGCCTGCTGATCCTCTAGCAGTGTATTTCAGTAAAACAGCACCAGAGACAGACTACCACTCTGTCTCTGGTGACTCCTCACACCCACTGCACCTCTGGTCTACACCCCAGTTCTTCTGTGCATAAAAAATAAATCTTTAAAAACAAACAAAAAAAGACCTTAGGCAAGTTAGTTGCCTTATTTTTAGAACAGATATCTTATTTGCTTCACAATTAGCCACATAGTAAACATTTAAATACTTAGTAAATATATAAATACATATATATCATAACCAAAACTCAACAGTAATTCCCCAAATAAGTAGTTGCTTGACGGTTTTTATTTAATAAATTTAAATATTTTTATGTGGCTATTTAAAGCCCTTATACAGTGAAGGAATATATATATATATTTTAAAGATTTATTTATACAAGAACCAGGGTACAGGCCAGATTTGCGGGAGGGTGAGAGGATTCACTAGAGACAGAGTGGGGAACAGAACAGGCAGACTGACGAAATACACTGCTGAGGGGAGCAGTGGGCGCGACAGGAGAGGTCTGCCGCGCCATATGGGACCCTCGCCGGCGGGCCGGGATCAAACCAGCGCTGCAGAGGCAGCAGACAGCTTCACAGCGCGGCGCTCAACCGCCTGTACCACCAGGGGAGGCCCAGTGAAGGAATATCTTTGTATGTATTCCTAAGACCTTAAATTGGTTCTAGAAGTCTTAGAAGTCTAGAAGTCTTAGAAAGGCTTCTAGAAGTCTTTAGGAGTAGCATATGTAAGATTGAGATGATTTATCATGGTTTTAACCTGCTTTAAAATGACTTTCATTGTTCAAAGGACATACCAATTTGGGTATTACATCTTCTCAGGGGAGAATAGGATAAAGGATGAGAGGAATATGGGAAAAAAGATGTATTAAAATATTTTTCATTAGTAACTTAAATTCTAGGTCCCTATGTGATGTTCAGTTTTCCTCTGACAGCTCTTGTTTCTTGCACACCTGTATTCTTGTGTGGTCATTGGCAATTCTGTATTTTTTTTTTTAAAGATCTATTTATGTATTCGAGAGCTGGGGTGCAGGCCAGAGGTGTGGGGGTGAGAGGATTCACCTGAGACAGAGTGGGGAGCAGAAAAGACAGATCTGAAATACACGGCTGATAGAAGCAGGGGTCGAGACAGGAGAGGTTTGTGCTATGTGGGTCACATCCCTGGCCAGGGATCTAACTCTTGCTGCAGTGACTGCTGATAGCTTCATAGTGCTATGACTTAACCCCTTGCACTACCAGGGAGGCCCTCTGTATTTTTTTAATTCTTTCAAGGCCATGACTTTCCTTATAGTTTGTATTGTGTTCTTAGCCAACAAGTACTTCAGATTCATTTTTAAAATCTGTGTGAGGGCCTCCCTGGTGGCGCAAGGGTTAAGCACCACACTATGAAGCAGTCTGCAGCCTCTGCAGCACGAGTTTGATCCTCGGCCACCTACGGAGCAACCCTATCTCGCCCACTGCTCTCCTCAGCAGTGTATTTCAGTCAGTCTGCCTGTTCTGTTCCCCACTCTGTCTCTGGTGAATCTTCTCACCGCCCCCCACCCCGCGTCTCTGGCCTGTACCCCAGTTCTTGTATGCATAAATAATCTTTAAAAAAAATAAAATCCATGTGACTTGCAATTGTGATAAGCTATCTAAACTTTTGCAGTATTTTCTGATGAAATCAGTGGTCTTTCCTAGTACCAGTAAGTCATTATAGATCCCCAATAATAAACCAAGAAAATGTGTCTCTTTCTCTTTTTTATAGTTTTTTTTTTTTTTAATAGAGGCATGTTTTATTTATTTATTTATTTGTTTGTTTGTTTTGTTTATACATGCACTGGGTACAGTCAGAAGCGCGGGAGGGTAAGAGAATTCACCAGAGCCAGAGCAGGGAGCAGAGCAGGCAGAAGGACCGAAGTACACTGCTGAGGGGAGCAGAGGGTGGCAGGAGAGGTCTGCGCGCCGTGTGGGACCCTCCTCCGATGGCCGGGGAGCAGCCAGGGATCGAACTGGCGCCGCAGAGACCGCGGCCAGCTTCGCAACCCAGTGCTCAACCACTGTGCCACCGGGGAGGCCCTCTTTTTTATAGTTTTTAATAACTTCTTACATTCAAATGAATGCTGAACTTTGGTTAACAGAAGAAAATCTATTAAGTGACACATGCTTATAAACTACTTTGATTTTAGTTATTAAATTAGAATTAATCTTTTAAGCTCTTATCTGTATTTCAAATGCTCAGAATAGTAGGGGAGTGACAATTAATGCTTACTCACTCTGTATGGGGGATGGACTTCTTAATGAAACAACTGCTGATCTCTTGATACATCTCTTACGTCTTTCCATAGAAAAGTAACTTGTTGGATGGGTGATTGCCATTGGTTTGTTTTGCTTGATTCTGGATAACTAATCAGTCAAAAAACTTTAAGTCATGGGGATCAGTCTCTTCTCTGCCCTATATCAGTAAAGGAGTTATCCTGACTGGACTTTATCTGGAACTTGCTGTCTCAATATTTGTACTGGCGAGGGGAAGGCATAAATTCTAACAAGCTCATTTGGCCTCCATAACTAATCTAAATTCTCCACTGACTTTATATCGATAAAGGTGATCTTTGACTTCTGTCTGATTTCTGAGTTCTCTCTGTTCTTTTGGATGGAAAAAAGCACAAAGCCATTAACATAACCTTTTCAAACCCAGTCATAGAAATAAAGACAAAGATCTCTTTCATAGATGACTGGTGAACATGAATAGTGAATACCAGTTACCTACAGTGATTCTTATGGTGGACTCCACTAAACACAGTTGGAAATCTCTAGATTCTATTCTCTTATAAATCTATCATGTTTCGCTTCCCATTTTCATTGCAGGATCTAAAATCATTTATTAATTTGGAGGGGTGGGTGTATGCAAAATCTGAAATGGTAGATAGTTTTCAGTCATTTATATTTCTCGTGTAAGCATAACACACATAGAAGTAGAGCATAATAAATACTTGTTTAATGTATACATCTTTGCATAAGATGTGTTATAAAATCAGTTTTCCTTTTTTTTTTTAAATTTTTTTGAATTAAGGCATGTTTCATTTATTTATTTGTTTGTTTGTTTGTTTTATACAAGCAGTGGATACAGTCAGAAGCGCGGGAGGGTGAGAGAATTCACCAGAGTCAGAGCAGGGAGCAGAGCAGGCAGAAGGACCGAAGCACACCGCTGAGGGGAGCAGCGGGCGGCAGGAGAGGTCTGCGAGCCATGTGGGACCCTCCTCCGGTGGCCAGGGAGCAGCCGGGGATCAAACCGGCGCCGCAGAGGCCGCGGGCAGCTTTACAACCCAGCGCTCAATAGCTGCGCCACTGGGGAGGCCCAGTTTTCCTTTTTTTTAATAATAAATTTTATTTTTATATTCCCCATACAATTGCAACCCCCTTATTTTGACCCCAATCCCTCCCCTCCCGCCCCCTAACCCCCATAGAGTGTCTCTGGTTCATAGTTTTTAAAATCAGTTTTTCTTTATGTGTACACTGTTTAGTGGAGGGTGCCTCAGCATATTTTATAGGAAAAAGCAAATCTGTTCTGAAATATTTGTGATGTAACCTAAAACTGGTGGAACAGAAATTCTTTTGGTTATAAATTTTCCTCTTATGCAGTTCTGAGTTTTTTCTTTATACTGATTGTGAAAACATCGCTAGAATATTTTGTCTTTTATTACTCATAAATACTAAGATACATAGATACTAACTTGAAATTAGCCTCTTGTTGTAATTATTCTTAGAGATATAGTCTAAACTCTTAATATATAGGTTGCCACTTTACCCAGTGATTAGTGGTCTGTGGTGAATTTAAAAATCATGTTCTGTTCAGTTTTGGGAATGGAACAGAGAACGGAATGGAAATGAGGATACCTAATTGACTTGATGATTGCCAAAAGAAAATTTTTGTGGCCATTGTAGTGATACAATACAAATAATTTGATTAAATGCCTGCTATTTAGTAAGCCTGTTCTCAGCTTTGTTATGTTTTCTATCAATAAACTACTTATTTCACAAACTGCTACTATATAGTCTTAGGAATATTTTTCTAAGTCAGGTGTTATTGGGTCTTTGTATAATAATGACATCAATTAACTCCATCTATAATTAAAAACAATTCTAAAGACTCTTGTATAGAGGTTACAGAGATGGAAGGGAAGGTGTGATGAAACTATATATTTCCAGAAACCTTTGTTTTCATCAAAATGTATGTGAAAGATGGATCTTATTGAATGTAAAAGTATGAGTACAGTGTTTTAAGTATCATCATAGTATATTTTATTAGCTAAATATTTGGGTTTTTGAGATACTGAAATTTTTTTATCTAACAGTATCATTAGAATTTAC
This sequence comes from Talpa occidentalis, assembly GCF_014898055.3. Classification (NCBI taxonomy): domain Eukaryota; kingdom Metazoa; phylum Chordata; class Mammalia; order Eulipotyphla; family Talpidae; genus Talpa; species Talpa occidentalis. The sequence continues at coordinate 67,669,189 of NW_023601433.1, read as the reverse complement.
TTTGAGCTTTAATGTAGACTTTGTGCCTCATTCCCATGCCCCTTAATAGTAAGTTAATGCAGTATTGCTGATTACTATCACTCAGCAACTGGAATCTTGTGTGTAATCAGACATGTTGCGTAGGCAAGGACCTACTACATTCCACATCTGGTTAGTAAAGATTATGTGTATAAAACACTGTTTCATTATTAGACAAATACCCATAAAGTGTAACTACATAGCTAATAGAATTTGAATTAAATATTAAAGGTTAAGAGTCTAAAAGCAAGTATTAAATAAAGGATATGTTAACAGTATAAGCAGTGTAAAATGGAAAAGAAGCCATATTAAAATGCCACTGAAATCAAACTCGAATTCTAAAAGGGAATCATTTCCTTGGTAAAATAAATTCTGGAATACATATAATTCCTGGTTATAGAAGGCTCAAGAGTTTTAAAAGCTGCAAGAGATATGACTGTGGTATGTACAGTGAGTAGAAAGATCATTGTTATATACTGAGGAGATGTGAATGAACTGTAGAGAAACCTTAAATTCTATATAGATGCCCACTAAAGAGACTACAGACTTCTTGTTCCTTACCAATCCTTAAGGATTTTATTTATACCATTAAAATGGATCAGATTAAGGAAGCTATCCCATGACCAATTGAATTTCTATACTACCAAGAAGACTCTTAGTGGAATAAAAATTAAAATATTAAGTCATTTTCAATTACTCAACTTTTAGTTAACAGATAAAAGATTAGTATTTAGGTTCTTTTCTGACTATGCAGTGTTTCGTGTTGGTCATTAAATATGATTTGTGGAAGTTAACATATGTATGTATAATGTAGGATGACTGAAAATTATGATTTTACTTTTAGGTAATTATATCTTACAGTATTTTTGCATGTACTTTTAATCTATAGTAAGAAATAGGCCTCCTATGTTTAAATAAAGCATTCATTTTGGACATTTGAGAAAGTTCAATAATTGCCATGCTGTGAATAATAGCTATATGAAATTAGTGTAAGACTTTATCACACCTTTGAAAGTACATGTTTAATTTAGAGTAAATTAGACTGATTATGAAAGTAGTTATTGTAGAAAGCTGCACACATTTTCAGCAATGCTGGTATCTTTCAAAATACTGTTGAATTTTCTCATTTTGAATTGTCTTCAAACCTTTGCCATATTCTGCAGCTTATCCTTCATACTAGTAAATCTTTAAGGTAGATTTGATTTTTTACTTATAGCTAGTTGTTTGTAGCTAAATTTGGTGGCTAAATTGAGTTAGTAAGCATGGGTAAATACAATTTTAGATTACTAAAGAGGTCTGAATATGTGTCATAAGCTGATTTGAGGACTGTTCTCAAGAAAGAGTTTCAGAGGAATGTTGACCAATATGAACATGAAGTAAATCTATACCTTTTACAAAGTAACAAATGTATCCAAGTAAATCACTCTTGGTGTACTTAATTGTGGGCAGCAAATTTTAGATTTTTTTGCCTGCAGGAGAAACATATAAATAAAAATTATCTTAATGTTTGAGAGGTGGAACAATGTTGAGCTATAAGAAAATATTCCAATTTTCTTTCTGCTTTCAATATTTTGCTTTTTATTTTTTTAAAGATTTATTTATTTATACAAATACCAGGGTACAGGCCAGATGTGCGGGAGGGTGAGAGGATTCACCAGAGACAGAGTGGGGAACAGAACAGGCAGACTGACTGAAATACACTGCTGAGGGGAGCAGCAGGGGGAGACAGGAGAGGTCTGCCGCGCCATGTGGGTTGCTCCAAGGCTGGTGGGGGTCAAACCAGGACTGTAGAGGCTGTGGACGGCTTCACAGCATTGCGCTCAACCGCCTGCACAACCAGGGAGGCCTTGCTTTTAATATTTTAAAAAATAAGTTTTCATTATATAATTTTCCTATACTAAAACTAGCTAAAGCAGAGTAACAAAGGAACCACAATATGTGTCAGTGATAGTTAGTAGCTAAGAATACCATAGAAGGAGACAGTAGGAAAAACACAGGGAGAGGGAAATGTATACAGAAAAATACATAAATACAAATATAAATGGTAATGGAGCAATATCTCCATCTTGTGGCCTTCTTTGGCCATTGCTTTTAACAGTGTTGAGAGGTTGTATTTTCACAACTGTAGGCATAAGTAAGAATAAAATGTGAATCAAGTGAAAATAAAATATGGGTCAGAGATTTTTGCTGTGTTTTATCAACTGTTAAGACCAGGCTTCCCAGTCAGTGTGCTACAAGCAAGTGTGCTGAAATAGTGAGCTCTTCCCTTGCACAGTCTTAACAGTTTCCTTCAGTGTGTCTTACAAATACAATTTTCTATGAAATGCCACAATATGAAAGAGTTTGGAAAAAGCACTGTGATGGCATGTACCTCTGATGTTTTTCCTCTTGTGGTAAATTTATAAGCCAATATGTAAACACACAGTCACATACACAATTGTTCCGTGAAATTAGTCTTATCAAAATCTTTTAAATACTAAAGATCTTTATTTAGCTCTCATAGCAGCAAAAGCATTTAAATGATCTGTGAGGGAATCTAGATATAAAAGGAGTCAAAAAGTCTGATGAATTAGTGTCCTTCAATTACTTAAAATGACCGTTAAACATTGCCATAGTTTGCAATAACTCAGTACTTTGTTGAAGAACATTTTCATGATCTACAATTCTGTGTATGAAGAGGATACAAATGACTTTGCAGTTTGTAAATGTGCAAATTCTGAGCAGCCTGAAGTAATACTTTGGGACAGTAGATTTTAAATTAAAACCTTAAAATTTTGACAGATACTTAAGATTTTTGACAGATGACAGATTTGATCCCTTACAGTACACTGTGTGTTCTCATTCTCTTTCTCTCTCTCTCTCTCCATATATATTATATATATATATATATATATATACACACATATATATATGCAAGCCATATGTATATGTAATGAAAGATTTTTTTGTGGTCACATTTTAAAAAGTAAAAATGAAACAAGTGAAATTAATTTTGTTAATATATTTTATTTAATCCAGTATGTCAACAATATTCAACATGTAATCATATTTTTAAAATATTGATGAGACTTCATATTTTAGTATTTTTTTTTTAAGATTTATTTATTTATTTATACAAGCACTGGGTACAGTCAGAAGTGCGGGAGGGTGAGAAAATTCGCCAGAGCCAGAGCGGGGAACAGAACAGGCAGACTGACGAAACATACTGCTGAGGGGAGCAGCGGGTGCGGCAGGAGAGGTCTGCGCCCCATGTGGGACCCTCGCCAGCCAGCCGGGATGAACCGGCGCTGCAGAGGCTGCGGGCAGCCTTGCAGCCCAGCACTCAACCGCTGCGCCACCAGGAGAGGCCCCACATTCTAGTATTTGTGCTAAGTCTTCAAATCTATGCATTTTATATTTCTACTTCTAGCACACTTCAATTCAGGTACTAAATTTTGTTGAAATGTTTGATCCATATTGGGATTTCATAAAACATACAACTAACAAGTATATTCATATACGCAAATCTTCCAAGCATGCTTTATAAAGTTTTTCAGAATCAAGTACATTTTTTAAAATTATATATAAATTATTCAAATAAAATTAAAAAGTTGGTTTCTCAGTTGCAGTATCACATATTGAGTGCTCAAATATTGCTAATGGTTACCACATTGTATAACACAGCCTTAGAGAATTATTATTAAGATATATCTAAATATTTTTTGGATGAAATCACTGATTGTTTCCATTTTATCAGAAACATAGTTTGTAGTTTTCAAAAACTTTTCTGTAAATTCAGTGTAGTTTCTGTTGTTTTTAGTTGTTGCAATTGTGCTAGGTATCACTTTCCTATTTAGCTTTCTGTACATTTTGTCCATTCTCCTCTTAGTCCTGTAAAGGCAATTATTCTTATGTAGTTCATGCTGCTCTGCTCAGGACAGTGATTCTGGAGTTCCATGTCTGCTGGCTAAGTGTGTATGCAGGTGGTCAGTCTAATTCAAATTGGTCATTTACTTTTGCTGAATTTCTGTATATTTTATAATTTTTAAAGTGTTACTAGCTTAATATATTAGGTTTTAATAATGCTTTGGCCAAGAAATCGCCAGTGTTCCTATTTGAAAAATTGCATATAGGTGGTTAGACTATGAAGGAAATAATTTATCTTTTGTAAATAAAATGTTATATTCTGTAGGTGTAATTTTAATTTTCAGGCTCAACTTAGCTGGAAGTTTCTTTCTCCTTTATTCACCCTGCCCTAGGGGCTTTACAGTTGGCTTAATTCTTCCTTTTCCTGAGCTACCAGACAAGAGCTAGGTCTTATATAGGCAGCTTAGGGCTCCCTCCTGAGGTTATATTGGAGCCATTGCAGATCCAGAAACCAAGACTGCACATCTCTTAGGCTTGTTGGTCTCAGCTGTGGAGCAGAGACAATGGCCTGTTCACGTTTCAGAGATATAGTGTCTTATCTTAGTTAAGGCAGTGACCTTCTCACTTGTTGCATGTTTTCCCCACAGGTCCCACTGCAAGCCTGTTTTTAAGCATTGAACCTGACTGATCTCGACCTTTTGTAGAACACATTTAGCCCTCATTTCTCTGTGGGAGTTAAACTTCTCATTTTTTTCTGCCTACTTGTAGGTATGAAACCTAGTAGACTTATTACTTAAGTTCTGTGTCTACAAGTTTCCATTTGTTTTTGTCTACAGAAATGCTTAACTAGTTTTTGAGTATGACTATATGTTTATGATTTTCTGTCTTTAAATTGTATCATTGCTACATAGTTGGGATGGAGTTTGGAGGAAGCTCAAGTACTTGCAGTGCTATTTTAACCCTGGAGCACTTTTTAAAGCTGCATTTCTTTTATAATAATTATTATTTTAATACTCATTTTCTTATTTTTTTAAAAAAATTTATTTATTTATGCATATAAGAGCTGGGGTACAGGCCAGAGATGTGGGGGGTGAGAGTATTCACCAGAGACAGAGTAGGGAACAGAACAGGCAGACTGACTGAAACACACTGCTGAGGGGAGCAGCGAGCGAGACAGGAGAGGTCTGCTGCGCCATGTGGGTTGCTCCTTGGCCAGCCTGGGATCGAACTCGTGCTGCAGAGGCTGTGGATTGCTTCATAGTGCGGTGTTTAACCCCTTGCGCCACTAGGGAGGCCCTCATTTTCTTATGAAAAACTTTTTATCCATTACCACCCAGCAGTAGTAAGTTCTATTATCCATGGTAATATATACTTAAGCATTGAAAGGGAAAGTAGATCATTCAGTTCTTTTACCTTCCTGGCCACATTTCTGGTTTTTACCCAAGTCTGAGCATAAAAACAAGTAAGTAGCATTTCTAAAGTAGATGGGTTCCACAAATTTGGCATATAGTAATCAGTAGATTTATTACTTCAGAATGACATGTGACCCTGTTGTTATTGGAGATGTCCAGAGGAGAGTCCTGAACTCCATCTTGAACCTAGTTAGGAAAATATACTAGATAGGGAGGTAGATACTGAAATTTAGATACACGTCAGGGAGAAAAAAAAAAAAAACACTTTTGGAGGAGATGAATGATCCTAAAGTTAAATAATTTGCAGGTAATTTCATCTTGGCTCTTTGTAAATATATGCCCCTTACAAACCTTTTAAAAATTACTTTCTTTTTCTAAGCCTAATCATTATGTTCTCTTATATTTAGTTTTCAAAGATTCACATACCAAAATAATAGAGCAATGAGGGTTAGCCTCACTGAAACTGTTTTAATAATCAACTTGACAAGCAATGCGAAAATGATAGAATTTAGATATTAACTTCATGGAATCAAGTGATCTTTAAAGTTTCACTAAGTTTGTAAGTATACATTTGGAATGTACTTTAAATGATTTATTTTTAGGAAAAAAGTATACAATCCAATTTTACAAGAAATGATAAAGGATCCTTTCATTCTGAATTCATAGTATTTAAATATCGGTTTATATACAGTTTGAGGAAACATTTTATAATTATTATATACCTTTAATGTTGAGTTGTTAATCTAAGGGGAACCTTTAAGATATCAACATGAAGGAGAACAATGGAGTAATGATATTTTTTTTTAAATTCATTTATTTAGTCATACAATACAACAACTGGGTTACAGGCCAGAGGTGTGGGGGGTGAGAGGATTCACCAGAGACAGAATGGGGAGCAGAACAGGCAGACTGACTGAAACACACTGCCGAGGGGAGCAGCGGGTGAGTCAGGAGAGGTCTGCTGCGCCATATGGGTAGCTACCTGGCCAGTGGGATCGAACTCGTGCTTCAGTGGCTAAGGGCAGATTCATAGGTTGCATCTTAACCCTCTGCACCATCAGGGAGGCCCAGGAGTAATGATATTTTAAGACATTTCACTTACAATCTTCTTGCCTTTGTAAGGTGAAAAATAATACTCTTATCTCTGTAGCAGTTCTCTACCATAAAATTTCTAACCTTTGCTTTTTGGGGGACAGACTAGAATATGCTTGGTTATCTGGATTGTTATGAAAAGTTCTGAAAACAAAGCATGTTTCTCATATTTGTTAATTCATTAGTTCTTTTTTATAACTATTAATAATAGTAAGAATTGGAAACAATCAAATTCTAGTAGTAGAAGAATATTTGAATAAATTGTGACATTCTTGGTATGATATGTAATCATTAATAACAATATATGTGAAAAATACATAGCAACATGAAAAATACCTGTAATTTAAGTGGAAAAGGCAAATATTGAGTAGTATTGACATTTGATTATAATTCTGGAGAAATTATATAGATGTCCAAGGGCAACAATAACATGGGCTCATAAGAACTGAATTGTGGGATTCATGAAATCATTTCATTTAGGGGTCAATATTTCATTTTGAATTATGTTAATATTACTAGTATATACCCATGTAAATCCTACTATTTTGGAAAGAAGAATGTTGTTTAATTAAATTGTAATTGGATAAACTAAATAACATGTTTTCATATTTATGAGATAGGCTTCATGAATATTTTAAAGTTAACTTTGGACAATACACTTGGAAAATATGGTGGGAAAATGTTTCCCTATGACATTCAAAAAACAATGTAGTATTTCATACATCTCAGATCAACTTATCAACAGAGGATGTTTGATTACCCATACAACTACATTATTAGGTGGCCACAATGCTCATGTTGTATGCAAAATGGCAAACCCTGCAGTAGCGGAGTGCATAGCCACTTCCACTGGTGGTGCCAGAGTGCAAAACAGTTACAGGAGGGTTCAAATTTGGAGGACACATCTCCAGAACTACTATGGGGGGTTGGGGTGCTGGGGGAGGGAGAACCCATGCCCTCCCTTCCCAAAACTAGAGGCAAGTACCCAAAGACAGATGAATGGATAAAGGAGATGTTGTATATATACAAGATGGAATAATACTCAGCTATAAAAAAAGAAAGAAACTCTTTGACACTTGCAACAATATGGATGAAACTGGAGAGGATTATGCTAACTGAAATAAGTCAGAAGGAGAAAGACAAAAACTGGATCATCTGTGGAATATAGAGAAAACAAAGGAACAGACAAAACTAAAGCAGAACTAATCCTTGAAATATTACTGCAGAATTGAGGCTACTAGAGAAGGAAGGTTGATGTGGGGAACAAAGGTAGGATGGGGCCCAGTGGTCTGTGGTGGGAGGCTGAGAGTGCAGTGTGCTAACATACATCCAAAGAGATGTGAACCTATTCCCCTACAGTATTGTAAACCAAAGTGACCACAATTAAACAAAATTATAAAATAATTTGTAATAGTAATTTCAATGACTCAGAAGCAATTTCACCATAATTTCAAACTTTAGTCACTTGAGAAATTAATAACCTGGCCTCCCCAGTGGTGCAGCTGTTGAGTGCTGGGTTGCGAAGCTGCCAGCAGCCTTTGCAGCGCCGGTTCAATCCCCGGCTGTTCCCCGGCCACCGGAGGAGGGTCCCACATGGCGCGCAGACCTCTCCTGCCACCCTCTGCTCCCCTCAGCAGTGTACTTCGGTCCTTCTGCCTGTTCTGTTCCCGCTCTGGCTCTGGTGAATTCTCTCACCCTCCCACGCTTCTGACTATACCCAGTGCTTGTATAAATAAATAAAAATAAATCTTTAAAAAAAAATTAATAACCTGAGTAAGATGAAGAAGCTTTATGGTCTTTGTTGAATAAAGGTGGCTATAAATATACTTGCACCAAATTATGGATATAATTCAGCATTCCGATAAATAAACACCACAGTATCCTGGCCAAGAAAGACAACTAATAGGTCTTTAAGATGAGACCACAGGGCCTTCCCTGGTGGCGTAGCAGTTGAGTGCTGGGCTGCGAAGCTGCCCGCAGACTCTGCAACGCCAATTCTATCCCCGGCCCCCAGCAAGGGTCCCACATGGCCCGCAGACCTCTCCTGCCGTGCCCACTGCTCCCCTCAGCAGTGTATTTCTTCAGTCTGCCTGTTCTGTTCCCCGCTCTGGTGAATTCTCTAACCCTCCTGCGCTTCTGACTGTACCCAGTGCTTGTATAAATAAATAAATAAATCTTAAAAAAAAAAAGAGAGAGACCACAGTTTGGTGTCTCTGAACTTTGTATTATTCCTATGAATGCTTGTAGATATAGTGAACAGCCAGCTATGGTATAGGCTTTTGTAATTTCTTAAGTCTTCATAGTGCTTATAGTGTAGAAGTGTGCTGCCCAGTATTGTAGCCCTAACCACATATGACTGTAGAATACATGAAATATGGCTAGACTAAGTACTTGAATTTTACATTTTATTTAATATTTAATTAACTTACAGAACAGATTTAAACCTGAAGGAGTATAAAATATTTTCTCATTAAAAACACCTTTATGTGTAGAACTTATTTCACTAACAATCAAATTTAATTTATGGATTAAGATGTGCTATAAGTGTAAAGTGTACACTGGATTTTGACTATTTAGTATGAAAAAATAATGTATATCAATTTTAATACTGGTTACATATGGAAGGATAATATTTTTAACATATTTAAATATTTTTATTAATATTAATTTTACATGTTTTTACTTTTTAAAACATTGCTACTAGAGAATGTAAAGTTAGACATGGCTTACAGTATGTTTTGGGGGGATCACCAATTTAGTGCAGGTATTTGAAAACTGTGACCTGCCAGTAGTTTTAAACTACTGGTTTAGACCATTGGACTCCAAACTGGGGGAACAGGTGCTTATATTGATTGCTCAGGAACATAAAATATAACTGTTGGGTTCAGGAAGAAGTGTGAAAGCCTCTATTTGTTTATATTCATTTCATCCCCTAAAATTTTATATTTTTGTATGTGTTTTATAGTATACCATGATATATATTAGTATAGTAATTGACTACAAGCAAGTTAATGAATAGACATGTCTAATTAAAATGTAAATACAAAAATTAAAACTTTCCTGATAGGTCATGAGGTCATCTTATCAAAAATACTTGGTTTGTAGCTATCACTGCTCCTTTCTTCTGTTGCTTACCATTGGCCCCATTTTTGTTGCTGCTTTTAATTGCTCATGCTGGTGTTGTTATGGAAGAAAAAAGTACCAGGGGGACCTAGAACAGATTTAGAAAAAGGCAGACTGCTGCCTCTTTCTCTAACATAGCCTTAAAAGTTAATAAATAGCTTATATTACAAGATTAAAGGCATAATTCTCCAGGGTTGTTTTTTGGTTGGGGTTTTTTGTTTGTTTTGTTGGTTTTTGTTTTTTTTGTTTTTTTTTTTTGGTGTTTGTTTGTTTTTGTCTTTTGTTACTCATTAGGAAGACTCAGGAAAATCTCAAACTGGGAAAGGTTCCTTGTTCCTAAAAAGGCAGTAACCTTTTAAGACAGTTTTTAACCTTTGTTGACTTAGGAAATACAGATTGCATGCCTTTAAACCTGCCTCAAACAATTTTGTGACATTTTCCCAGTATTTGACTAGCATTTGTACAATTATTGTTATTAAGATTCCATGTTATTCATTTGACAAGGAATTTTAGCTGATGGGAATAATATTGGTAGCTTCAGGAACTGTATGTAGTAGGGAAATTAGGGTATTAGGATTAATGAGTAACAGTTTATGTGGATGGCCTTAATACTATAAGCAAATATATAATTTTATTGGCTCACCTACCTTATAGAAGCCAGGCCTTTCATGTATGTCACCATTTCACAGCATTGGTCATTACCAGATATTTGCATTCCTAGTTGTGTGATGCTTTTCTAAGTTTTATAGAATGTGAGGAAGATGTGATCCTTGCTCTCAAATATAGTTTAAAAGAAAGATGCATAACTATTTGGGGATTAGAAAAATTAATACAATTTCCAGCAGATCTATTTCTGTCTTTTAAAAAATATATAGCCCTTCAAGGTACAATTTCTCTTTAGAGTAGTAAATTATAATTATAGATATAGGGACCTCTCGTGGCACAAGGGGGTAAGCACCACACTATGAAGCAATCCACAGCCTCTGCAGCTGGCCAGGGAGCAACCCACATGGCGCAGCAGACCTCTCCTGTCTCACCCACTGCTCCCCTCAGCAGTGTATTTTAGTCAATCTGCCTGTTGGTGTTCCCCGCTCTGTCTCTGGTGAATCCTATCAGCCCCCTGCATCTCTGGCCTGTACCCCAGCTCTTGTATGCATAAATAAATTTAAAAAATATAGATATAACTGTTTATACAGCATTTGGTTGATTTACAGATCTCTTCAATGCATATTAGGATTTTCCTATTATATCTTTGCCCATTTAATGTCACTCTTTCCCTTACTTCTCCCTAATTTATCTAGAAAAAACTTGAGGTGACTCTAACTTTAAAAAAAAAAATTATCGGGCCTCCCCGGTGGCGCAGCGGTTGAGCGCTGGGTTGCAAAGCTGCCCGCGGCCTCTGCGGCGCCGGTTCGATCCCCGGCTGCTCCCCGGCCACCGGAGGAGGGTCCCACATGGCGCGCAGACCTCTCCTGCCGCCCGCTGCTCCCCTCAGCAGTGTACTTCGGTTCTTCTGCCTGCTCTGTTCTCCGCTCTGGCTCTGGTGAATTCTCTCACCCTCCCGCGCTTCTGACTGTACCCAGTGCATGTATAAACAAAAACAAAACAAATAAAGAAAGAAAGAAAGAAAACATGCCTCTATATAAAAAAAAAAAAAAAAAAGTTAAAAAAAAAAAATTATCCTTTAGACCAAAAAACTTGAGTGGTAATCAATTTATAGTTTCTGGTCCTTTATGAAGGACCTGTATAGTTTGAGTTTCTGGATAACCTCTCTTCCTTTGAAAGTGTTCCTTATTAAAACCAGATGGAGGTTAGCAAAGAAGGTATTCAGAACATTAAGTAAAATGGATGTGCTTCATGGAATTTGCAGAATTCATCAATACATGTAACAATGATTTATAATTGCATTTGGTCCTAACACATATCAGTATAGATCTAACAGGAACAGTAAGTAAGATAGCTAGTATGAAACACTAAGGTGAAAGGGTTAATTGGCCTTGCACAGTTCAATTTGCCACTCTAGTGGCACTTTCTGTTGTCTGTGTAAACAGAGTTGCTAAGTACTTTCCCACTAAGCTGCCACTCTTTTATTTATACAGTTGAACCACCAATGAGGAATGGATCAGTTTACCAGTTGTTAGACCTTTTCTTTCTGCCTTTTCAGCCACTTCATGCTGCCCTCCCCAGCTGTTGCTACATGCTTCTCTAATCTTTTTCCTTAGTCTTTATGATTTTGGTCTTTTTTTTTTTTTTTTTTTGTCAGCTCCCTTTTTCTCTTATTGACTCAAGTATGTCGTTATATATACCTGGTTCTACTCATCAATACCTCATTCTTCTTGACCTCTACTCCTAATCATTCATTCTACTCCTGTTTCTATCTCAAAACTTGCTGCAACTCTCCCAAAAATCTTTTCCAAGTACAATTGAAGTATTCTTTTAAAATTTTTTAAAAACATTTATATTTTCTATAGTAAGATTGAAAAATCTCTCATTTTAATTTTCTTAACTAGTGAGATTGAATCTAATTTCCTTATTTTAAAATGACAACTGTTCAGACCTATCTAGTTGGTAAACTTCTTGCAAATTATATTTCAAAACTTTCATCTCCACTATCTTTGCTGATTTTTTTGCTTTGAACTAATATTGAGAACTTTATTTTTTAATGTATAAGTATTATTTTATTTATAACTTGTTTATTATATCCCTCAAAGGATTCTGATGCATTTTTAAAATGTATTTCTCATTGAGTTACCATTATTTTTCATCCTTGTTCATTTTTTTCACAATAAGGAATTTCCCCCCCTCAGGTGTGGACACCATAGTTATCCTACTACCAAATCACCCATAATCCTCCACCATAGACCGTTGTAACACTTTTTTTTTTTGAAGTAGTGAGATAAATTTGTTAACCATACCAAATTGTTACATTCAGTATGTAACCTTGGGTACAAAAGCATATTTGAGGAATACAGATACTCTTCAGCATGTGGTTTTAGATTCATTTCAACAAAATTTCCTCTATTGCTCCTGTGTCTTCTGTTATGAAAGAGAAGATGAGTTGTAGCCAAGTGCTAGGAAATATTTTATCCTTTTGTTAGGACTGCTAAGGACTGATAGAATCTTAGTATTGAACAGAATGTTAGAAAACAGATTTGGTTTAATTGTGGTAGGTTTTTAGGAGTTAAAAGAGTATTCCAGTATCATCTCTAGGTTTTCTTTCAACTCAAATTCTTCAAGGTTGGGTCCAGAGTTTTGGGAGTCTCTGCAAGCAGGGATGGTAGCTGCCTTATTATCACTTAATACTGCTATAACATCATCTGTGATACAGCAATAATTTTAAGATGCATCCTGAATTTAAAGAGCTTAAGATGTGGGGAAATTTTATTTTAAAGCATAGTGACTAAGTGCTCAGAGCTGGATTACTCTAATACCCACTAATTATATGATATTGGGTAAATAGCATGAACTCTAAAACTTAGTGTTCTCATCTATAAGGTAAGCAGCCCTTACCTTGAAGGTGGCTGTGAAGTTTCAGTATGATAATATATCTAAAATATACTACCTAATAAATGATATCTAATACTTTATCTTAGTTTTTATGAGGATATACTTTTATTAAACTCCTTATATATTTTGCTTATATATTTTACCTCATATATTTTACTTATGTGGGAAATAGAAAGTTATGCAGAGGAAAAAATGCTGAGAAATTAAGATTGCAGTAGGTGAGTGGAAATTCTAGAAAAATTTTCTTACTGAACTTTAATTATTGGTACAACATAAAGCTACTCAGATATGCATTTATAGTTAAAAGATATCATTGTATATAATGAGTCATTTAGGAAACCTGATACTAAATTATTTCTTTACTTTGGAAAGTAATTGATTTTAAGTTGTAGATTTTGAAATGATACATCTTATAGCCATTATAAGAATTAAAGATTAAACCCATTGTCATATTTTAATTGTTTTTTAATCTGTGGTTAAGTATTGCTTTTTAATCTGTGAATTATTGCCACTGCACAGTTTGAAAGAGTAGGCAGTGCATGTGATTTGTAACTGCACTTGAATGATCCTCTCACTTGAAACAATTAAAATACTGAATCCAAGATGAGGGGGAAAGATTAAATGCAATGTTCAGCTGGCATATTCTTTAGAGCTTGAAAATTTACCTATCTCAACCTGGTGCTGGATGGAGAGGCAAAAACATCTCTCCAGAGATTTTGTTACCATAAGTGAATCTTCAATGCAAATTGGCTCAGGAGTATTTTGTGTTAGATTTCCTTGATCACAGGTGAATATACAGCTTATGACTCTCAAGCTAGAAATTATATTTGCTAACTTCCTTTGAAAGTTGGGTGTGGCCAGGGCCAAGGTCCAGGCAATGAATTCTGAACAAACTCACGTGTGACCCTTCTGTGTCTTGCCTTAAGAAGGAGTGCCTACGTTCTGCCCTCTGCCCAATGGCCCCATCTTGTCTAGTGATAGTTGATTAAAACTCAAATCAACAGAACTTAGACACAAAGATTGAATTATGTGTTCAGCTGCCCCTCGAGTTATACACTGCTAATTTCTAGGCCATTATAGGAAAAGGGAATAGTCTTCTCTTATTTAAAAAAAGGGGAACAGTCTTCTCTTATTCTTATTTCTCTTGTCTATTTGTTAGAATCTTGATACAGGAGCTTAGCCTATTTCCTAGCTAATGCCCTTTAACGAACAGCCAAATAGATTTGAATAGATTTCGTTTATTCATACTTCAATAAGTGAAAAAGGAAACAAAAATTCAAGGAGTAAATAAAAAGAACTGAAACTAACTGGAGAAATGGTTGCTTCCGGAGCTGGGACTGGGAAGATAGAAGATAAACCTGAAAAACTGATGCATAGAAGTGCTTAAAATATAAGACTGGAATACTGTTCAGTGGTTTTAAAAAGCTGATACATGTAACAACATGGATGAATGCCACAAACTATGCCAAGTGACTGCACATAAGACTACATACTGAATTATTTCATTCATATGAAATTTCTTAAAAAGTTAAATTAGGACCTCCCTGAATGGTGCAAGGGATTAAGTCTCAGCACTATGAAACTGTCCACAGCCACTGCCGCGAGTTTGATCCCCAGCCAGAGAGCCAACCCACATGTCGCAGCAGACCTCTCCTGTCTCACCCACTGCTCCCCTCAGTGGTGTACTTGGGTCAGTCTGTCCTGTTCCCCACTGTCTCTGGTGAGTCCTTTCATTCCCCCTCCCCCATGCACCTCTGGCATACACCCCAGCTCTTGTATGCATAAATAAATAAAAAGATCTTTTAAAAGTTGAAATTAAAGAGAGAGTAAATTAGTGTTTCATTTGGTTGAGGGCTGGGCAGCGATTAATTGTAAATGGACATGAAAGAAATTCGGGGCTGATACTATTCTAAAACCGGATTGTGGTGAAGGTTACACAATTGGATAAATATACTAATGTGCTATTGAATTGTGCACTAAAAATCGGGGCATTGTGTATGTGGATTATACCTCAGTAAGGCTGTAAAATTATTTGGGAGATAATATAAAAAACATTGGAGGGGGCATGGCAAAAGCTAAACTCAACATAGCCCTCCCCCCAAAAAAAAGGTCAGTAATAAGGTAGCAGACTCTAATTGTAGCCCAGATTGATAGATTTTTGGAGTAAAATTACAGCCCTCTCCATTTTTGAGGAAGGATTAAGAAGTGGAAAGTCTCAATAATTAATAGTTTTATATTGGTGATTGGAATAATTTCCAACGATTTACCTACCATTACTATATATGCCTGACACTATTTTAAGAAGATAATATTGAACAAAATAAACTACCCTTATGATGCTTATGTTCTAGTGGGTGTGAATGACAATAAACATGTGAATATACCAAATACCTATACTTGAGATATATAAACAATAGCAGATAATTAAAGCTGTAGAAGAAAATTTATCAGAGAAGAGAGAGAGGTAGTGCTTCTTTGGAGAAATATTAATTTGATGCCTTTGCCCAATTTAAATAAAAGGATTGTCTGTCTTATTTATTGTTGAGTTGTTTTATTGTTGAATTGTAGGTATTATGCATATATATCCCTTATCAGATCTGTGATTTGCAGATGTTTTTCCCCTTCTGTGGTTGTCTTTTCATAGTGTCCTTCTAATACTGTCCTTTGATTTGCTTTGTTTTCTGTATGTTTTTTTGATCCTCAATTTCTCCATTATTGCTTGTCTTTATATTTTGTCAAGTTTGTTGTATACCATTTCTATCTTTTGGACTGTTTCTTAGTGGTTATATCGCTATTATAAGTTTAAGATACTTAATCTAATTACCAAGATAACTACTAAGGACTTTGACTTTTTATATGAGTAAAATGGAAAGATGCTAAAGATTTTTGACTGGATCTGTTTTTTATTTTGGTTTTGCTGCTGTTTTGGGTTTGCTGTTTGCTGAAAACAGACTGTTGAAGGAAAGGGCCCGGCAAGTGTTCAAATTGGGAGATGTGTTAGGTTTTATAATGATCCAAGGGGAAAATGATGGTAGCTTGAACCATGGTAGTAATTATGGAGGTATTAGTGTTCAGGTTCAGCGTGTGCTTTGGATGACAAAGCCATCAAGATTCACTAATGAAGTGGATGAAAACTATGAGGGAAAGAGGAGACAAGAGTAACTCCAGAATTTTTTGGAAGTTGGAATTTTATTTGGATTTAGAATTCCAAATTTTAAGAGACCTTTATTAATAGAATTCCTCTTCAATTTTTTAAAAGATATTTTCCACATATCTAAAGGATGGGATACATTCATATGTTGGATTTGTTTTGTTTTCCATTAAACTCTGAGAATATGTAATGGGGTTAATATATAATGGTCCATTCTTCTACCTTCTGTGTATACAGTACTGAAAAAAACTGGCCTATTGAGAGTGCCAGTCATTAAATACTGCAAGAGAGAAACTTGGCAAAAGAAGAAAGGAAGTTATATTTATGCTGGCCTCTTTCTTTTAGAAAGAACTTCAAAAACAAAATCTCTATGCAAAAAATAATAATTTTGATACTAAATTTGATATTTAAATATAAGAAATAAAGCTTATCTCCTCTAGTGATATGAAATGCCTAAAAAAGCAAATCTATACAGATGGGCATGAGAGATTTTTGGAATGATGAAACTATTTTAAGCTAAATTTTGATGACATTGCACAACTCTATAAATGTATTAAAGTATCATTTTATAAGTATTAAAATATTAACCAGAATGATCAAGGAATGAGAGTTTTATTTTCTTAAAACTGAAAAATATAAGCCCTAAAAGACACCTGATTTAAGTGTAGAATGACTTTTGTAATAGCACCTTCTTAGAGGATTCTTGAGTCTATTCAATACATGAGAAATACTTAGAATACTACCTGGCATATATTAAGAACTCAATAAATACATTGGCTGCTGTGGCTTTGTTGTTGGTTTAGCATAATAATTCATACATATAATCAAAACTACAAGCTTTTCAGTGTCTCTGATTTATCATTTCCCAGTAAAAATTAATCAAAGAATAAAGTCAGATTCTGAAATTTTTATGTTACTAATATGTTAAAAAAAAAATGGTTCAGTATATATGTTAGCCAATGGAGGAGTTTCTAAACATGATTCTAAGACTAAGTTAACTATATTCCTACATGCTATTTCATACACAATTTTTTTTAGTATTTTAAAATTATGTCAAATGGCATTCTAATGCTCTTATAGAGCAACGTCCCTTGAATTGAGACATTATTTCATTGGCCTTTTCCTCTGGGTGCTGTAATTGTATTTTTTGAAAGGACTTTCTTTGAAAGTCCTAACTCCTGTAATGTAATTTAAGTAGTATGTGTTCATAAAAAAAGATACTAAATTTTTTCTATTTGGATGCCTGACTTGCACCCTCATTTTATCATTTTTTTCTTTTCTTTTCCCCATTAAAAAAAAATCCTTATTCTGATCTTTCCTCGTCAATAGGCTGTTGAAGACATTTTTGGGAAACATTGCTATGTTTACATTCTCAGTATACAATGAGTGTTCAATTTATTTAAATCTAGGTTATTTTTCAAGGTAATAAATAATACTTAAGTAACATCATAGTTTTATTTCTTCTATTAATAGCTGTGGTAATATAGTATAGAATTCACTAATCTTACTAATTTTTCATGTTTTTCTGTCCCTTACTGGATATGCTTATTTTTGAATTTTTGAACTGTCTTCGTATGAAATATATCATCAAATTAAATAATTATTTAATTCAAAGTATTCTTGTATATTTTGCAAATCCAAAAATACCAAGAGTTTCAGATTTATAGACAACATATAGTCCCACTATTTTTAGAAACAAATGACTAATTTTTCCATTATGTGACTAATAAGTGGCATAATTTGAAAAAGCCACAAATCCATTTCTTGAACCAAAAAGGAGGATATGGTATAGAATGTATCCATTTCTTTCTCTTTCTTTTATTCTTCATTTTTATTTTTTAAGTTCAGTTTTAGTTTGCTACCACTTGATGGCAGTGATGGAGCTAGAGCTACCCTAAGAAGGTTAGGGCAAGAGCTCATTATGAATAACAAAAGGGTAGATACAAAAGAAATTTCTGACATTTTAATATTATTCACATTTCTAGGTGATATTACTTATATTGCAAGTGACAGAAATAGGTGAGAAAGCCTCTAGATGGAGCTTCAGTACTTTCTAAGGGAGAACATTTACTATATCTTTCCAAATATATGTTGTATGTAATATATTGACTCCAGAATGAATTTTTTAAAATAATATTTAAAAAGTGAATATGTATCAATTATAATTAGGTAAATTATCAAGTCCACTAATTTGAAAAATGGTTAAGAATCCTAAATTTTTATTCATTGTTAAAATTCGTTTTAAAAATGTATAGCAAAAGTGTCAGTCTAATGCTAACTAGTATCAAACAAGTTAGTAAAAATTTTGTTACTAGAAAATCAGGTGCTTAAAATCAGTATTGGAGCATAATTAAATATTACCATCTAGATTGTTGATTGTTATATCATCAGTCAACATTTCAGCTCTTTTTTTTTTTTTAGAGGCATGTTTATTTATTTATTTGTTTGTTTGTTTGTTTGTTTTCGTTTTATACATGCACTGGGTACAGTCAGAAGCGCGGGAGGGTGAGAGAATTCACCAGAGCCAGAGCGGGGAGCAGAGCAGGCAGAGGGACAGAAGTACACTGCTGAGGGGAGCAGCGGGCGGCAGGAGAGGTCTGCGCGCCATGTGGGACCCTCCTCCGGTGGCCGGGGAGCAGCCAGGGATCGAACCGGCGCCGCAGAGGCCGCGGGCAGCTTCGCAGCCCAGCGTTCAACCGCTGTGCCACCGGGAGGCCCAACATTTCAGTTCTTAAGAGAACAAATATTTTTACAGTTCAGTTCTCCAATTAAAAATGTAACTGAATGCTTTAATAAATTTTATGTAAGATATTCTTTAAAAGAAATTACATGTTCTTTACCTATAAATATTCTTACTCCCAAAATGTTTCCTTTTATAATCAAATTAACAGTCCATTATAACTATATAAAGTCAGGTTGTCCTTTTTTTTTAGGGGTAAAAATGGATGTAAATGTTGGTAAACTGTTGATTTTAATGTCTACTTCTTTCAGAATATCAAGAATGTTCAAAAAAGGAATAGTAAGTTTCTACATGTCTACCATGGGTTAATTTTGATTATATGTTTATAGAGCATTTGAATAAGTATTTGCTATGGTTTGCAATTAGTGTTTTTAGCATTGATTGTATATTAGAGGGACCTTGGATAATATTTAGTTTGATATTAGCAAGAAATAATAATTGCTTTATGTTGACAGGGAATGTAAAATCGGAAAATCATATGAGAAACATGAAAAATGAATTGCAGTGGTTTTACTTTTCAGTTTTTTGGATAAAATCCTTATTCTCTACTGAGGCAAAAAACTCATTGAAACAAAATTGATGCCTGCAAAGTTTTACATTTATATTTAGTGACAATAGTACTAATAACAGTTGATTTTCTTTTTGGCTAAGCAGACATGGCACAAATTCATTTCAGGTTAAATAGTCAAATATGTAGCATAATTTGCTTCTTGTTCACCTCAGTAATAAGTCTCCCAGAAAACCATGTGTTGCTTTGTTCCCTGATTTTTAGACCTCTAGGAAGAAGGAAACATATTTCTGAAACATAATATTTTTTAAATAAATTTTATTTTTATATTCCCCATAAAATTGCAATCCCCTTATTTTAACCCCAATCCCTCCCCTCCCTCCCCCCCCCCCGTAGAGTGTCTCTGGTTCATAGTTGCTTGTTGATTTTGATTTTCACTTTCTTATAGTTATTCATTTTCCTGGTCCCTTATTTAAGTTTTCTAGATTCCTGCTATGGGTGAGACCATCCGGTATTTTTCTTTGAAACATAATATTTTGAGCATCTTTTTATTATTAATATCTTCTAAACTGATAATTGCTTTAAACTAGCTCAACTGTGTAATGAAATGAACTTGACAAGATATGTACGGTCTGTTTCTTAGGAATGAAAAAATTTGTTTTGCTACTACAAATATCTATAAATGGTAACTCTTTAATAATAGTTACTCATGAAATAAATTCATATAAAATAGTTATGATTACATTTCAACTTAAATTCCAACTTGAGAAATTTCTTACAAAGGGAAACTAAAACATGCATTTCTCTTAAACACTTGACCTATAAAGAAATCCAATTAGTATTACATGTTAAATCCTTTTTCAGGGCAAAAAGAATAAAGCATGGTGTTATTGTTTGCTGCAGTCAAACAAGTTTAAACTGTCTTTAATTTGCTGGAGGATCAATCCCTCCATTTTACATTGAGGTTACTGAATTGCATTTTCTCCTTTTTAACTTAGGTTTATTGGTGGTACATAGTATCAGTTCTCGTTTTTTTTATTTAACTTATTTTTTATATGTTGCAGGTAGTTCCACCAAAAGCTACAAAGAAACATTACTGTTGAGTAACAATTATAGAATATTGTACCCGTTTTCAAAATTAGTCTTATGAACATCATTAGCAGTAAATTTTATCAGTGTCAATAAGGCAAAAATAAATTATCCAAGTAGGAAAGGATGATCAGTACTCTCTTCTTTTTGTAAACTAATTTTAATTTTCCTGAAATGTAGTCTACTGAACAGATTTTTATTAAACTGTATGTTGAAATATAATAACATAGCATAATATGTAGTAACATAATAAACTATATTATTGTTAATAAATAATATATATATTAAAAAACGCTGACGTAACTCTTGCCATTACTACAGACTTTGATAATGCAAACTGTGGTTTTTAGTTGGTGGTATATATTCCAATTAGTTATGTATGTATTCAAGTAATATTTGTCTTTTTACCGTGTTATAGTTTTGATTTTATACCATTTTGGATAGCTTTCAACTACTATCAAAAATATACAGCAGCTAGAAAAACTTTGTGACTCTCTAGATGTTATTTTGTTTCATTCCTAGTATGTAAGAATTCCTATGTACTTTAAAAAGTACTTTTCTGTGTGTGGTTAGCTGACAATAGACTTGTGGCTTTCAGAGGAGGTGGAGGAGGAATGAGAATGTAGAAGGGCAAGAGGGAGGCTGGAAAGCACAATGGACTATGGTGGAGGACTCACGGGTACTTTGAGGGTAGGAGTGCTGTGGTGACTACACTAAGGTGGGAAATCTTTTCCTGTCAAAACATTAGCAATTATGTAAAACAATGGCAGTTAAATAATACATTTTAAAGAATAGGTTTATACATATAGTAAAATAATTTGTCTACTTTGTATTATACCATCAAGCTATCTAAATAGCTTTTGAAATAGTTTCTCAAAGCTAGCTTACTTTGGAAAAAAGTTTTTTTTTTAAGAAGTACTACACAGATTTCTTGAGATCTTCTCCTACACTGGATCAAAGCCTCTCCCTAAAATTTTCATTATTAATCAGAAAAAAAATGATTACTTCTCTAATAACATTGTGATTTTTTTAAACTAGAAGCAAAATGTACTGATGAACAACTCACTGAATTTAGTCTTCTGTAGTCATTTAGTCTTCTGTAGTCTTTAAAACATGAAGGTAAATAACACTAAGTGAAAGTCAGTAGTAATGTAATTAATGTAGATATAACTTTTACAGTAAAGGTGTTATTTTAGGGGCTCCCTGGTGGCGCAAAGGTTAAGATGCAACCTATGAAGCTGTCCACAGCCTCTGTAGCACAAATTCGATCCCCAGCCAGCCAGGGGGCAACTCACATGGCGCAGCAGACCTCTCCTGTCTCACCCGCTGTTCCCCTCAGCAGTGCACTTCGGTCAGTCTGCCTGTTCTGTTCCCCACTCTGTCTCTGGTGAATCCTCTCAACCCCCACATTTCTGGCCTATGTCCCAGATCTTTTATGCATAAATAAAAAAAATCTTTTTAAAAAAAAAGGTGTTATTTTAACTTTAAAATATAAATTTTATGTTAATGTTCTTTGAAGTAGCCCTTATTTTTTAAACAAATTTATTGGTTGCAAATACACATGTGGTGGTATGCAAAAATTATGGTTACACTGTACCTCCAAATTTATTGATACTTAATAAAAATTATTTTTTTAAAGATTTATCTTTTTTTTTTATATATATATACAAGATCTGGGGCACAGGCCAGAGGCATGGGAGGGTGAGAGGATTCACTAGAGACAGAGCAGGGAGCAGAACAGGCAGATGACCGAAATATACTGCCAAGGGGAGCAGCCGGCGCAACAGGAGAGGTCCACCACGCCATGTGGGAATCTCCCTGGCCAGCTGGGAATCGAACCTGTGCTGCAGAGGCTGCGGACAGCTTCGCAGCGCTCCACTTAATAAAAATTAGTTGCTCTCTAAAGACGTAACTTTGATATGAATTAGGTTATAATGAACACTAAATAGTAAAGTCATTTCATATAAGGCAAAGTACATAGAGTAGAATACAAATTATATAAATGTAGTTATGTAATGTTTTGTGAGAAATTGAGAATAATGACATAGTTGTGTCATCAATAAGAAATAATAGTAATGGAAACATTAGGAACTATTTTAGAAAATTTTTTACTTTTACATCATGTATTCTATAAACGTCAGCTCAATAATATTTTTTAGTACTTTAAAGAAATTTGTGTTGACTTAATCTTCCTGACATATTAATTGAATTCCATAGTATAAAAATAATAATAGCTAGGTAAATTCATCCACTTGAGGATGAACTATGAACAGGAAATTTCAATAGATATAACAGTATTAAACTATTATAAAAATGCATATGAATTAGGTGTGTGTGAATCAGAGCCACTAAGTCAGGTAATTTTGACCTAAATTCTATTGTTTTTTTTAAGATTGATTTATTTATGCATACAAGAACTGGGGTACAGGCCAGAGGTGTGGGGGCCGGGGTGGTGAGAGGACTCACCGGAGACAGAGTGGGGAGCAGAACAGGCAGACTGACTGAAATACATTGCTGAGGGGAGCAGCGAGCGAGACAGGAGAGGTCTGCCCCGCCATATGGGTAGCTCCCTGGCCGGCCGGGGATCAAATTCACGCTGCAGAGGCTGCTGATAGCTTCAGAATGTTGTGCTCAACCCCTTGCGCCACCAGGAAGGCCCCTTTGACCTAAATTTTGTAACTTAAATTTTCATTCTAGACCTGTTGCAAAGACTGGTTGAACAAAATACTGAAATTGAAATATTTGTGTGTTGAGTATTCATCTTAGATTTGTTAGCGATTTTAATCAAAAATAGATTTTCATGTCTTTTTTAATCCATTCGTTTCCTTTTTTTTTATATTCAGTTTAGCAAGACTGTAACTTTGCATGTAAATGAATTTCTGAACTCACTTGGAATGTCCTTTATTGTAGGATAAAAAGCATACCTATCTTTTAAAGCTTTTATAGATTTGTAGTAATATTTCTCAATTGTGAAATGTAATTAATGAGGAAGAATAATAGTGTTTTATTGGACATATGTGTAAAGGAACAAATGAAATAACTTTTAGAGTTATTTCATAAACTTAGTTTTCTTACAGACTAAAACAAATACTGCATTTAAAAATAAATTTTATCCAGGGCCTCCCTTGTGGCGCAAGGGGTTAAGACGCAACCTATGAAGCTATCCGCAGCCACTGCTGCAAGAGTTTGATCCCTGGCCAGGGAGCTGCCCAAATGGCGTAGCAGACCTCTCCTGACACACCCGTTGCTCCCCTCAGCAGTCCATTTCAGTCGATCTGCCCGTTCTGTTCCCGGCTGTGTCTCTGGTGAGTTCTCTCACCTCCCCTCACACCTCTGGCCTGTACCCCAGTTCTTATATGCATGGATAAATAAATCTTAAAAAGTAAAATAAAATAAAAAAATAAAATAAATTTTATCCAAATGGGTGCAATATTTTGCTATGAAAAGTCATAAAGCCTTTATACTAAAAATATAGTATGTCGGGCCTCCCCGGTGGCGCAGCGGTTGAGCGCTGGGTTGCGAAGCTGCCCACGGCCTCTGCGGCGCCGGTTCAATCCCCGGCTGCTCCCCGCCCACCGGAGGAGGGTCCCACATGGCGCGCAGACCTCTCCTGCCGCCCGCTGCTCCCCTCAGCAGTGTACTTCGGTCTTTCTGCCTGCTCTGCTCCCCGCTCTGGCTCTGGTGAATTCTCTCACCCTTCCGCGCTTCTGACTGTACCCAGTGCTTGTATAAATAAATAAAAAAAAAAAATATATAGTATGTCAATATAAATTATATACTTGAGTAGTCATAATTATTTGAGTACATAATAATCAGGTTATCTAGTTTAGAATAATAATAAGAATGTAAACATAATACTACTTGGAGAGTAAACTTAAGAATTTGGGGTGACTTGTCTATAAATTTTGTCTCTAAGGTTTTTAAGAGGTGGAGTAACATTTAAATTTAGATGTCCTTTCATTTAATAAAGACTTAGTAGTCAAATTTTTTGTTTTAATTTTCACTTCTTAAAAGTTAAATTTAACATTTACTTTTTAGAAAGCTAATTTGGTATGCTTTTTTGCATTTAAAAGTAGTCATGATTCACCGCTTTTTGAATGGGAGAAAATATTTGCACACCATGCATATGACAAGGTACTGATATCTAAGATCTATAAAGAGCTTATACAATTCAATAAAAAAGAAAACAAATAACCCAATCCAAAAAAAAAAAAGAGCAGAAGAACTAAATAGGTATTTCTCCTAGGAAGACATACAGATGGCCAACAGGCACATGAAAAAATATGCTCATTATCACTTAGCATCAGGGAATTGCAAATCAAGACCACAATGAAATACCACCTCACACATGTGAGAAAGACCCATATCAAAAAAGACTAGAAACAACATGTTTTGTCAAGGATGTGGAGAAAAAGGAACTTTCCTGCACTGTTGGTAGGAATGTAGACTGGTCCAGTCACTATGGAAAACATTGTAGAGATTTTTCAAAATATTAAAAATAAGTCTACCACATGATGCAGCAATTCCACTCCTAGGTATTCAAAGAATGCAGAGCACTAATTCAAAGGAATATTTGCATTCCTATGTTCATTGCAACCCTATTTACAATAAATAAATAAGTTATGGAAACCTAAGTGCCCAAAAACAGATGAGTGGATTAGGAAGATGTGGTATGGTATATGTACTCAATGGACTACCACTCAGCTATTTAAAAAAAACAAAAAACAAAAAAACTCTTGCCACTTGTGACAACATAGATGGACTAGAGAGGATTATGCTAAGCAAAGTAAGTGAGAAGGGAAAAGACAAATATTGGATGGTCTTACTTACCATGTGGAATACAGAGAACAAAACAAAGGGCCAAGCAAAACCAAACTGATGACAACCCTAGATATCTGTACAATTAAGGCTACCAGAGTAGGAAGGGAAGGGAGAAGACAAACTGGGGAAAGGGCACGTGGGCAATAGAGGAGGACTTTGGGGTGCCTTGGTGGTGGGTGTGGTATGGTAACATAGGCCAAAAGGGTGTGGACATATGACTAGGTATATATTGGGTATATACCTAGGAATGAAAGTGCTGGAGCATAATTATGTGCATATTCAGCTTGTAGGTACTTCCAAATAGCAAGTTCAGTGGATAAGTTTCAGTGCTCATTTTACCTGACAGTAGCAGTATTGAAACTGTTGACCTTTTTCATTCTTGGAATAAAAACTACTCTTCTATGATATTCTACCTACCTCTGTTCTCTGACATGAATTGTTTGCACTAGTCATACTCAATGAGAACCTCCTTACAAGTAAACTATTGCAATTCCTACCAGCCAGCTCCAGAACTATACCTACCTCATTCAAAGGAATACCCAATACTCATGATGAAGCTGGTGTTTGAATACTAGGACCTCTTCTAACACTATCACAGGATAACCACTAAGTGACCTTATTTACTGGTAGAATTGGTGTTTGCCTTATTTCTGCATTCTATGTTAGAGTGCATCTGGTTGGCCAAACCTAAATCTCTTCTAGTTTTTCTCTTGTTTTCTAGCTTCTGTAATATGGGGAGGCACTCTAGAAAATACATTGTCAAATGTAGTAGCCACTGACTAACTACATGTGACTATTTAAATTTACTGAGCATCTCAAGTGCTCAGTAGCCACAAGTAGCAACTGGCTACCTTAAGGGACAGTGCAGATACAGAACATTTCTGTCATTGTACAAAGTTATTTTGGGCAACGTTATACTAGAAGGAAATGGAATGAATATCTCCTTTACCATAGTAGTCATTATCCTTAAGGTAGGGTACGCTTTGAATAGAATTTTGTGGGGGTGGCTTGGAGGAGGATCATGGGAGTGTTTAAGCATGGGAGTGTTTGGACTGCTGGTAAATTATATAAAGTGGCTGAAGAAAAAATAATAATTGAGATTCACTGATAGGTTTTTGGCCTCTGCTACTGAGTAGATAATGGTACCATTTGTCTGGGAGAGAAAGATTGGGAATAGAGCAAATTTGGGAGAGTTATGATTTTTAATGGGAACATAGCATAAATTGAAAGAATTGATCTCTGTCCTCAAGGGATTAACATTTCATACCCTGAATAAATTAGAAATTTATCCTGACAATTGTTGAAGAAAAGATAAAGCATAGTGTCTGTTTATATGGAAGTCCGGGTTGCTGCCTCAGTCACATGCTGACTACGGATTATTACAGATTATTTGGAATTGTCTTGTGAGGCATGAGGACTAGGGAAATGGAGAGAGGAAATGGAAATGGAGATTTTTATTGATTTGACAATACGTTTTGAGTACCTATTACATGCAAGCATCAGTTATATAATAGTGAACGAACTAAACACCCTCTCTATCCTCATACAGTTTTATAAGGAAAGAGCACTGAAAACTCTGCCTGCATGATCTGAGAGAGATTTCTTATTCTACTTATTATTAGGGACTGATAAACTTTTACTGTAAAGGGTCAGATAGTAAATATTTAGGCTTTGAAGGCCAAAGAGTCTCTACTGCAATTATTTAATATAAACACATAAGTTAACATATGTGGTAGTGATTCCCCAAAATTTTTTTACAGAAACAGGTGGTGTTTGGCTTATGCTTTGTAGTTTGCTCATTTCTGATTTATATCAATGGGGATTGTCAATGATAAAAAATTCACTCTATTTACAGTGTTTCTGAAATGTGAGACCTACCATTTTCAGGTGTGCCAGATGGTAGAAAAATTCCTGACTTCTTAAAACAAATCAGAAGACAGTGTTCAGGATCTGACCAAAGTAAACTCTTCTTAATAAAACATACTATTGTGTCAAAAAAAAAAAATCTCAAGGATATTAGATCAAAGAGAAGCACATATATTTATTTGGTTATCATATTTAATAAGAAGGGAAGACTAGTTATCCATATTGAGGCACATAGTTGAGGAACTTCAAACTCTGGCTAACATCTGCAAATCTTAATTTGCCTAGTGTTGCTATCCAAGATCAACTGCCTCAAAGTTAGTAATTTCATTTAATCTTTTTGACAAGATAGATTAAATGAAATAATCTTGGATCATTAATCAAATCATTAATTAAATCAAATAATCTTGGATCATTTTCACATCTGATATTACTAATTAGAAACTCAGGTTAACCTCTTAATGATGACTTTGTTTTCTTTAGTCTTGTCTTTGAATGTAAATTTATTGATCAACAGATTCTCCCCCCACCCCCAAGAGAAAGCTAAAAACTATGTGCCTGGATACAAGTGTATTTACCACTAGAAGAACTAAATAATAAAGATGTTTAAAAGAAGTTGACCTGGTCAATGGACCAGGAGGATAAAGCAAGAAACATCATCATAACTAACTTCAGGACTAAAGGATTTATAACTCATTGAATATAAAATCCAAATTAAACTGTAACAGCAAAAGGTTTGAAAATAAATATAAAAAATTTTCCATTGCAAGGAAATGTATGAAGCATTTTACTTCATGATAAAATTTAACTCTGAGCTTCCATGGCTAATGTGCAGGATAAGGCTTTGGGTTCTTTCATTATGGATCTCTGTTCAGGTAAACTGCCTTAGGAGAAATCTGTTGAAACATATGTAAAATTATAGCTTTAATCAGCTTGTTTGGCCTCAAACTATAAATAGTATCCATGACAGGTTAGTCTATAACAAAATCCTGGTTATTAATGCTCATGTAGAACTTTTCTTATTATTCTTGAAATCCAAAGTCAGTAAGAATAACTTGTTAGCTAATAGATAAAATCCAATGCAGTAAAAGAATATGTTCTACAACCTATTTTGAACTTGAACTTAAAATATGTTTGGATTAATTAACATGTTTAAGTTGGACACACCTCTGCTCTCCCCATAAGAGTAAAATGGGAGGCATTCTCCAAAATGTAGATAAAAGAATCCAACCTCAAAAGACAGCTGCTTCTGATATCTAATTACTAAAGGACTGATTTGACAAGAATACCAGATCAAGTCACCAAACAATCCTTTCTGGTAACCACATGGGTAATCTTAGACTATATTTCCATAATGAATTTATCTTGAAAAGGCGGGTCCATTCATGTCATAAATGGCAAAATTCATTATTTTTTTGTGGATAAATAATATTCTTGTGTGTGCGTGTACATACTTTTTTTTTTTACCCATTCATTCATTGATAGACACAGGTTTTTTCCCATTTCTTGTACTATAAATAATATCCACAAGTGGGTTTGCTAGATCATATGGTAGTTCTATTTTTAATTTTTTGAGGAATCTCCATACTTTTTTCCATTGTGACTGCACCAGTTTACATACTCTGGTTTCTCTTCAGAGTGGAAAAATCTTTTGCTGTTTATATTCTCACCACCAGTGCAGAAGTGTTCCCTTTCTCTACATTTTTGCCAACATTTGTTATTTTTAATAATAACCATTTTAACAGGTAAGAGGTAAATCTCACTTGTGGTTTTGTTTTGTATTTCCTTTGATGATTAATGATGTTGGGAATCTCTTCATATACCTACTGGCCATCTGTATGTTGTCTGGAAAAGTGGTCCTTTGCTCGTTTTTTAATTTAATTTTTGGGCAATATATGATTTTTTCCCTCCTCAGGTGTGCTCATTTTTAATTGAATTTTTTTTCTCCTGTGTTCTTTATATATTTTGTATCTTAACCCCTGTTAGATAATGTGGTTTAAAAATAGTTTCTCCCATTTGGTGCACTGCCTTTTCATTTTGTTGATTATTTCCTGTACTGTACAGAAGCCTTTTAGCTTGATGTGGTTCACTCATTTATTTTTCTTTTTTTGGGCTTTGCTTTTGGTGTGAGATCCAAAAATTTATCACCAAGACCAATGTTAAAAAGCTTAGTACCCATGTTTTCTTGTAGGAATTTTGTTGCTTGGGGTCTTACATTCAAGTCTTTAATACATATTGAGTTACTTTTGTGTGTGTGTGACAAGATATTAGCCAGTTTCTTTCTTTTTGTATGTGAATTGTACAGTTTTCCCTGTAGCATTTATTGACAGAAATAGAGCAAACATTACTGATATTTGTATGAAAGCACAAAAGACACCAATACTAAAAGCAATCCTGACAAAAAAGAAAAATGGAAGGTATATTCTCCAAGACTTCAAATTATACTATAAAGCAATATGGTGTTGGAATAAAAATAGGCAAACAGATCATTGGAATACATTTGAGAGTCAAAAATAAACCCATACTTATATGGACAGTTAATTTATGACAAAGGAGCCAAGAGTATACAATGGAAAGTCTCTTCAACAGATGGTGTTGGGGAAACATAGCAGCCACATGCAAAAGAATGAAACTAAACCATACACAAAATTAACACAAAATGAATTAAAGACTTGGATGCAGGACCTGAAACCATAAAATACATAGAAGAAAAGAATAGACAATACATTCTACAACATTGACTTTAGAGATGTCCTTAGGAAAACAACTCAAAAAACAAAGGAAACAAAAGCAAAAATTGTCCTGTATATCAAACTAAAAATCTTCTGCACAGCTAAAGAAACTATCATTAAAACTACTAGACACTCGGGCCTCCCCGGTGGCGCAGCGGTTGAGCGCTGGGTTGCGAAGCTGCTCGCAACCTCTGCTGCGCTGGTTCGATCCCCGGCTGCTCTCCGGCCACCGGAGGAGGGTCCCACATGGCGTGCAGACCTCTCCTGCCGCCCGCTGCTCCCCTCAGCAGTGTACTTCGGTCCTTCTGCCTGTTCTGCTCCCCGCTCTGGCTCTGGTGAATTCTCTCACCCTCCCGCGCTTCTGACTGTACCCAGCGCTTGTATGTATGTATGTATCAATCAATCAATCAATCAATAAATAAATCTTAAAAAAAAAAAAAGGAAAGGGTGAGTGACCACCCTTCCATTAAAAAAAAAAAAAAAAAAAACTACTAGACACTCTACCAAATGGAAAAAAATTTTTGCCATGCCACCCCAATTGCAGTGTTTCCAAATTCCCAGGTTGGAGTCTGACAAACTCCCACTGCCCCATATTGGATCCAGGCCCACTCTAGTGTCAGGGAAATTCCTACCAAGGAAGTTCACATTGTCCTGGGTTCCCTGACACACTCCCCCTCGACTCCTGTTATTCTTTCCCTCAGGGGCTACCAACCTTAGTTCTTGAACTCCTGGGGATTCCTGGAGTTGTATAGCTGGGTCAGAGTGTCTGGATTTTCCTAGGAACACATGTCATTGTTTTTTTCTAGTTTTCAAGGTAGAGAGTGATTCTAGCCTCTTCATTTTACCAAGTTTTAGGTGGAATCTTTGTCATTAGCTAAAATTAAATACATATGTACTTGTTTGAGGTACAACTTGTCTAGAGTATCTTGTTGTCAATAGGGAACCATCCACCATCCCCCCCCACACACACCCCCACCCAGATTTCTTAGCTCTATTCACTTATCGTGGAGTTTTTTGGTAAATGACCCTACCGAGCAGATTCTCTAGAGGAAAATAGGCAGTATTTTGTGTAGCCTAACAAGCCAGATCCTTAGTCAAGAAAGAATTGTCAATTCACAGTTGGCCCAAGAAGATGGGCCAAGGTGGTCAGTGATAATGCCAAAAAAGTTGGAAAAATTAAGTGATGGTAGCTACTGAAGTACTGGAAGTAGAAGAGCTATCTGGCCATGTTTACATTTAGGGTACACACGGACAGAAAAATGGAGGATTGGTGGGTCTCCCCGGGTGGCGCAGGCAGTTGAGCACAGTGATGTGAATCTGTCCACAGCCTCTTCAGCGCTGGTTCGATTCCCGGCTTGCCAGGGAGAATCCCTCATGGTGTGGCAGACCTCTCCTGTCTCGCCCACAGCTGTGTATCTCAGTCAGTCTGCCTCTTCTGCTTCCCACTCTGTCTCTTGTGAATCCTCTCGCCGGCAGAATGTCTGATCTGTACACAGTTTCTTGTATGTATGAATAAATAAATCTTTTTTAAAAAATGGAGGATTGGAGTCACTACAACAAGACTAGAAAAAGGGAAATGCTTTAAGTGGTTTTTGGTCATTTTATTTTAAGTTATGATCCACAATAAATATGTATTAATTTTATAACACTAGAAATCACATAAACTTATTTTGTAGAAAATCTACTTTTGGAATAATTTTCTCTATGATATAATGCCAATTTAATGCAATCTAAAATTATAGTCCCAATTAGAGAGTGATTTGATACTTCTTTGATCCATAAAATTTCCATCAGAAATTTCCAGGAAATAAACATGTTACCTATATTTTAATGTAAGAAACACATCAATTCCACCCAGCAAATTAGAGTGAAAATTATAACCATATTACCTGCAAAACTTACTCTGCTAATTTTATAGCTCCTTAGCCCTCCACAAATTACAAAAACATTCACACCTATGTTGAAACTTTTAAGTAGAGTGACAGCCTGTAGCAATGAGCCCCGAAAATTGATAGTGAAAATAGTGGTTTATAAAGGGAAGCTTGAGAGATTAATTATAGCCTCACTTTGTCTCTTCTCAAATTGTATTTCTTTAACAGATGTTTAGTCCCTGGTAACCAGATTTGTGTTTTGTTGTAGTTATTTGAACTTTTTAGTAAAGTAGTTTTCAGAATTAATTTGACAAATATTTGGCTATAAAACTAGAGATGAGATTTAATAAGCAACTCTGTCATCATTTTGTCTTATAAGTATTTTTGTTATTGAGATAACTTTTCAATTTATTGGAAATAAAGTCATAAATACATCTTGGCATATATTTTATACTAGCTTGTAAAATGATGTTCTCTGAGTTTACCTGTGCACACAGGACTCCATAAAAAGTCATTTTATCAGCCACTTAAACCAAAGTACTTACTAAGAGCAAGTTTGTAAATATATTTACACTGTTTAGAATTAGGTAAGTAGTGGGCAAACTTATTTTTGCAAATTACACTTAGGAAACCATTGAAGACACTCTTTAAGGTACTAAAAAAATAAGTACAATGTACATATAACTATTTCTAATTATAATTATTTTGGATAAATGCAAATTTAACTGCCTTCAAATAGGCATACTTTTGACAAGTGAAAATGAGATTCCATAGACAGTGGGCGAATAGTAAATTCAATATAAATAACAATGAAGAAACCACATATGGTAAGCCTGGGATTCAGAAATTGACTTTAAGATTCTCAAATAAATAAAGCTCTTCTTTGAAGGCAGACAGATGTATTAATTTTTAATTTGTTTCCTTTTGATCTCTTAATTACTGGGAAAGATTTATAGGTTAATTTTGGGAAGGCAAGTGTTTTTGAAAAGTTTTGCCAAAAACTGTCTTCTTTAAATGACTGTATGGTAATGAAAAGTTAAGAAGAGAGCCAAATTAGATTGAATAATTGTTCAGTCATGTGGGTCAGGCTAGTTGCATAGCCTGGTTGTTAGACTGATTGCTCAAATTACATTGCCTGGGGTCTTGCACTTGGTTGGCTGTCTTCTCAGATCTTAACAAGGTTCTGGGAATTTCTTTTTCTGACAAAGTTTGCTTTGTGTTTTTCCCTGCCCCCACCACCTCCAGGATGCTTCATCTGCAGACATTAGAAAAGCATATCGTAAGCTTTCACTAACTTTGCATCCAGACAAGAATAAAGATGAAAATGCAGAAACTCAGTTTAGACAAGTAAGTGAAACATGCTATTATTTTATGTATTTTGTGACAGTTATAAATAAGTGTTTATGACAGAATTAGTAACATGTAGAATATTTCCACTTGAAAATGAGATTAAATAGTAATATATTCAAACAAAATATGTTTTTACCAATGTTTTTATATTAGAGTGTTAGTCCAGGGAGGGTCATATTTGTCATAACTTTGTTGTGTAAATTACAGCTTCTGCTTTTAAAAAGCACATTTTAAGATAATTTTTAAGATTTTTGTTTTAAGATTTTTTTTCATGTCACAAAGATTTATTTTGATATTAAACATTTTTAACCTCTCATGGCACTACTGAAAACGCAAAATGTTACTTACTAATTTTTTTTCTGTTCATTGTATATGTGAGCACATAGGGCTTTCTGCATGTGCCCTGTAGTATATTCACCTTTCTTGAGTATTTTTATTTTAAAGCAATGCTTCTGTTTTAGTTGGTGGCCATTTATGAAGTTTTAAAGGATGATGAACGAAGGCAGAGGTGAGTGTTCATTTTTGTTTTTGAACTAAGACATTACAGTTTGATGTTTCCATTTAGAGGAAAGAATTCTCATTAAAATTTAATTTAATACTTTGCTTTTTGTTTCTTCCAAGATATACAACATTTGTAAAATGTATGTTTAGAGCATAGTTAATCTCTATTGAAAATATTCACTAGGTTGATTCAGTTCATACAGACTTTATGAGTCATGGCATCAGCAAGTCATGGCTTCATTAGAACAATTTTTAACATGAATATATGTGCCCTGGAAAATACAAATACCACCTGACTTCAAACAAATGCCCAGTTTTGATATATCGGTAATAGCTTCTGTCTATGCTTGGTAATCTTCTTCTTGTTTCTGTTTTTTAACTTTTATAATTAGGCTGAAGTGATGTTCAAGTTATTACCATTTCTTCATTATGTTTCTTCACTGTTAAAATAATAACCCTATTTGTGAGAGAACAGCTTAGACAAGTCTATAAAAGATAGGAGAAGAAAAACATTTGCTTCTTTTTCCTATTTCTTTTACCTCCTCTTCCCTTTCTCTGATTCAGTGAGTCTGTGTTTAGATTTAAACTTTGTAGTAGAGGCAGCTTCCTTGTCCTGTGACCTTTCTGTTAACTTTAGAAGAGTAATAATATAGTAATACCATGGTTTATAGCACCAGAAACTTAAGAGATTGCAGAGAGACCCCCTTCCATTACCCCTTCAGAATGTGTAGAATGCGGATATTATTGTGATGAGTTTTCCAAGTCAGACCTACCGTAAAAAACACATTTTGCATCATGCCTCAGAACAGATAGGCATACAACTGAAACAAAATTTTACAAAACATTTCTTACTGCCTGTGAAGCAGATCGATATTTTCTTTACAAAGCTAGCCTAAACTGTTCTGCTTTATGTTTTTTAACAATGCTGGATATGGTCCTCTAGATTAATTTCATGAGGCACTAGTGGGTCAGTCCCCAGTTTGAGAATGTTGCTCCCTAGTACCTTAAAAAAAGATAACTGAGGTATTTGAGATTTTAGGCTAAAACTAGCCCACAAATCCTTGTCTCTCTATGGGTGCTAATAAAACTTCAAGCCAACCCAAAATACTATGCTGTGTGACATTCTGAATCTTTTCAAATGTATTGTCTGGAATTATTCTGTATCCTACAATGTTAGTTACCACTCTTTGTTCTCATCTTAACTCTTTAATTTGAATACCTCAGTTTGTCAGATTGCAAAGGAAGGACTCAAGATACTCTGGATGTGTTCTTTGCTTTATAACAAGGGCTGGCGTTGGTCCAGATACCATAGCAGACATTCCTCTGGTTTGAGATAATCCATGGTGTTGAAAGAGTCCTAGAAGTGTGTTAAAAGAAGTGTTGGTCATTCTGTGCATATTTTCTAGTTGGTTTCTCTCAGTGGGCCCCTAGTTTGTTTCACACATCAAGAATGTTCCTGTAAAGATAGCTTTATTTAGTCTCCTTATAACTTCAGCATCAGATTTTGTCCTCTTGTTATCTTAAAAGTCAGTAAACTTTTTAACAATTTATTTCAAGTACTGATATTATGTCTTTTCTGAACAAATTGCTTCTTAGATATAAATTATTTCTTCATTAACTAATGTAGCCCCCTCTAACATTTTTAGGATTAGTTCCCTTTGCATTTATTTCAGAGTATTAGTAGGAAAAAAAATGGATCTGACAAGTTACACAAACAGCTCTAGTATTATACCCCTTGAGGCATTAGTAACTCTTTGGTAACTGGTTTTCCTTGAGGCTAGAGTCTTAACTAATCAAGCTGAGAATCACTCCTCTAAAGCTTGTGCCTGAGGCCAGGTGACCTGTGAGTATTTAAACATATAGGAGAAATGCAACACTACAGACAATTACCTAATGTTCATAATTCCTTCAGGGAAATAAACTATCATAGTTTTATCTTGCAAAAGAAGATTGTCTCCTACTGGTATTGTTCTTTTGTACTACAAATCTTTATTAAAATAGTCATTAAATAAGTGCTTTAAAATGTGTGGCCTTCCAGGAATTTGCAGCTTGGAAAATTGTCATACACACATTTTCCTATGTATTTCCCTTCCAAATAACTGTTTTCACTAAAATCAGGTGCATACTTTAATTTTTGGTAGAAAAAAGAATAACAATGAAATAGAAAACTGCATAACATGTTTTTAAGGAAAAATAAAATTTTATTCTACTTTTAAATAGCCTCATTTAGTATGGTTTCCATACCACAAAAGCCATATTCTTAAGAGTACAATTCAGTGGGTTTTTTTGTTTTTGTTTGTTTTTGGTTTTTTTTAGTAAATTTAGAATTGTGTGTAACACCTCAGATCAGTTTTTAGAACATTTTCATCACCTCATAATATTTCCTTAAACCCATTTGCAGGCAATCCCCACTCTGATCTCAGTCTCAACCAATTACTGATTTCCTTTCTGTGTCTATAAATTTGACTTTTCTGGACATTCTTATAAATGCAGTCATGTATATGTAGTTTTCTGCATCTAGTTTCTTTCTATCACAATGTTTTTGAACTACATCTATATGGTCACATATATGTTATTCTTTTTTATTGCTGAATACTATTCCACATACCACTTTGTTTATACATTTACCAACAGATAGAAGTTTAGATTATTTCTACTTGTTGGCTCTGATGAACAATGCTGCCATGAACATTTACATTCAACTATGTGAATAGATGTTTTTAAATTTTCTTGGGTGTATTCCTGTCAGTGCAATTATGAATAAAGCTACAAACCTTTTTTTTTTTTCCTCCCAGTTTTCCTGGTTAGTGTAAAGAAGTCTAGAATAGATACCTTTCCTAAACCCCTTAGGTAACTTGCTTATATAGGGAAATAGCAGCTCAATCATGTTCTGACATAAATTTCTGTACAAGTACCCTGAGTGTTAGCTTAACTACAGTACTACTGAGTAGATACCAGATAGTACTCCAGTATTATTAGCATATTCACTTTTGCTTAAAAGCTACCTCTTATAAATTTTCAAACAGTATTCTTTAATGAACCTAACTGGGCAACTTTAAATTTCTTTCATGTTACTGTATTTGTAAATGTTGAATGACCTTTTTAAGTTTACTAAATAGGGCCTCCCCAGTGGCGCAGCGGGTTGAGCGCAGCGCTGTGGAGCTATCCACAGCCTCTGCAGCATGGGCTCACCTGCTACTCCCCTCAGCAATGTATTTCTGTATATCTGCCTATTCTATTCCCCGCCCCACTGTGTCGTTGGTGAATCCTCTCACCCTCCCATACCTCTGGCCTGTACCCCAGTTCTTGTATGTATGAATGAATGAATGAATGAATGAATCTTTTTAAAAAGTTTACTAAATAAAATGTTTTATTTACAAATCCAATTGAAAGCATAGTTCAGTTTTAATATGTTAAACTTTTATTAATCTATTACTTAGGTATAATAAATTTGATTATAGTTGTATTTGAATAAAAACATAAATATGAGAATAGAAATTTCTCTTAGTAGCTTTCTTAATTGGCAAATAGAAGATACCTATTATATCCAATGAATAAAGTGTCATATACTACAATTTTTGATGAATTATACAGTTAGACTTGCTTCCTGTTTATGATCTTTGTACAATTAATATTTACTCAACTCCTCAAAATGTGATTTACATGAATGTTGTTATAGTTGTTTTAAGCTGAAAACTCCAATTTTCTGTGATGGAAAATTCACAATTTATGCAAATTCTAAGGCTACTTAAATATTCACTTTCATAGTACACATATCTATTTTTATTTAATAATTACAATTTTTACATTTGAAAATATATCAATATTTTAAATTTACATAATTTTTGTGCTAGTAATTTTTTAAAATTAAGATTTTTTTGCTTTCCAGTGCTTACATTAGTCTCAATATGTTTGATGAATTATATGTTATAGATGAGAACTCACTAATGATTATGTGACTATTATTTTATGTTCATCATTTACATTTTAAGAAAATCTAATGAAGTAAATATATTAGGTCATATGTTGGATTTTTAATCAGTGTTTTAATTTCTAAGATAATGCCTTTATAGTTCCATATGATTTTCTGTATTTATGATATTTTCATCATAGAGATTTATTTTTGTGCATTCTTGTATTCATACATGTGTGCACTCAACCTGGTTTTAATAGATTGCTAAGAGCAGTTTATAGCCCAATTACCAAGCATCTTAACAATGTTTACATATTAAGGAAGCATAACAAGTTTTTTAAATTTTATATGTTATCAACACTTGAAGTTTTTTTGAAAGAAATACCTCTTTTTCAATGTTTCAACAAAGTGGTGATTTATCTTTTTCAACATATATTCTAAACAGTGAACAACAATAGACGCTATCTTCCCTTAAAATGGCCAGTCCTAAGAGCCATAATGTTCATTGATAGTAAAATCAATAGGGCATTGATTCTAAGCTTAATCCTTGAAGACTGTTGTTTAGAGTGGCATACAGAGCTTACTAGATATCTGTTTAATGTGTTCAGTGTATGAGATTTTGCTATCTTGAATTTATGCACTAAATACAATTTATATGTGCAGTAGAAAATTGCAGCTATTAACAGATACATTGCATTTCAAAAATGGTTTTAAAATATTTGATATGCGATTCAGCTGTATTTTCTTGAAATACAGTTTAATACTATATAAAATAAATTTAATACTTAGTAATGTTCTTAGGGAATTGTTACCACTTTCTTAGATGTTCATTATTAATAACCATACTTTGTTATTTATAATGAAGTTACTTCATGGAGAGATTAGCTGAAAATGATTGTTATACACCTTTTCTCCCCTCAACAAATCTGAAATAGAATGCAGATTAAGAATAAATTCAGGATTTAACATTCATTGGACTTCATTTGAATGTAATCTTGTGTTACATACCACTTGAAACCTTTTTACCAATCCATTCCTAATTTAAAAACAAGTCAATTTTTACAAAGATAGGTTTAAATATAATTTTTTCATGCCAGGAATTATAGCTTTTGATGAAATCTTACCATTATGTCTGATATTAGTGTTTAAGAGTTGTTATAAGTGGTGAAAAGGGAGAATATTTGACGTCAGATTTTGTCTGATATAACCGTATTTTAATTTGTAACCTCTTGTGGTTTTAGTTTGCATTTTAAGAGTTTAGTATTAAGTAATGTTTTTGCTTTTAATATTAGTTATTCTGATCAGTTATTAATAATCTGTTGATCTAAAAGTCAGCTTTTCTGCATTTGTTAATAAAATATTTTGAATTTGTAGCCAATATTTTTCTACTAAAAAGAAAGAAGTTGCCTTAATAAATTCTCTGCCTTTTTTTTTTTTTTTGCATATCTCCAAGGTATCAATTTAATAACTATCAAAGTAGCTACTGCAGTTGTTGCATTTAAATTGATTTACATGTCAAGACTGGCAGTTTAGCAGCTGCGCTATTATTCCTAGATCGGTCAATTTACTTGAGAAAAACCTACTACTGAGTTCTACTGACCTGCCTGACAATATAGGCCCTATTTTTATTCCTGTAATTAGGCCTGCGACTAACTCAGAATATTTTTAATTAAAATATTTTGGTCAATGTGTTGCACCAAATTAGGCCTTTCAGTGAAGATTTAATTCTGGAAATAGTGTGATTAGAATATTTAATGAGTGGTGTTCAATTAAGATTAACAGGTTGCGTGTTTTGAACATAGTGTTTGTGTGTGACCATTTTAAGTTTTATAATCACAAATGTTACTTCTGATTTTTAACCATATAAATGTTACCTATGTAACTATTTTACAGGTGCATTTAAATTTAGTTGAAATCTTACTCTAAATTTAAAAATAGCTGATTTAAAGGCATTATTAGGAAAGCTCTTATTTGCTGTGTTCTTCCCTCCCAACAAAGCCAAAAATGAGGATATTGCCAATTAAATATTTATAAATAGTATATTGAGAAATCTGATTTAATCATTCGTTGTTTTCATATCTTTTTAATTTGAATATTTTTTCATTATCCAATGAAATGTGAGCAATACAAAGTTCTGAGCTGCTCATTTTTAGATTTTTACATCATTTAAGAAAAGTCTTTGATTAAATAAATGCATGTGTTTTTCAGCCTTGAACACGGGTAGAAATACAAGAACTAACTAGAAAATTTATTCTGTATGAATCCATTAATATATACTTCATGGTAACATATTGAGCTCTTATCTTGATTTTTCTCCCATTGAGATTCTTGCTATTATGGAGTCTGTACTGCAGACTGTTACAGACAGGTAGACTCTGTTACTCCTTTAGTTTAGATGTGATTCCAAGAGTCACATCATTGGAGTGCAAACACAAGGTCTGGTATCCAGGCCCATATTACTACATAGCGTTTTGACAATCCTCTGTGACTGAACCTACATACTGCATTTTGAATGTACAAATCTTTGCAATGCTTTGTAGTGTTGATAATCTACATAATGTTATCTATCTTGGAGAAATTCTTTTCTTTTTAAATATAAATAGAATTTTTTAGAAGTTAATCAATTTTAATAGAAAAGAATTTATTGAAAATACAGTGATTTAATATGACAGCATTTTCTTTGATAAACCAAAAAAAATAAGGTTTTTTGTTTTTATTTTAATCTTCCTTGAAAAACTGTTATATTTGCTACTGTAGGTATGACGATATTCTGATCAATGGACTTCCAGATTGGCGACAGCCTGTATTCTACTATAGACGAGTGAGAAAAATGAGCAATGCTGAGCTGGCATTACTTTTGTTCATTATTCTCACAGTGGGTCATTATGCTGTGGTTTGGTCAATCTACCTGGAAAAACAACTGGTAAGTATTGGTGATAAATCAAGTGATCTAACCTCCTTTATTTTATATAGAATTTTAGATGTATTTCAACTGATAGAGACCTCTATTTTTCTCTTTATACACCTCATTCTAATAGTTTTATACTCAGTATTGTTTGATTTTGTCTAAGAAGGACCTGTGGCATTAGAAAAATCTTTTTTTTTAAATGTGGCATTTAAATTTGTTATAAAACTCTGTGAAGATCCAATTATCTAGCTAAAAATAAAAGGTAGAGCCCCTTTATTAATTATTCTTCCAAATAGAAATGTTTAAAATGAAATGAAAGAGAATGATTTTAGAAATTTTTGTGTCACATGCCCTTATATAAAGGATGTTTACTTTAAAACTTTTTAAAGACTCAAAATGAATATAATTTCAGAAATTATTTGCTTTAAAAAATTGTATTTTTCTTAGTCTAATACAATACTACATAGTTTATTCTGCTATGAATTTTTATTTATATGCTAAAGATAATCTGACATTTATCAGTGTTTAATCATTCTTTTTGAAGTGACATTATTAAAGTTGGATGAGTGAGAAAAAGTAAGTTGAAGCTTTCTATTAGAAAACTTTGATTGCTATGGAGATACACATGACTGACAGTTCTGAACTTCATGTGTGTTTAAGGACTGATGCCATGGCAACAGTTATTGTTAAAGATTGATGATTTTACCTAATCATGTTGCACCCTACATACATTTGCATAAATGTTCTTCTATGATGTTTACCCTTCACAGAAGACTCTTAATAACATTTGAAGAGTACATGTTAATGATAGCTGGTAACCATATTTCTTTATTTCTTTCCACATTAAGGATGAACTGCTTAGTAGAAAAAAGAGAGAAAAGAAAAAAAAGACAGGCAGCAAGAGTGTGGATATATCAAAACTTGGTGCTTCTGAAAAAAATGAAAGGTAGGAGCATATAAAAATGTTTCATAATGTGAAACTATTTAACAAGTCTTTACTATCATTCAGTTTCATATATATATTCATTTCAAATATCCTAACATTTATATCTGTGGTAAGTTTATAAGACTGATAAATATGCCATCATTTATGAGATAAATTCTAAGCAAAATTTCTACCTGTAAAATGTTAATATACAATTAGTTAATTAAACCCCCAAATTCTTGTATTTTGAAATGTTTATACTGAACTTTAGAAGCAAAGTATTACTACGAGAATCTCTCATTTTAGTGTTTAACTGAGGAGCTATTTGTGGAGAGACAGTGATATGTAGTACACTCAAAAAAATATCACCATTTCTTAAGTGAGAAGGAAAAAGAAAAATATCAGATGATTTCACTTATAGGAGGAATATAGGCGAACCAAGTAAGGGATTGGGGAAAAAACGATAAATTAAAAAAACAATTAGCAGGCAACTATAAATCAGAGACTTTCTGCATTGGGGGGAAGGGAGAGGGATCAAAACAGGGGAGGGAAGAGCACAGGGACTATAGTGATGGTGCACGGGTGAACTGGTGGTGGGAGTTGGTTCTGATGACATCAGTGAGTAATACTTCAGTGAACTGCAAATGACATTAATTTTTATGTATTGGTTTGTTTATGCTACAGTCTTCATATCTGCTTGTCAGCACATGAAAACACTCTGATGATGTTTAATCTTTCATAGCTGAAGTAATCATAAGGTTTAAGATTCATTTTGCAGAACTGATGAAAAGTCCAGTTTAGAAGGAGGGCTTTTGTTTCATCTTTATAACTTGGCTAGGATCCAAATATCTATCTGTATATATGTGCATATAGATAGATGTATAGTTATCTCTCTCTATATATATATAATGTATATGTGACATATATATCATATACAGTGTGTATATTATATATAGAGAGATGTCTATATATAACATGTAATATATATTATATTTGCTATGTTACTCTGTT
The DNA here is from genome assembly GCF_014898055.3 of Talpa occidentalis. Lineage (NCBI taxonomy): Eukaryota > Metazoa > Chordata > Mammalia > Eulipotyphla > Talpidae > Talpa > Talpa occidentalis. Next base: position 67,626,808 of record NW_023601433.1, on the reverse strand, counting down.
TTATGTGAGTTTAAATAACTGTCATAAATATTTCATTGAAAATTTTCTCTTTTTGATTGAAATTGCCATGCAAAAAAGAATTCATGATCTTTATGAAAATCTTGTTTCCCAGTTTTCACTCTATGTTTTGCTTCTTTTTTTTCATTTTTTTTTTTTCACCTATAGAGTGCTGATGAAACCACAATGGCATGATTTGCTTCCATGCAAGCTGGGAATTTGGTTTTGCCTTACACTAAAAGCATTGCCTCATCTACTCCAGGTAAAATGTACCTCTTTCATATAATATTAGATCCTCCATTTTAATTATTCATGAAATAATGTATGCCTGTGTCTGCTCTCTGAATGCTGATATACAGTGGGTACTTCATAAAACTGATCAAATTGAATAATGTTTTTATAAATGAAAACATAATTTAGAATAATTCTAAAATTATTTAGCTATTTGTCCCATAACTATCTTATATATTGCTTTTAGAATACCTTTGAATTCCTTAACAGAGGAAAAATGGAAAAAATGCTCTCTAGGACAAATATAAAAGCAAAAAAAATTAAATCTGCTGTTATTATTTAAAGCATATCTAATAAAAAAGAACAGGACTCAAAGAGGTTGTCACCCATTATTTCAGTAGTGTTTAAGTACATAATGGGAAAAAAAAAACCCTTACAAAAGCATCTGTACAGTTATGCAAAAATGTATATTACTTTCCATTTTATTTACAACTTTAAAGGTATGAGGATATTTTGTCTTATACTGATCAAAGTTTCTCTTGCAAGTTAGTTTTGACTAAACAATAAAATATGGATACATACTGTATTTATGTGGCAGTTTCTAATTTTTTTACTTAGCATATCAAGCAAAGCATATTTTAGTATATTGCTTTGCTACTTTAATTATTGCATCTGGTTTGAGAGTTTTCCCAAACACAGAAACAGTGTTTCAAAGTACATTTAATAGTTTTAGTGTAAAATTTTGAGGTTCTTTGAGATTGTCACTTTGAGGAGGAAATGTTTCATTTCAGAAAATAAATGTTTAGAAAAACTAAAGAGCCAATTAATTTCTAACCATTTTTTTTCATTTATCAGAGCCACTTTTCCTAATCATTTGAGGAACAAAGTTCTACATTTTATTCTTTTTCCTCTCATAATGAAAACTTTATATTTGAAGGTAAAATAAACTAAAAAATCACTAGTGTGTTTCTTTCTAGCCTCTAAGAAGTTATTTGCCAGTTCTATCCAAACAGTTCATCTTAATAGTCACTGCTTACATAATCATATATTTTAAAGTTAATACAGAAAAATGGAAGAATTTTAGTAATTATAGAAACTTATAAGTTGTTTGGCACATTATATTGTTTATTTAAAGAAAAGCCCACAATTTTTATATGCTATTTATTATTAAGATTTAGTAAGATTTTGTAACATATAGAAGATGTGACTGAAATATATTTTAGGACGTAGTCTCTAATATTGTTTCAGGAGTGATTATTTCTTGCCAGCTTTAGAACCTGTAGAATAGACAAATTAGCGTGTAGATGAATTAAAAAGTGTAGACATGAGGCATTATAAATAGAATGTCACAGAAAATATCAATCTGAAAAATTTGTAATTTTAATCTGAGTCATTTGAAATGAAGTTTACTTGGTAGAACTAATATATTTCTTGGTTAGCATACAGGTAGTTTACAAGAATATAATGAATATGTTAAGAATGCTTAGGTATACAAGTTGTTATTTTAAATTATCTGCTTGCAGTATGATTACATGTTGTTTTACATCATATACATTTTTAGGAAATATGAAAGTAGGGAATTCTATAAGGACTTTTTAGTCCTTTTGGAAACTGCTTTTTTAAACCACTGAATTTTTAAGTTTTTACTTGATGTACCTCTTCTGTCATTTCTGAGATATTAGACATTAAATTTTCAAAGCCCTTGTATATCTAGTTTTCAAATTTTGTTCCAATTACTTCTTCTTGATAAATGCATTCCAGGAAGAATAAAACACTTCCTTTTTTTTGAAAGCAAATATCAATATTTCAATCTATTTTGTGGACATGAAATTAGTTTTTCTCATGTTCACTAACAAAACAGTGAAATATAGTAGAGTGATATAAATCCCAAGTGTGAAAGTATTTTAGGTTAGTAGACATATAGCTTGTGAAATGCATCAGCAAAGCAATACTGAGTACTTGCTCTTAGGATTAGTTTGTTGTCTGATTTTTTTTCCCCCCCAGTCTGCAGTGATCTTTGTTTCTTTCACCATAAAATTGTATAATATGAATACATATGCCTTATCTATAATATTGAAGTTTTTATGTGACAATTCTATAAGATCTTAAATATTTTATTGAAAGTAGAAGAAATCCTACCTAAAGCAGCTGGATTGGCAATTGGTAAAAGTGGTCAAAAAAGAACCCTACCAGAGCCCTAAATATAAAAAGTGGTATATATCACCTTAAATGTTTTAAACTTGTTCTTTACATTTATTCACAACTTTGTGGTATAGAGCTATTCTTTTATTTTTAAATAGAAATCCTCTTCTTGGGCCTTGCTGGTGGCCTAGGGGTTAAGTCTCAGTGCTATCATTGCTATGGCCTGAGATCCATCCCCCACCAGGGAGCTAACCCATGTGGTCAGAGAGCTGACCTACATTGTACAGCAGACCTCTTCTGTCTCCTCACTGCTCCCCTCAGTAGTGTATTTCAGTAGATCTGCCTGATCTTCTCCCCGCTCTGTCTCTGGTAAATCTGCTCACCCCCGGCACCTCTGGCCTACACTATATTCCTTCTATGCAAAAATAGATAAATTAAAAAAAAATCCTCTTCTTGCATAAGCCATCCCTATAATCTTGGTGCCTTTAAGAACAAATTTCCATATGATTTCTTTAAAGAAGTGTTAAACTAGATACTTGAGCAATGTAATTGCATAATCCTTAGAGATTTTTATGATTTCCCCCAGTCATTCGTAATTAACTTACTTACATCAGTTAACAACATTTTAAGCAACTCGTGTATTGAGCTTTCCCAAGCATCCATTTGGTTTTCATAAAAAACAGCTTCATCTTCTACTCACATTTCATGTTTTTCATATAATATTTAATTGAATCATGTAATTGTGGTAACAGGTATTACTGACACAAACAGGTTTTGAGAACTAACACAACCAACTTATATAAACATCCAGTTGAGCAGATATTAGATAGGGGAGTTTTACTTATATGCGTTAGTCTCTTGAACTTCAATAAAAGTTTATTAAAACTGAGCTGCAAATATCTGTGTCATATATAGCTAACAGATAAGAACAGTTCCAAACTAAAAGTGAGAAATTCATCGACTTCCAGCAAATGCCCTCCACATTAGCAAAATCTGTACCCAAATCTTGTCCTTGGCATATCAACAACTCTTCATCTCCAACTTCTTCTATTCTTCCTCTAAGACCCATTCCTTTATTATACATATGTTTGTCCAATAGGATTTGCAAAAGTAGCATTTCTGGTTCAGCTTATGCCCCTAAATTTACTATTGATTACTTGACATTTAAGATCTCTAAGCAAACTTCTTATTGCTTGCTTCATTAACCTAAATTCTCTTTTATCTTCCTCCCAAAAAATTACAAATGAGAATAGTTATATCAATATTTGGTATATAATACTTGATTTGGTGTTATGTTTAGAAAAATAGTTTTACCCAGTTCATTAAATGCATTATACGTATCAGAACAAGGTACTCTAAGGGACATAAATATACCTCCTAGGATCTTACAGTTAGGTTGAAGTGTAACACAGGAATTAAAATAATTGTGCTATGGCATATAAACTTCACATGTGATATAAAGGACTTTATAGATGTTCAGAGAAGTAAAATTGTCTCTATTTAGGATAATCAAGGAAAATTTCAGAGAATTCACTTGAATTGAGTCTTGAAAGATGAATAGATACTTGATGGGCAAGTGCCCACTTCGTAGTAGGTAGTGTACAAAAATAATTTCATAGATACAGTAATTCCCATACAATCATACTGTGTTAAGACTGAGAAAGACCTGAGGAGAACTTCATACAATTGCTTTAAAAAAAAAAAAAAAAAAAGATATCACATAGCATATTACTGTAACCTAAGAATAGCACAGCTCTCTAGACTCTGAGTATGACCATTTGATTTAAGTAATCTATAAAAGAAGTAGACATAGAAAGTTAATTTATAAGACAGCATCATATTTCCTTCTCAGATATCTGTCAAGATAGGTTTAAATTGTTCAGAGAGTTAAAAGTAATATAATGAGCAGTAAATGCATACACTGGTTCTGTAATCAGGCAAGGTACAGGTAAAGTGTATCTGTGCAGCTTTCTTTCCTTTTTGAGAAGGTCCTTATTATCTCTAACCTGAATTTTATTCGTTTCCTTTGCTTTGAGAAAGATATTGGGAAAATTGTGAGAATTGGTACATTAGAAAAATGAGGTCAATAACTGAAAACCACTATACTTGATAAATGTGAAATTTTTGATAATGTTAAATTAATAGCAGACATTTCCCAGATTAAAAAGTATCCTAGGAAAAGATACTTAGATATATGTACATAACATAGCAATATGCCTCATGTCATTCATGTACCACACATGCAGAAAAATGAAAAGTCAAATGAGAAAGCAAAGTAAAACAATATGGAGAGTATAAATTGATGAATAGATAGGTTAGTAGGGGTGTAGAGAGATGAAAGTAAAATAATGACTATAGGCAAAGAAGCTGGGAAAACTTGAGAAAATGTGTTTAGGTAGCTAAGAATGCAACTGGAATGATTATTAGAAAACATGGAATATGAATTTGAACGTACCAAGGAACTTGGACAACACCTACAGGGGGCTTGTATTATTTGAGATAGAATTTATTTTCAATATTAAAAGGATAGTTCTAGGGATACATCTTTTACCATTCTGTTTTTGTGCTCATGGTAGTTTGAAGGGAATATACATTGTTGAAATCTAAACCAGTCTCTTGTATTGGCTGTATTCAATCTGTAGCCCCAAGAAATTTTTCTAACCTCCAAAATGGACTTCTTGGATATTTTTAATTGATCATATATATTAGCCATGAAAGAAACAAACAATCGATGAAATATAGTCAATGCTATGTGCATATATTTTACTCAATTCTTACAACTTTTTTTTTTCCTTGCCTTGTCTGTAGGGGAGTCTCATGTGTTTGGGTCCATAATAATTTAGAATCATTAAGACTGAATCTTAATATTCAGAATTTATTTGCTTGATAGTTTGTTCTTCTGGGAATTCACCATTCAAGTTTCTCTCTACCCTGTATTTTACATTTCTCAGTAACATAATTCACAAATTATAAGACATGCTTAAGTGTGCAGTGCTAAAGTTATATGTTTTTCACATTGTTAATTCCCAGTCTAATCTTATATTATTACCAAGCTGATCTTATATGAATACAGTTAAGTTTTTGTAGGAAATTTTCAGCATGTATATCCCTACCTCCCTCAAGATTTATTGGTTGCCTAGAGCAGTAACTGAGAAAATAGAGAAATTTTCTCGGTATTACTATGGCTTTTACCTTAAAAAATAAAAAGTTGCCTAAGAGAGTAAAGGGAACATTATGCTTTGTAGAACTATCTATAAATGGCAGGCTCCTTCCTCTCAAGAAGCTTCTCCTAAAGAAGCTTCTAAAGGTGTGGTTGTTGACAGGCCTGGAGGTCATCTTCCATCACAGCCAGTGCCCTTCCTTCCTAGCCCCTTTGCTTCTGCTTGCTGAGACTCTGTCAGAATCCAAATAAACAAAACATTCACAGCTAGTTAGTAAGGGAAAATGCTTCTCAAAGGCTAGGAAGAATTTATAGCAAGCTGAATTGCCTACCCTTCTATTTAGAGTTAAAAATTTTCTAAGGGACATAGAAGCTTACTCTCAGTGCTCTGATAACTTAAAAAAAAAAAAAAACTTTATACACAAACATACCTTATGTAAGGAATACAGAAACAAGTTTTTTAAAGGATGGGAAAAATCATCTGAATTTTTATAAGGCTAAAACTCTAATGCTTTAGAAGGACAAAGGGATATAGGAAAATTGAAAGAACACCCCCCAGCATAAGGTAAAGATTCCATTCCTTCTGTCCTCTGAAAGGAGGGCAAACGATGCAATTACTTGGAGGTCCAAAGACAGAATATAGAGTTTCATAGGTCAATGTGTGATGTAGAGAAGATTTTAAAACAACAATGTGTTAGGTAATAAGTAAGGGTGCTACAGATCTATAATCTCATCAATACCATATTTTATGGATGAAAAGAGTTAAAGACTCAGATTGATAAGACAGTTTGCCCAAACAACTCAACTGAGTTTAATGGTAGAAATTAAAGCAGATGTAGATAAATATTAAATATAAGAAACATAAAAGCTAAGAAAGATTTTTCCAGTAGCTGGATAACTGGCTTTATAAAAATGAGTAAATAAGTTGTCGAGTCTTAAATTCCCTGTCACAGTATTCAAGCAATTACAACTATTTTAAGTGTTGAGGAGGATTCTTGTATTGAATTGGAGCTGAGTAGATGACTTTTGTGGTCTCTTTTATCTCCTACCCCAAATGGAAATAGTAGATTTTAGGACTTGTATCTCCTTGATTACTGATTATTTAGGCAAAGAAAGGCATAGGTTCTGATTTCCTGCTTTATTTTTATTTTATTACTTCTTGTGAATTCAGTACCATTATAAATCTGTACAAAAAATTTGACTTCTTCAAGATGTGCAATTTGAAAGTTTTCCTGAATTTTTGTGGTTATTTTATTGTATGTTATATGCAATTCTATATTATAAATAATGAGAAAACAAATTGATAACAGAGCAGTTGATTTTGCTGATTTTAGAAATGTACTTATGGTATTTTTCCTGTGTTCAAGGTTATTTGTGAGTTTCAAACAAAATAGGAGATCTGTGCTATCAAGCAATCAAAAATAAAGAAGCCTCCTCCATCTTTTTTTGCAGCTACCTCTCCTCAGAGCTCCTCCATGCTCCTTGTTCCCACTAGGAGAGGTGGTTCTGTTTCTTTTCTTTGAGCACTGTAGATCAACTCCCTTCTTTTCTGTTTTTCTTGCATTGTTTAATGTTTTGAAGCTCGAATGGAGAAGTACAAGTAAACCAGAACACGACAAACAATGCCAGCTCAAGGTGTTGTTTTATCACCTAAAAGAGCCGTGTGAATAGTGATAGAAAAAAGACTTATGATATGAATATCCTCCATCTCACAGCTCACTGACTTTGGAAATATTACATCTTCAAGGCTTAGCTAAATTACCATCATCTTTATATAACTTTTTCTGATTGGACAAACTGAAAACTTCCTTCTGTATATTTTCTCTACTAACTATAGCTCTCACTATTTGTATTACAATCAAGAGAGACTGATTTTTTTTTTTATGATAGACTGTGACAAGGTGCAGATCATCCTGAAATTCCAGTGGCTTAAAATTTTCTTTCAGTTTATGACAATTATCTATCACTGGTTGGTAGAAAAATAAGCATTCTGCTCTAACTAGCAATTCAGGGACTCAGAATAATTATGTGTCCACCATCTTCTAGTTGTCCCTTGTGGAACATGTGACTTCCTTGCTTACTATGGCAAGAGTAAAGAGCTGGAGGGTTGCAGTTTTTGATGCTTTGGTTTGGAATGACACATGATATTTCCATCCGCAGCCCATCCAGAACTAGTCCCATGACCCCACCTAATCTCAAGAGGACAAGGAAATGTGGGGAAACAGATAGAATGTTGGGTGAGCACCACTCTCTCTCTCTTCTAATAATTCATTCAACAAATATTTATTGAGTGCTTACTGTGTGCCAGATATTCTTCTAGCCTCTGGAAATACAAAAGAAAATCCCTGTTTTCATGTAGTTTATATTCCATCTTTTGGTTAATGTTCATTGTTGTTTTTATATATGCTTTAAGGGCAATGCTTATCATATAATCTCCATATAGCCTAACAAAAGTACAACACATACAATAACAATTCAATAAATAAGTATAACTAAATATAACTGTTTGATGTCTCCTTGTGCAAGAACTCATATACAAAGAATACCCATAATATATATAAAAACTTTAGTCAGTTCTATAATATCAAGTTCCTGCTTGATGTCTATGCAGACGTGCTTTGAATCTTTCAAGAAATTTTGTTGTGTTTTAAAGTAGTTTCTAGAGTAAAAACATTTGCTTATGTTCTGTCCATAGGATTATAAACTCTTCATGGACAGACACTCATCCTGTTTGGAATACCGTAAATTCCATAGTTTTAATACAGCTTTATGGAGTTAAACTATGTAGTCCAGAGTCCTGATAGATTAATAACATTCACTTATTCATTAAATATTTATTAAGATTCTGTTGTGTGCCAGATAGTATCTACAAAAGTGAATAAGAAATTTATATACTCAAAAAATACATAATTTCCTGTGTAGGTAAAATGGAAATTATTTTGGATTAAAAATGAGACTTTTTTTATTAATAGTAATCTGTATTCATATGAATTAGCCCCTTATGAACAATGAGGGAGAGGAGGTTGAAAACAACTGATCTTATTCACCCCTTTTTGCATGATTGAACCTCCTTCCCCTCCCAAATAACAGACCTTAAAGAGTAGTCACCTGTTCTCTTCTTGAATATTACCTTCAAAGTCATTTAATTTATTTTCAATAATTTTAATTATTGGAGAACTCCTCCTTATCCAAAATCAAAATTCTGTAGCTGAAAGCATGTGTAGTAATTTACATCATCTTTTCCTGTAATGACCCTTAAGACATTCTATGATAGTTTCAGCTGATCCCTAATTTTCTCATCCCCAAACCCCTTAAGATACCGTTTCAAGTTGCCTCACCCTTAATTACTTTCCTTTTAAAGTATTCTAGTTTGTCAGTGTGTTTTGAAGTAATGGCATACCAAATTGGATGGTTGGAACAAAGTAGAGTTTATTGAATACAGTGGAATTTTTTGATATTATGGTTTTATTAAAGCAGAAGTGCTTCTGAATTGGGCATATTTTAATTTCAAAGTACAATTAAAAAATAAAGAAAAGAAAAAACATAGGAACACTTAAGTATTGTGGTGAAAAAAAAATGGAGCAAAAGGAAGATAGGATCCTTTTTCTAGAAGAAAAAGTGAGTGAGATTGGAGAGTGTATTAAAACTTTTGGAATTAAGCAGAGTAGGTCAATGTGATTGGGTGCATTGCAGTCCTAAGACAAGTGTGGTTTTGGATCTAATGCGCATTTTTAGAGGTCTTTTTTGGTGAAATTCTATGCTGTAGCAGGAAGAAGAAACATTAGGAGAGAAGTATTCAAATTTGGTAGGACCACTAAGACAGGTTGCTTTACCCCAGCAAAAGTTTTTTGCATTGAGAAGGTAAGATAAAGAAAATTCATAAGCAAGAAGATACAGGTTTCTGCAGGAGGAGCTTGGTGAGGTATGACGTAGAAAAACTCACCTTTATTATGTGTCAGAGAATAAGTTCTTGGAAAACCAATGAATTAATAATAAAACTCAGTAACACCTATAAGGCCTAGCTGTATGCAAGGTGTTACTCAGTTTCCCATTCATTAATGCATTTAATCTTCACAACAGTTCTATGAGTTAGGTTCTTCTATTATGTCCGTTTTATGGACGAGAAATTTTACCCATAGAGAAGTGATTTAATGGATGCCACGTAACTCAGAGCTGAGATCATAATACAAGTTGATTAGCTCCAAAATTTTCTCCTTAATAACAATATTACGTATTACTATATTGTGCTCCTTGTTTGATTTCAGCCTAACTTCTTTTGCATCTTATAAACAACTTATCTGTGCCCTTCTTTTCTTGCTTGGTGCCACATTTCCTACCCACCTCAAGGAACCAATACTTTTTAGATGTTTTCATCTCCCTACTATTAAAGAATACTCTCTGGAAAAAAAGCTATTAACCTCATTCTTTTTCACCAAGAAATAGAAGATCTATATGGCTTAATATAAAAAAATTTCTATTCCAGGATCGGGTTTTCCTTTTAGGAGTATGGGGAATGTTAAGGGTCCATAAAACCTTAACCCAGAACACTGTTGAAATTTAAAATACCTGGGCAAGAGGGGAGTGGGAAATGAGTAAATTGGGTGCATGACCTTCTGTGCCCTTCAAATTATTTAGCTGTCGTGGAACCTGTGGGAATCCTTCTATTAGAAACCTAGTAGATAGGAACATAAAGTGGGATTGGAAAGAATAAAAAAGGATACATCTTTATTATATAGATTTAATGATTTTAGAAATGCCCTATTATTTCCCTAATTCATTATCTTATACAAGAGTTCCCTGTATAATTCCAAGAGACATATAGATCCCAAGAGAAAGCTGGAATAGTCATAGATGAAAAGAGGCAATCCATTCTAGAATTATCCCATTCTAGATCATCGCATTCATGCTTTTACATCTGAATCAAGGTAGAGCCAAGGGTTGATTTTGTTCTTTTATTAAACTCAGGTGGTCTGTGATTTTTCTGCTATAGGAATCTTACAATCTGGGAATGTCACCTTAGAGTTATACTTGAGAACCCTTTTTTTTTTTGATTCCACATCAATCATTCATCAGTCCTTTTCATTTCTTTCTCATATATTTCAATCTAGTTAAGTGAAAACTTAGTGCCTGCTTTATACCAGGTTCTGTGTCTGGGCTTACAAGTAACCCATCTCAGATTTTTCATTTTCTAGGAAAGAATGTTGTATAATACAAGCTGTCATAGAAGTGTGTTCAAATACAGAAGCAGTGTAGAGCAGAGAATTACTTTATCAGGGAAGGTCAGAAAGATTTGCAAAAGAGGTAATTCCTGAATATGATTTTCAAGGATAAATAGGAGTTCATCAGAATAATGGCAGGGAGCAAAATATCCTAGCCAAAGGAAAAAGCATACACAGACATGTGGCAGCATAACCCATGGTGTTCTGGTGACTGCAAGTAGTATGGCTATAGAATGGAGGAAGTTTGGGTGAAGGGGAGGTAGAAAATTACCTTTGTTGCTTTTTCCCATTGGCAGGATTTTCATATGCTTACATCAGCAAATTATTTTTTTCCATGTCTGTGGTTATTGAAGACATAGCCTTTTTTTAAGTATTTTGCTAGTTTTTAGTATATATGCCATACCTTGAGATTTTATTCATGTGTCTTAACACCTAAGTATTTGTGTACACTATGTGTCCTCAATCCTCCGTGATAAAAGCTGGTCTCTAAGTATGACAGAAGGAAGAGTAACAATTTCACTTGTATCTACATGGTCATGTAGTTTTTATAAGTAGATATGCATATAATTTTAAATCTCTTGGAGTTAAGGAACTAATAATTTTTTTAGTCATAATATTATTTACTATACCGAATAATTCAAGATGGTTCTGTAAATGTTTTTCTGCTTTTTGTACAGTAGCACAATACTGAGAAAATATAAAATGGAAGAAAACAGAAAGATGATATACCTTGCGTATCTGGAGCTTACTTAAATTTATACTCAAGCAATTTTTGGCCTTCAGTCAGCTCTCTAAGAGAGAAAAATCATAGAGAAATTTTTATTCAGTTTATTCTGTTCATCATAAAACTTGAAAACAAACACAGAGAGACTGCTTTTCAAATGAATATATAAATGAAGTTATGTGGAAATCAAAACAAACTTTAATACGTTTAATAAGTTAACTTATTTATAACTTCTTTTTTAAGGATGCTGGGCAGTTTTATGCTAAATATAAAGAAACAAGATTGAAGGAAAAGGAAGATGCATTGACTAGAGCTGAATATGAAACACTTCAAAGTGAGTTTTAAACATTGTCTTACTGTGTTAACATTATCATGTAAAGCTGATTATTTAAATTTGGGGTTTTCCTTAAATTTAGCAGTAATTAAATTTTCTATGCTTTCTTTGACACTTTCTAATTAGATTCTTGTACTTATCATGTGTTTAAAATACTGTGTTAGTAATTATTAAACCACCCATAGTTCAGTATCAGAGTAGGGATTAAATCAACATGGAGTCATAAAGTTCCTCAAATCTAAGAGGCATCCAAAATCTAGAAAGAACTAAAATACTCCAGTCATTGGAATAATTACTATAATTGTCTTTGATAATTTGTTGCCAGGTCTATCCAACTGATCACCCAACTTGTAGTATTAAAGTAGAAAATGGGAAATCTGAAAAATATCAGTGATTATTGTTTTGAAAGCCTTGTTTTATTTGTATTATTATATAATATGTAAAACGACTAAATTATCAGTATGTAGAAATATTCCATAGAACACTAAAGACAGTTCTTGCTACTTTTAGAAAAAGCTGAGCATACTATTATTTAAAAAGGCGTTTTCCCCTACTCTCACCACTAGTATTCAACGTAGTTTTGGAAGTCCTAGCTAAAGCAGTTCTGCAAGAGAAAGAAATAAAAGGAATCCAAATTGAAAAAGAAGTAAATTTGAAACCATTTGCACATGACATGATGATATACATAGAAAACTCCAGACTCCACTAAAAAACTATTAGAAATAATAAATCAGTACAATAAAGTAGCAGGTTAAAAAATCAATATGCAAAAGTCTGGTTTTTTTCTATATGCAAATACCAAACTAGAAAAAGAAAACAATCCTATTTACAATCACATCAAAAAGATTAGGTAACTAAGAATTAACAAAGAGAATGGATGATCTATGCAATGGTAACTATGATAAGTTGTTAAAAGAAATAAGATACAAAGGAATGGAAAGACATTCCATGCTCATGAATTGGAAGAATTAATATTGTCAAAATGGCCATCTTACCTGAAGCAATTTACTGATTTAATGCAATTGCTATCAAAATTTCAGTAGGTTTCTTTCTTTTTTTTTTTTTAAAGATTTATTTATTTATGCATACAAGAACTGGGGTACAGGCCAGAGATGTGGGGGGTAAGAGGATCCACCAGAGACAGAGTGGGGAACAGAACAGGCAGACTGACTGAAATACACTGCTGAGGGGAGCAGAGGGCAAGACAGGAGAGGTCTGCCTTGCCATGTGGGTTTCTCCCTGGCCGGGGATTGAACTCGTGCTGCAGAGGCTGTGGATTGCTTCATAGTGCGGTGCTTAACCTCTTGCGCCACCAGGGAGACCCTCAGTAGGTTTCTTTAAGGAAATAAACATTACTGAACTTTGTATGGAACCACAAAAGACCCCAAATAATCAAAGCAAGTGGTCCCAGACTTCAAATTATACTACAAAACAATATGGTATTGGAATGAAATTAGAACCACAGACCAATGGAAAGACTTTAGAATCCAAAAATAAATGCACACTCATGGACAGTTAATTTATGACAGAATAGCCGAGGCTAACAATGGAGATTGGAAAGTCTCTGCAACAAATGGTACTGGGAAAATTGAATAGCTACATGCAAAAATCAAAAACGAACAAACAAAAAACTAGACCAATACCTGACAGCATACACAAAAATTAATTCAAAATGGATTAAAGACTTCAGATGCAAGAACTAAAACTATATAATACATAGAAGGAAATACAGGCATAACTCTCTGTGAAATGGATTTCAGTAATGTCTTTGGGAACTCCATATAATGACAAGGGAAATAAAAGCAAAAATAAACAAATGGGACTATATCAAATTTTAAAACTCTTTACAGCAAAAGAAACTATTATTTAACACTATATAACATTGGTTATTTGCTTTATCATCTTGTTTATAGAATGTAAGCTCAGTGAGGTTAGGGTTTTTGTCTTTTTCACTGTTGTCTGTCCAAATACCTTAAAAAGTCCCTGGCAATACTAAGTCCTTAATAAATACTTGTTCATTGAGTTTATGAAGTTGAGATTTCTATTTTTTTAAAACTTCCATTGGGAGTGTTTTATTTTTTATTTTTTTTAAATAATAAATTTTATTTTTATATTCCCCATACAATTGCAACCCCCCCATTCTGATCCCAATCCCTCCCCTCCTGCCCCCCGAGCCCCCAAAAGTGTCTCTGTTTCATAGTTTTTTGTTGATTCTGATTTTCACTTTCTTATAGTTATTCATTTTCCTGGTCCCTTATTTAAGTTTTCTAGATTCCTGCTATGAGTGAGACCATCCGGTATTTTTTTTTTTCTTTTTGACTTATTTCGCTGAGCATGATCCCTTCCAGCGCCATCCATGTTGCTGCAAATTGCATGTGTTTATCTTTTTTGAATGCTGAGTAATATTCCATGGTGTATATGTACCACATCTTCTTGATCCAGTCATCTATTTTTGGGCATTTGGGTTGTTTCCAAAGCTTAGCTATTGTAAACAGTGCTGCTATAAACATAGGGGTGCAGGTGCTCTTTGGAATTGATGTTTCTGTGACCTTTGGGTAAATACCTAGGAGTGGAATTGCTGGATCATATGGAAGCTCTATATTTAGTAGGTCCAGAAATCTCCACACAGCTCTCCATAGTGGTTGGACCAGTTTGCACTCCCACCAATAGTGCAGAAGAGTTCCTTTTTCTCCACACCCTCGCCAGCATTTGTTGTTGCTAGTTTTTTGAATATGTGCCATTCTCACTGGTGTAAGATGGTATCTCATGGTAGTTTTGATTTGCATTTCCCTGATTACAAGTGATGTTGAACATTTTTTCATATGCCTGTTGGCCATTTGCATTTCTTCTTCAGAGAAGTTTCTTTTTAGCTCTTCTGCCCATTTTTTGACTGGATTATTTTCTTTGTTGTTGTTGAGTCTCATCAGCTCTTTGCAGATTTTTGTTATCAGTCCTTTATCATTAGTGTTGGATGCAAAAATGTTCTCCCATTGGGAGTGTTTTAGTTCAGACTTTATTTCCCTCCACTTCCCTAGATTATTTGTTGTACATGGTACCAATTTGGGCACAGGAGACAATACAAGACAATGCAAACTATAATTAACACCCAGTAAATTCATATCTATAAATGTATACACATGCACAGCATAAATAGTTTTATTGAACAACTTGTGTGCTTTTGAGGCTATGTAGTAAAAGCTGTTCCTGTAACCCATATAATAAGTAATTTAGCCAAGTCAAACTGGAAAAGTGCAACCGAGGTTTTGTTTTTGTTTTTGTTTTAATTGCACTTAATGCTTTCATTGTTTATTCAAACTGAATCTCTTCAGCAATACAAACCTTGGGGGTCATTGTCATTCAAATAACAAAAGAGCTTTGCTAATACTAGAATGAACTAGAGGAACCCTCTGAAGAAGACAATGGTCCTCATGTAAAAATAACCCTTAAAAATAGCAAGCTCACCATCAGGCATACAAAGAAAATCCACACTTCATCTATTCCTACTGATTTCCACTTCAGTAGGGAATAATTTGCTTAGTGGTGGCTGTTGGGATTTTTCAGATTCTGCAGAACCAAGGTATTATTAAACGATACCTTCAATTCACACATTCAACTTATAGGAAAATGTTGATAGCAATTTCCCATCATATACTGAAAGTCATAGATGTCTACCATTATCCTGACAGCACACTCTGGTTTGAGAAGATAGAAGAAACCATAACTAGGAAAGGTTCTGTTTTTAAGGAGTCATTGGGCCAATTTGGATAATTCATGGTAATCTCCCATCAGGTTTTTGAACTTCACATCTGCAAAGTTCTTTTTTCATGTAACGTAAAACATTCTCAGATCCTGGGAATTAGAATGTGGTCCTTTTTTAAGGGACCATTTTTCAGCCTACTGCAGTTCTTCAGGATCTGGGCAACTTTAGGATAGGAACTGTTCCTTTTTATCTTTTGACCTGCAGCATTGAATATAGTGTCTTAGAATATAGTAAATGTTCAGTAAATGGAAAAAAGAATGAACAACTGAACATATAATGTAATGCCATGAATATTAATGACTGTCAGCTAAGCACCTATCCTGTATAGAAAAACACAGTTTCTAGGAGATCATCATTGAATTCAAAAGCTCAATAATTACAAATCAAAATAATATTCTAAACAACTGCAAAATAGTTTAAAGCAAACTACTCTTAAGAGCTTGGGATGGTACGGGATAACATTAAGATAGATTGATATATGTGTTGGGGAATAAGGATGTTATATAATAATTGTTATATTAAGCTAAGATTGAAATAAAAGTTGATATAGCAGTTGTTGAAATAATTTTGATTAAATTAGATAAATCAATGAATAAATATAATTTTTATGTAACTATCATTTTTAAGTAAAATTGTTAAAGGAAAAAATTTTAAGCCTTTAAAGACTACTTAAAAGGAGTAAAGAATTGCATTTACAGAAGAAAAAAATATCAGAGTAGCTCAAAATTCACCTGTAGAGACAGTGTGAATATACTACATTTCACTGCTTTCATAGACATGTCCTTTTTGTACATATAATTTACATATAACATTGTATTAGCTTCTGATATTCACCATAATGAATACCAGAATATTCATTATGTGTTTACTGCATTGTGTATTTATTGCAAAATAATCACCATAGTAAGTCTAGTTAACATTCATTACCACACTTAATTTTTTTTATCTTGTATGGAACTTTTAAAATCTGCTCTCTTAGAAACTTGTAAATATACAACACAGTATTTTTTTTGGGGGGGGGGGAAGAGTATAGAGAATGTGTAATTAGTAATGAAAAATCTGAGTGATACAAGACACAACAGCCAGCATACTGTTTATAGCCCAGGAAGTATTTATTTTGTAACACACAGCTTTGTTATGAAGTTTTTTGTTTGTTTGTTTTTAAAGATTTATTTATTTATATATACAAGAATCAGGGTACAGGCCAGATGCGTGGGTGGGTGAGAGGATTCACCAGAGACAGAGTGGGGAACAGAACAGGCAGACTGACGAAATACACTGCTGAGGGGAGCAGCAAGCGAGACAGGAGAGGTCTGCCGCGCCATGTGGGACCCTCCCCAGCCAGCAGGGATCGAACTGGCACTACAGAGGCTGCGGACAGCCTCACAGAGCAGCTCTCAAGCGCCTGTGCCACCAGGGGAGGCCCTTTGTTATGAAGTTTTTGTAAGAAACCACTTGTTATAAATTTTTCCTTATTTTTTTTATTGTGGTAACGTTGGTTTCCAATACTGTATATAGGATAATACCTCTTTAGGTGTATGTTACCACATTGCACCTGCCACCAAGGCACCCTTCATCCATCATCATATCCATCCTGCCCCCTACCTCCTTTCCTCTTCACTCTTTTCCTCCCACTCTGGTATTCTCCATTTTACAGTCAGGTTTCTAGGGTTTGTTTTTGGTTTGGTTTTGGCTGACTCTATAATCCACTTATGAGAAAAACCATCAGGTATTTGTCTTTCTCCTCCTGGCTTATTTTGCTTAGCATAATTCCCTCCTGTTACATGCCAAGAGCTTATCTTTTTATACATAGCTGAGTAATATTCCATTTTATATATATACACCACATCTTCTTAATCCACTCATCTGTTCTTGGGAATTTAGATTGCTTCCATAACTTGGTTGCAATAATCATAGGAGTATGCACATGACAATTTAGAAAACAAAATTGTCATATACAAAGTATCATAATACAAAACTTCTTTTTGAAGTTTGGCCATTTTTCCAAAGTTATTCAAAGATTTTTATTCTCCCTAAGATTTTCATAGCAATTCTCAAACTCATTTTATTTTCTTTTATTTTGTTATTGTTATCTAATAAAAATTGTAAGAAACACAAAATTTTAAATATATAAATATTTTAAAACTTGTTTGCCAGTATGAATGTGTAACAATCCTCTAATAAGTTTGAAAATTCATCACTAGCTTATAAGTTACTGAAACTTAGAATGTAAAAAAGAAAGCATATTGAAAACAATATACTAGGCACTAATAAGATTTCTGTCATGTTTTTTATTGAAGTGTTATATTTAGAAAAGGTGATGTATCGAATTTAAGAATATTAGAGAACTTTCATATTACTATTAATAATGTCAGAAACTGTCATGTATTTTTTAATGTAGTCTCTAATGGTTACATGTAGGGACTCTTTTAATTAATTTTGTTAACTTCATTGCAGTGTTCTGTATTGTATACTTTAGAATTAATATATAAAGGTCCCAAATCCCCTAGTGTGCATTTCATTTGCCCCTAATCCTTCTTAATTTTAAAGACCATCATTGGAGTACTGAGTTCATAATAACATTTCCATCTGCTTAATTGAGTAAATGCATCTCATGCAGATTAGCAGTAGCTATTTCATGCTTCCTGTTTTCATGACCTAATTGCTAATCTGCCCTCAAGTCTATCTGCTTTACTGCTGAGATTGTGCACTGTCCTTTGAGGGCTACCTTAGAACTACTTTGAATAGGGTGTGGTATTAAAATGATAATTTTCAAGAAGGGAATATGAAGAGGGTAATTTCTTAAAAATAAATACCCTCTTAGGAAATTTTAATTCGAGAGATGTGTTGTATTTATTTGGAAAATTTTTATACTTCTAGATTGTGATTTTAAGAATGATGATATTATTGATACAGCAATTCCTCCCCCCCACCACCGCATTTTTGTCCCTTACGCCCTTTTGAGCTTTCTCCTTCCTCTTGTTTAATAGTGTCTACTTGTTTTTGTAAATAGTTTGCTTCATTGGGTCATCTGCTATGTAAATGTCCAGTATTTGTCTTTGTCATTCTGACTTACTATACTTAATTCCTTCCAGCTCCTTCCCTTATCTTTCCTTATGACTGAATAGTATTCTGTTGTGTGGATATACCACATCTTCTTGAACCAGTCTTCTGTGACTTTTTATAGTAGCAAAATTCTGCATATGTCTTATTAGATTTACATCTAAGTATTTCTTTTTTTATATTCTGAGTGATTATAAATGATATTAGATTTTCATTTCAAGTTCTATATGTTCACTGCAAGTTAAGAAATTCCATTTGACTTTTTATTCCGTTTTGATTCAGTTCACCTTTATATGTAGATCTATATCCTACAGTCATGTGGATTTACTTATTAGTTCTAGGAATTTTTATTTAGACTTTAGACTTTGTATGTAGACTATGATGTCATATGACAATAGCTTAGTTTTACTTTTTCCTTTTCAGCCTGTATGCATTAAATTTTCTTTTTATACCTTCTTTTACTAACTAGCCCTTTTAGAATATTGTTGAACTAGAATGATGAGAGGACATACTTGTTTTCTGATTAAGTCTGATGAGAGCTGTAGGGTTTTTGTAGATGCTCTATGTGTAGTTGAGGAAATTTCCTTCTATTCTTAGTTTTCTGAGTTTTTTGATTGGGTGTTAAATTTTGTTGTTGCACCAACTAATATAATTATGTGATATTTTTTTCTTTCATGTGTTTGGTAGATAACATTGATTGAACATTGAATATCAAACCACACTTGCATCCTTGCAGTAAATAACACATGGTCATAGTATAAAATTTTTGTATATTGCTGAATTATATTGGCTAATATTTTGTTAAGGATTTTTGTTTCTATGCTCATGAGAGATATTAATCCATAGTTTTCTTTTTTGTACTGTCTCTTATAACTTTGATGTCAGGGTAGTATTAGCATCATATATTGAATTGAGAAATGTTCTTGTATTTTCTGTAGGAGACTGTACAATTAGTGTTAATTTTTTAAGCATTTGGTAGAATTCTCTAGTGAGAGTGTCTAAGCCTGACTATTTCCTCTTGGGGAGTTTTTAAATTACAAATCAAATTTCCCTTCTAGTTAAAAGGTTTTTCAAATATTAAGTTCACTTATCAATTTCATGTATCTGCATCTATTTTATATAGCTATTTCACATTCTAGATGAGTTGGAGCAATTGGTCAATTTTATCTGGATTGTCAAATTTACATGTGAAGCTGTTCTTAATACTCACTCACAACCCTTTTAATTTATGCCTGTGTGTCCTGTAGTGACTTCTCCTGTTACAATGCTAATATTGGGGACTTATATTTTCTCACTTTTTTTCTGTCAGTTTTGCCAGCTATCTGTCAATTGTATGAATCTCTTCAAAGAACTAGTTTCTTGTTTCATTGATTTTTCTCTGTTGCTTTTGCTTTCATTTGCTTTCTGTTCATACTTTTTTTCCTTTCTGATTGCCTTGAGTCTTTTTTTTTTCAATTCCTAAATGTGGAAGCTTATATTATTAACTTAAGACTTCATCTTTTCTAATGTAGTACTAAAAGTACTATAAATTCACCTCTCAGTACTGTTTTGCTATGTCCCACTTATTTTGATATTGTATTTTTATTTGAGTCAGTTCAGTATTTTTCCCCTTGATATTTGCTTTTTGATATAGGGATAGCTTATTTTTAATATATTACCTTATATAGCTTTAAGTGGGTGCTTTATTATATATACATGACTTATCCCAAACTAGTATTATTTCCATTGTGCCAAAATGAAATCTTTGATGAAACGTGCTTTAAAATATATAAAATAACACAGTGGTTATACTTTAATCATCATCTCGTTTGTCACTAATGTCTCAAGTTTTATTTAAAAATAGTATAGTGGCTAGTGCATAATAAAACTCACAGCTTGTAACTATAGCAAAGCTTTATCTTGAAAAGAAAATGTGTGTTCTTTCAAGATGTCTGTGGATAAGAAATTCTTTTTATTCTTAACAAATTTTAATATTTCACTCTTTTAAACATTTCTTAGAACAGAAGAAAGTTAAAATGAAAAAGCCAAAACCTGAATTTCCTGTATACATGCCTTTAGAAAGTACATATATTCAATCTTATGATCATGGAGCATCTATAGAAGAAATTGAGGAACAAATGGATGATTGGCTGGAAAACAGAAACAGAACGCAGAAAAAACAGGTAAGTAATCTTTTTAAAGTGTTTCAGTTGATTACGTAATGAAAAGAACAAAAATATAAATATACAGTTCAGTTAATTATCACAGAGTAAGTTAGGTTAACTGTTGGCAAGATGAAGAAACACAACATAGCCAGTGTCAAAAAGTCTCACTCATGCTTCTTCCTGGTCTATCATTCTTGTCTCTCTTTCAGGTATCCTAACTATCCTAACTTCTAACATCATAGATTAGTTTTATCTGCTGTTCGAAGTTTGTAAATGGAATTGTCTTCTCTTAGACCTTTCCGGCTGCTATAGCAAATGCATAATAGACTGGGTGCCTTAAAAAACAATTATTTCTCACAATTCAGAAGACCAGGAAATCTAAGATCAAAACACCAGCAGATTCAGTGTCTCGTGAGGGCTTTTTTCCTAATTCATAGATGACAGTTTTCTTGCTGTGTCCTCTCATGGTAGAATCAGTGAGAGAACTCTTTGGGGTCCCTTTTAATAACCGACTTAATCCCATCAGTGAGAACTCTACCCTCATGAATTAATCATCTTTCAAAGGCCCTGCCTCCTAGTACCATCACTTTGGGAGTTAGGATTTCAACCTAAGAATTTAGGGAAATACAAACATTCAGTCCATAACACATGCCATCGTTTTCCTCTGTTTAGTACATTTGTGAGATTCACCCATTATTGTATGTAGTCACGTTTAGTTCATTTTCTTTGCTATAAGCAGTTAATGTAGAGATGTAGCAAAATTTGGTTTTGTTGATTTGTGTTATTTCCAGTTCTTGACTATAATATTTTTCCTGTGAACATTATTTCACTCTTAGTATATGTATGTGTAAATTTCTATTGAGGGTATTAAGTTGCATGGTTAGCCTTGTTAAATATCTCAAATAATTTTTTACTTTTTATAAGTGTATCAGTTTACACTTTAACAGCAGGGTATAAAAATTCTAGTTACTCTACATCCTTGACAAAACTTGGTCAAATCTTTTATTTTAACAGTTCTGGTAGGTGAGTAGTGCTATCTAAATTGGTTTAATTTGCATATCATTTGATGAGTAAGATCGAACACTTACTTTTATGTGTATTGGACACTAATCTCCTATGTTGAAGTGCCTTTTCAAGTCTTTTTATTGGGTTGCCTGTGTTTTGTCATACCTATTTGTAAAGAGTTCTTTTATATGTCAGAAATTAGTCCTTCGTATATATTTTCTCCCACACTGTCTTGCCTTTTCAGTCTAAATGATATCTTCTGATCAGCAAAATTACTAATTTTAATCAGCAATCTTTTCCCCTATTTGCTGTTTTTTCCCCAACATTTATTTATTTATGCATACAAGAACTGGAGTACAGGCCAGAGGTGTGAGAGGCAAGAGGATTCACCAGAGACAGAGTGGGGAACAGAACAGGCAGACTGACTGAAATACACTGCTGAGGGAGCAGTGGGTGAGACAGGAGAGGTCTGCTGTGCATGTGGGTAGTTCACTGGCCGCCAGGGATCGAACTCTTTGCAAAGGCTGCATGTAGCTTCATAGTGCTGTGCTTAACCCCTTGTACTACCAGGGAGGCTCCTTATTTGCTGTTTTTATGTTCTATTTAAGGAATCTTTTCCTAGCTCAAAATCAAAATTTCAAATCCTTCAAGAAGCTTTAATGTTCTGTTTTTTTTACATTTAGATTGATAATCTTCTAGAATTTTTTTGTGTGTTTGGTATAAAATACTTGGGGGAAAATTTTTTTCAAAAGTTTTCCAAACCACTTGTCCCAATACCAATTACTAAAAAGACTGTTTCCAGTTTGCACATGTAAACACCACCTTTATCATAAAAAAAAGTTTCTGTAACTGTGAATCAGTTTCCAAACTTTTTTTATTCCAATAATTCCATAGTTCATTATGGTCTGATACCGTACAGACTTGATTACTATATTTTTATAATAGGTACATTACCTTTCAGCTTTAGTTTCTTTAAGATTACCATTTATATTTTCATTTAAATTAGTAGAATGTTATTTTCCATAAATTATTCAGCTGAGAGATTGTGTGTATATTTGCACATTTTTTTCTTGGATTTATTCCTGGATATTTAGTATTTTGGGATCACATTGATATTGTTTCTTAAATTTCACTTTTTAATTATATTTGGTATATTAGAAATGTAATTTGATTTTTTTTATAATACCCTCATGTGTAGCAACCTGGTGGGATTAATTTTTTTTAATTTCAGTATTTTCTCTGACTTTCACACATTTTTTCCCCTTTTGTGCTAATAAGGATCTCCAAAACATGTAAAATACAAGTGATAATAATTATCTTTATTTCATTTCTAATCTCATAAGCAGTTTTCATCAACTGAAATTTTTATTTCATCACTAAATTTCTTTATTAAACTTTCATCATTTCAGTATTAAATATAATCATGCTGAAAGCTTTTCATTGCATTTTTTTAGTTATACTTAATATAAAATTCGTAAGAGTGCACACTTCAGTGATTTTAGTCTATTCACTTTGTTGTTTAACCATTGCCACTAATTCAAGAACATTTTTATCGCACCAGATTATAATAATAACCCTTTGACTTGTTAGCAGTTAGCTTTAATTCTCTGCTCATCTCTTCTCTAGCAACCACTAGTCTACTTTTCTGTCTCTATAGATTTACCTACTCTAGTCATTTCATGTAATTGGAATCATGTAATATGTGACTTTTTCTACTTGGCAAAATGTTTTCAAAGTTTGTCCAGTATTTAACAATATTTCATTTCCTATGGCTGAAAAATATTCCATTATATGGCTTTATCACATACTGTTTGTCCATTCATCAGCTAATGAACATTTAGTTTGATTCCACTTTTTGGCTGTGATAAAAATGCTTTGAATATTCATCTATAAGTCCCTTGTACATATATGTCCTATGGTTTTTCTGGGGGTTAGAATTAATACCTTAATTCATAACAATCTAGGATTAGTTTTAGTAGTGAACAAAAATTTTCCTATACATAATTTGTTGCCAAGATTAAATCTTTTTGTATTGTGTGCCTCTCAACCTAGAATTATAATTAGCTATGCAGTTTACTTTTAATGAGATAGAAAATTAATTACAAACAAAACTTACATTTATGCTATCTTTTAAATTTACTTATGTAGTTACCTTCCCTGGTGTTAATGTCTTCATATGCTCTTGGTTACTGTCTAGTACCATTTCATTCTGAAGGACCCTCCTTTATCACTTGTAGATAGAACTGCTGTTGATGAACTCTTATTTTAAAGATTTATTTATTTATGCATACAAGAACTGTGTGGGGTGGGGTGAGAGGATTCACCAGAGACAGATGGGGAGCAGAACAGGTGGATTGAGTGAAATACACTGCTGAGGGGAGCAGCGGGTGAGACAGGAAAGGTCTGCTGCACCATGTGGGTAGCCCCCTGGCCAGGGATCAAATTCATGCTGCAGTGGCTTTGGATAACTTCATAGTGCTGAGGCTTAACCCCTTGCACCACCAGGGAGGCTTTGTTGATGACCTCTTATACTTTAGTAATGTTAATCTAGGAATGTCTTCATTTTGCCTTCATTTTTAAATGATAGTTTTGCCAGGTAAATATTTGGTTGACTATTTTTTTTTTCTTTCAGCACTTTGCATCATTCCACTACCTTTTGGTCTCCATTGTTTCTGGTTTGAAATCAGATGTTGATCTTATTGAAGATCACTTTAAATAATGAGTTTTTTCTTCTTTCCTGTTTTCAAAATTATCTTTTGGCACTTTTATTTTGATGTAGGTAGATGTGAATCATTTTTTACTATCTTTTTGAAGTTCAAGAGCTTCAAATATAGGAAGCTTTTGACCTTTATTCTTCACATGTTCTCTCTCTCTCTTCCTTCCTTCTCTTTTCTCTCCTCTCTCCCCCCCCTTCTCTTTTCTCTCTCTCTCCTCTCTCTCTGTCTCCTTTTCTCACTCCTTTCTCCCCTTTCTGGCACTTTGATTATGCATATCCAGGTAAAGCCAAATGTGTATTCTCGGAGGTGTAATTTTTTTCATTGGAATCCAGTTCCTTTAATACTTACATGATTGTTCAGGTTTTATATTTCTTCCTGTGCCAGGATAAGTAAGTGTAATTTTCCCATTGGTTTGAATTACGAAATTTATTTTTATGAAGTTGTTCATAATATCTTTCTACTTTAATGTTGTCAAATTGAGCTTTCTGTGATATGAAACTATTCTATATCTGTGCTTTCCAATATGGTAATGGCTACTGAGCACTTGAAATGTAACGGTGTAACTAAGAAATTTAATTTTAACTTTATTGCACTGTAAATAATTTTATTTTAAATAACCTCATGTGACAAATGACTACCATAATAGACCACATTGAATTTGCAATGATTTCTTCTTTTTCCCTCTCTGCTATTAGATATATAAATGTTTGTTTGTTCTCTTGCTCTCTCTCATTGGTCTCTTCTGTTTTTCAGTTTTTTAAAGTTATTTTTGTTTTCAGATTATTCTTTTCATAAAACATAGTGAATTCTATTTCATCATTATCTCAAGGTTTTACAATATTGAACACAATGTCCATAGGTTGATTGGTTTTATATTTTTGCTAGACAACTCTTATTTTTTATTGAGATATAAAGGACATATAACATTATATTAATTTCATTTGTACAACATGATTTGTATAGAATAAATCCTCCCACTTTTTTTTTTAAGATTTATTTGTGCATACAAGAGCAGGGGTACAGGCTAGAGATGTGCAGGTGTTGGGGGTGGGGGTGGTGAGAGGATTCACCAGAGACAGTGGGGAACAGAACAGGAAGATTGACCAAAGTACACTACTGAGGGGAGCAGCGGGTGAGACAGGAGAGGTCTGCTGCACCATGTGGGTTGCTCCCTGGCCGGCCAGGAATCAAACTCTTGCTTGCAGAGGCTGCTGATTGCTTCATAGTGCAGTGCTTAACCCCTTGCGCCACCAGGGAGGTCATTTAAAATTGTATTAATCTACTTTCTTTACATTTCTATATAAAATGAAGATAAATATATGTCACATTGTCCTTCCTGCTGATATATATTAAAAAGTTGCCTTTCTCCAAGAGTTCTCTAATACTTTACATAACTAGCTTTGTTTTGTCTAGGATGTATTTGGGGAGGACTTAAATAACATGACTTTTAATTGTCACAAAGTGAAATGTTGTAATGAAGAGATAAGTTCCCAGGGAAGGGTCTCCTGCATATGTTACATGGCAGTAGATGACCATAGAGGTTAATATATTTGTATATGGTTCATATAGATAATTTGTGTAGGAAAATACCGTAGGTGAGAGCTAGTTGCTGATTTTACTGATAATTGCATGTCAAATGAGGTAAATATACAATTTTTGTCATTATCACTAATCTTACATCTTTTGAGATTCAGATATTGCCTTGTGTGCTGTGTTAAGTAGCTCATTTAGCCCTCATAAGAACCCTGAATTAGTTAACATTCTCTCCATTTTACAGAGGATGTTTGATTATCAGTACCAATGTGAGTTATTAAGTTGATCATATGTAATTGCCATTTTTTAGAGCAAAAACATTCAAATATCAGGAATTTTACATGATTCAACTTATACAAGTAAAGTAGGCATCAATCCACCCATGGGACTTTTCAACCTTCTTAAACTCAGGTCATTTCTCCCAGAATGTACCAGGGCTTTCACTAGTGATAGTGCCTGCAGCACTTTGTAGCAATAAGTAAAAGATGAAAAATACCCAAATAATAGGAATATTGGTAAAAAGTAAAATTTGAAGTTATTTCTGGTTTATAATTGCCTGACATTTTCAGTAAAGTTGGTGATGGTCATTTGTTTCAGTTTGTAAAACGTTGTAGTTAAATATTTTAAATTTAATAAGCAGTTGTCAAACAAATTTTTGTGAAAAATACTCATTCAGTATATGATTAATAATAGTGAAGATTTAACAAGCTATTGGGTAAGACAAATGCATCGCTTTCTACCATACACATTACATAGCAAAAAAACTTTTAAAATAAAATAGATACTTCTTTTTCCCCTGATGACCTAGTAGTAATGTTCTGCACTGTTATATGTAGCAGACCTGGATTTCATTCCTGTTCTCGTTATCTCTCTCCCTGGGGCTGCAGTGCATAAAATAAGAAATAAAATCACTATCCTGCATCCTATTGCCATGGGCTGTACCCTTGTCAGATTTCATAAACTAAGCTAGATGGGTCTAGTTAGTGCTGAGATGGAAGACCCCAAAGAAAACTAAGTCTGTGGGAGAAACATCTATCCAGCCAGTATTTCATCTTCCTTGAACCCTTGTCTTAAAGTTATTATTGTACTTTCCTCATTGTGATTTGATTGCTTTACTTGCTATAAGAAAAAAAGGTCTTTAAAAATAAGTGCATTTCTAGTAATTTAAATGAGTACATCACTTTTTAACTTTCCCTTTTCAAATTTGAAAAACTATTTTGTTTGAAAGGCATTTGGCTATGTTCTCGAGGAAACAGTTTTTCAACTAGCAATATTTTCTTTTTCTATTGTCTAAAAATGTACTGTCTGAGACTTCCATTTTATTTATCTCTATAGAATGGTCTATGTTTCTATTTGTTTTGAGATAGTATTAGACCTTGTTTTATAAATAATACAGTATAACACTTTTTTTAATTATATTTTTACATAATCTTTAATTGTCAAATTTGATTTCAAAATTTCAAATACCAATTGTTTTAAATATATGTGTTAATATATGTGGATGGATATAATTTAGTTAATAATGCCTAATGTTTAACCTTGAATAGATCCAGCATATCTTCAGCTGTTTCCTCCCCAGAACACACACAAATACACCTTCCATAAATACAGATGGTACATATTTATGCATTTACGTACACAGAAACACACACATTCCTGTGTTCTCTAACATTGATTTTCTTCCTTCTCTCCCTTCCTTCCTCTCTCTCTCTTTTCCATCTTTCTTCCTTCCTGCCTACCTGCAAAGGAACTTCTTTTCTTGTGCCATTTTATAATGTCAAAATGAAGGAAACTGTATCCTTGGAAAAACTCTAAAGTTCTAGGAAACATGTCTATTCTCCTCAGATTCATATTCATCCATATACACAAAAATTTAATGTTTTGCAAAAACACAGTAAGAACAGAAGCAGACAAAACCAGGTCATTGTGAGAAAATAAGTCCTTGAATGGATGTGTGAATGTAAAAAATAGAAAATTATATAAATTAAGAAGAGCGTATATCTTCATCAGGAAAGCAACTTCCAGAATGCTGTTCTGTTTTAAAATGTTGATGGCAACACTTGGAACCATGAGCATATTCCTGAAAAGTATTCAAGAATGACCTCATGGTGGTTTCTTACTCTGTCTACTCTTAAGCCAAATCTCTTCATTTCTGATTAGAATGACCCAGATCAAAAGTAAATCCCCAAAGTCTTAATAATCAGTTAAAGATTAATGTGTATTTTTTCAATGAAATAAGAATGGTCATTTATATTATGAAGTATTCCAGCATCAATCTAATTTTTATTTTAGTAACGTTTAAAATATTCCCTATATGTCCTCAAAGATTTTTCAAAGAGTAGTTTTTTTAAGTATTTTACAGTGTTAAACTTGTTTTAAACCAGACCTCTTATCAAGATTTTAGAATTCCCCATGGGGTGGTGGTTCGTAAATTTTCAAAAATTGCTTCTTTGGAGGGAAAAAGCTTTACATTTGCCAATATCAGTGGCAATTTTTCCCATCGTGGCTGATTTGAAATTATCTATGTGAAGTTGTTTAAAGTAGAATTAACAAGAGATGTGCAAGAATACTTCCCATATATGATATTTCCACCATGCAGATATAATAGCTGTAAACATCTTGCAAGACTCACCTAATAATAAAATACAGTAAAATAACTAGGAAGTGATGATTTGAGTGTTGCTTTTTGAAAATATTATTCTATATCTATTTAATTTAATTTTTAATGACGGAGATATTCAACAACTGGCTTATAACAAAGTACCTGAAACTTCATCAGTTGGTTCTCATAAGCTGGTATGAGTGAGGTCCAGTACACCAGTGCTCCTTGGGAAATTCCTTTTTTTTTTTTCTCCTTTTTTTAACTGTTTTGATCATCTCTGACGTAAGGAAAATATGTATTAATTTGATAAGTCAGACTGTAAGTCTGTTGATCTATCCTTCATTGTCTCAAGATTCATTGTAGTTAGGTTGATTATTTTGCTGTTGGTATTTAGGGAACAGTTAAGACGATATAAATACCAGCTGGCTTCTTTTTATCAATTTTTTCTGTCAATATATTAGGTCCTCTATAACACTATTCTGTAGTCATTTAATATCTTGCCTTCCTGTTACTGTGTCTAACAAGACATTTTAAATACAGCAAAATATATTTCTTGTATTTCCTCTACCTTAACAACAGAACCCAAAGAAAAGGTTTCGGAGTATTGGTGAGATAGTTTTGTTTGCTACATCTTTAAATACTTAACCCTTCCTAGATTGATCATTTTATTATTAGAAACAGAGTTGTTTTGTTTTTAAAGATTTTTAACGTAATTATCACTAGTTTGATAATAGCTGAAGTTTCTAGTGAGAGGTCTCTCAGTTTGTGTACATCACATTTATGCATACAGTCAAATATATGTGTGGATAAACAACAGAATACTATGAGAATTAAATGAAATGTATAGCAGTTACATCATAGCCCTTCACTAAATATTAGTTTAATTTTCTAAACTCTTAATTTTCTAAAAAGAGTTAATGAATATGTTAGTGACTGAAGGGTACCCAAGGACCCTAAACTCTTAAGGGATGCACACTCTAAAGAAATCTGGCTATCCGTGTACACATAGGCAAAGGAACCATACTGTTAGTATAATAATTTTTTAATAGAATTATTGTGATACAGAAGAGAAGATATTCCTAATAATAGTTACCCAGTAAAACTCCCTAAATCACCCATCCCTTTGCCTAGCCACTGAGACCTAAAATCTTGCCACAAGTCTAAGGTAACGCCTAGCAGGGGACAGTAAGAAAAGGGCAAGCTGGTCTGGGACAAAAAAAAAATCAAAGTACAAATCAAGATAATGGCTGCCATTGTCTCTGCTAAGGACAACCTTCTCACGTGTCTTACTCACATGCCTCTTTCAGGTGTCTACATGTCTCTCCTCCATGTGTCTCCTTCCAAGTCCCTCCCAGGTTCCTGGGTACAAATCAGAGCTAGATAAGCAAGCGTCTGCTTGCCTTCCATGTTATGTAGTGTCACCTAACTGCTCAGCTCCACCCCAAGTTCCCAGCAGATCCCTGCTTAGGAAATCCAGTTCATTTGCAAAGTGGGACCTGTAATCCAGCACAGCTGTATGTAGATAGGGGCAAGGAAAACAGCACCTCCCCTAACAGATTTATGGTTAAATAGGTGTTTACCTGCATTTTATTCTGCTAATTCTGTTTAATGCTGTCTTTAGTTTCATAATATCTTTCATATCAAAGACTTGCAAAGATAGTTGAAAATTTTTTCTAACAATCACTTCTCTTGTGACGACTATTTGACTAACGTTTTAGTTATAACTTTATTTTCTTAGAAATTTTGTAGAGTAGAACCAATTTGCAATCAATTTGAAGAACGCCAAGGTAATATTGATAATTAAGTCTTTAAAGTGGGTCTTTTGTTAAGCCCAAGCATCTTATAATTAACAACTACCATCACACCACCTGCTCTCTTCTGCCTTGAATCTTATCACAATGATGTTGCTTTGAAATGTGAGAATGCTTTCTACTTCCTATGCTACATGTTCTAGTTAGACATCTTATTACTGATTAGTTGAACACTATTTCCTGTTTTTTCCCCAATGTATCTCTAAATGAACTGCTTCTGTCTTAGTTAGGATTATGTTCTATAAAACAGATACTTAAATAAATTAGATTTTTTTTTTTTTTTTGCAGAGAGGAGATAATAGAAAAGACAAATCACAGTAGATGAAATACTTTCCATAGTAAAATTTTTATAATATCCAATATATAATTAGGTATACCTATGGAGAGTTTTTTAAAATCAATTTGTTCATGGTCATCCTTTTATAATGTAAGGGAGTTTTCTGTATTCTGTAGTGTAGGATTTAGTTTTTGTACTTTGTATTGTTTCCCCTGCATCTTATTAATAATACAGATAACTTTTTGAGAAAGAGGCTGAGATATAATTCTTACATTCTATTTAACTGGTCATTCATATTACTCCTCTCTTCCACTGTAAAGCACCTGATGGTTGAGTCCATGCCCTTTTCATCTTTATAGTCACTATATAGTCACTATATTTTTTTATCTTTTATGTCATGCATGTGTTTGTCTTTCAAAGGACAGTCTTCCATCATTTAAATTTCTGGTATATTTCACCACAGTCTCAAGGTGAGGAATCATAGAGGAAAAACTAACATATTGATACTGGATTAGACTCAAGTTGCTGGGTGAGAAAAGCAGTTTTTCAATGTCAGTCTTTTACAAAAAGATATGTTTATACATACAGTCAGGTATTATTAGAGGAAATGATAACTTCCTCTACCTAAACAATATGCCCATGTATCGAAAATGTTCTCCTGAATGATAGTTTATCATTTATCATATAGATCAGATTACTTTTATAAATGTTTATTCTCTCCCATGCTTAAACTACATGTAAAGCTAAATTACTTGTAGGATGCTATCAAATATTATAAAAAATCACTTTCAAAGTGATTTTTTTGTTATTGGGAACTGATTTTTCATTGTGAGCTTGTTGAGGTTTTTATATGAATGCAATTCCAGAACTTAATGATGGTCACACTACTAATATAGTACCACTTTAAAGTGAATTGGGTCTCCCCTGGTGGCGCAGACGGTTGAGCACCACACTGTGAAGCTGTCCGCAGCCTCTGCAGCCGCCGGTTCTATCCCGGCCGGCCCACCGGCAAGGGTTTTACGTGGTGCGGCATACCTCTCCTGTCTTGCCAGCTGCTCCCCTCAGCAATGTGTTTTGTCAGTCTCCCTGTTCTGTTCCCCACTCTGTCTCTAGTGAATCCTCTCACCCTCCCGCGCATCTGGCCTGTACCCCAGTTTTTGTATAAATAAATAAATAAATCTTTTTAAAAAATAAAGTGAATTC
Organism: Talpa occidentalis; assembly: GCF_014898055.3. Lineage (NCBI taxonomy): Eukaryota > Metazoa > Chordata > Mammalia > Eulipotyphla > Talpidae > Talpa > Talpa occidentalis. Next base: position 67,594,886 of record NW_023601433.1, on the reverse strand, counting down.
AGGGCTTGGGGCTTTTTTAGATTCCATAAGTAATATAAATTTGGGATATAAATCCTGATGAGGACTAGCTCATGTTTACAACTTCTCACTAGCTTCTTTTATCACACTGAAATGCTGGGCACCTGGAAAATGCCCTTTCTTGCAGTCGCATGTGGATAGAAGTCATGTGTGGAGTTTTTTCTTCTAATTTGATTTAAATTGTGGATGTTATCAGTCCTTTATCATTAGTGTTGGGTGCAAAAATGTTCTCCCAGTCAGTGGGGTTTCTCTTTGTTTTTGTTATTGTCTCTTTTGCTGTGCAGAAGCTCTTTACAAAAATCTGCAAAGAGCTGATGAGACTCAACAACAACAAAGAAAATAACCCAGTCAAAAAATGGGCGGAAGAGCTAAAAAGAAACTTCTCTGAAGAGGAAATGCAAATGGCCAACAGGCATATGAAAAAATGTTCAACATCACTTGTAATCAGGGAAATGCAAATCAAAACTACCATGAGATACCATCTTACACCAGTGAGAATGGCACATATTCAAAAAACTAGCAACAACAAATGTTGGCGAGGATGTGGGGAAAAAGGAACTTCCTGCACTGTTGGTGGGAGTGCAAACTGGTCCAACCACTATGGAGAGCTGTGTGGAGATTTCTGGACCTACTAAATATAGAGCTTCCATATGATCCAGCAATTCCACTCCTAGGTATTTACCCAAAGGACACAGAAACATCAATTCCAAAGAGCACCTGCACACCTATGTTTATAGCAGCACTGTTTACAATAGCTAAGCTTTGGAAACAGCCCAAATGCCCAAAAATAGATGACTGGATCAAGAGGATGTGGTACATATATACCATGGAATATTACTCAGCATTCAAAAAAGATAAACACATGCAATTTGCAGCAACATGGATGGCACTGGAAGGGATCATGCTCAGTGAAATAAGCCAAAAAGAAAAAGAAAAATACCGGATGGTCTCACTCATAGCAGGAATCTAGAAAACTTAAATAAGGGACCAGGAAAATGAATAACTATAAGAAAGTGAAAATCAAAATCAACAAAAAACTTTGAACCAGAGACACTTTTTGGGGGTGGGGGGGCGGGAGGGGAGGGATTGGGGTCAGAATGGGGGGGTTGCAATTGTATGGGGAATATAAAAATAAAATTTATTATAAAAAAAAAAATTAAAATAAATAAATAAATAAATTGTGGATGTTGTCCTTAACACATGCCCCAGTTTTACTGGGGGAAGGGCAATATTCTATTAAGACTTTCCACATGGTATGAACTCTAGTTTATTTCTGTTCCCTGAAGTTCCAGGCCTTGTGAGAGTAGGCTTTTGCCTTTAGCTAGATTTTAGATTAAATAATCTTTATTATTTTGTAAGTTCTTCAAAATTTATTTGTATACATAGAGATTGTTTGTTTCCAGCTACAACAATGATCCAGATATGTAGTCAGCCATATACAGGTAACTTTAGATTTCTGATGTCTATTTGCCACACTAAATTATTTTTTCTAGAGCTCCAAATTATTTTCTAACAGTGTCAATTATAGCAACTCCAGTAGAGTAGCAGATAACTCCCTTCAAGTGATAACATGATAATGATTGCTAATGTTTGTTGAGCATTTTTTGTAATGGAAGGTATTATACATGAACTATCTAAATTAAGCCTCACATCAACTATGTGAGCACCTATTATTGTCCCCCATGTACTGATGAGTTAATTGAAGGTTATAGTAGTTATGTTCTTTACCCAAATTTACACAGTTATTAATCAAGGGAATTTGGATTGTAAAAGAGGTATATTTGGCTCCAGTATTTTTGCTCTTGATTATGATACCCTGTTGCCATAGGAGCATGGCCATTGCGTTATAGACCTCTCATAACTTTGGTTCAGCTATGGATGCTGTAGTAAGTAAGTACAGTTTAACCGAGATCCAGTTAAGGAAATCTGAAGTTCAAATCCTTCTTGTTCAATTTTAAAAATTCTAAAAGTGTTTATTTTTTATTTTTGATACATTCAGAGCATGGACTGGTATACTTTTCTTTCTTTGACATTTTAAATTGTTTTTATGAATTCAAAGAAAAGCCATTTCCCCAAAATTATAAAAATATAATCGCTATGTAATTTATAGAAGTTTTTATTCATATAAGTACAGGTATGAAAACTTGACTTTGATATATGTAAATGGAAAGTGTATAAAATTAATAACTTTTTAAGACAGAATGAATAAGAAAGAAAATGACAGTTGAATACCTTTGAGAATAAGAAAAATAAGCATTAGTGAGAAAAAGCATAACCAATGTTAAGTTAGGGGAAAAAACTAAAACTACCATGTCTAAAAATGCAGTTAAATATATTGGTGGCATTTATATAGATATCATGGAACATAGCATGCTGTAATTTTATCCTGGTAAGAGATTGATTTTCACACTTTTTCACATCAACTTCCCCTCATCCTAGGGAACCATCTTATAGATGTGTATATTAATGGTCATAAGGAGATATGGATAAAACATAAAAATTTACTACCTTTACAAAGAAGCAACTCTTAAGTACCCACTTTTCACCCACTTTTCTATTTTTTTCCTGATTTTCTAGACTTCAGTTCAAGTCTCTGAATTTACAGAGATTAGTGAAAAGTTAAATAACATTTGTACTTTTTAAAAAATTATGATTTTATGAATTATTATAGATTAGCTTTTCTGTATTCTTATTCTGATGAAGCTTTTTCAACTTCTGTAGGCTTGCTTTAGTTTCTTCTATCTTAAAAAGAAAGTTTTGGACTGGATTGCCTCTAATCCCTTATCATTCTAATATCTTATTAAATATTAGGGCTTAGATAAACCATTGCAATGAGGCTGTTCTAATACAATATAACTACTTAAAATGGTATCCTTCATGTTTTAATTAAGCTAATGAGATTCTAGTGTACATATAGGATACCAATTACCAACCTAAGAATCAAGTACCATTTTGTTGAATAATGTGATCTTTGATATAGTGCACTTCAACTATAGTGCATCTAGATGTAAATACAATGTGAAAATGCTATAGATTTCTAATTCCCCCTCTGCCATTTGCCAAACAAATTCTGATTTTTAAAAATCCCTTCAATTTCTTTTGGTTTCAGTTACTTCTTTCCCAAATAGGATAATACAGGAAATTTTCTGCCTGAAGACAGAGTAGTTGTTCCCTTGAGCTCATGTTTAAGAGCTGTAAATCTATAAATAAATATGTCTCTTGAGACATGAAAATGTCTCTTTAATAGACTTCTAACTTTACTGCACAAGAGGTCTACATTTGGAGCATCACGGATCCCGGGAGAAATATGTATTATCATTTCCCACTTGTGTATGAATTATCTTCTAATCATATATCTAGAAATTATTTTTCTACCTACAAAATGTCCTATTCTGAATTCTACTTTTTTCCAAAATATTCAACTGTTCATTACCTTTATAATGTATTCTAGACATTAAGGATACGGGAATGAAAGGTATACCTTCAAATCTTAAGTTTCTCCATACAGAGAAACAGCTATATAATAGATCATTATAATGCAATAATTTCTCTTTTTTTTTTTAAGACTTATTTATCTTAAAAAATAAGAGGGAGGGTGAGAGAATCCACCAGAGACAGAGCAGGCAGAAGGATTGAAATATACTGCTGAGGGGAGCAGCAGGCAAGACAGGAGAGGTCTGCCACGGCATGTGGGAATCGAACTGGCAACGTGGAGGCTGCGGGACAGCCTCACAGCACTGCGCTCAACCCACTGCTCTTATGGAGAGGCCCATAGTACAATAATTTCTTAATGGAGGAGAAGTGATCATTAGGTAGACAATGCAAAATAGTACATTCTGGGCAGAGGAAAAATATTCAGAAATGCACACAGATATGAAACAGCTTGTAGTTCAGTCAGTAGTTTTGGGTATCTGAAGTATGATGCAGATATTAAAATGAAATAAACCTGGAGAGATAGGCAAGGGCCTAATGCCAAATCTTTACACTCAAGCATAGGAACCTGGATTTGTTCCTGGGAAATGGGAAACATTGGTGGATTTTCTTTTCCCCACCACAATCCCTTATATACCTAGATCCTTGCTACCTGTCCCCTCCCTCAGCCTTAGAAATCTGACTTCATTTATTAATGTCTACAAGTTTTTAATATTTTACTTTGTTAATTCTTAGTGGGTCAATTTTTTAAATTTTGGACAAATTATTTAATCTTCAATGCTCTGTAACAATCTTGTATGTCACTATGAGGATTAATTATTTAATACAGGCATAGTACTTCCACAAGGCCAGACATACATAAGAAAACCTTCAAAGCACTGTATAACTCCTGAGCTCTTTTTTTTTTTTTTAAATTTATTTATTTATGCATAAAAGAACTGGGGTACAGGCCAGAGGTACAGGGGGTGAGAGGATTCACCAGACAGAGCGGGGAGCAGAACAGGCGGACTGACTGAAACACACTGCTGAGGGGAGCAGCAGGTGAGACAGGAAAGGTCTGCTGCACCATGTGGGTTATCTCCCTGGCCAGGGATTGAACTCATTCTGCAGTGGCTGCAGATAGCCTCATAGTGCTGAGACTTAACCTCTTGAGCCACCAGGGAGGCCCTAACTCCTGAGCTCTTGAACCTTGTTTCTCAGAAATCTGCCCAAGGTGGTTTTGACTTAATTTTCCCTGATAACTTATGATGCTGAACATATTTCAAATGCTTTTTGGTCATTTATATCTTTGGAAAATTGCACATTAAGATTTTTATCTACTTTTTAATTGGGTTGTTTGCCTTATTATTGAATAATAAGAGTTCTTTATGTACTCTAGGTACCAGAACCTTACCAGAATCTAGAATATATATTTTGTATCAGGGAAGTATATATAAGTCAAAGCCACTATGAGATGTTGCTTCACACTCACTAAAATGGTCGTAATAAAAAGACAATTTTTTTAAAGCTGGCAATTACTAAGATAACATCTCTTAAATTCTAACTCAATTTCTGCATAAAGGTTCGGGGAGTTTTTCGCAATGGTAGGTTGACCACAAAAATTTACCGAGATTTTTTTAGATTACGTCATCATTCTCTAGTGGACTGCTATCAACAGTCTAAATCCAAAGTCAAGTATAAGAGCCTGACTACTAGTCAAAGCCTCATCCTTGGATACCTGCTTTGGGATGAAAGCATTTCTGTCAATTCCCACTAGACTTTTGATTGGAAAGATAGACTGGCAAGATAGACTACAGAAGAGATTCTTAATAGTCTCAAGAGTTTATTTCTGTTTTGTTCATTTGTTTATCTTCCACATCTGTGTTTGTCTTTTTCTGATTTATTTCACTTAGCGTAATATCCTCTAGGTTCATCCATGTAAAGCAACTAGTAGGATTTCATTTCTTTCATAGCTTAATAGTATTCTGTGAGATCACACACACACCACATCATCATTAATCATCTGTTACCATAACATGTTATATTTCCAGCTCTTGACTATTGTGAATAATGCCTCAGTGAACATGGGGGTGCATATATCTTTATGAGTTAGTGTTGTTCTTTCTTTGGCTATAGTTCCAAAGGCGGAATTGTATGATTATCTGTCAATTCCATTTTTAAATTTTCAGGAATCTCTACACAGTTTTTTCATGCTCAATTTATATTCCAGTAATTTGCAAGGGTTCCTTTATCCCAATATCCTCTCTAGTGTTTGTTGTTACTCCTTTTTTCTATTTAAGATTTATTTTTATTGGCCTCCCTGGTGGCACAAGGGGGTTGAGCACCTCACTATGAAGCAATCCGCAGCCTCTGCAGCATGAGTTCGATCCCCAGCAGGCCGGGGAGAAACCACATGGCGAAGCAGACCTCTCCTGTCTCGCCTGCTGCTCCCCTCAGCAGTATATTTTCAGTCAGTTTGCCTGTTCTGTTCCCCACTCCGTCTCTGGTAAACCCTCTCACCCCCCACATCTCTGGCCTGTACCCCAGCTCTTGTATGCATAAATAAATCTTTAAAAAAAAAAAGGCCAGGGGGCGGGGCAGGTAAGAGGATTCACCACAGAGAGAGTGGGGAGCAGAAACAGATAAATCTACAGAAATACACTGCTGAGGGGAGCAGCAGGCAAGACAGGAGAGGTCTGCTGTGCCATGTGGGTAGCTCCCTGGCCAGGGATTGAACTCGTCCTGCAGTGGCTGGCAATAGCTTGATAGTGCTGAGGCTTTAACCCCTGCGCCACCAGGGAGGCCCCCATATGTTGTTTCTTGTCTTTAAATAATAGTCATTCTCATAGGTGTGAGAACAATATCTCGTTTCAATTTGCATTTCCATACTATGAGATGACGAACATCTTTACATGTACCTGTTGGCCTGGCCCTCTATGTGTCTTCATTGGAGATCATCCATCCATTTTTTTAATTGGGTTGTTTGGGATTTGTTGTTGTTGTTAGATGAGTTGTTTATATATTTTGGATATGAACACCTTACTGGATTATGATTTGTAAATATCTTCTCCCATTCAACTCCCATTCCTTTTTGTTTTCGTGATAGTTTCTTTCATTGTGCAGCTTTTTAGTTTGATATAGTTCTATGTGTTAATTTTTGCTTTTGTTTCCTTTGCTGTTCAAGTCAAGTCTCCAAAGCATCAGTTGTCACCAGAGTTGTCAAGTATATTACCTTTGTTTTCTTCTATTTATTTTGTGGTTTTAAATCTTACACACAAATCTTTCTCAATTGTTCTTTTTTGTGTGTGGTGTGAGATAGTGGTCTAGTTTCATTGTTTTGCTTGTGACTGTCCAGTTTTCCCAACACCATTCATTGAAGGTTCTCCATTCTATGCTTTTGGCTCCTTTGTCATAAATTACTTGTCCATATAGGTGTGGGTTTATTTCTGAGCTCTCAATTCTGTTCCATTAATCTGTAGTGTTCATTTCTATTCCAGTGCCATGCTGTTGTGATTATTATACCTTTGTAGGATAGTTTGAATTTTGGGATGATGAATGGAGGTCCATTTTCAGTTTTTCTCTCAGGATTATTTTGGGTATTTATAATTCTTTGTAGTTCCAAATAAATTTTATGAATTTATTTCTGTGACAAATTCAGTTAGGATTTTGATAGGGATTTTATTGAATCTGTATGTTGTGTTAGGTAAGATGGCCACTTTAGTGATGTTAATTCTTCCAATTCATGAGTATGGAACATCTTTCCATTTCTTTGTGTCTTCTGTTTATTTCCACAATGTCTTATAGTTTTCAGAGTATGTTTTTATTTTCCTGCCTAATTTTTTTCCTAGGTATATGTTCTTTTTTATGCATTTGTAAATAGAATTATTTCTTGATTTCTTTCTGCTAGCTTGTCATTTACATTTAGAAACACATCTGATTTTTGTGTATTTTATAGCCTGCCAGTTTACTGTATTCATTTGTTACTACTTTTTTTTTGAAGATTTATTTATTTATGCATACGAGAGCTGGGGTACAGGCCACAGATGCGGGGGTTGGGGGGTGAGAGGATTCACCAGAGACAGAGTGGGGAACAGAACAGGCAGATTGACTGAAGTACACTGCTGAGGGAAGCAGCGGGCGAGTCAGGAGAGGTCTGCTGTGCCATGTGGGTTGCTCCCTAGCCAGCCTGGGATCGAACTTGTGCTGCAGAGGCTGCCAATTGCTTCATAGTATGGTGCTTAACCCCTTTTTTTAATCTGCAAATTGAGGCAGTGTTATTTCTTCCTTCCCAATTTGGATAACAATTTCTTATCTAATTGACTTGGATTGGACTTATAGTACTATGTTGAATAATAATGGTGAAGAAAGGGCATATTTGTCTTTTTCCTGATCTTAAAGGAAAAACTTTCAGGTTTCTCTGTTGAATATGATGTGGGTTGTGAATTTGCCATATATGGCCTTCATTATGTTGAGGTATGTTTCTTCTATATCCATTTTTTTCCTTTGATTTTCTCATTGACCCAAAAGTTGTTCAATAGCATATTGTTTAGTGTCCACATATTTAGGGTTTCTCTTTCATCTGTTGTTTGATTTCTTGTTCCTTGCCTTTATGATTTGAAAGATGCCTGATATGATTTCAATCTTCATTAATTTGTTTAGTCTTGATTTTTGTCATAACATATGGTCTGTCCTGAGAGTGTACTATGTGCACTAGAGAAGAATGTTCATTCTGATTTGGAATAGGATACTCTGTAAATTTCTATTGGGGGCCTCCCCGGTGGCGCAGCAATTGAGCGCTGGGTTGTGAAGCTGCCTGCAGCCTCTGCAGCACCGGTTTGATCCCCGGCCGCTGGGCAAGGGTCCCAGATGGCTCACAGACCTCTTCTGCCACCCGCTGCTCCCCTGAGCAGTGTACTTCGTCACTCTGCCTGTTCTACTCTCCGCTCTGGCTCTGGCGAATTCTCTCACCCTCCCACACCTCTGACTGTACCCAGTGCTTGTATAAATAAATAAATAAATAAATAAATAAATAAATAAATATTAAAAAAATTCTATTGGCCTCATTTCATCTATTTGTCATAAGGCCATGCTTCCTTGTTGATTTCCTGTCTAGATCATCTCTCCATTGATGTATGTGGGGTATTATAACTCCATATTATTCCTGTTTTTGTATTGTCTATGTCCCCCCCTTTATATGCATTAATATTTGCTTTATGTATTTTGGTGGTCCTATGTTAGGTGCACACAAATTAATAATTGTATGTCTTCTTGCTGTATTTAACCCTTTGTCATTACACACTGTTCATCTTTGTCTTTTTATTGCCTTTTGGTTTGAAGTCTGTTGTATCTGATATAAAGTATAGCAGTTCCTACATTTAAATTTTTTTCTGTTGGCTTGGAGTACCATTTTCCACCCTTTCATTTTAAGTCTGTTGTTTTTAATACTCGTAAGTGACTCTCTTATGGGTATCATATAACTTTTAAGGAACTATTGCTGTTTAAGGGCTTGCTGTTACTACTTTATCTTTGTTTTTTTGATTCTGTTTATTGCCTTCGTTTTTTGGTGAATTTTCTTTTTTTTTTTTTTTAATTAAGATAGAGATTCCACTACAGCATTTCTCGTAGTGGAGGTCTAGTGACAGCAAACTTCATCAGCTTTTGTTTGTTTGGAAAAACAACTTTATGTCTCCCTCATATCTGAAAGTCAAGAATATTCTGCAAAACTACCTCACAGCTTTTATCTTTGTTTTTTTTTTTAAAGATTTATTTATTTATTTATACAAGCACTGGGTACAGTCAGAAGCGCAGGAGGGTGAGAGAGTCCACCAGAGCCAGAGCGGGGAGCAGAGCAGGCAGAAGGACCAAGGTACACTGCTGAAGGGAGCAGCGGGCGGCAGGAGAGGTCTGCGCGCCATGTGGGACCCTCCTCTGGTGGCCGGGGAGCAGCCGGGGATGGAACCCGCGCTGCAAGGCTGCGGGCAGCTTCGCAACCCCGCGCTCAACCGCTGCGCCACCAGGGAGGCCCTATCTTTGAGTATTCTGAGTATTGTGGCACATTCTCCTGGCCTGTCGCATTTCTGCTGAGAAGTCTGATGGTAACTTGAAGGAAGTGCCTTTATCTTACATGCTTTTCCCCCTGGCCTCTTTTAATATTCTTTGCCTTTAACTAATATTTGATAGTTTCACTAATATATGTGTTAATGTAGGTATCTTTGCATTTAGATAACCAGGTGTTCTGTTAGCTTCATAGACTTGTATATTCAGGTTCTTCCCCAGCTTTGGGAAGTTCTCAGCTACTATTTCTTTGAATAAGTCCCTCTTTTCTCTTTACCTTCTGGGATATTCAGTATACTTATCTTGCCTTTCCTAATGAAGTCCACAAGTTCTCATCGTGTTTCTTCATTTATTTTTCTTCTACCTAGATATTTTCTGTTTTTTTTTTTTCCACTGTTGCTTTATTATTGCTTTATTATGTTTGTTCATGGAGATGACCCTCAATTCACGGACCATGAGACTCCACAATTCCTCCTCCTAACTATAGGCACATGCCCTCCAGGTGGAGGGTTACCTGATTAGATTCACCCCTTCTCAGGCATTCTTTAGGTATCCTTCACACAGCCCACCCCAGAGCCTCTGAGTGGCTATGTCATTTCTGAGTTTCTGTATTTCTGCTCACTAATTTTTTTCTTCCATTAAGCCTCTATTTCCATAGCTTTCTTTGGCACTCTTGAGGTCATCTGTTGCGTTCTTCACATTCTGAAACTTTGTTAGTTTCTTATTTATAGCTTCATTCTCTTCCTTCTCTTTAATTTTATTACTGAATGCATTGAATTTTTCTGAGTTTTATTCTAGCTCTTTAATGTTCTTCATGATAAATATTTTGAATTTTCTCTTAGGTCTTAAAGTTTGATCTCTTTAAATATGGTTTCTAGAAAGTTATTTTCTCCTCGTGATTTCATTATCTTGAAATTTCAAGTTGCCAATGCATATATTCCTCTGTATGAACATTTGGCTTACCTACCACCTTTTATTATCTGTTGCTTGTATTTAAAATCTAGAGAATCCATTACTGTCTGCCTCATAAGTGATTCAAAACTCAGAGTAACACTAGGCACCTAGAGCTGGATACAAGGTAGTAATTAGATGCTTATCTTTTTGTTTTCCAGTAGGTGGTGCTATCCCTTAATTTTTTGACTATTGATGACTGCTGTAGGCTCCACTGGCAACCCAGAAATGGTAGAAGAGCTGCCACTGTTCAGTGGAGAGGCGGGAGGGTCACAGCATAAGGAAGCCTAGTTGCTATTGAGGGCTTACTTGATGAGACCTTTCGTGTGTGTGGCCCACTGTTCTCTCTCCTCTCTAGCTTTTTGGGTCTGAGACTTAGTCTTCTGTCAGCTGTCTCTATTGCTCTCCTTACCTCCAACACATGTGGAGCACTACAGCTCTACCTCTTTGGGGTTCACGTGAGCCAAAGACATGGAACTCTACATCATTTCTATTCTCCCCTCCCCAGGGCCTCTGGTTGGACTAGCAACACACTTCTCCATCCCCACCCTTTCAGTCCTCCATCTTTGTGCATCTCTCTCAACCCACTTTCATTCACACAGATCAGACCTTGGAAGCATCCCTTCTAATGTTGTCTGTGTCAGTGCCTGAGCTTCATGGGATGCTTCAGCTATGTTGTAGGACCCTCTCAGTGTTGTTTTGTCTTGAATGGTTATTAAAGGAATGACCTATGTCACCATCTTGGTGATGTCACCTCCTCTTTTTTTTTTTTTTTTTTTTGTAGGTGGTAGTGCTTACTAGACATACTTCAGGGAGGTTTTTTCCTATACTGCTCATATTTTTTCCTCCAGACAGCCTGTAATCAGTGTAATAAGGATTAGGATCCTTCCCCTGACAGTAGTTGAAGTAACACCTTTGCTATGCCATGGGTCTTTTCCCCTATTACTCTGAAGATCAAGATCTTTTCTGCAACAAAGATGGAGGCAGCAGAAGTAGCAAAAGCATTTTGTAAGGTTCTGGCAGCCATCTGCCTTTAGGAGTTTATAGCTTTGTACACATTTCTTCTGCCATCTGAAAGCAGAACATTTCTTTTGGTATTCTTGGGTATGGGAACATTGTCACCTAAGTTTATATGGAAATTCTTTTGAGCATTCCCAGATCCAGAAATAACCTACCAAATGTAAAGTTCTACTTTCACAAGTTGGGATATCCTGCAATTCAACCCTTCAAATAATGACTGTTCTTCAAATAGGCACCACTATTCCTCCACTCAAGTACCACCCAGCGGACCTAATATCTTACTAGTTCTAAGACTTTTCCCCGAACCCTTTAAAGAATGGGGACCAACATCTGATTGAGATGTACAGCTAGGCTGTCATCAAATAAGTCTTTCCCCTGAGTCTAGCATCAGTCATGGCTCATGCTGGAATTTAAATACATTTCAGGCTAACACATAGATGAGTCTGGACTCAGACACAGGATCCAAGGCCACTTAAAGGAGTGAGACTTCAAAGCTATCACCAAACACCTGAAAATGGAGTCAGACTATTACAATATTACCATGAATGGGTGATTATAGTACATACTATCTAGGTTAGAATTTGCAAGTGTGTGACAGTTTTAAATATTACAACTTTTTCCATATGAAATCTTGTGGGAATTCTTGATAAATATGTCACCTTTGATCATATTTATCATTACTCCTTTCTAAATTACCACAAAAAAAAGAGAAAATACAAAGATATAACCCTTAGAAAAAAGATGAAACAATTATACCAGGCAGGAAATATTAATGAAATTTTAGAAGATGGAAAGCAATGGATAATTTGTAACTACTGCAGTCTTAGCTTTCCCTACTCTGTTTAGTCCTTGCAGCCAGGAGAAGCTGACTCATGTCACAGAAGCGGGAAAAGCTCAAGAAATGTGTGGGCTGGGACAGGAAAATTGGGTAAAAGACTGTGCACAGAATAGAACACTCCTCCAATTTGTTATTTAACAGTATTCTAAAAAAGGAATAAAAATGGGCCAAAACTTTATTGAAAAATAGCCTGAAGAGCAGCAATCAATCTAAGATTTCAATTTTGCAGACTTTGTGGAGTGACTCATTCAGCCTTTCTCAAACAGGGTTTCATAAGAATTATGCTCTAATGCTTTATGCATCTATTGTATGTAACAAGTAAACTTCTTTCCTACTCTGTGTACCATCCTTGGGAGAATTGAAAAAATGGCTCTCAAATAATTTTGTTTTTAGATTTAGTCAAGGAACCCCAGCTGAGAAAGGATACTCCCAAAATAGTAAATCAAAAACAGTATTCCTTTACTAAGAAAATTGTAGAGATTAGCACTATCATTAAATAGACTTCTGAGATTCTTACCACATCCTCATATCCATGTAGCTCAACTATTGGGTCTCTATGGTAAATTACTCCAAACTTAATTCGCTGTAGTACTGGACATGGTCATCTTGGATCACCTTTGTCCCTCCTCCTGATTTCGCTATTATCTTGTGAGGAGACTATTCTGGGATCTTTTCTCTCTTCCAGCTTTTAGTTCTCAGCACTGTTACTGCACTGGCTTACCCAAATCTTTGTTAAATAGCCCCTCTGTAAATAAACCCTTCTCAACAGACAAAATCACGAAAGCTACTAAAGGGGTTGCGGGGGAATCCTTCCATTAGCTTAACACATGGGTCAGAGTCAAGAGTAGAAGGACTGATGTGGTTTCATGTCTTTACCTCTCTGGTTTCATCTCCTCTGCTTGCTCCAGTTGCTTGCTTTGTTCCATCCATTCTGGTCATCTTGCTACCTCAAACATCAGACATGCTGTGACCTCGAGGCCTTTGCAACTTGCCATTTCTTATTCCTAGAATGATCTTCCTGTATTAATTATATTTTACTGTGTAATGAATCATCCCAACACTTTTGGCATAAAATATTTTTTTAAAGGAAAGGGTCAAACATTTTTGTCTCTTCAAGGAGAATTTATTTATTGCTGCTCCCCAAAAAGGAGGTACAAGGGAATTTGAACAATTTGCATTGTTTAAATTCTGTAGTAAAGGACCTCAAACTGCCTGTAGAAGCTGACTCAGCTTTAGTTAAGGACCAAGTTTAAAAATTATTTCCATCTGTTTCTGACCAATCTTTAGTCTTATTGTGCTTAAAAGGAATGTAGCTCACGTTACCTAGCATACTAACATGTTACCTAGCATATTAACATCACCCCAATTGGCTTATACTCTGTTCAAGTCTACGGATCACACACTTGGTGGTGGTGGCCCCAAGTTAAATTTCTAAACTTATCTTGCCACCACAGATAGATAACAAATTGGAGGTTGGTGCCAATTTACACACCACAGTTTAGAATACTGGTCCAGAAGGCAACTAAGCCATAGATAAGGAGGCATTCCTGGTCAGTTTGAAGTAATGATTGCTGCTCAAGAATGACATTAGAACAGTGGTTAGGATGAGTTACAAGCTTTTCTTCAAAAGAAAACTTTCCGGGCCTCCCTGGTGGCACAAGAGGTTAAGACGCAACCTATGGGACTGTCTGCAGCCCCTGCAGCACAAATTCAATCCCCTGCCAGGGAGCAACTCACATGGTGCATCAGACCTCTCCTGACTTGCCCGCTGCTCCCCTCAGCAGTGTACTTTGGTCAATCTGCCTGTTCTGTCCCCCACTCTTCTCTGGTGAATCCTCTCACCCCCCACGCCTCTGGCCTGTACCCCAGTTCTTGTATGCATAAATAAATCCTAAAAGAAAAGAAAGAAAACTTTCTCATCCTAAAAATACAAAGCCATTTAAGTTCATTTGTTTTTTATGTACCATTTTTCCACATATAGTCAAAGGCACTTAACTTTTATTTTTAATTAGATACAAAAATTGGATGGCTGAAGGCCAAATGCATATTCTAAAATACAAAATCAATACAGAGTATAGAATTAGGGGGAGCAGATTATTGGATATATCTGCACTAGGAGATATACACCTGGGTGATACTTTGTAAAGATACTATTTTCTTACGTAAAATTTCATAGAACTTATGAGTTGAGCTGAGTCTAAAAATAGTTGAATCCAAAAATGTAACTTTTATAATTATATAACTAATAATTAACAGGTCATTTCAATAGAAATATTATTCATTAAGAAGTTTCAATATCTATTAGTTAATAATAGATCTTTTGTTACCAAGTTTGAAAGTGCAGTACATACATTTTTATAAATTTTCAGTACCAAATAAATTGCATGATAGCTTATAATTAGCATTTTATGGTCTAATGCTCTGAGGGGGGGGGGGAGTATGTATAGGTTACTTTAATGTCCAACTCCTATTTCCCATGGATATAAGGATTTTCAAAGAGACCACATCTTTGAACATAATTGGTTTTATGACAGAAATCTATCACAAATGGACATTATTTGGGAATGCAACTTAAATTTTCATAGCAGCTCTTACTTTAGATATTTTTTCATCGTCACATAAAATATTGAATAATTTGAAAACTTACTTTTTATTTTGTATTCAGTATGGAGATTTATTCCCAGAGTGAGGCTTTTCTGATGCAAAATTGAAATGCTTGTGTAGTCACAACAGCTGTCCCCACACCATGTGGTATCTTCCATTACTTTACTGTAGAGATGAATTTTTGGCCCAGTGTCTCAGTAATATTGGACACACATGGTTTTAAGTGGCAAAGCCGTATGCTTATGCATTCATTTGACTTTCACAGCTACAGTTGGCTTCAGATTAGAACAAGAAGAATACATTCACACCATGACCACCCTCATGGCTGCTGTAGTAGCTGGATCACAGTAGGCTCTGTTGCTTCTAAAGACACAGCTAACTATTGCTGAGGAATTACACATACACCAAAGTGCCTTACAGCTGTAGGAGATAGAATAATGAATTGCTAAAAGGATTCTCTCAAAGATTGCAGATTATGGTCCTTGTTAGTTTCGACCTTATTTTTAAAATATTAATAAAAATCATGATCATGAAATAGCCATAAACTGAAAGACTTACAGCAATAGATGATTTTTTAGGATATCAGCCACAATATTTGATTTTATACTTTGCACATCTAGACCAAAAAAGCACTGCAGTTTTAGATTGCAGATTGATTTTTAATGTCCATTTTTCATATATGCAACGTACTTGTGGAAGTCAATCTAACTAGTTTGCTGTGCAAAACAGTGGTTTATATTACATTATAGACATTTTGTTTGAGGCAAAAATGTATAATTAATGCAGAAATAAGATGATTTGATTTAGTGTGAAATTGCATTGATATGGATATGGTTTGAATACTATGTCTCCACAGTGTTTAACTTAATGCTTTTCATGGTATGACTGTACTATAAGCTTACGTTTAAATTCTTTTACACTCTTGCATTTATAAAGCCAGTTGGTGTACTTATTGAAATTTCAGCTTTTTAAGCAATAAAAATAATTTCCTTGAAAATACAAGTATGTTCCTCATAATATCTGAACAATACTTTTTCCTGCCAAATAGAGTAAAAACAAATAAGCAAAAAGAAAGAAAAAGCCCTTAGTGTAAAATGTTTAATTATCTGATATGGAGAATTAGTATCTAATATTCACTAAATGTCAGAGAAATTCCGACCATACCCAATGTAGGTTACCTTTTTATATAAGTGAATTTATGCATGTATGGTAAGGGTTGGACTGATGAATATGTTGGAGGCTTTCAGCTTTTAGTGGATACAAAATAGAATGATTGATAAAATCCTCCCTACTATTGGCTATTATTTACTGACTCTTAAGTGGCAGGTTGTATTTATGCCAATTTATCTGCTTCAGGGAACATTCTTGATAGCAGAACAAAGTGAATAAAAGTAGTTTGCTTTGCAAATGAATGCAAATGGGAGAGCCTTTCGGAAAGCCCTTTAACAGGGGCAATGCACTTTGATTATGAGTGAAGCTGCCATTTGGACATGGTGAAAAGAGCACGCTTGAACCATTGATTGGGGGAGACAGTAAAAAGTCAGGAAGGGCTCCGTTAAGCTTGCAGTGAGGCAGGCGGATGTCAGTGTGGTTAGAGCACAGTGGGAGAATGACAGGGAGGATTAGTGTCAGGGAGAAGCTTTGCTGTAGCTGTGGAGATAGTCCCTGGGGTCACTCACCTCTGACTGTTGTTCTGTGCTGATGGTTCTGTAATGCAAACGGCCTGATGTATGCCCGTTCATTATCGGAAATGGTGATTAGAAAAGGTATTTGTCTCAAAGGTTTCTTTTTTTTCCTTTCTTTTTAATTAAAGTAAAATAAGGTAGGCTTCCTTCATCTTTCTTCTGACTCCTAAAGTATTATTGTTTAATACCAGAGTGGTTACTGTTCTGTAAAGAATAGTTTAGTATAAAATTTAATGTAAAAATGTAAATTGTAACGTGTTTGTTATTTGATATTTATTTTTCTTTGCTTAGCTGAGGGTTGGACCAGCTGGTAGTGCTGAATCAAATGCTGAGAATATGTTTACTCTTAAAATTTTTGCTTTTACAAAAAAAAAATTATAAGCTTTAAGGTATTTTATTATTCAGTTTAATGATTTGTTCAACTGTTTGAAGCTTCTCACCTCAAAAATGAAATGTTGACTTGCATGGATTTGATGGCTTAAGTCTTGATTTGCAAGAGTTTCTAATTTTCTGCTCTGAAATTTTGTAAAATGCTAGCATTTGATAAGTTAAATTTTTGGAAATGTTATTTTTAGAATAGAATGAACCGAAACATATCTGTATCATTTCTGATTCTAAAGTACTATATTCCCTTTGCTTACTTTAAAGTATAATTTTTCTTAAAACTTGAAGACCTTTATGGTTTAGTAACATGAGGCATTGGTAAACAGCAGTGACACAATACATTTTATAGGCTCTGAGAATGGGTCCTCACTTTAATGCAAAATTGAATTGTCCTTTCTTTTAATGTCTTCAAAAGCCTAGCTACACAATATTTCTGCTTTCTTATTTAGCATAGATAGAAAAATAAAGCTCGAGTATTGCACTCTAATGTTAAATATTCAATTCAAAACTTTATACTGTTAGATACTTTTTAAATTGTTTTTGCAGTAAATATATTGCAAATAATACGTTTCACAAGCTTATTAAATGTTTTAGCAAACATTCTCCCAATTATCCTTTTTTTTTTTTTCTTTAATGTTTTGCAGGCACCTGAATGGACAGAAGAGGACCTCAGCCAGCTGACAAGAAGTATGGTTAAGTTCCCTGGAGGGACCCCAGGTCGATGGGAAAAGATTGCCCACGAATTGGGTCGATCAGTGACAGATGTGAGTTCACTCAGATTTGCATTGTATGGAGAGTGACAAACCAGAACAAGCTAACTATGTAGAGGCAGACATAGATGGGTCCGACATTATCTTTGGAAAAAGGCTACAATCCTTTTAGGACCTGGAAGTGAACCATTAACGAAATAAGCAAGAAGCAGATGTCAGCCAGCTCCCTGGTCCACAATTAACAGCTGTGTGAGGAATTCTAATGTTTAGAGACTTAAAATACTGTAACCTAATCACAGAAAAACAATGCTAGTTTTTGTGTTTATTGTCCCTTTAACTGTGGAAAATAGTTCTCAGGTTGATCAGAATTAGAGAAGTTGTATTTCAGCTGGATCTTTTTAATGTTGAATATAAATATTTAGACAGGTGGTTTGCATTAGTTAAAAGAGCATTATTTCTATGTTTTTATCTCAAGGATGATACCTACCATCTACTTTGACAAGTTTTTTAATGAAAAAATATATATGTTATAAAACATTCAAACACAAAAACTACTAGCATTGTAATGCTAACATTTCTCGATAATTAAGTTAGAGTAGGCTGAGTCCTTAACATTCAGAAGACAAAATGTTTACAGGCAAAGTTTTTGACTTAGCACTTTGGGTGCTTTTAGTCAGAAAATTTAAGGCAGAGAATCTTATAAAAACACCTACCACAATACCTAAGATGTAATATTCAGTAAATGTTTACTTGAAATTGAGAGAAATTTTTATTTTCATGAGTATAATCTATTTTTATAAATGACAGTAAATATCCTTTACTAAATAAATTCTATAGATAAAATATTTAAGGGGTTACTGAAAAGATACAAATTTCCTTTTCAATTTTGTTAGTATACTTTAGTCTTTTCTAACAATGAAAAAAATATCTTGCAAAATGATTCATAGATATAACTACCAAAGGAAAAAACCACTTGTTACATAAATGATTAATTTTTCTTAATGAACTACAGGAAATATTAGTGTCAGTGTTTAAATTACACATGAATATTTTTATTATATAGATCTTTTTAAATTCACATTTAAAAGACTACTGTTTATTCCCCAGAACTTCTTTTCTGCTAAGAATGCCACTGGGACATGTTTATCATCCTAAGGTTGTTCACAAAGATAAATAACTTAGTACTATGTAATTATTATTAATATCATGAATAAAAATTGCCAAAATAGTTTTTAGAAAGTTGTGAGACCAAAAAGGTCCCAAAACTCTAGTTCAGGTACATAATGAAAAAGAACAGTTCATTTAGTGTCTTTTTTAAAAACAGCACTGACTTTAACTTTTTGTTACAATGTCCAAGGCAGATGGGAATTTAGTAGAGCAATATTTTAAGTTAATTTGTCTGTATTTCTGAGAAAGTTTAAATGCTGAGAATATACATGATGCAACCAACTCAACCTTGAGATGGCTAGTTAGTATTATATATCTAGAAAATCTATCCATAATTTACAATAATAGTAGGCAAATACATCTTTTCAGACTTTTGCAAATTTATCCCATATGTGTCAGTCTCTTTTCCTCTAGGCTTAACCCCAGAGAGACTGATTTCATATCTGTAATAGATATTTTTTTCCTTTTATGATGGAAGTAGCAAACATGACTGCGATTTTTTTCCTTTGAGTATAAATTACATTTTCATATTTTCTAAAGTATATTGGTAATATTTTGTAAACTGAAACTTTTTTGGCACTGAAAGATGACATTGCAGCTTTTCTTCTATATGGATAGATTAAATAGATAACAGATTCACACTATATTTTCATTCTGTGAGCATCGTCTCCATAGCTGGACTATAATTTCATTTCAATTGCTTATACAGAGAAACATACATATAAACTGTAGATCACTCTAAAAGAACAGGTATTTGAAGACTCAGAATAACTGTTTTTCTAGTGAACACAGTGAATAATATTGAAGCAGTTGAAATGGGCTCAACTATGACAGTGCCCTTAGTAGAATGTCAAGTTAATCACACTTTAGAAGATCACTTAGACTTCTTTTTGGCTTATGGTATTAGATTTATTTTCATTAAGCATTTGATTATGAAAAGAAACCAAGTTCAGTTTGCTGTTATCAAAACCTCTGCATAGTGACCTGCTACAACCTCTTCCAGTTCGCTCTCTGGCTTTGCATTTCTGTTCTTTGACCCATTTTTCTTACTAAATTTGTAGCTTCAGGCTTCGTTCTCTTTCCTTGGAGAAACAATTGTCCTTTTGGAAGGAAGGGTGAGTGGATCTATACATTATTTGAGCTAACAGTGAAAACCCATTTTATTCCTCAATTAAGAAAGGAGTTGTGTTTTGATTTCATCATTAACAAGTTATATTGCTAAATTCCACTCTGGATAAATGCAAGCAATGTTACTAACCTTGGAAAAATTAATGCAAAAGTGTGTTTTAACTCAGGTATACATAAATACCTGAGTATTTATTGTTTAAAAAAATCTGCATTATTATAAACATTTTAAATATTAAAATATGCTTTTCGGCAAATAATTTTGGTAACCACAAAGTTCACTCAAATTTTAAAAACAACAGAGGAAAGAAAAACTGTCCGGCCTGTGAAACCAACTTTAATGTGATTATTAACTGCAGGTTTTCTAAATTAAGGTCAGAGAGCCTCAGATTTCTTGCCTGTGAAGTAATAGCTTTCTCTTGCCTGAAAGTATGTAAACCGATTCTGCTTCTCTCCCTGGTCACTAATCTCTTGCATTCTGGTCATGATAACAGACTGATTGGAGATTTTCTGCCTGCTTGAGAAAGGCCCAGGTAGGCAGCAAAACAAAAGACAGGTGGATAGATTTAAGCACTTTCATAATTAGCTTAGAATCTCAGTGAGAGGTTAAAAGTTTGTAGTTAGATAAGTGTTTGCATTTGTGAGTGAAAAGGAAGAGGGAAAATAATAAAATTCAAATTTTATGTCACCACAACTAGAGAGGAGATACCTATCAGGGAATTTATACTGTTATTTCAGTTGTTTCAAACCTATATTTGAAATGTTTTATTAGTAAACTAAATGTATACTAATTATTTTGGGATGTTATTGCTATTACTTTTAGAGTTAGCCTAGTCATACACAAATTGTAAATATGACAAGGCTCACCCTTGTGGTTTTCTCTCATCGCTGCTGCCCGCTTGCCAAACTTCCTGCCATCGCGCTTTTCATCTGTGCCTGATCTCATGCTCCTTCCTTCCCTTCAGTGATATTTCAATTTTAGAAAAGAATGGGTCCTTTATTCTCATTCTCCTCATTAGACAAGCCACTAGCTAATATAATAACCAATTTTAACCAGATATCGTATAGAGTAACAGCGATTGGTGTAGATTTTTTTTTTTTGCTAATTTCAGTATTGGTGATATGAAGAAATTAAGCTTGGGAAGTTTTCCTCCATTTACCTCTTCCAATTCTCATTTATTACAGCTGTGTTCAGGAACAGATGTGGAATTTTAACAATGGATTTTCAATAGATCTTGAAATGATCCAATAATTTTCCTCATGTGACCCCTAATGAACATAAATATATTTTCAAGGTCCTTTTTATTTCTAAGATAAACTTTCTTTGGTCACATTAGTATTTTAATAAACAAGTGGATTTGATATACTGATAATTTATTTAGGATTCTTGCATTTTGGAGTTGGAAATACTATTACTATTCATTTATATGGTAAGAAAATTTTTAGTATTCTCAGACTCCAAAAATAACCTACCAAATAGAACTATTCTACTTTTTGATAGTGAGGGAAATTTGTACCCAGTCTTCTAGCATCTAGAGTCAAGAAAATATTGAATCATAAAATCCAAAGAAAAAGGAAAGGATGGTATGAGAAAACTCAATAAATGAAACAGAATGATTGAAAATTATCAGTAATATCTCCTAGGGAGCAGAATAAAAAGATAACTTTAAAATATTGTAGAGTAGAAAAATACTGGGACTCAGTCCCCACTGGTTCCCTGGCCACAAAGGTTCCAAAGCCAGCACTTGACCTGACCCAGGACTCAGAGGAAGATGACCAGGAAGTGCTGGCAGCTGTGTTTGGACTCAGTCACTTATAAGATTAAAATAAATTTGGGTGATGATTTTTCTGAATAAACAGCTTTTTTATTTGAGGCACACCCTTTTGAAGATTGAGACCATGGAGTTTTATCTTTGAAGACAAAGGAACTCTTTGTGAAAGTCTGTGTTTTATATAGCAAAAATATGAATTCTGAGAATTCTCTAAAGGACTTATACAACATACTAGATGTTGGTGGAAGTATTTACATCCAGTCGGCTTGAAGACGCTCAAGTGGCCCTTACCACTGAGGAAACAAGATGGCAATTCATTATGGGAAATTGCAAAAAAAAAAAAAAAAAAAAAATGAGTGTTGTTGATAATATGCAGCTAAAACAGGTTTCTTTAAATATGGATTTTGTGAAATGAATATCTAGTTTTCTTACCCAACAAAACAGTGGATTTAATACTTTAGAGACTTTTTGTATCATTAGTGCAAGTACATTTTTGACATTTGCAGTTTGATTTTATTAGTATGACCTTGTGGGATGTTAAAATTAATTAAATTTCTATTTAAATTTCTATCTCCCCAGAAATAAACTCACTTATATAGAACTCATTTCAACAAAGTAGCCCATAACATATATACTATGGGAAAGAACACTTTTTTCAGCAAATATTGAAGTGCTCACTTCAGCAGCACATATACTAAAATTTGAATATGGAGAAAATTGATATGACCCTCCTGCAGTAATGATTCAGTTTTATAAAATATCAAGATTAAAGACTTGAACAAAAAACCTGAAACCATAAACTTGTGGAAGAAAAATTGATAAGCTCCTTGATATTGGTCTTGGCAATGATGTTTTAGACTACATCAAACAAAACTTCTGCAAAGAAAAACCATCAACAAAGTGATAACACAACTACAGAATGGGAGAAAATATTGCAAGCCATATATTCAATAAGGGGTTAATATGTACACACACATCACCCCAATTAAATAAGCAAAAGATCTAAATAGACATTTTCCTAAGACATACAAATAGCCAACAGGTCCATGAAAAAGTGCTCAGCATCACTAATCAGAGAAAAGCAAATGAAAACCACAATGAGATAGTAGTCATCTTAATACCTTTGAGGTGCTATCAAAAAGGTGAGATAATAAATGCCTGCAGATACGTGGAGAAGAGAGACCCCTTGAACACTGTTGGTGGGAATGTAAACTGGCACAGCCTCTGTGAGGAATAAAACTACCATGTGTCCTAACAATTATACCTCTAGGTATATATCCAAAGGAAACAATCATTATCTCAAAAAGGTATCTATATTCCCATGTTGATAAAAGTATTATTCACAATAGCTAAATCATAGGGAAAAAACCCAAGTCAGTGGATGAATAAAATGTAGTGTGTATATACTATGGGATATTATTCAACCCCCCTCAAAAAAAAAATCAAGCTCCCAGTAAAGATTGTGGCAAATTGGTTGCCACACACTAGAGGAAACAGAAGTTGGTAAAAGAGTACAATTATAAGATGAATAAAGTCTCAGGATCTAATGTATAACATGGTGACTGCAGTTGATGACTATTGCAGAAATGAAATTTCCTAAAAGAGCAGAATTTTACATTTTCTTGCCCAAGAAATGTATACATTTATTAACTGTCTCTATGGGGGAATCCTCTCACAATGTATACATGTCAGATTATCACATTATACACTTAAATATGTTTTCAATGACATCTTTAAAAAAAAAAAGTGCATTGGCACCCATGTCATTTAAGTCATCTAGAACTATAGTAAAGAAATAGATTTGTCAGTGTGCTTTTTACTAGGCCACTGTTTATTTGAAATGTCTTAATCTGCCTAGAATCATAAATTATCTGCTGAAAATCCCAAACTTAACCCCAATACTGAAATGCAGGCTCTCTTCTGAGACAAAAACTAATGAAGAGAAATTCTAATAAAAAAGGCTTACTTGCATTTATTATGCACCCATCATATGGTATCAGGAGACACAGGCTTGGTAAACAGACTAGAATATTAAAGTAAGGTGCAGACCATATGGAATTAGAAAACTGACCAATTGTCCTTTGCTGCTTTGTTCAAAGTTAACTTTAAGTTGAAGGAAGAGATGACTCGAAGATGACTATAGTGACATCCTGTTAGTTTCATAGTTTGATATTGAGGATCTAAAGAATTCAGGTTATAACTGCTATTTGTGGTGTATAGTAGACAGGCCAGATTGTGGTATATACTATATGCTCTCTCAGTACAAGGGATCACTAACCAGGCAATTCTCAAACCAAATCATGGATAATAACTTCTCTGGGAGAATCCCTCCTATATCAGAACAAATATAAAATACTGAAAACAGAAATTGTTCCTTCAAAGGATCCACAATATGATTGTATTCACATATATATGTGTGTGTGTGCGTGTATGGAGAGTAGAGGGCCACAGCCAAAACTAACCAGTGTACCATAGGCTGCCAGTACAGCCCACTGTGCTATCCTGACACAGCAGGTGGTTGGTGCACCTACAAAGGATGAACTTTGGGCATCTAGCTTGGGCATCAAGCTGCTTCTGGACTCCAGATGGCACCAACATAAAAACAAACCTTCAGGACTTGGATGGGTAGTAGAGTTACCAGAACATTGAAGCAAATACATAGAATCAGACAAAATGTGGCAACACAAAAAATGTCCCAAATGGGAGAGTAAAACAAAATTCTGGGAAACAAAGGACCCTAACAATGAAGATTAGCACTACTTAGGAATTCAAAAATGGTTATAAAAATGCTCACTGATCTCAGGAGAATAATGGGTGAACTAGAATGTTTAAGAAAGACTGAAACAAATTGTAGGGCTGAAGAATACAAAGAGACTTTTTAAAAAATACAGTAGAGGGGTCAGTAGCAAACTAGATGAAACAAAGGAGCAAAAAAAAGTGAATTGGAAGACAGCAATAGAACTCACCCAGGCAGAAAAAAGAATTTTTATAGAGGCATGCTTTTATTTATTTGTTTGCTGGTTTGTTTGTTTGTTTTTGTTTATACATGCACTGGGTACAGTCAGAAGCGCGGGAGGGTGAGAGAATTCACCAGAGCCAGAGCGGGGAGCAGAGCAGGCAGAAGGACCGAAGTACACTGCTGAGGGGAGCAGCGGGCGGCAGGAGAGGTCTGCACGCCATGTGGGACCCTCCTCTGGTGGCCGGGGAGCAGCCGGGGATCGAACCGGCGCCGCAGAGGCTGCGGGCAGCTTCGCAACCCAGCGCTCAACCGCTGCGCCACCGGGGAGGCCCAAGAATTTTTAAAAGTAGAAATATAGTACTTGTATTATTTCCAGGAGGAGGAACAAAAGAGAAAATTTGAGGAAATAATCACTCTAAAGTTCCCTACTCTGGGGAAGGAAGCAGACATCCAGGTAATAAAAAACCCACAGTGTTCCAAATAAGAGGAATTCAAAGAGATCTAAACCAAGGTAAATTATAATAAAAATGGTAAAAGTTAAGAAGAGGGTCTTTAAAACCAGCAAGAGAAAACATGTCACATGAAAGGGAAACTGCATAAGGCTATCAGCAGATTTTCAACAGAAACTTTGTGGACTAGAAGAGAATGGCATGTCATACCCAGTGCTGAATGGGAAAAAATTCCACCAAGAATTCTCCCTAGCAAGGTTTTCATTCAGAATTGAAGCCAAGAGTTTTCTAGACAAGCAAAAGCTAACAAAGTTTATCACCACTAAACTGGCAATGCAAGAAATGTTAGTGGAATTTCTCAAAACTAAAAAGGCCTGAGATAAAAACAAGAAAACATAGAAGGTGGAAAAAACTCACAGGAAAAGGTAAATTCACAGTAAAAGTAGTGGGTCAAACACCTATAAACAAAAATAAAGAATAAAAGACAAGAATAGTAAAATAAATGCCACAACAATTAGATATAACAAAGTTGTAAAATCACATCAAAAATATAACATGAGGGGAGGTAAATGTACACAGTTTTTGAATATGTTCAAATACAAGTAGCTGTCAACTCATAGAATAAGATATATCTGAGCCTCACCATAGCCACAATGCAGAAACTTACAAACACACAAAAGAAAATGAAAGATATGCCAATAAAGAAAACCATCAAGCCTGAAGGGAAGGCAAAAAAGAAAAAATTTATGAAAATGAGCAAAAACAGTTAACAAATGGCAATAAATAATACCTATCAAATATCACCTTAAATGTAAATAGATTAAAATCTCCAATCAAATGACAGAGTATATGCACACTTATATTCATTGAAGTACTCTATACTAGCCAAGTTAAAGAAACAACCTAAGAAGATGTGTTATACTTGCATATGGGAATACTACTACTTAACTATTAAAAAGATGAACTCTTGGGCCTCCCCGGTGGCGCAGCGGTTGAGCGCTGGGTTGCGAAGCTGCCGGCCACCTCTGCGGCGCAGCGGTTCGATCCCCGGCTGCTCCCCGGCCACCGGCCACCGGAGGAGGGTCCCACATGGCGCGCAGACCTCTCCTGCCGCCCGCTGCTCCCCTCAGCAGTGTACTTCAGTCCTTCTGCCTGCTCTGCTCCCCGCTCTGGCTCTGGTGAATTCTCTCGCCCTCCCGCGCTTCTGACTGTACCCAGTGCATGTATAAACAAAACAAACAAACAAACAAATAAATAAATAAATAAAAACATGCCTCTATAAATTAAAAAAAAAAAATGTGTTAAAAAAATAAATTAAAAAAAAAAAAAAAAAAAAAGATGAACTCTTGCCACTTGCATCAACATGGATAGAACTGGAAGGGTTTATCCTAAGCAAAATAAGTCATAAGGAGAAAATCAAAAACCAAATGATTTCACTCATGTGTAATATAGAGAAACAACAAAGGAACAGAAAACCTAAACCAAAACAAACCCTAGAAATCTTATTGTAGAACTAAAGCTGCCAGAGCAGGTGAGGGCTAAGGGAGCAGTGGAATATAGTGGAGGATTATGGGTGCTTTGATGGTGAACATGGTATTGTAACATGTATTGGAAGAGGCGTGAACCTGTTTCCCCAAATTAATACATTGTTATAAGCCATTGTTACCTCAAAATAATAAGTTTTAATTAAATCTCAGAGCTAAAACAGTGACTAAACTGATAAAAATCAAAACCCAACTGTAGCTGTTTATAAGACATTCACTTAAAGGGTAAGGATATAGGGATGGAAAACGTATTGTGTACAAGTGAAGTTGAAAATCACAACTATATTCATAGCAGACAAAATAGACTTTAAAACAGTTTTATATATAATAATGAGTGATCAATTCATCAAAAAGATATAGCAGTCATGAATATATATGCACCCTACATAGGAGCACCAAAGTATATTTAATGCATTAACAAACCTAAAGAAATTAATAGCAGCAACACAGTAGTAGAGGACTTTGACACCCCATTCATATCATTGGATAGATCTTCCACACTCCCCCCCTCAAAAAAAATCAAGGAAATATTTGTCTTACGTGACACATTAGACCAGATCGACATATATTGACATTCCATTCAAAAGCAGACTATACATTCTTCTCAAGTACAAATGAAATATTCTCAAGAATAAATCACATGCTGATACACAAAATAATATCAACCATCTTTTCTGATCACAGTGGTGTGAAGTTAAAAATCAACCACAAGAGGGTCCTCCCTGGTGGCACACGGGGTTGAGACGCTACTTATATAGCTATCCGCAGCCACTGCAGCACATGTTCAATCCCCAGCCAGGGAGCTATCCACATAGCAAAGCAAACCTTTCCTGGCTCGCCCGCTGCTCCCCTCAGCAGTGTATTTCAGTCAGTCCTCCTGTTCTGTTCCCCACTTTGTCTCTGGTGAATACTCTTATTCCCCATACCTCTGGCCTGTACCCCAGTTCTTGTATGCATAAATTAATAAATCTTTAAAAAAGAATCAACCACAAGAACAAATCTGGGAAAACTACAAATATGTGGAGATTAAATGCATGGTACTGAAGAAATCAATAAAGTATCTGGAGACAACTAGAAAAAAAAAAAAAAAAAACAAAAACCTACATACCAGACTCTTGGGTTGCAGAAAAAGCAGTACTAAAAGGGAAGTTACAGTAAAACAGGGGTAGCTCAAATATCAATCTACTTTGCATGTAAAGACTAGAAAAAAAAAAGTGCCCCCGGTCAGTAAAAAGAAGTAAATCATAAAAATCAGAGCAAAGATAAATAAAATAGGAAAAAAAAAAAAAAACACAAAAGAGCAATATAACTAAGAGCTAGTTTTTGTTTTTTTGGGTTTTTTTGGTTTGTTTGTTTTTTTTGCAGTGGTGGGCGGACAACAAAACCTAAGAAACCTTTAGCTAGAGTCATTAAGACTCAAAGTCAGATTGAAAGAGAAGTTACAGTGAATACCACGGAAAGACAGAGAATCATAAAAGGACTACTGTGAGCATATGCCAACAAATTAGAAGAAACAGATAAATTTCTTGAGTTGTGCAATCTCCCAAGACTGAATCATGAAGAAACAGAAAATTTGAACAGACCAGGAATAGATGATTTCACTTGTGAATTTTAGCAAACATTCTAAGATCTATATCCATATTTTTCAAACTTCCAAAAATCTGAAGAGGAGGAACTGCTTCCCAACTCATTTTACAAAGCTAGCACTACCATGATACCAAAACCAGACAAGGACATGACACTAAAGAAAATTACAGGCAAATATCTGATAAACATAGATGTGAAATATTAGCAGACCAAAATTTAGCAATACATTAAGAAGATCATCCACCATGACCAAGTGGGATTTATTCCAGGGATGCAAAGATGGTTCAGCATATGCAGATCCATCAATGTGAAACATCAGATCAACAAATAAAATAAAAACATGATGATCATTGCAATAAATGCAGAGAAAGCATTTGATAAGATCCAGTATCCATTTATGGTTTTTAAAAATTCAATTAAACGGGTATACAAGGAATATACTTAAATATAATAACCATCTAGGGCCTCCCTGGTGGCGCAGGGGTTAAAGACACAGCATTATCAAGCTATCGCCAGCCACTGCAGCAGGAGTTCAATCCCCTGCCAGGGAGCTGACCCCATGGCGCAGCAGACCTCTCCTATCATACCCACTGCTCCCCTCAGCACTGTATTTCAGTCCATCTGCCTGTTCCGCTCCCCACTCTGTCTCTGGTGACTCGCCTCACCCCATACACTTCTGGCCTAGACCCCAGCTCTTATACGCATAAATAAATCTTAAAAAAATAAAAAGACTCCACAGTGAAAGAAACCATCATTAAGAGGAAAAGGCAGCCTACTAAATGGGAGAATTTGCAAAGATGTTAATATCTAAAATAAACAACTCGTAAATCTCAATGGCAATAACAAAAAAACAAAACAACCTGATCAAAAAATGGGTAGATGATCTAAATAGGCATTTACAAAAAATGACATGCCAATAGTGACATGAAAAGATGTTCTTCATTGCTTATAACTAGGGAACTATAAATCGAAACTATAATGCATCTCACACCTGCTGGAATGGCTGTTATCATAAAGAAAAGAAGCAGTAAGTGTTGGTGAAGATGTAGAGAAAAAGGAACGCTTGTGTACTATTGGTGGGAGTGTAAGTTGGTGCAGCCACTAGGTTCCTCAACAACTGGAAAATAGAACCATATGATCCAGCAAATCAGCTTCTGGTTATTTATCCAAAGAATAGGAAAACACTAATTTGAAAAGATATATGCACCCGTATATTCACTGCAGCTGTACTCATAGTTGCCAAAATATGAAAAAACTTAAGTGCCCATTGATAGATGAATGAATAAAGAATATGTGGCATATATACACAGACAATAATGTGGTAGTTAAAGTTATGATATGACTTAGCATTCCACTCCCAAGTATATACGCCCAAGATAAATGAAAAATATATGCCACACAAAACCTTGTACACAAATATTTATAGCAGTATTATTCATAATAGCCAAAAAACAGTAAATATCATAAATTTCTGTCATCAAAATGCACTATTGCCCATATACTGGAGTATTATTTTGCAATAAGAAGGAATGAAGTACTGATATATACTACACCTTGAATGAATCTGGAAAATGTTAACCCAATTGAAAGAAACTAGGGCCTCCCTGGTGGCGCAAGGGGTTAAGATGCAACCTATGACACAGTCCGCAGCCACTGCAGCATGAGTTTGATCCCCAGCCTGGGAGCTACCCACATAACACAGCAGACCTCTTCTGGCTCTCCTGCTGCTCCCCTCTGCAGTGTATTTCAGTCAATCCACCTGTTCTGTTCCCCACTCTGTCTCTGGTGAATCCATCCTCTCATCCCCCCACACCTCTGACCTGCACCCCAGTTCTTGTATGCATAAATAAATCTTAAAAAAGAATGAAAGAAACTGGCCACAAAAATCCATATATTATCTGATTTCATTCATATGAAGTCCAGAACAGGGGAAATCTATCTATAGAGTCAAAAAGTAGATTAACAGTTGCTTAGTGTTGTGGAGTGGGATGGGATGGAGCACATAGAGGATAATAGCTAAAATGGACAATTTCTTTTTGAAGTGATAATATTCTAAAGTAAGCCATGATGATGGGCCTCCCCGGTGGCGCAGCGGTTGAGCGCTGGGTTGCGAAGCTGCCCGCGGCCTCTGCGGCGCCGGTTCGATCCCCGGCTGCTCCCCAGCCACCGGAGGAGGGTCCCACATGGCGCGCAGACCTCTCCTGCCGCCCGCTGCTCCCCTCAGCAGTGTACTTCGGTCCTTCTGCCTGCTCTGCTCCCCGCTCTGGCTCTGGTGAATTCCCTCACCCTCCCGCGCTTCTGACTGTACCCAGTGCATGTATAAACAAAACAAACAAACAAACCAGCAAACAAATAAATAAAGCATGCCTCTATAAAAAAAAATAAATAAATAAAATAAAATAAAATAAAGTAAGCCATGATGATGGTTGCTCTGAGGAAAATTATATGCACATACACACCTTATTTAGAACAATGTTCTAAATAGCTCATTATTACACAGATAAAGTTTGTTTGCAATATGATGGCCCATTTTTGTTACATGGTCAATTTCCATGAAACTGGCATTCCAAGATAGAGGTTAAGGCCAGAAATATAGACTAAACATTTCTTTTCTAAAGTATTATTGAACAGATGATAGGAAACCATCAAAGGAAATGGAAAGAATACATGAATAGCAAAGACAAAATGTTGAATGTTAGATTGGGGAACAAGAGGCAGGACCGTATAGGAGGGTCCAGTGAAGTAAGATTGAAAGAAAGGAGGAAAATTTGCAAATAATATCATGTAAGCCAAGTGGAATGGAAGATCATCTTTTAAAGTAGAGAATGCTTGAGCTAAGTTTGAAGGTTTATGAAATGTATCTAATGGACCAGGAGAAGTTGAAAACAAAGGAAATTAATGGCGCATAGTTCTGGGAGGATTCAGAATGAGAAAGGAAGACAAGTTCTTTGAAATGGGATAAAGGCGAAGGATTTATAGTGATGTAATCAGATTTGGAGTTGGGAAGTCAAAGAAGCTCATGTTAAATAACTTAAAATTTTTCCGCAAAATAGAAATCAAAGCCATCTGGAGAGAGAAAAAAAGGGGAACTAAAATTGAAGAATGTTTATCACCCAGCTAGTAAGAGATAGAACTAAGAATACCAAATCTCCCTAATTTTGAGTTGACCATATTTTGTCAGGTTTTACTTTCAAAATTCATTAAAGCAGTGAAATATTGGTTCAAGAATGTGTGGAATAATATGATAGAATCTATAAAGTTTTAAAATAGTCCTTGTATACAACAAATGCAATTTTAATAAAGTTAGTGTTTGAAGTAAGGAAGAATGGATAGCTTCTTTTTTAAGTGCACTAGGGCAACTCACTGCCCATAAAATTTTTCAAATTTTGACACCATATTTTAAAATAGTGAAATATATAATAGAATGGTTGTTTATGACAGCATAGAGACCAACTTAGGGGAAACAAAGGAACTTTCAATAATTGATTATACTGTTGGTTACGTGGGTCTTTTTTGAGTTATGCATTTAAAATGTGTATATGCCGCTCCAAATTCCATTTCAGTTTTAGAAAGGGAAATCTGTATATAGATCTAGAAGACATTGTTAAATGAAGAAAGCCAGTTACGGAATGTTACACAGAATACAATATATAGAAAAAAAGAAATAATTGCTACCAAACAAAATTACATCTGTAGAGCCACACTGTGTATGTAATTGTCTCAGGATTCTCGGGGTATCTGCCCTCTTCCACCAAGAGATTCTGCCACTGGTGTCCATCTATATGCTTTTAGGGTTTCTGTCGACAAGACAAAGACTTTTATATTGGAGCATGATTGACTTAAATATAAATTAGCTAACTGTTTATATTTGCTAGTATAACAGTCTCCAGCAAGTAAAAAATAATCTCTTTCAGGAAATTCTACTCCAAAGTCATGACCTCTTTATACAGTGATTTTGAAACATTCTATATTGAGTTTGCCTAGTATAATTGACCTATCAGTGAACTAGAAGTAACCAGAAGATTCAAGTTCTTGTTCTGACTCTGCCTGTTAGATGGATATTTTGGGGCAAGTCATTTAATCTCTTTGGGCTTCAGTTTGCTTGTTTAAATTTTATGAATTGAACTGATGACTGAGGGTCCTTCCAGGCTTAAGATTTAATGAACCCTGTTCATTCACACAGACCTTTACGTGACCTACAACAGATTTGTGAAAATAAAGGGTTTTTGCTGTTGTATTTTGAAACAGGTGACAACCAAAGCGAAGCAACTGAAGGATTCAGTTACCTGCTCCCCTGGTGAGTTAGCATCCACTTCATACCACCTAGCATGGTTTCTCCAAATACATCCCTTTTTATAATAACTTCTTTAAATATGTTGATTTACAACAAAAAACTATGAACCAGAGACACTTTTAGGGGGGGCGGGAGGGGAGGGATTGGGGTCAGAATGTGGGGGGCTGCAATTGTATGGGGAATATAACAATAAAATTTATTATTTTAAAATAAATAAATAAATAAATAAATATGTTGATTTAATAGTTTTGCCCAATGAGCTCTACTGGTCACATCTCCAATAGGGATCACATTACAGGCACTGGCAAACCAGTCAGCCCTACCCATACTGTGAGTGTTGATATATTTCTCAAGTTGACAGAGCTATAAAAACCTTATGCTTTTCTTATATGGGCGGGGAGGGCCTGACCCACAAGAGAACGCCAGTCTGCACCACATAAATGCTCTGTGTGGTTCTCCACCTGTCTGCCGTCACATCCACAGACAAGAGTCATTCAGAATAGACAACAAGCAGCTTTCTATGTTTCTCAAAATCTCTTTCCTCCAGGAATAACTTGTATTTTATTAGCAGCTCCATACTCTTTACTTGGAACCACGATGTAAGAATTTTCCTCCTAAACTTTCCAACATAACTCAAATATGGGCCCCAAGGAAAGTACTGCAGGTGAGCGAATTATGAAGCCGCTAGCCCTGAGATCTCAAAAGCCATCCCCAGGAAGGAGTCTACACTCTTTAGGAAAAAGGACATTTCCAGATTCCTTTTGCTACCAATAAAAAGATTTGTCTGGGCCTAGAGGCAGAGATAGGCAATGAGCCTCTCAATGAAAGAAACCTACCTCCAAGACATTCCCCCTAAAAACGTGTTCTTGGTGTAAGTGGCAAACAGACATGGATCTTACTAGAGCACTGGCAGAGGGGTTGAAAGTGTCATGAAGAGAACAGATGTGGGGACCTCCCTGGTGGGGAGGGGTTAAGCACAGCACTATGAAGCTATCTGCAGCCACTGCAGCACGACTTTGATCCCCAGTCAGGGAGGTGACTCACATGGCGCAGCAGACCTCTCCTGACTCGCCCGCTGCTCCCCTCAGCAGTGTATTTCAGTTATTCTGCCTGTTCTGCTCCCATCTCGGTCTCTGGTGAATCCTCTCACCCCCCACACCTCTGGCCTGTACCCCAGCTCTGGTATGCATAAATAAATCTTTAAAAAGAGAGAAAAGATGTGCAGTTAAACACACAGGCTGTCTCTGAGATGACACCCATGACTGAGGAATTTGCCCTTTATTGTCAGAGGAGGAATCACGGTGGCAACAGAAGCAGCTTTGAGCAGAGAGTGCATCCCCGTGCCGAGTGTCTCACCCCCCAATGGTGAGCACAGCCTAAGATTTGACAGATTTCAATTTTGCTCATGGAATTAATAAAAACTTCAGAGTATGAAGAACAGCCTTTCTTACCTAAAAAGTAGCAGCTTATTCCTTCTCAAAAAGGTCTTTGCATTCTCTGCTCACAGCCTGATGCCACGTATGCCCACCTCTCCTCCGAGTGCTGGGAAGAGCAGAGACAGGGTCTGGGTCCAGTCCCACCTCTGCTGCTTTCTGAGATTGATTTTCCTCACCCGTAACGTTGTGGCAGCGATCCCTGCGTTGGAGCAGCTGCTGCTCTTGTCCCCGAGCCACTTGCCCTTTCACCTGTGTGACTGCTCTTCCTCGCAGGAATGGTTAGACTCTCTGAGCTCAAAGCAACAGCCCAGAACTCCAGGTCCGCCAAGACCACCGTGGCCTTGCCAGACGACATCATCACCCAGCGAGAGGACGCGGAGCAGCCCGTGGAGGACGTCGGGGACGGGCAGGGAGAGGACGCTCAGGAGCAGCAGGCCGCGGTCGCAGAAAGCCAGCCTCGGCGGCGGAAGCCAGCCAGGCCGCCTGATGTCACGACAAAGGCGGAGCCAGAAGAAAAGTTCCGAGGAAAGAGGCAGAAAGACTTTGACATGTCAGAGCAAAATGAATCCAGCGACGAGGAAAGCCAGAAGAGAGAGAGCACTCGTGCTGTGGAGGAACCATGGACTCAGAGTCAACAGAAACTTCTGGAATTAGCATTACAGCAGCACCCGAAAGGATCCTCTGACCGCTGGGACAAAATAGCCAAATGTGTCCCGTCTAAGAGTAAGGTGGGTGAGCAGGGAAAGTAAGAGGCCTCCACATTTGTTTGAAAATGCCATTGAGGGGGCTGCGGCCATGTCTACCTAATTTTTCTTTGGTTTTATTCTTTCTGCCTACAACTGTCTCCGTGATCACTTATTTGCCATTTATATTCTCGTGTATTTCTCCCAATAGCATGTGAATCTGTGCGTGATGTATTAGTGTATGTAAATGAGCTCAAGATTCTCAGTTTAATCATTCAGACCAGTTCCGTTTTTCTCAGAGAAAATTCCATACTTAGACAATACATTTCACCCACAACAACCCTGCCAGCCTACGAGCATTTCCTCCACGGGCACTGCGATTTGAGAAGCACAAGGACCACGCAGCATTTTCTCCACCTGTGGTGGCAGCTCCCTTTAACCGGTGTGAGCAGATTTCTCATAAAATCACAACCTGTAGCGTTGCAGTCGCTCTGACAAGGGCTGTGTGTGGTGGTGGGCGCCGTGATCAGGTAGACTGCGCGGGCTCAGCAGCAGCGCCTCGCTCCCTGGCCACCATCTCTGCGAGTGGGGGCGGGATCAGAGTGACACTTAGGATTCAGCTCATCCTCTGTAACCTTGGCTGTTTATAATTACCTTTTCCCTGTTTACAGCTCTCAGTATCTGCTTAAATACATCTGCAGATAACTCAAATAAAAGACTCAGATAGGAGGGTTGGCGGAGTGTCCCTGTAGGAACCACCCCCGACCCGGGTCTTCGCCTCCTGCTCTGACGGTGTGGGGCTGTGGCGCTGCAGTGTGTGCTGTGCAACGTGGCCCTTTCTTGACACACACTCTCCCGGGCTTCATTCCTTGAAGCTCTCCTCTTAGGCTGAGGCACCAGGATGGCTGAGAAATCAGAAGAACCAATCTCTTCTGCCTTCTGTGCCTACTACTCTGTAGCCTCTGGGCACATTGATGTTCATTTACATTTTTTTTAATTGAAATTCTATGTTGGAAAATCTAGCTTGTGGCCATGAATGTCCCTGTGTGTTCAGGCCTGGTTATCTATCACCTACTTTAAAATGATGAAGCTGAGAATTCCCGGGGAGAAAAATAAACTATTAACAGTTGATCTATTGGAGAATCACAGATTCTCCAAGTCTCTCCAACTGGTTTGCCAAACGTAATTATTTTCCCTGAATTTCTCTAGCATCTGTCAGGACACAGGCATTTCATGTGTGATGAATTGACACTGGCTTAAAATGAAGGAGCTGGAACTGTGAATTCCTAAGAAAGAACACTCAAAACTCATTGCCTTGGGGTTCAGAAACCTTCCTGCTTCCACCAGAACCGGGCAGCACGTGTATTGTCCTGCAGGTGTTCCCGCTGAGCCTTGAGTTTAGAATGAGGTCCAGGAGGGGCACCTGCTGTGGAACGGCACCCTGTGAGTGGATGGGAGCCATGGGGAGTCCTGGGCCTCACGGAGGAGTCTTTGCTGAGCTAGATGCCAGGCTGGATTCATGACAGGCTTGTTTCCCAGAGCACAGAGCCCCTGTCTGCTGGGTCAGGTGCGGTACTGGCTGCCTCTGGGGTCCAGCAGTGGGCACCAGTGGCAGCAGAGCCATTAAGGCCAGGCTGGTATTTTAGACTGCAGGCAGGTAGTCTTCCAGGATACTAGAAAGGCAGTGGTAAGAAGAGACTCATCCACCACAGCTGCAATCTGGGAAGAGAATGAACAGTCTCTGCCCAAGGCAGCTGCCAATCATCTGCTGCAGAGTGGAAACCAGTCTGCACCACACCGTGCGTTACAGGAGGCTGACAGGGCCATTGCAGCAAGTATTTTTTGAACAGAATCAGAAATGGATTCTGGAAAGCACCTGAAGAAACCTGAGAAACCTCCGCTCCAGTCATGAGTCCCCTCCCGCAAGGGTGCGAGCTGCAGGCAGCTGGGACCTGGGCAGGGAGCTCTGAGCCTTCCCAAGCAGGAGGGAGGCTTCTGTCTCATTCCCACCAGGCCCTGGGGGGCTGCACCGATGCACCCACCCGAGGGACCTTCCAGCGGACCCTTGGGAAGAGACAAATCCCAATGAGAATTATGTTAATACCCGGCCTCAAGTTTTTTTGGTTTCTCTGAAGTGACATGCTGTGATGAAATAGTGAAATGTTAGCATAATAACTGCAGTTAGCAAGTTGAATGTCGTAGTAGTAATCGTGACAAGGATAAATGGCTGGACCAGCCCCGCCCCCATCGCGCCGTTCTGCCCCTGGGCTGCCCCTGGCTGGCCTCATCTGCCCGCCATCAGCAGGACTCACCTAGGAAATGCCGGGCAGGTTCTGTGCCAAGTGAATGGACATGACACCTCCTCTTTAGCATGGGGCATGCCCAGCAAAGAGCCCAGCAGGCTCACCCCAAGACGATCACGCTGACTTGTGGAGTAATTATCTCACGTCTCTTTTTCTCTTCCTGCAGGAAGACTGTATCGCTAGATACAAGTTGCTGGTTGAACTGGTCCAAAAGAAAAAACAAGCTAAAAGCTGAATGTTCTGGAAGATGATGTTCACCTTCATTTTCCAAAATGATGATTTTAAAAATCTTACGCAGAAACTTGCGTTTTGTACCTCAGTATTTCTATTCATCATGTGCCTTAGTAAAAAAAAAAATAATAAAAATTTAAAATAAATGTTGTGCTAAAGTGTTTAAATGCTGTGTTAAGGGGGAAATGATTAGGCTATTTTACAGATTATTTTCTCATCACTGCCAGGTTTCATTTCCTGGAGAACAGTCCGAATCCTGTTTTCAGTCAAGCGAATAGATGATTTTGAGGGAAGATTTGCGTGAACGAATACATAAGAATTACAGCTTGCTGCATTTCTTTGACCAGAGAGCCCACCCAGTTAATGAGGTCACTGGCAGCAGGATGCAGGCGCTCGGGGAGAAAAGCAGCAGCAAGGCTGGCGCTGCACTGGCAGGCGAGGAAGGTGCCGACCTGGCGTGGCCGGCTCCACACCTGCTGATCTGGTTGCTTGTCCTTGCTCTGTCCCCGTCGGCGGGGTGTTCCTTTTCAAATCTTCCGTCATTTTCTCAGGGCTCGGCATAATTTGCTGGTATAAATTCCCTAACCTTAGGGACCATAAGGGTAATCAGAGCATAGTTGAGGGAAGCGATTTAATACAACATCTATAAAGACGTCATCTTTCTAAGGATTGAAAGGAGGTTCCAGTCTCCTGGAGAAGAGCTGAGGTGGCCTGAGCCAGCCCCGCGCCCTCCAGCCCTTCCAGCGCTTCCTTCGCCTGCAGAGGCGGCTGAGCAGCGAGAAGCCAGAGTCGCGACACAACCCGAGTGGGACCTGGGGAGACGCGCCTCCTCCAGGCCTGCGAAAAGGCACTTGAACAGGAACAGCCAGTTACCAAGCATCTGGCCCGGTGCTCATCTGATCACGACCTGAGTTGTAGGGCAGCAGCTCCGTCCAGTCAGGAAGGGAGGCAGCGGGTCAGCTCTGTCCCGCGGGCACGAGCGTGGAGGGGACAGGAAGTGGGGCCGTCGCCCCAGTCACGTGCCCACACTCACCAGCAAGAACGCACCAGAGCTGAGCCAGCCTCGGGAGGCCGCCAGAGCCAGCAGCCTCTCTCCTGAGCTTCCCTGCGGAGCTCGTGGGGCTGCGATGCCATCACTGCCTTGCTGTGGCGCCAGCCGCCTCCCCTTCCCCAAGGAAGCCTCTCCAGGAGGTGGCGCGTGGAGGGAGCCCGCGGGGAGAAGGTGCGTGCGCTGCTGCCCCCAGGGCCCGGCCAGCTCGGCTGGTTCTAGCTCCAGGCCTGTCTCGTGCTGCCCGCTCCCCAGGCCCGCGGCGGCCTGTGAGCCTTTTCCGTTCAGTCACCCTTTCTGCTTACAGGGCCACGAACTGGGTGTCCCCGCACACCCAGATCCCCTGATGACGCTCTCTGGGTGCCAATGACGCCCCCCTCAGTCACTTGCCAGCCTCCTCCATACTCCTTAAGAACATAAAGCTCCTTCGTGGTTTCCTACGGACAGGCCTTTGGTGCCGAGGACCAGCTCCCTCCACAGGAGCCAGGGAGAGCCCTTCCTGCTTGACTGCTGCCTGTGGGAGCCGCCGTGTTCGTGGGCCTGGGTGGGCGGGTCCAGAGCCAGCGCCCAGGAGCCCCGCGGGTTCACTTGAGCAAGGCCATGGCCAAGAAAGCGCAGGCGCCTCCGAGAGGAGAGGAGCCACCGCACAGCCAGCCCCTCGCTGCCCCCTTCCCGGGCCCCAGAGGAGGGCTCCCCAAGCCATCCCTTTGGCCTTACCCCTGCCAAGGCTGAGCTGAGCGACATCAGGCACTTTGTGTCCTTTGTGACCGATTTCTCAGCTGGAAAAACGGAATAACTCTGCTGCAGTTTGTGACCGTGATTAAAAAAAAAAAAATCAGGTTGTGTCAGACCTTGTGACTTGTCCCCAGTGATGCAGGTTCCTGGCCCGCCCGGCCACCGCGCTCCTCGCCACGTTCTCAGTGCCCCTTGGGGCGGTGAGCAGCGCTGACCCCATCCCACCCGCGGGCCGGCCTTCCCTGCTTGGGGCCTCCTGGGTCTCCACTCAGGCTCCCCCAGGTTGGGAGCACAAAGAGTAGGCAATGTTGGGTTTTGGGGTGTGTGGTTTTCTGGGCGAGGGCCCGCGCTTTCATGAGGTGCTCCGGGGTCTCCACCCAGAAAGGTTCACACCCTGCGCTGTCGTGTTTATCCTGGTGCCGCCTCCGGAGGGCTCGTGCGGCGCTCTGGGCACACGGGTGGCGAGGGGAAGCTGGCACGTGGCCTGCGGCAGGGCCCTGGACTAGTTCGTTGAGCGCCCTGAGCCCACCTGTCCGGACAGCGCCGGGTGCTCAGCTGCCTCAGGAAAGGGCTTGCCAGGCGCTGCCGCACTGCTCCTCCGCCTGCTCCTCCCGGCTGCCTCTGAAGGTGCCCTCCGTGCCCCCAGGCTCGCGTGGCATCTGCCTCTTCTTCCTCACACACGGCTGGAGCCCAAGGACCCCCCGTTTGACTCCCAGATCAAATCCAGTGAGCGAGGAGGGGGCTGCTGTGCAAACGTCTCCATGGCTGGGGGACCTGCTGGTTGGGAAGGAGGCCGGGGCCGGGGAGGCCCAGCCCCAGGATGTCCCGTTCCCTGCGGCCACGTCCTCCCTGCCCGGACACAGCGGCGCTCGGCCAGCGCGGCGTCTGTCCCTGGACCGGGAGGCCTCGGGCTGTCCCTGGGCACCCGCTGGGCCGGGCCGCCGCTTCCTCAGCCCTTGTGAGGCGGCCAGGAGGCTCCTGGGCCTTGCCCTCATCCTCCTGGTCGACTGGGTCTTGTAGCCTTATGAGATCTAGATTTTCTCTGCGGCAAAATCTTAACAGCTACCAATTTTTAAAACCATTTATCACACCCATTTTTTAAAATCCATCACATGTCTCATTTATCCTGACGGTTGGGACAGGGTCTGGCCCAGCAGCCTGCTCTCCTCTCTGTGCTGGGCACTGACCCCGCCTCTAGGAGTGGCGCTGCTGGGCTGCGCCTCACAAATTGCTATTAAAAATGGGGGGCGGGTCATCTGTAGACCACTTTGCTTACACGGTCAGTATCTAATCCAGCTCTTCTGTGAAACACCGTGGGAACTACCTAGAAACCCCTCACACTCCCCTGGCCTGTGGCCGCGTCCTCCACAAACATCCATCCCTGAGGGGGTCTTGTTTCAGCTGGAATTTTGCAACCGAAGGGTCTGGTGTTTTCAGAGTCCCTTCTCAATTTAGACTGAAATTATAATCTTTCCACTGCAACTGCCTTGGGATGCTTTAAAGGTGCCTCAGGACTCTTCTGGACGCGTGCCATTCCCAACCAAATATCAGCGCAGTGTTTGCTGTAGTTAGGGCGCATTTCAGCGGTTAGGAGTTTTCTTGAAAATTCCAAGGGGACTGTTGAGAGCAGTGTTCTGTGTCCATGGGGTGACAATATGTCCCAAGTTGCCCAGAACAGCCTCAGTTTACTCCTGTCTCAACACATCCAACTTGGACACATGCTCTGCGGTCCCGCCTCGGGAGATGCTCAGAGGTGGCTGACCCCAGGACCTGGAGGGATGCTAACCTCCGAGAGGAAGGGCGTGCGGCTAAGGGACTTCGGCATTCACTTGGTTTTGGGCTTAGAAAGCCCCAGAAACACAGGGGTTGTGCTGACCTGCCCTGCAGCTGTGGCGCACAGCTACCCAGGAGACACTGAGGCACAGGGGCCACCTGCAGCGGGCTCTTCTGGCCACTGTGATCACAGCCCTTTACTCCCCACCAAAGGCCGCCAGGCCGCCTCCCTCTGTGACAGGAGGCTGAGGTGAGGGTGGGGGAGTCGCCTGAGCAGCTGCAATGACTGAACTGTCAGAGTGAGCCATTTGGGAGAGCACACACTGTTTCTCCATCCTAGATTTTAAAGCCCCCTCCCCTAAATGGTCCTAAAATACAGTCTTCCAAATAATGGGCTGAAGAATGAGGAGCACCGGGCCTCCCCGGTGGCGCAGCGGTTAAGCGCTGGGTTGCGAAGCTGCCCGCAGACTCTGCAGTGCTGGTTCGATCCCCGGCTGCTCCCCGGCCACAGGAGGAGGGTCCCACATGGCGCGCAGACCTCTCCTGCCGCCCGCTGCTCCCCTCAGCAGTGTACTTCGGTCCTTCTGCCTGCTCTGCTCCCCGCTCTGGCTCTGGTGAATTCTCTCGCCCTCCCGCGTTTGACTGTACCCAGTGCTTGCGTAAATAAATAAATAGATAGATAGATAGATAAATAAATAAATAAATAAAAACATGCCTCTATTAAAAAAAAAAAAGAATGAGTAGCACCGTCTCAAGTCGGAAGTCCTATGTGTAGCCTCCCTTCTGGTTTGCCCCCGCCTCCCGGTCCTCCCACAGGGAGGAGGCTGGCCGCCTGCACAGGGTGCCCCCGGGCCCAGGGGTGCGGGGAAGCCAAGTGTCAGGTGCGCGGGCAGCGCTGACCCGGCCGCTCTCCCTGCGAGCCCCCGGCTCCACCTGTAACCGCAGCCCAGCCCCGCGGCCTGGAAGCCGCCCGCGCCCGGCCCGTCCTGGGCAGCTGCTGGAGTGACTGCTTGGCCCGCGGCCTTGGCCGTTACTCACGAGGGCGCTGCCTGAACACGCTGCCAAACTCAGCGGCGCGATGATTTTCCGCTGGTCCGGAGGGAGGAAAAGAATGGCTTCATGCGGCACAGAGGAAGGGAAGCCCCTTCGGCCGCCTGACTCCCGGGGAGAACCCAGCAGGGACTGGAAGACGGGGAAGGAGGCCCAGCGCGGCCACCTCCCGGGGCCACGGGCGGAGACGGAACAGCAGAGCCCGGCCCGGCCGTTCGCGTCCTCTCACGGCCGCTGGCTCCTCCCGCCGCCAAAGCCCAGAGGCCGCGGCGGAGCAGCACGGAGCACACGACCCTCCTGGGCAGAGGCGCGGGCAGCAGGCAGCCCCCAGGCCAGGCTTCAGAGCCCGGAGCCGGCACCGCCCCTCAGGCGCCTTCCACTCGCTCAGGCTCGGCTCTGCTTGATCTGGCTTCACAAAACAAAGGACAGACGGGAGCGCAACCAGGCTTCCTCTCTGCATGTCCTGAGCTCTAAAGGAAACGAACAGCCCCTGTCGTGTATTTCCTGTTCTTCCTCAGAAATATTGAGTAAATTTTTAGCTAAAATAGCGAATTGTTTATCCCAAATTATCTTGAATCCAATCTGTTTCACAGAGGAAGATGTGACTACGGGAAAGAAGACACAGAAGATCTCTCCAGACATCTGACCACAGCTTAGCTCCCTTTTTAAGAGGCTTGGCTTAAGAAGCCCTATTGGATGGCCTCCCTGGGGGCGCAGGAGCTTGAGCACCGCACTGTGAGGCACTATGAGGCAATCTGTAGCCTCTGCAGCACGAGTTCGATCCCCGGCCAGCCACGGAGCTACCCACATGGCGCAGCAGACCTCTCCTGACTCGCCCGCTGCTCCCCTCAGCAGTGTATTTCATCAGTCTGCCTGTTCTGTTCCCCGCTCTGTCTCTGGTGAATCCTCTCACCACCCCCCACCCCCGCATCTCCGACCTGTCCCCCAGCTCTTGTATGCATAAATAAATAAATCTTAAAAAGAAATTCTAAAAAAAAAAAAAAAAAAAGACTCACTCCCTATTGGAAATTTTCTCTCTGACTGAAACAAGAGCTACCCTGTTCTGTTAAGGCTGGAATTTCAGAAGTGGACGTGGAAATTGAGCCGGGGACTATCTTATCATAACAGGGACTAGAAGGAATCTGGCCTGGGAAGGACCCGTAAGTGACTTTAGTTCATAATCCTTATGATGATGCCAAAGTGGCTTTAATCCTAAAACTGCCCGGCACCCCGGGGGGGCAGAAGGGCCTGGGGACTCCTCAGTGCGCTAGGCCTGGGGAGGGCGGGGCCGCCGCCTGGCCCCCCAACCTGTTAGGGTATTTTAGGGTATTTTTCCTGGTCTTAGATTGGACATCGGTTCCAAAAATTAAACCAAAACCCGCTGCAGGGCCTCCTCGGTGGCGCAGCGGTTGAGCGCTGGGTTGTGAAGCTGCCCGCAGCCTCTGCAGCGCCGGTTTGATCCCCGGCTGCTCCCCGGCCACCGGAGGAGGGTCCCACATGGCGCGCAGACCTCTCCTGCCGCCCGCTGCTCCCCTCAGCAGTGTCCTTCGGTCCTTCTGCCTGCTCTGCTCCCCGCTCTGGCTCTGGTGAATTCCCTCACCCTCCCGCGCTTCTGACTGTACCCAGTGCTTGTATGTATGTATGCATCAATCAATCAATCAATCAATCAATCTTTAAAAAAAACAAAAACCCGCTGCAGTGGTGGAGAGACTGTTCCGATGGGGGCATTAAATGTAGGTCATAAATCACTAGAAAGCGAAGAAACTGAGAAGCGACTCATTTGGGCTCAGCAAGGCCAGAAAGGCTCGTTTTACGGGGTCATCATCCTGCCTGTGGCAATGCTTGCAGCCCACAGAGACCATGATAAAAGCGGAGATTAAGCATTTCTGCCACTTTCCGGCAAGGCCCCCTGGCTCCCAGCCACCAAGGACGGCCGAGGCCACACGGGAGGCGCGGGAGTCCACGCGCGGCTCTGGCGAGCGGAGGGAAGGCGGCGGCATCCCCGAGGGCAGCGGGATTCAGAAGAGACAGTGGGCGGGGGGCGCATCAGCTTGGAGGCGACTGGTGCCCAGAGTGGACCAGGCCAGGGGGACCGTGGCTCCTTGTGCCACTGACTCCGTCCTGGGCATACGGGGAACTTCCAAAGCACCAATGTCAGAGCCCCCCACCCCCGGGTGTCCCCACTTCACCCGGGCGGGGGGAGCCTGCACTGTGGATTCTAGTCTTGCGCTCCTTCCAGCGCTCCGAGGAGCGCCCCTGCATCGGGCCAA
Organism: Talpa occidentalis; assembly: GCF_014898055.3. Classification (NCBI taxonomy): domain Eukaryota; kingdom Metazoa; phylum Chordata; class Mammalia; order Eulipotyphla; family Talpidae; genus Talpa; species Talpa occidentalis. The sequence continues at coordinate 67,550,785 of NW_023601433.1, read as the reverse complement.
GAGTCTGTAGAGGAACCGCGCACCTCACTTTGCTCAGAAACGCTTCTAGGGGAGCAGCTCAGCTGCACAGTCACCTGCCCGTGCTTGCTCGGCGGAGACCAGCAGAACCAGAAAGACTGTCAGGACAGGAACAGCGGCGGTGCCAAAAATGTCGTCTCCTAATTAATCCGTCTGCTTGTCGAGGGAGCCAAGGGAAAAACACCAGATGCATCAATCAGAATTTGAGGGAAACCAAATTAACTCGATCAGCAAAAAAGTGAATGTCTTGCTTTCATCGTAGACTTCAGAAGGCGCTGTCAAAACCCAAGGCTGTGAGTTCACAGCCACAAACCTCAGGTCACCCCTTTCATCACTGGCTGCGCGTGACTTTGCTGTGCTACTCGGGGCTAAGCCCTGGCCCAGGGAACGCGGGACGCGCCCTCCTCGCCCTCTGACCGTTGCCACCACGCGCTACCCAGACTGCTGCTGATCGAGTCACCCGCCAAATGCTTCTTCTGAACCCCAGGGGCATTTCCAGGTCTGCTCTCACAGGACCCTCGTCGGTTCAGATGACCAGCGTGGGGCGCAGCCTTCCAGCTTCCTGCAGCGCCCAGTTCCCTTGGGGATGCCGTGGATGCAAAAAAATAAACCAAGGCGCTCTCAGCCCCTCCTCAAATCCTGCACAGAAGTTTCATCTCCCACCTGCAGCTCCACTCCCCCTGCCCGAGGGCCTCGCTTCAGCCTCTCCTGCTCCCTTCCCCCCACCAGTGACTTCATGCCCTCCATTCACCTGACAAGGATCAGTCCTCCCGCTCTGGGGCCCTTGGCCTAAACGACCCTCTGCTCTGGCCCTGAGTCCTGGGGCGTCTGTAATGTCCAAAAACCTGCCTCTCTGGGTCACGCTGAGAAAGAAGAAATCAGAAGTCACTCTCAGACTGAAAAGCAAGACAAAGCATGAAGATTCTTGGTCCCTCTGCTCCCCACATCTCCACTTGGTTAAAACAGCCCCTGCTTTTTCCAACTATGTAGTCATCACCCTGAAATCTGCCTTCAAAATCTCCATCCTCCTAACCAGCAGTTCCGTTCGCTGCCCAGCACTGCTTCTCCGCACCAGCACACCCTCCGCACCAGCACATCCCCGCTGGGGCCGTGGTGGGGAGCCAGGCCCTGTGCGCCCTGGAGAGGGCAGGCAAAGGGCAGCGATGGCTTCTGATTGGGAACAGGCCAAGTTCAACTTGGCCCACTGCCAGGTCTCTGCTTCCAGTTACCTGTTGTGCCTGGGAAAGACCCGGGTCTCTTAAGATCACAGGTCAAGAAACACGTCGTTTGGTTTTGCTGGAGTGGACAGCGTGGAGTGGACTTGAGCCAGGAGCCGAGCTGGACATAGGGCTGAGGCCAGAATCGGGGGACCTTGTCTGCCAGGCTCATTGGAGAGTAATCCCATCTACCTGCTCCTCCATAGTGGATGTGGGGTTAAGGGCCTCATCTTATCTGGGATTTTCATCAAGAACTTCCTACTTCCGGATAGTGTTCTGACTTACACCAGTTCACTTTGGCAGCTGAGTGGTTGCTCAGCCTCTCCGCGCCCCAATTTCCTCATTGTAAAGTGGGGAAAGTAGAACATACCTCACAGGTTTGTATGAGACTGAATGAGGAGGTGTGTCCCGAGCCCCGCGCCTGCTCCACTGCCCTCCGAACGGCCTGCTGGGCCGAACTCTCGCTTCCCAAAGTCGGCAGGGCAGCTGTCAGCCAGGCAGCAGGTGAACGTGGGTGCTACACTTTTAGCCAAAGTTTAAGATTGACTCAATCCAAAAGAAACCAGAAATATCTGGTGTTGGGAACAAAACCTGAAAATTGAATTCAAGCCGCTGGGAGCTGCTCATGAGACTTGAGATTTTCAGTGAACAGGATGCTCGTGAAGAGGCACCATGCAGTACAGGTGCCCGGGCTGCTCTTCATGGACCCTCATCTAGAAAATGTGCGTTCGCCCTTCTGACGTCAACCCCTCCCTTCCCCTCTCATCTGCCTTTTCTCTAAACTTGCAGGCTTCATGCTTTGCTACCTTCCTCAACCTTCAATAATCTGACTGTCACAGTCACTGACTACTGGAACTGCCTTCTGGAAGGATTTCAATAACCTTTTTATTTTTTTTGCAAACCCACACCACCTTTTTTTTTAAAAGATTTATTTATTTATTTTATACATAAGAACTGGGGTACAGGTCAGAAGCGCGAGAGGGTGAGAGGATTCACCAGAGCCAGAGCAGGGAGCAGAACAGGCAGATGGAGCGAAGACACTGCTGAGGGGAGCAGCGGGTGAGGCAGGAGAGGTCTACCGCACCACGTAGGGTTCTCCCTGGCCGGCGGGGATCGAACCAGCACTGCAGAGGCTGTGGACAGCTTCACAGCGCGGCACTCAACCACTGCACCACCGGGGAGGCCCCCACAACACTCTTCTGACCTCACAATCTGGGACCATTTAGTACCTTTTGAAACCTCACCCCAGAACCTCACCTCGTCCACAGTGCGATGATCTGCCTCACTTCACAGCCCTGTCATGGCCTGTCCTGTCTTTTCTCCTCCCCTAATTCCCAGAGACCCTTTCAAGGACAGACATTTAGGGAGTTCTTGCTGTGACAAGCAGTCTGGTGAAATGCACGCCATCCCCCTTCTACCACCTGCGCCTGTCAGTCCGTCCTGAGATGGTGTCTAGAGAAGGCCTTGGTACTAATGCTGGCTTTTTCTGCAATTTCCTGCTAATGGAACTTTCAAGCTTTGGACCCAAGAAACTGATCAGAACCTACCCTTTCCGGGTGAAGAGTGCATTTTCATACAAAGACGATGTGACTGAATCTTGTCATCTAGAATCTGAAAGTTTCTGACTTGGGTAAACTGCACATTGGCCCAGAAAATTACTAAGTTATAGCAAAAATAAATTGCTAAAATCTTGCAAGTATTTGTCACTTTTTATGCGAGAAAAGCAGGCCACAAAATTAGGTGTATGCGAGGATTTAACTCTTTGGGAAAGTACATGAGAAAAAACATACATCATTAAAGGTGTCTGCTTAATAGGAAAAAATGCCAGAAGGATGATGGGTAATAGGGAGGTTTCATTGCTTTTTTTCTAGTTCTCAAATTTTTGGAAAAATTTTCATCAATTTATGGTTTGGAAAACCTGCTCGTACTGGTGCCTCCCAGTGTAACAAGCACCTGAGGTGACAGACCCTTCAATCCCTGACAGCGTCTACATGTGGCCGTGGGACTCCAGGCCCACCCAGGCAGGGAGACTGGAGAGGCTGACAGGGAGAGGGCACAAGTGTGAGGACTTGTAGAATTCCGCTCTGCAAACGAAGGGGGCCTGGACTGTGAGTGGTCACAAGCACAGACACTCACATTTCACAGATAGCCTCGCTGTGCTTCCAGCGCTCTGCCTTCCAGTAAGGTGCCAGTGTGACAGGGAAGCCTCTTCCCCATGCCAGCATCAAGGTGAGGAATGAGATAGAAGTGGCGTAACAGTTGGCACATAAAATTACTTTAAAAATATAACAGGGCCTCCCTGGTGGCACAAGGGTTAAAGACACAGTGCTATCAAGCTATCGCCAGCCTCTGCAGCACGTTTGATCCCCAGCTGGCCAGGGAGCTACCCACATGGCACAGCAGACCTCTCCTGTCCGTCCCGCTGCTCCCCTCAGCAGTGTGTTTCAATCAGTCTGCCTGTTCTGTTGCCCACTCTGTCTCTGGTGAATCCTCTCACCACCACCCCCAGTTCTTGTATGCATAAATATTTTTTAAATATTAAAAAAATATATAACAGCTTCTGTATGAAAATGTATTAAAACTGGATTGTGGTAATCATTATCTAATCTAAAAAGTTTCTGAAAGTCATAGGATTTATATATTCTCAAGTGAGCTTGTTTTAGGCAAGCTATACCTTAATGAAGCTGCTTAAAGTTGCATCATTTTCCAGTGTTTACAAGAGTTCACAACTATTTCATTTCGAAAGACGCGTTTTACTTTATAGCAGTAAACCAGAAGATGCTGTCATCCTTGCATGTATCATTTTCAATAAGTAAACTAAGAAAGTAACGTTAGTTTCCATCAGAGTTCTAAAAGTCAAAACGAAAGTGCATTTCCTACTTTTAAAAGCAAAATTACATTTCATTGTAAGTCTCCTTTTGCCCATAATTCCAAGAGCCTCTTATGTCTGCTTGGAAGCGAGTCCAGTTACAGCGGTCGCCTTTCTTCTACCTGGTTGAAAGACTGCTTAAGAAGACAACTTGCACCTTGCTTTTCTTGGCACTCATTCCCAGTGTTTGCTCCTGCCCCACGACACTGACGTCACACACATCCAGGAACTAACGCACAGAAGTCTGGACAGGAACCAGCGGAGAGAAACCCATTCCCTGCAGAGAGCCCTTTTCCAGGCCAGGGTCAGTGCCCAGCGGAGCAGCAGCTCCTCACAAACCAGCAACAACAGGGACCCAGAAGAACAGGTGTCTCATGGCAAGAGGGAGGAAGGTACACAGAGCACCAATTAACTTAGAAAACTATAAAACCTGTGTAGTTTCACCAAGATGCTGATACAAATAAACAGCCAAGACTAGTGACATATTTTTAAGAAACAAAAAAACCTGCATAGCAGGTAATACATTGTTAGAGCAGATTACTTGGGGAGGGTGAACTGACAACTGACGAAGGAGTTAATCACAAGTCATCTATGAATTAAATACTTTCCATTTGTGTATAAAAAAGGAAATCTCTCCAGAACCTAAAATTCACTCCTGAATAAAGTTAAAAGCCTAGAACCAGTTTTCCTTGTTTATTCTTCATTACTAGAAGCAAATTACACAGATCAGCATATAATGATGCAATTAAGTCTGGGATAGAGTCTGAGCGAGCGCAAAGCACCACAGCTGATTCTGATCAGACCAAGATCCTGGAGCCACTAAATAGATTTGGATCTCCCATTTAAGTACCTCTGATTAAAGCTGACTGCAAAAACAAGAGGAGTTTCACCTTTACATAGGATGAATACTACTTTATTAACATGCTCATTAATGATCATATCTGGACTTTTCCTTTTACTGCCACTGTGATTATTTTCTTCTTGCATCATGGCAATTTTCAGAGTGTGCTCCTCTCTTATCTAATGATTATCTAAGCTCTGAACACAGGGTTGGCTCTGCACAGAGCTCTGTACATTGTACTGAGTCTACTCATGAGCAGAGCTTAGATGAAATTAGTGATGTTCAAAGCACAAAGCACACCCAGACGGCTGGAGTCCACTGACATGCAAGGCACCCGTGGTCCAGAGCTCCATCCTCTCCAAACGAAACCGGCGCAGAGACATCACCACCAAGATGGCGGTATGTTGCTCCTGACTTGCTCCTCTCCCAAGAACAACAAACAACTATTTATGGACCGAGAAACTCCTAGAACATGTGGGCGAGGCTGAAGCACTCCATACCCCACACAGAACTAGACAGACCACATCAGAAGGGGCAGAAGAGTGACTGCAAGCTGACTGCGCTGCCCCTCACCCAGGCTGGCACAGCACCACACTGAGAGCTGTTTGCTAGAGGACTCCTCCCGAGGGGAGAGCCCACGGTGGGCATCCAGCTCCCCCACACTGTTCTCATTTCATGGGGTTTGTTTCAGAGTTCTAAGAGTCCAGACGAAAGCAGTCCCTACTTAAAGTAAAAATTACATTTCATTGTAAGTCCTTCTTTGCCCATAATTCCAAAGGCCTCGTATGGAGGCTCTAATGGAGGAACCTGCAGGAATTGACCACAAGGAATCGAATATTGATGGCGAAAAGCACTCAGATCCTCGCAGAAAGAATCCCTACCTGCAGCATCCAAGTAGCGGTTTCAACTGGCAGCTTTGCTCTCCTTGTGAGCCGAGGTGGGGCAGCCTGACCAGGGAACTCAGTCAGATGCAGGTCAGTCCTGGAGTTGGTCTGACCCTTTCAAGCAGAGAAGCTGGTTGAAAGCTCCGCCCACTGCTTAATGTAGTTCTCAGCTTCACCTGACCAGAAAGATTGACTGGGAACACCTGGGAGGCTGTTTGGAGCTGGTCTGCCCAGGCAAGGGAGCTCATTTATAGCACCACAACTGCTGAGTACAGCCTCCATCCCTAACTGACCAGAAGGCCTGGCTGGAACACCTAGAAAGCCGCATAGCCCAGCAACAGCTGAGCAGAGTCTGGTAAGCAAAGCTGTTCATTTATAGAACAAAGCCATTGGACGCTTTTAGTCAGGGAAGTAGGAGTTGCTGGTTGGCTTGAGTCAAGACTATAAGAGCCTTATGAGTTTGAAGCTGGTTCTGCTGCCCCAACCAGGCAAGGAAACTAATTCATAGCCCTTCCCCTTTCTGAATACAGTGCTTCAGCCCACCCAGTCAGAGAATCTAAGCAGAGGATACATGGCAAACTATGTAGTGCATCCAACAACACTGCTTACTGTGGTACTTAAACAGAAAGCATAGACCATGGTTTTCCCTATTTGTAGAACAAAACTGGTTGCCCAGCCTGGCAGAGAATTCAGTGGGGTCCCCAAATATTGTGTAGGCCCTGGGTTCTGTTCTACTGTCCCACTAGGGCGGGGAAGCTAGCTCAGTCTATCTTACTGAGCACAGTATCCAGGCCAAAGCGTTTAGTACATGTGACCAGAAAACCTAGGCAACTGTGGAACCCATCCTATAGCCTCACTTGAGAAGAGAATCAAACAGTTCACGCCAACAGCTTTTTTTTTTTAAAGATTTATTTATTTATGCATACAAGAGCTGGGGTACATGCCAGAGCTGTGGGGGGTGAGAGGGCTCACCGGAGACAGAGCGGGGAACAGAACAGGCAGATTGACTAAAATACACTGCTGAGGGGAGCAGCAGGCCAGACAAGACAGGTCTGCTGTGCCATGTGGGTAGCTCCCTGGCCGGCCAGGGCTCGAACTCGTGCTGAAGAGGCTGCTGATAGCTTCACAGTGTTGTGCTTAATCCCTTGCGCCACCAGGGAGGCCCTCACACCAACAGCCTTAACTAGCCCCACCTCTCCCTCCTCCCACCACCACCCTCAGGTCTTGGACAGTAGCTTCATCCAAAAACAGGCTCTGATATCAAGCCTCACCTGTTCAAGGATGTTACTAGCATATATGACATGTCCAGTGAACCAAACTGAGCTGACTGGTAAAGAACTGTCTCTGACAAAACAAATCTTGAAGTCTACAAGAGGAGACAGATTTCTCTCAAATGCACAGGTATCAATGTAAGAAATCAAGTATCACAAAAAATCACTTGAATGACACCAACAATGATAACTAATAATATTTTAATAAATGGGGCCTCCATGGTGATGCAAAGGGTTAAGACACAATCTATGAAGCAGTGCACAGCAGCCACTGCAGCATGAGTTCGATTCCCCGGCAGGGAGCTGGCCCACATGGCACAGCAGACCTCTCCTGACTTGCCTGCTGCTCCCCTCAGCAGTATATTTCAGTTAGTCCGTCTGTTCTGCTTCCCACTTATCTCTGGTGAATCCTCTCACCCCCCGCATCTCTGGCCTGTACCCCAGTTCTTGTATGCATAAATAAATAAATCTTAAAAAAATACTTTAATAACTAATCCAAAAGAAATGGAGATCTATAAACTGTCAAATAATTAAGACTAATTCTCTTAAGGAATATTAACGAGGGCCTCCCTGATGGCACAGGGGTTAAAATCTTAGGACTACCAAGCTATCACCAGCCACTGCAGCATGAGTTCAATCCCCAGGTAGGGAGCTAGCCCACACAGCACAGCAGACCTCTCCTGTTTCACCGGCTGCTCCCCTCAGCAGTGTATTTCAGTGGCTCTGCCTATTCTGCTCCCCACTCAGTCTCTGGCGAATCCTCTACCCCTGTTACCTCTGGCCTGTATCCCACTTCTTGTATGCGTAAATAAATAAAATTAATCTTTAAAAATAAAAAGGAATATTAATGAATTACAAAAACACACAACTAGGTGATACCAGGAAAATAAAATGAGTTCAACAAAGTTAACAGAAAACCTGAAAAGAAAGAAATCCTGGAGTTGGAAATACAAAGACTGAACTGAAGAACTCAACAGAGACAATGAAAAGTACATTCAACTATGCAGAAAAAAGAAGTGACATTTGAAACTATCTCGTCAGGTGAGCAAATGAAAAGGAAATGAGACTATGAGGAAAGCATATGGAATTTAAAGGATACAATCAAAAGGAACATATCTGCATTATGTAAATTCCAGAAGGAGAAGAAAATGTGACAACAGTAAATCTAAAATAATGACAGAAAATTTTCCTAACCTGTGGAAATGTATGTTCAAATACACAAGGATCAAAGCACTCAAATTAGGTTGAACTTAAACAGGGCAATACTGATAAACATCACAATTAAACTACCAAAGTTGATTAATTTTGAAAGCAGCAAAAGGAAAGAGGAAAAAAAAAAAAGTAGGAAAAATAACCATACAACTATTATTGGATGATATAAAAAATATGCAAACTGTAACTTCAATAACCTAAAATGTGAAGGAGAGAAGTAAAAGCATGAAGTTTAGGTATGCAACCAATGTTACCTATTTCTGATAGGGTGCTGTAATTTTAAGATATTTTATGTAAGCCTCATTGTAACTACCAACGGAAAGTCCACAGTAATTACACGAAAGAACATGACAAGGAAGACAAAGCATATTGATACCAAGACATTAAAACAGAAGACAGCAGAATAAGAAACAAGAACAATGGATCTATCAAACACCACCCCCACCAAAAAAGGGGACAAAATACCAAGTTCTTACATAACAATAATTACTTTAAATTTAAATGGATTAAATTCTCCAATCAAGGGAGAGATAATGGTTGAGTGGATAAATGAGACCCAAACATAGGCTGCTTACAAAAGACTCATGTTAGCCTTAAACACATACATACTGAGAAAATTTCCAGAAAATGGTAACAAAAAATAATAGGGAGAGTTGTTTGTATCAGACAAAATAGACATTAAACTAAAAATCATAAAGAGGGGCCTCCCTGGTGGCGCAGGCAGTTGAGCACCACAATGTGAAGCTGTTGGCAACCTCTGCAGCGCGGGTTTGATCCCGGCCGGCGAGAATCCCCCATGGTGTGGCAGACCTCTCCTGTCTTGCCAGCTGCTCCCCTCAGCAGTGTGTTTTGTCAGTCTGCCTGTTCTGTTCCCCACTCTGGCTCTGGTGAATCCTCTCACCCTCCCGCGCTTCTGGCCTGTACCCCAGCACTTGTATAAATAAAATAAATCTTAAAAAAAAAATAAAAAATCATAAAGAGACAAACATAATTATATGATAAAGGAGTCATTCCATTGAAAAGATCTAACAATTATATTTATGTACCCAATATCAGAGCACCTAAATACATAAAGCAAAAAGTAGAAAATAACAGCAATACAATAATAACTGGGGGTTTTAATACCCTACTCTCAACAATGCATAGATCATCCAGACATGAAATCAGTAAGAAAACAGTGAATTTGAATACCACTAGATACCCAACAGATCCAATACACAAATAGAAATTTCTGCCCAACAAAAGCAGAATATACCTTCTATTCAAATGCACATAGAACATTTTCTAAGATAGACAATATGTTAGGCCATAAAACAAACCTTTGCAAATTCAAGAAGTCTGAAATTATACCAAGTCAGATATTCTCATCACACAGATACAAACTTAAAAAAAAAAATCAGAAACAGGAGAAAAACTGGAAAAATCATAAATACATGGTAATTAAACAATACTCTTCTAAACAGCCAATGGCTCAAGGAAGAAATTAAAGGGGACATGAAAAAAGTAATTTGAGACGACTGAAAATGGAAACACATTTAAGCAAAACACAAATACACCAAAATTTAAGGGATCCAACAGGAGCATTCTAAAAGGGATATTTTAGAATAGCAATAAATGTTTACATTAAAAAACAAGTCTACATTAAGATGTCAAATATATTATCTAACTCTACACCTCAATTAACTAGAAGAAAATAACTGAACCCAAAGTTAGCAGGAGGAAATAATAAAGATTAGAACAGAAATAAGTGAAATAGAACAACAGAAAAGGTTAAGAAAACTGAGTTGGTTCTCTGAAAATGTAAATAAAACTAACAAAACTGTATTATTAACCAAGAATAAAATACCTAAATCAACAAAACTGAGGGCCTCCCTGTTGGCGCAAGGGGTTAAGCACAGCACTATGAAGCTATCCACAGCCTCTGCAGCATGAATTAGATCCCTGGGCGGTCAGGGAGCCATCCACATGGCACAACAGACCTCCCCTGTCTCGCCCGCCCGCTGCTCCCCTCAGCAGTGTTATTTCAGTCAGTCTGCCTGTTCTTTTCCCCACTCTGTCTCTGGTGAATCCTCTCCCCTCCTGCACCTTTAGCCCGTACCCCAGTTCTTGTATGCGTAAATAAGTAAATCTTAAAAAAAAATGAGAGAGGAGACACTACAACTGATATCACATAAATTCAAAGGATCAAAAAAAGCTACTGTGAACTCTACACAAACAAACTGGACAATGTAGAAAAACGGAGTAATTTTTGGAAGCATACAACCTATCAAGACTAAATGAAAGGGCCTCCCGGTGGTGCAAGGGTTAAAGTGTCAGCCCTATTAAGCAATCACTAGCCACTGGGGCACAAGCCAGTGAGCCCAAAGATCTGAAGCGGTCACCTTTGCAGGATCTTCAACAGCATCTTTGTTAAGCTCAACGTGGTTTCAGTTAACATGCTGAAAATTGTGGAACCATACATTGCATCAATATCAAAACCTTAAGTCAGTAAATGAATTGATCTATAAGCACGGTTATGGAAAAATCTACAAGAAGTGAATTGCTCTAACAGAAGATGCATTGATTGCTAGATCTCTTCGTAGATATGGCATCATTTGCATGGAGGATCTGATTCATGAAATCTATGCTGTTAGAGAATGCTTCAAAGAGGCAAACAACTTCCTGTGGCCCTACAAATTATCTTTTTGACAAGGTGGAATGAAGAAGAAAACCACCCGTTTTGCAGAAGGTGAAGATGCTGGCAGCAGGAGGAACCACATCGACAGCTTAGGATGAACTAAGGTGCTACCATGATTGTTTTTGTAATCTGGTCAGTTTAATAAACAGTAACAATTTTCAAGTTGGAAAAAAAAAATTTAAAAAAAGGAAATCCTGCTACTTGTGAGAACTTGGATAGACCTTAATTAAGGGCATTATGCAAAGGAAGTAAGTCAGAGAAAGACAAAGAGTGCATGATTTCACTATTTATGAAGATTTAAGATTTATAGAATCTTAAAGGAAAAAAAAAAGGCTCAGAAAAGGGGATCAGATTTGTGGTTAACAGAGTTGTAGGGTAGGGGTATGTGTTTGGGGGAGAAGGGAGAGGAGCACAAGGGAGAGGCAGTGCAGGATTGGAGGGAGGTCATCAAAAATAGCAACTTCCAGTTGTAAGATAAACTAGTTCTAGAGATGTAATGTACAACGTAATGAATACAGTTAACACTGCTATGAGATATATTTGAAAGTAAATCCTAAGGGTTTTCTTTATAAGGAAAAACTTATTTTTTTAATTCTTTTTTTTTTTTTTGGATGTGTGTATCTATATGAGATTGTAGATATTACCTAAATGTACTGTGGTAATCATTTCACAATAAATGTATGTCAAATTATGCTGTACAACTTTTACTTATACATTCTTGTATATCAATTATAGCTCAGTAAAATGGGAGAAAAAAAGAATAGCACAGAGCTATAAACATCATTAAATTTTATTAACAAAAACTTTGTACATATCTTTAATACATGTGGAATTTTACATCTAGGTAAAATAACAACACATTCAAAATTTACCATTTATACAAATTGTTACAGAATAACAACCAGTGGGTTAATAAGTAAAATAAACCACACTGATTTTTTTACTTATCTACAAAAGATTTGACTTTCTTTAAAATTCCCCTGAACATATAAAAATAAATTAATTTTACTTTTCAATTAAATCTACCAATTAGAAATATTACAAATCAAAATATCAATGTTATCTTATGAATTTTTCACAATACAAAACAGATTCACAAAACTTTATTTACAGAAATGAGGTAAGAACTGTGCAATGTTTAACCAAGAGACATATTGCAGAATTAACATGTTCTTCCAGCTAAGTACACAGTGGAGGTCTAATTACAGCTGAGTTTTTTCCACTAATAATTCACACATTTAAAAACAGTCCAATGATTACAAGCCCCAATTGTTTAATTTATCCTCTGCCAGACTGTCACGCCAGGAGTGGGGTGCCCAAGGAGGGCTGTAATACAGGTTTCACCTGTTTCAGGAACTGCAATAGTTGTTTTTGTTTTAAATCATTGTTAATAATGGGAAGTTATTTAAATTAAAAAAAATTCAAATCCAACTCATTTTCTTGTGACTCATTAGTGGACAAATACCCAGGTAATAGTTTTGCCTGAGCTATCTACAGTGGCATAGAAAGATTTTAATAAAAGGCAGAACCATGGGGAAGGCTGCTGGTGCAAGACTGACAGACTATTTCTACTACTTACAGGGATAGTGCAAGCTCAGCTGTCCAGAGCCATTTCAACACAACAGAGGTACTTAACAGGCACTTGATTAAGGCCAAACCCTACCAGCAGTTTCCAGAGTGGCCCCTCTTTCTGAAAGAAGTCTTTCACTTTGAATTGATCTGGTTCCCCCAGCAGCCATTGGAACTCACTTAACTCAAAGTTTCTTTAAAATATGAGTAGGTCTTAACACTAAAAAAACACAGCAAAAGAAAATTATCTTTAGCATAAGCAGACATTACCATCCTAACTTGATTACCAAACTTGGTCAAATACCATTAGAAAGGAAATTTTTATAACAAAGATTGCCAAGTCCCAGTTGATGACCTATTTATTTGCAATATTTAACCAATAAAAACTCCAGCAGCAGAAATGGACAGTTCCTTAAAATGTCAGACTTAGAGCAAGCATGCTATAACCCAAACAAAAGATCCTATTTCATATTCGAACTTGCACAATAAAATCAGATAGTTTGTAAGTGGAGTAAGACTTTAGTTTTGCTATTTCTCTCTTCAATTTGTAACAAATTTTGTTGTGCACCAACTATATTAAATTTCTCTTAGTTTGATAAACTCATTGCAGGTAAATTATTTCATTGACAAAAGTTACTAAATTTTCTTCCAAAGTTCAAAAAACCTGGGTGAGGGAAAGGGATATGGGAATTCCATTTCAGTGCAACAGAGCAACAAGAAAATTAATCAAAGCCTTACAAGAATGTCCTTGTGGCAATTAATTCTTTGTTGTGCAGTTAGTTTCTTGTTGCGTCTCTTCATACGTGTAGTAAGGAGACTGCAACAGCAGCCAGAAGAAGTGCTACAACAGCAGGATAAGCAATTTTTAGATGTTTCCCAATTGTCAACTTTTCTCTTGAGCTACAGGCCCAGTTTTATCACTAAGTCTCTGCAATTAAAACAAAATCAGACATGTTAGCTCATCAGTATTTGGCCCACACTTGAGTTTACTACTCTACTAACTGAAATTATAACTGAGATAAAATGTGTACATATGGCTTTTTGTTTTTTTTTCTACAAGTCAGCATGGCTACTTTTAAGCACAATACATGAATTATACTGGTAAACATTAACAGTTACTCTAAAAACATTAACTTCAGCAGTATACAAACAAGACATGCCATTATGAGGGACAGAACCCAAAGAAATGAATGTAGAAATCATCCCTGGGGCCCCCCTGGAGGCATAGGGGTTAAGTCACTGCTACGGTAGAGTTTGATCCCTGGCCAGGGAGCTAACCCACATAAGGTACAGCACACCTTCCCTGTCTCAACGGCTGCTCCCCTTGGCACCTCTGGTCTAAACCTCATTTCTTCTATGCAAAAATAAAATCTTTAAAAAAAAAAAAAAAAAAAAAAAGGGAAAAAAGAAATCATCCCCCAATCTACTTAATCTACTTTCCCACAGAATTTTTTTTTAAAGATTTGTTTTTATTTATGCATACAAGAACTGGGGTATAGCCAGAGGTGTGGTGATGGGGGGGTAAAAGGATTCACCAGAGACAGACTGGGGAGCAGAACAGGCAGATCTACTGAAATATATTGCTGAGGGGAGCAGCAGGCAAGACAGGGGAGGTCTGCTGCGTTGTGTGGGTTGCTCCCTGGCCAGGGATTGAAGCTGCCAACAGCCTGATAGCGCTGAGACTTTAACCCCTGTGTTACCAGGGAGGCCCCTGAATGTGAATTTTTTTTAATGGACTAAGGTGAATATGGTTTCTGATCCCATATTTGCTATCTGTCCTTGGAGCTCCTTTTACTAATCCTCAAAAAATGAACTTTCAGGGCCTCACCGGTGGCGCAGCGGTTGAGCGCTGGGTTGCGAAGCTGCCCGCAGCCTCTGCAGCGCCAGTTTGATCCCCGGCTGCTCCCAGGCCTCCAGAGGAGGGTCCCACATGGCGCGCAGACCTCTCCTGCCGCCCGCTGCTCCCCTCAGCAGTGTACTTCGGTCCTTCTGCCTGCTCTGCTCCCTGCTCTGGCTCTGGTGAATTCTCTTACCCTCCTGCTCTTCTGACTGTACCCAGTGCTTGTATAAATAAATAAAAATAAATCTTAAAAAAAAAAGTCTTAAAAAAAAATGAACTTACAAACCTATTACTATTTTTTTTAATAGAGGCATGTTTTATTTAATTATTTGTTTGTTTGTTTATACATGCACTGGGTACAGTCAGAAGTGCGGGAGGGTGAGAGAATTCACCAGAGCCAGAGCGGGGAGCAGAGCAGGCAGAAGGACCGAAGTACACTGCTGAGGGGAGCAGCGGGCGGCAGGAGAGGTCTGCGCGCCATGCGGGACCCTCCTCCGGTGGCCAGGGAGCAGCCGGGGATCGAACCGGTGCCGCAGAGGCCACGGGCAGCCTCACAACCCAGCGCTCAACCGCTGTGCCACCGGGGAGGCCCCCTATTACTATTTTAAAGACTGAACCTATACATACCATTGTATCTAACAAAGACATCTGCATGTAGCAGTATATTAATAAATACTGTCAGCCTTACTTTTGTCCATTGTTTATTTCATATTAATTATTATTGTGGTGTTCCCATTAAAATTGCATTTCATACTATATAGAAAAAGTTAGCTTGTAGTTAATTTTCATTTTAAAACATTTGAAGAGGGGCCTCCCTGGTGCCTCAAGGGTTAAGACGCAACCTTTAAAGCAATCCGCAGCCACTGCAGCACAAGTTCGATTCCCAGCCAGTCATGGGGCAACCCACATGGCGCAGCAGACCTCTCCTGACTCGCCTGTTGCCCCCCTCAGCAGTGTGCTTCGGTCCATCTGCCTGTTCTGTTCCCCACTCTGTCTCTGGTGAGTCCTCTCACTGCTCGCACCTCTGGCCTGTTCCCCCAGCTTTTGTATGCATAAATAAGTAAATCTTTAAAAAAAAAATTTGAAGAGGAAAAATGACACATAAAAAAGTTTAAATTAATATAGAATCACTGAAGTTTCTTGAGTGAGCAAAACACTGGCAAGATAAGTAGGTTTCTTATAGTGAAAGTATTCACAAATTAAGAAGTTGAAAATGGGAAAACAAAAAGCACTGAAGAGTTAATGAAAAAAACAACACAATAATCCTATATTTTGAAATAATTTTTGTTACTAAACCCAAAAGTTTCTAAAGACTCAGAAAAGCACAGTAAACAGTAAGCTTTCACAGTAATGGGAAATAGCAAAATCTGTGACTTTTAACACTTTATTTGCCAAGTCTCCCAACTCATTCTTTCCCTTCTTCCTTTTCCTGATATCCAGTCTCCATTCTACATTCCAAAATCCTTCCTCAACTGTAATTGAGGGGAAACATTTATATTCCAATAAAGTTGACCTAATTGAAAGGGAAAATTAATAGAAATAGCCTTAAAATGTGTGGCATTACATACATACTTGTGTGTGTGTTTAGGTACATACACACACACACACACACACACTATACTGTTCCTGTATTCAGAGTAAGATGCCATCATTTAAATGAAATTAATAATTTAAATTCCATTACAAATATGATATGGCTTACTTTTTTTTAAGAGTAATCTGGTAGAATAATTTGAGTATCCAAAATTTATGTATCAGTGTTTTTATAAATATAATTCCACCTTAAAAGCACCTCAAAGCAAAATAATAATATTCTTAAATAATCTAAATCAGATCTATAATTAAACAAATATTGTCAGAAAGCACCAACTACCGTCTTTTGATTGGACTGTCCCTCACCATTTGCAGTAACTAAAACATACTTTCATTTTGAAAATTGCTGAATTATAAAATGACCTTCAAAACTTATATATAAATTCAAACTGATACTTAGGGGATATATAAATTGGCTTAGGTCCTCTGTGTCTATAACTCACAGCTGCTGGAACAATTGGCTTTAAGAAGAAATTATCTGAGGCCTCCCCGGTGGCGCAGTGGTTGAGCGCTGGGTTGCGAAGCTGCCCGCAGCCTCTGTGGCGCCGGTTCGATCCCCGGCTGCTCCCCAGCCACTGGAGGAGGGTCCCACATGGCGCGCAGACCTCTCCTGCTGCCCGCTGCTCCCCTCAGCAGTCCTTCTGCCTGATCTGCCCCCCGCTCTGGCTCTGGTGAATTCTCTCACCCTCCCGCGCTTCTGACTGTACCCAGTGCTTGTATAAACAAAACAAACAAACAAATAAATAAGTAAAAAACATGCCTCTATAAAAAAAAAAAAAAGAAGAAATTATCTGGAGAATAATATATTAAACGAGAGAATCATGTCTGACTGATCAATAAAATGTCTTTTTTTTTTGGGCCTCCCCGGTGGCGCAGCGGTTGAGCGCTGGGTTGCGAAGCTGCCCGCGGCCTCTGCGGCGCCGGTTCGATCCCCGGCTGCTCCCCAGCCACCAGAGGAGGGTCCCACATGGCGCGCAGACCTCTCCTGCCGCCCACTGCTCCCCTCAGCAGTGTACTTTGGTCCTTCTGCCTGCTCTGCTCCCTGCTCTGGCTCTGGTGGATTCTCTCACCCTCCCACGCTTCTGACTGTACCCAGTGCATGTATAAACAAACAAACAAATAAATAAATAAATAAAACATGCCTCTATTAAAAAAAAAATAAATAAAAAAAAATAAAATGTCTTTTTATTATTTCACTATATGTAACAAAGCAAAGATACTTACTGTTACTTTCTGACTTGCACTATCACCATGGATGGTGAGGAATGGGTTGGTGGTAGCTGGATGAAGTGGTGGTGCCTGAGTACCTGCAAGCAGGTTGTTTATGGGTATTTGCGTTGGCCCGGGGATCTGCAGCTGCTGAAGTTCAGGTTGGTGGTGTTGCTGGTGGTGATGTTGTTGCATTAACTGATAGAGAAGGGCCTGATGTTGTTCCTTAGGTAAAAACATGTGGGAAAATATGAGTTCCCAGTCACAGAATTCAGCAGTCTATAAAGTTCGACCTTCCTATTTTCTTTCTTACTTTAATAATAGACATTAAGTTACCTTCATACTACTAAGAAAGGAAATAAGTAGCTCATCTGGGGGACAAAAAGCTGTATTAGATAATAACTGTCTACTATAAAATGTCAAAATCATCACTGAATGACATTTTTTTTTAAAGGGCAAACAAACATAGGAGATGGCTATTCAAATTAGGTTATCTATGACAATAAAGGAGAAAAGCAACTTAGAGAAGTGATAAATTATCTGTATTTGACAGAAATGTCTATGTAGTGAAATCCTTCTTATAATTCTGGGAAGCCCAAAATAACTTTCAATGTTTTCTTTTATGCCATTAGAAAAAGTGCTTTCTTACTGTAGTTATGAGACTATTCTTTACAGCAAGTATATAATTTATTTCCTGATGCTTACTATGCGCCAGGTGCTGTTGTTAAGATATATATTTTGTACTTGAGTACATTAATGGGGGAAAAAAACCCTGCCCTATGTAGCTTACTCTGGTGGGGGATGGAGGGTGAAGGGTGACAAACAAAAATGTTGGGATATGATTACTGCCAAGAGTCAGGGAAAAAGAGTAGTGAGAGAGATTGTGGCAGGATAGGGTCATCTAAAACAGACTGGTTAGGGGCCTCCCCGGTGGCGCAGGGGTTGAGTACTGGGCTGCGAAGCTGCCCACAGCCTCTGCAGCACCCGTTCAATCCCTGGCCACCAGGGAGGGTCCCACATGGCACGCAGACCTCTCCTGCCGCACCCACTGCTCCCCTCAGCAGTGTACTTCGTCAGTCTGCCTGTTCTGTTCCCTGCTCTGGCTCTGGTGAATTCTTTCACCCTCCCGCGCTTCTGACTGTACCCAGTGCCTGTATAAATAAATCTTGAGAGAGAGAGAGAGAGAGAGAGAGAGAGAGAGAGAGAGAGAGAGAGAGAGAGAGAGAGAGAGAGACCCTTGTTCTTAAAAAAAAAAAAAAAAAAAAACTGGTTAGGGAGGTTATCATCTGGACAAAGACTTGGGGGGAGATGGGGAATTTGCTATGTGGATATGGTAGGGTGTACTATGCTGACGGAACAGCTGGAGCTAAGGAGCTGTAAGAGCATGCCCAGTATGATCAGGAACAGTAAAGAAATCCACAGGGCTGTAATCCATCAGTGAGCAAGCAGGAGGAGAGAAAGGTATGTGGGCCTCAGAGAGGTAAGCTATGAACACTTTGGCTTTTACTTAAATTATTACACAAAGTCAGTGGAAAGTCTTGAGTGGGATATTTAGGGCAGGGGTGACACAACCTGACTGAGTACTTCCCAGGAGTCAGCGTGCGGCACTAGAGAGAAGAGAAGAAGGATGGCTGCCAGGGTTTAGCTGATGCAGCTAAAAGGAATGAGTTGCTGTCATGTGAGGTCAGGAAAACCACATATGGAGGTTTGTTCTGGAAGGTCAGTGGTTCAGTTTTAGACATGATATGCTAGAAATGTCTAGTAAGGTATCCAAGTGGAAATACTGAGTAAGCAGCTGGATACAGGCGTTTGAAATTCCAGAGAAAGGCCTGGAGCTGGAGATGTAAGTATCTGCACATAGAGGGTATTTAAAGCTATGCCCCTGGAGGAGATCACTGAATTCTAGAGAACTCTAAAGTTAAGAGGACAAGGAGCAGAGGGGGTCTCAGAAAAGGAAGTTAAAAAGGAATGACAAGTTTAGGTAGGAAGAAAAAAAGGATAATGTGGTCCTGGACTCTAAAAAACATAACTGTCTTTAGGACAAGGGAGTATCAACTCTGTCAAATGCTGTTGCCTGGTTAGGTAAGATGAGGGAGAACTGACTACTAGATTGAGCAATATGAAGGCCATCTGGAAGGACAGAGCAGGTGGAGGAGGAGTGTAGTGGTTGGTGGGGGAAACAGAGTCAAGCAAATTTCTCTTGGAAGAAATCAATATGCCTTATAATAAAATTCTTGTCTCTGCAAAGTTCTATGCTTCTAAATGAAATAACTTTACTCTACAACCTTGGTTGATGGAAGAGTATAGAGTTCAAAGCCCTTCGGTCCTTATGGTTTCTTAAGCAATCATTTGTGTTTAAAACTCTTGAAGTAATCATGTTCTAATATATGCTATTACAGCAAAGTAAAATCTAAATAAGCACCCCAAACAAACTGAGCTCTAATATTTCATATTAAGATGAAGTGAAAACAAGATAAAATTTTAGTGTAAGCATTTAAGAATTTATACTCAATCTACTTTATGCCACTGTAAGAACACTAACAGTGAAAATGATGATCCAGAGTCAAAATAAATATTTTATATTTTTTCACTATAGCAAGAAAGTAGATAGGTATATTTTAGAAAGAAATTATGAACAAAGATTGAAACTTCTGAGTTAATTAAATAGTGCATCTCCAACAGCCCAACTCAATGAGGTGTGGTAAGGAAAAGGAGCTGGAGAAAAGTCACAATACCACATTAACTTGATCTCACTTTAAATTTATACCTATGAGGGCCACCTAGGACCACCTCTTCAATCAACCACAATTCCACATTTGTCTTTTTTCTCAACTTCTTCAAGATACCATTACGTATCTCTTTTTTTTATCCTGCAACCTGGTTACCAATACCCTTATGTCCCCTGCTTCACTCTGCTGATGACTTTACTTACAATTCTACGATAAGAAACTCTGAAACATTAAAAGCAGGCTTCTTCAACCCCCTATTATAAAGTTCACCCGTAGCTGCTCTGCCTGCCTATTATAATGGGAACATTGTTCTCCAATCCTCTCCCTTTCTAAGAACTTTGTCCCCTGGTCTTCCTTCCTGTACCAGACTTTTCCCATCAATACACACACATGCTGTAAAATTAAAAATGGATAGAAACCACTCCATTAGACTTGCTCTCTTCTGTTCGCTGCCTACTGTTTTTCTTAAGCAGTAAAACGTCTTCAGTTGCCTATACTCCATCTTCACATTCTTTTTCCATTTTCTTTTGAACCACTCAATGAGGTTTTACTTCTCACCAAAACCCTCATTTGTCCAAAAAACCTCTAGGCAGTCAAATTTCATGATCAATTCTTATTTGTCCTACTTTAACATTTTACACTGCTGAGTCCTTTCCCTTTCATAAAACATTTTCTGCATGTGGACCCTAGGACAGTACTTTGTTTTTCTCTTAACTCACTTCCCTCTTCCACATATAAATATCCTTTTCTACAGACAGTTCCTGAGTTATGATTTTTCAACTTTACGACAGTACAAACGCTTTATGAATCCAATAGAAACCATACTACGAATGTTGATCTCTTCCCAGGCTGGCAATATTTGCATGACACTGTCTTGTGATGCTGGGCAATGACAGCAAAGCACAGCTCCCCAAGTTGCCACACCACCACAAGTGGAAACAAATGACACTCCACAGTCTCCTGTGCTGACAGCATTTCCTACTTACACTATTTTCAGCTTACACTGGGTCTATGAGGACATAATCCCACTATGCGATGGGGAAGCTCGGTAACTCATCTCCTTTTCCAGGATGGCCAGAGCTCAGTCCTCAGACATCAGTCTTCATTCCCTACTGATGTCATTGAACCTTGTGAATGTAAACATCATACATGCAGCAATGACTGTAAATTTATACTTCCAACTGCAACTTTGGTCTCTAAAATTCCTCTAACTGCTTAGCCCATATATCACACATGACATCTAAACAGACATCTCAAAAATACCTGTGTTCTCTCCAAAATAGGTTGTTCCTCCTTTCTTTCAAATCTCAATAAAGATCAACATCCAATTGTTTAGGACTCTTTCCTTTCTCTTTAATGTTCAACAAACAAGTCTTGTTGGTTCTGTCTTCAGAATGTACAATCCCAGACATTTTCACCAACATGGCATGTTATTTTAAGACACCAGTATCTCTACTTGTTACTTTTCCAACAGCCCCATTTCTACTTTTGCACCATATCCTCTCCCAGTACACACAAGACTGTTCTCCATACAGCCACTAATCTTTCAAAAATGTAAATTATCATCTCACTATTCTACTCAGAACTCTCCAGTCAATTCTTTATAAAATAATCCTGAAAGAAAAGTGAGGATTATGAAACAAGATTTAAATTATTAAATCTAGGTGATTAGTATACTCTACTTTCTGCGTGTATAGTAACACTTGAAAATGTCCGTAACAGGAAGGTTTAAAACAAACATCACCAATGGCTTTTCACCATGCTTTGATAAATCTAAATACTTGCCAAACAAGGCCACACCCTACCTGTCTGCCTTCTCTCCTCTACACTAGCCTCCCTCAACCTGTATGCCGGCCTTCTTTCTAGTCTACAAAACATAAACACATGCCAAGTTGAGGTGTTTTAAAACTGCTGCTCCCTCTACCACAAAAATGCTCTCTATTGCCCACATGTCAAAAAGTCAAGCTCCAACAGGTCTGTGTTCAAAAGTTACCTACTCCAAGAGGCTGGACCATCACATCTAAAATGGCCCAAATGGCCCTTAGCATGCTGTTCTCTATTCCCTTTAACCCGATTTATTGTTCTTCTCAGTACTTATCAGTACACCAAAGTACCTAAATTTATTGTCCATATCCCCTATCAAAACAAAGCTGCATTCTGAAAACCGACTTAATTCTTGTTCAACATTATTATCATCAGAATCTACAACAGTACCACAGCACATATCCTACTATTTGTAAATGAAACAGTACAAGGTTACTACAGGTACCCCAAATGTCAAGACAAACTATTTTTGGATTATGCATCCTATGAGGTTATTTCATGAAGTGGGCAATCTAGACCCACAGTGAGTATCTATTATAGTTTAGATCATTTGCCCCTAAAAAATTAAGTATTATCAAAAGTAATAACTTACTGGTGTGAGCTGTTGAGAATTTAACAACTGCTGAAACTGTTGTTGATGAAGAAATATTTGTCTTTGCTGGTCAGAAAGTAATCCTAGTCCTGAGGCACTGAAAAATGATTAAAATTCTTACTTTCTGCTACATACCTTTAATGTTTTCTTTAAAGTAAAAAGAGTAACTTTTCAATCTGATGTTTAATAAGTCAACAAATCAAGTTTTTAATAAAACGTTTCGAAAACAATAATGTACAAGTTTTTTCTGTGTGTGTGTAAGCGTGTGTGCATGCATGTAGCTAAACAAGAATTCACATTGTCAAGAAACATTTTGATTTTTTTTCTCTTTATTGTAAACCAAGCAAATGCTATCTTGTGGAATAGAAATTTGCATGTATTTATAACATGCATATGTAATAATTTATTTTTAATTACTCAAGGAAAATTAACCCACACTAAGTAACCTATATTTAAAACAAAGAAAGAATACAAACATACTACTAAATGATTTGATCTAACCTTTTTTAATGATCCCAATGGTCAATAAAATTAAGCACCAATGAAAAGAGAGCCAGAAGAAATAGTTTACTAGTATCCACTGCAAATCCAGTTAAACTGATTTATTCCTCAAAGGTATGTTTAATAACAACATGGCTTTAGTCCCCTTATTTTGAACAGACATTCAAATGAAATTTCAGTACAATGAAACAGTGTCACTCCCTAGATATTCAAGATAAGTATTTAACCTTTGTCCATATAAAAATCTTGATTACAAAGTTAACAAAAAATTACATAGCTGAATTTTAAGAAACCATTGTTCATATATGATCTTCATTACAATATTACTCTTCCTCAGAACTTATGATATATGAAAGCAATGTACAAGGGAGTAAGAAAAATTAGCAGTTAAAAATAGACATCACAGATCAAGACTGAAAATTTCAGCACAGAATATATGTAAAGCCTTTTACTAAAAGTGATTTAATTTTGTTTTAATATGAATTACTTAAGTTTCAAAAATAAATGGCTCTCGATATAATATACTTGGTTTAAAAATTTGGTGACTTTATTTTCTTAGAGTAGTGTGTTCTACAAGGAACACACTAAAAATCCCAATTGTGAAAGCATGGATACACTGATATTATGCTGCACTGAAAACCACAAAATATATTTAAGTTTCTTACCTGTTAGTCAGTGTGGCTGGCATTGGATGTGTTGCATTAGGTGGTACTGTTGTGTGGGTGAGGGGGGTAGGGTTCTGGGATATTGTGACAGGAGTCTGAATAACCCCATTTAAAGCTCCTACAATGCCATTAATTGCCAGTTGGTTACCTGGCAAAGCTCCAATTATTCCACCCACTCCAGGCACTGCAGGAATGGTGGATGTTACAGTCTGCATTCCACTAGCCAATGCCCCCACTGTCACACCATTGACCTGCTGAACTCCACTAACGCCTGAGCCCTGCTGAGCTGGACTCTGCCCAGCAGGAGGTGGAGTAGAAAGAGCTGATGAGCTGCTGGTGCTTTGTCCACTGGAGGTTAAGTCCTAAGGTAAGCAAGAATAGAAACTTAAGTTGCAAAGAACACAGGAAAACTGTTTAAAATGAATTTAAACCATTTAATGTGATATATACTATTGTTAATAAGTAAAACACAAAAATGAAGCTAACCACACCAAGATTACCTGATTTAACACAGGAAGAGAATTATCAGGTAAAAAGCTGTTTCCTAGATGAGGGCTCTTACTGCTATTCAAGGAATCAGTAGTAGGAGCTAGAATAATAAAAGACAAAAAAGAAACCTATTTACCCTGTTGAATCACACTGTAAAATTAAAGGCTCATATAAAAGCTTATCCTGAAGCTTACATTAAAAACACTTAAATAATATTAAGTTTTGCTATTCCTAAGGCCAGTTGAAATAGGAAAATCTTTATCTCTACAGAATATGATGGCTTTAAGTCAATAAAGACATTATACATTTAAATAAATTTTATCATTAAATTATATACTACATATAAGTTAAAACAAATTCAAGTTGATCCAACAGAATTCTTTATTCTTTTGAAAAATAACATCATTCCTTTTTCCATGTCTTTGTATAATAGATGATCATTCTTATTCACTTATTGTGAAAAAGATATTCCAAGTCTATCCTACTTTCTTCAGATACTTAATATTTTCATACTTACCAGTCTGTGCTGAAAATGAGTGCATTTGATGAGATGGGCTAGGATTTGTTGTTATTGTTGGAAAAGGCACTGAAAGCTGTGCATTTAATAACTGAAGGCGTTCCTTTTTGGCAGTCAAGTTTTTAATCTGTTCCTCTAGTCTTCGATTTTCAACTTGAAGTTGGTGTAATGACTTAAGCATTCCTAAAACTAGCAAACATTTGGTGTGATTTTTAATAAAGAGAAATTCACAAACAGGACACAGTATTTTACTGGTATAAGTGTCAAAAACTTAAGAAATAAGTTGAAATAGAAAAGCAGAAATTCTGTAAAACATTCCTAAATATCTGTGTTATTCCCAAATTTATGTAGATACAAATGTATCATAGTATAGTTGTACATATATAAAATATATGAAGTATAAAGGGTCCTGCCATTCATCTTCTGGAAACTTTGTTGCTACATACCAAAAAAAAAAAAAAAAAAAAAAAAAAAACACACCCACCTGGTTCAGGTAATTTCCATTTTCAAAGAAAAATGGAAACATTTTGCTTTCATCAAAATAAAATCCTCATTAACAATTCAAATGTCTACCGTGATTTTTCATTAAAATCATATTTAAAATGGGAAAGGTCTGTACCAATTATCATTTACCACAATAAAGAGCACACAGTTTTGTTTGCTGTTTGGTTAAGCTGGGTGAGAAATCTCCAAGTCCTTCTGCTCCACATGCTGATCCAAACATTCCCCAGCAGGGAGCAGTATGTGTGCACCACAGCCCTTACTCCCAACTCCCCGAGTAGGCGCATCATCTGTAATCAGACTTAAGTTTCTGTCCTGCCTCATCACCTCAAATACTGTTCAAATTCCTTCCACAACTTGTACTTCCCCACTGACAACAAAGTGCTGCTGCTATGCCACCATGATGGACACTTTAAAAGTTCTATGTATTAAAAAGCTGTATTTGTTTAACATGCCCTCAGGGCCTTCAAGAGACACAACTCTACTGGTATAGACACATATGGTCATTGGGCAAGGATTTAACTTATCCCTCCTCTTCAAGATTCCACAAAGAAACTCAAATGAGATGCAGTAAGACTAAGTTAAACCTGTCCTCCAGCTATCATGTTTAAAGGATTATCCCAGCATGATTTCCTCACAATTAGCTTTTTTGTCAGAGCACCATTCATAAAAATACCAATTTATGACTCTTGTTTACTAACAATAAGCAAAATGTTTTTGTCTTGTTTTAATAAAGCAGTAAAAAATTTATACTCTGAAATGATTTTTAAAAAAACCAACAACACCCATTTTTCTCCCCAAAACATATATATTCTTAATACTAGGCCACTTCTCCAGGTAATTACCCCCTGTAGTAACTTTGATGTTTTGGCGTGTTTCTCTTATGGCCCTCCCTAACTCTTAAAATAGTGATACTAAATATGTATGTGTGCATGTTGTATTTATTAAGTAAATAACATATACCAAATTATACATAATTTAGTATTTATTCTTTTTCATACGAATTATAAAATGAAGAATACATTTGGTCACATTAATTTTAATAATAATTTAATCCAAGTGAGCAAGTTTTCTTCAAATAATTAAGTTATGAGAAGACATAACTTGTGTATTTTAGTAAAACTTTAAAAATTTTAAGATCAAAATAGGATAAACAAAGTCAGCAAACAGAGAAATGCTTTCTATGAGTCAGACAATATTCTTTACATCTTTTATGTCATTTAATTCTCAAAACAACACTATGATACAAGTACAATCACATTCCCAATTCCATGCATGGAAGAAGCATTCAGTATTAAGCAAAGCAAATCAGTATTAAGAAATTTGTTTAAAAAGGTAAAGACAGGATCCAAGTTCAAGCAGTAAAACCACAGAATTTGTTCTGTTAAACCATTATATTATACTTTCTCGTGAAATTAAACATGGCCCATAATTTCACTGCTATTCCTGATGAAGAGATTTCTGCATCTGTCCGGCTATTCGTCTGTCCGTCCACCCACCCGTCCTTCTTTAAAGATAGGAAAAAAATACTTACTGTCACTAGGAGTACCCTGTTCTAATAAAAATTGCTGTCCTTCACTCCACTGTCTCTCTAAAAGCTGTTCTATGCTGGCTGCTACTGGAGGCAGATTTTCCAAACTGTTGTTGCCTGGTTGATCATAGCGAATCTGTAAGCTGCTTACAGGGGATCTGTTGAAGATATTAATTCTCAGGTTAAACAGAAGGAGAACCCTTTGGGGAATGTGTGCAAAGATCTTCACCTCATGTTGACCCTTCCCCTGCATAAGATTTCATACACCAGGCTGCGTATTTTGAAAGAAGGATAAAACCATAATCCACCCTAAATTTTAGTAATTGTCATTTTTCCTCCCCAAACAGTAAAACCAAGGAAATAAATGCCCATACTTGATAATTAACCACCAAAAAATAAAAACATACAACCAATAATCTTTGAACTAGAATATAAAAGAACTTGATACAGCTTTATAAGACAGAAGGGTAAGGGAAACAGGATTACAAAGACTTTAAAATAATTAGCCAGAAGAGTTCTACCATTCTACTTTAATGTAAAATGTATCAGAATAACACTGCACAGTCATGTTAACGTAGAAGGCATTTTAATTTGCAGTTAGCAAAATCTCAAATATCAATAAAACAAAATTTTCCACAATTTTAAAGGAGCCTTTTCTAATAAATTTAAAAAATATGTATTTTGTAGTGTCTTTAGCACTAAGGAAAAGGATCAAGACCAAACCAATTTTTATTTAGCCCTTTACACAAATATTTCTAAAATGTCTTAGATCTGTCATACAAGAACAAGATTTAAGGCCTCCCTGGTGGCAAAGGCATTAAAGACACAGCCCTATCAAGCTATCGCTAGCTACTACAACACGAGTTTGATCCCAGGCCAGGGAACTGACCCACATGGCGCAGCAGACTTCTCCTGTCTTGTGCCCACTGCTCCCCTCAGCAGTGTATTTCAGTACATCTACCTATTCTGCTTCCCACTCTGTATGGTGAATCCTCTCAACCCCCCAAGTCCCCCCCCCCACCTCTGGCCTACATCCCATAAATAAATAAATAAATCTTTTAAAAAAAGACAGTAAATAAATCTTTAATCAACTTTCAAGCCAAATCTTACTTACATTAAGATGAACAAACAGGGGCCTCCCTGGTGGCGCAAGGGGTTAAGTCTTAGCACTGTGAAGCTATCACCGGCCAGAAACTGCAGCATGAGTTCGATCCCCGGCCAGGGAACTAACCCACAGGGTGCAGCAGACCTCTCCTGTCTCACCCACTGCTCCCCTCAGCAGTGTATTTCAGTATATCTGCCTGTTCTGCTCCCCACTCTGTCTCTGGTGAATCCTCTCAAGCCCCCTCTACACCTCTGGCATACACGCCAGCTCTTGTATGAATAAACAAACTAAATCTTAAAAAAAAAAAAAAAAAAGATGAAAAAACACAATATTCGTTCATCTACTTTTTGTTTTCAATTAGTAAATGTAGTCAATTGTAGTATCCAGCATCCAAACCAACATAATACATCAGAAAAGATCTTTAGAGTTCCAAAGTGTTTCTATAATTATCCTCCACAACCTAGTAAGAAGTCAAAACCTGCCTATTGGCTCCATTTTTCTTTCTTTCTTTCTTTCTTTTTTTTTTTAAGATTTATTTATTTATTTATTTATACAAGCACTGGGTATAGTCAGAAGCGCGGGAGGGTGAGAGAATTCACCAGAGCCAGAGCAGGGAACAGAACAGGCAGAAGGACCGAAGTACACTGCTGAGGGGAGCAGTGGGCGCGGCAAGAGAGGTCTGCGCACCATGTGGGACCCTCGCTGGCAGCAGGAGATCGAACCGGCGCTGCAGAGGCTGTGGGCAGCTTCGCAGCCCAGCGCTCAACCACTGCGCCACCGGGGAGGCCCTATTGGCTCCATTTCTATATGAGGAAACAAGATGGGGTTTTAGTGACTTGTCTAAAGACACACTGCTGGTAAATGACAGAGCTGGGACTACAGCTCATGTCTTTTAACAACCCGCTAGTATTTTGCCACTGCCTTACTCTTCTCTGTAAAAATCTCTTTAAATAAGAAGCTAAACAAATGAGGATTTTTAGCCCGTATGTAAACATCATGTGCTACATACAGTTGGGTACCCCATCTCCAAATAGTATATTATAAGAGGATAGGTTAGATTATTACATTTCAGACTAATTTTGTAAGTGTAACATAACTTACTGCCATTTATTGTTACATTCCATTAGTTAGTGAAAAACAATGAAATATACTAGACAAAGTAGCACTTAGGGATCTTGAATAGTTTCTGGGTAGCTTATATGATGGTTTAAGTTTAAAAGGGAAACACAGAAATGCTTCCTCCACTAAACATGAGGGAAAAAAAATCCATTAACTTTTTTTGGGGGGGAGGGAAGAGGTAATCACAGTGTGAAATTATAGATCAGTCAGATGATGTTATCACTATATACTTCAGATTCTTAGTCTCAAAAGAAAGAGTATTTAATTTTCTTCAAAGTTTAATTAGGAAAAACAATACTACTTTTAGCTCATGCAGGAATTATACAGGAAAAAGGCACTACTGGGGGCCTCCCCGGTGGCGCAGCAGTTGAGCACTGGGTTGCGAGGCTGCCCGCAGCCTCTGCAGTGCCGGTTCGATCCCCGGCTGCTCCCTGGCCACCGGAGGAGGGTCCCGCATGGCGCGCAGACCTCTCCTGCCGCCCTCTGCTCCCCTCAGCAGTGTACTTCAGTCTGCCTGCTCTGCTCCCCGCTCTGGCTCTGGTGAATTCTCTCACCCTCCCACGCTTCTGACTGTACCCAGTGCTCGTATAAATAAATAAAAATAAATCTTAAAAAAAAAAAAAACAAAAAAGGCACTACTGGATGTACTACCAGAAAATACTGAAATTAGAGGAGTTTGAACTGTAACAGGGTGGTCCCCAGGAAAGGGGGAGGTTCCCTGCCCCACCCAAGGAAGGGTGGAGCTGAGTAGGAAGAGGAGAAGCTGAAGAAGAGACTGAGGAAGGAAGCAGGATGGAGCCAGGAGACCTGGAGGAGGTGCATGGAGCCTAGAGACACGTGAAGAAACTGCGCTTGTCTTTTGGTCGTGGACTGGGTGACACAGATGTGGGTGAGACCCGTGGGGAGGTGACCATGGCAGCTTTTATCTGGATGTTGATTTTGCTCTTTTCCTTCCGGGCTTGTCCAGTTGTTTGTGACCCTTTTCTGTGGGTCCCCACTGGAAGATGTTTTAGACTTGTGGTAGACTTTGGGGCCTTGTTCTGGGCCGATCCCATATGGATGGACTTTTACCCACGAGGGGATGGGTAACTTTGGGTGCTTCATTTAGAAACTAGACTCTTTGCCTTACCTGTATTGTTTCCTAGTTTTATTAAAGTTCCTTCCCATTAAAGTCTTATATGTTTTGTGTTGATGCGGCGGATGGCAGAACCCATGTAGAATAGGCAGGTTTGCAGGGTTTGGGCTGACCCTCTCCCTGTCCTATAACAGAACTACTCTCACTTATGAAAAAGATGTTCCTTAAAAGACATTCCCCAAATCAGCAACACTGATTTCAAGGTAGTTATTACATAAAAAAAAATTTAAATTTTTAAAAACTTTTAATTACCACAGTGGGAAAAATTTTAACTTCCCATAGTTGAATGGGCTTATTTTTCTCCTGCCTGGAAGAAAGTATAGAAGTTGACAGTGGAATAAAATTAATGAAAAGACAGCCATAGTGTAAAGTTCCAATGTGTTTCATAAACTGTGATGATATTTTCTATTAACATCCCTCCAAGTGAGAAAAGAAGACTTGTGCTCAAGGAAAATTAATTTTTTTCAGCATAACTGAGTTAAGAGTATCCAGCTAACAGGAAAATACCATTCCATAACCTCACCTACATTATATAGTAAATAATGGACCCATATTTTTTCACATAATATCCAATTTCACAAAAGAATGTAATGCATCTACTATACTTTGACTCAAATAATTTTAAAAACTAGAGAAATTTTAGAGATGTGCCATAAGAATTTCATTTACTGAATTAGTACCTAGATACTAAAGGGTTAAGTGCATCACCCACATGGTAACTAAAACTGAAACCAAAGTTGAAAGACTTATTTCATAAATTTAAGAGATTTAAAGACTATAGTTGATCAAATATAATTACCTAAAATATTACATTAATAGTACTATCAAGTAAATATATAAATGGTAAGCAAACACGAAAATTGACTGGAAATCTGAGAAAAGGAGTATCTTAAAAAGTTTAGAAATGCATGTGTTTTTATTAATATTCAAATTAATTTAGAATCATTCTGCTTGACTGTCTAGATATGCTTATCACCAGAATGCTCTCTTTCATAGTCTTAGAAAGTACACTCTGATGATATGAGATAAAGAAGTTTCCAAATCTCAGAATGTTTCCTTTGCCTATACTTTACAGTGTAAATAACACTTACCGTGGTGAAAGACTTCCTCGGGGTGAGCTTCCTCGACCAACAAGGCTGCGGCTATTGTCTCCAAGATCTTGATCTGTAGTGTAAATATTTCATAGCTGATAAACTCTCACTAGATAAAAAGCCTTAAGCTCTTGCCCTGATTTTTCCTAAAACATACATAAACCTTTACCACTATCTCTGCAGTTGCTAGTTTAGAACTGCTGAACTGTGGCATGTAAGGCGTTGTCCCTACACGTTTTTGTGGGTGTAGAAGGCCATGGATTATGTTCTGTTCTTTCATTCCTTTCAATTTTACAGCACAGAAGCGTGGTTTGCATTTGCAGTACCCTCCCCTCAGCCACTTTTAATTTCTACGGTTAAAGTAATGAATCACAGCTGTGGACAGCTAATCTGTATGCTTATCACAGCAAATCCTTATGCTTTGTATTTTTTTAACACTTTGCATCCCAAGACAAGTCATAACGTACATAATATATTACATAGAATCATATGCCAAGAGTAAAATTATATACACTACATGGATCCTCTGACCAAGAATATTTACACAACACAAATATCCAAACTGACAAAAACAAGTAGGAATACAGAATTCTGTATTAAAAAAAAAATTAAACTCTTAGAAATATTTCAAATAGCTCTGCCGGAAAAGTAACTAGTATTTGCCCTACAGTTATTTCCTGATAAATTACTCTATCTGGCCTCTTTCAAGGTTGTTCGCCGCTTTTTCTGAGTCATGTAACCTTTGACCCTAAAAGGGTAAAGACATGACTGATCCATTCTTGGTGAACTGTTAAACCCATTCCCTTCCCCCAAACAGGCATGACTACTTGGACATGTCAACAAATCCTTAAGGATGGAATGAAACAAGCAAATCCAGTGGCTCATTAAAACAGTAGAAGAGGCAAATGCTACAAAATGTCAACTGGTGAAAATTCACAGGATTACTAAACACTGTAGAAATTCTCTAACAGGATTTTTAAAAACCAAGTTTGTGTAATGCAATTTCATGAATTATGCAAATAAAGGTTTAGGCTATTCACAGAAAAGCCAAGTGTTATGTTACTGCATAGAACTGAGAACTGAACACATCAATCACAAAAGTCACAGGAGACATTGTTGCATTCCTGCCTGCTGATGGCTTTGCTTAAACATTTACATTTCAGACAGTAAAAAAAAAAAAAAAAGCACATCACTGTTTTGTAGCACAGCATACTATTTACTTCCAACTATGATCCTCTGGTTAAAAAAATAAAGTCCTATATTAATCACACCTCTAGACATTTCAAATAAAATGAGTCAACGGGGAAAATATAGCAGTGGAGGAAAGAAAGAGAATTTGATAGTTTAAAAACTCCTAAAAACTTACCTGTTTGATTGTTTTCAGACTGAGCTATAAGAGCTGCCATTGATGAATTTGGATTTAATCTATTGCCATAAATATGAGATGGTGCCTGACTAAGAGAAGATCCAGATAGGGTATTTGCCTAAATAAAAAGAATTAGAAAGATGAATGAGTTATATTTGAAAATATGTTTGTATTTTTCTTCCTAACAGGCCTAGTAACTATTTTCTCCAACCTAAAAATATATGTAAAATTTGCTGACTTTCTGAAGAACAAATTTCATTCTTACTTCACTATTCCAACATTTAGTTTTTGAAGTTATACAACCCCAGCTTTTCTTTAAAAAGGGAGACTGGCATAGTCAAGAGTCAACTATTTCTGCTTTAATTTCAAGCATTTATTTAGTCAATGCCAAAATCTAGCATCACAGTAACCATGTGAACATATGACTAATTATTTAATCTTACTAGACCACTTACATAATATGGACAGGTAGACAACAAATGTCTAACAAATGCATCAGTCTCTTATATCACAGGTTGGCTAGGGAGGTCAAAGGGTTCAACTTCTAGTATTTTAAGTATACGGAGCCGTATTTTGATGACTAGCTTTACTCTGTGATTAGTAATTCCTGCATACTATTTTTGTTATTTTCTATTTTGATAGACTTGGAAGCCTGCTAGCCTGCTTTTTCTATTTTGTTTTGTTTTTATTTTAAAAGAAAGCAAACAGGCATCACAAGTATGTTTTCTATACAATGCAGAGCTCAACAAATCACGGCTTTGCCCTGACCCCATATAAGGCACTGTCTTTTTGGCAGGATGCCAGTTGTACTAACTGAAGAACTGGTCCAAAGTTTGTAATTCATTCATGTTGCTAACCACAATTCTGAAGGCCTCTACCGGGACTTGTGCCAAACAAGCAAAAATGAACTCTTGAACAGATGAAGTTAAGGAGTCCATCCAAAGTCCTGCATAATCCAATGTAATAAAAATCCTTCTTTGATGTGAATACTTTCCCACTTTCCAAGAATATTATAACCTTAAAATGTGGCATTTTGGAACCAAATCTCTTGTACACAAAAGGCTGTTACTCACAGAAGACTGTTACTAACCTGAAATACTTTTCAGATTTAACAAAACCACAAATTCTAAAGTAGACATTTTTTGGTGAATGAAATCAAACTTAAGCTTTAATAAAAAGAAATCCTTATGCATTTATTTCAGAACAAAATTCTAGAAAATAATTTCAAAGAAGTATAGCTTTCTAATATAAAGAAGCTGAATAACAGCAGTACCAAAGATGTGGGACATTATGACATGTGTGACTGCACATAAGAGACCAAAATGACACAGTAGTTACAACTAGCAAAATATTACAGAGAATAAACTGTTTCTGGAAAGACTCATATCCTGCATTATATCTGGCCTTTAGCCAACTTACGAAATATGAAAATTCAACCTTATAATTCACAGAAATCGTCTTTGTAATGCAGATTCCTGTCCTTGATTTCCAGTGTTTCAAGCTGTATTTACTTCATAGTTCAGACTATAATGCCTAAATTCAATCTGTCAATATCTGGGTTTCATTTTCCCTCTTATTAAAGATAGGTATAGCAAACATAAAATATACAATTAGTAACAGAAATACAGTAATACAGTAATATTGTTTTACCTCTCAACTACTTGGGAATCTTGGCTACCCATAAAGAAAAAAAAAATCCGGACATACAGAAAAACCAGATGTTATAAGTTCCGTGTGCTAAATCTTGGTACCTATACTTATAAATACCCTGAACACTTTATTTACTTATTCTAGACATAATTCTAAAAGGATCAACTAAGTATATAACTGATTAGAAGTGGAAAAATAATTAGAAAGAAGAAAAAGTAATGTTGAGACTTTTTGTTGGCAGCAAAAAGTAAGAGCTGACAGTAACAGAGCAAAGAAAAATATGAGCAAGAGTATGTTACAGATTGTTGGAGGGGTGGCACTGAAAGAACACAAAGTAAGTAAACATTCTTAGTGTTATGACTGTCCTTTTTCATGCATTCATTGATTGGCTGAATTGTAACTATTATCCCAACCAGTCTCCTTTTTTTCAGTTTCAACTGACAGTTTTTAAGAGCTGCCTTAGTATTTTGATAAGAATTAAAAGACTTTATTAAGATATACACACATTTTCCTGGAAAGGTCTCTTCTATCAAGGCTTATATATATATATAAGTGGACCCTCGCCGGCAGCCAGGGAACGAACCGGCGCTGCACAGGCTGCATTTAGCTTCTGTGGCCTCCACATTATCTTACTTTCCTTATCATACATTTTTGGGCCAGTATACTAAAAGATGAAATACAAAGTAATACAGGATAATAATTTACTTGCATAAAGACTATCATTAGGGAGAGGATAAATCTTTTTTTAGCGCAATTCCAAAGCCAGAAAGTATATACTTTATAAAAATGGCAGGCAAAAAATAAAATTAATAGTAATAGACTAAAATGGAATATAGTCTTAACCTGAAAGACTAATTTCCCAATTTTCTGAAAGGATAAAAATTATCTGGTAGTTGTCTGCTTTAAAAAAATTACTGCCTTGGGCCTCACTGGTGGCACAAGGTTAAGACACAACCTATGAAGCAATCTGCAGCCACTGCAGCACGAGTTTAATCCCCAGTAAGGGGGCTACCCACATGGCACAGCAGACCTCTCCTGCCTTTCCCCACTGCTCCCCTTAGCAGTGTACATTGGTCCATCTGCCTGTTCTGTTCCCCACTCTGTCTCTGGTGAATGCTCTCACCCCCCCCACACACACACCTCTGGCCTGTACCCCAGTTCTTGTACACATAAATAAATATTAAAAAAAAATCACTGCATTGGGGCCTCCCTGGTGGCGCAAGGGGTTAAGACGCAACCTATGAAGCTATGCAACCTATGAAGCTATCTGCAGCCACTGCAGCATGAGTTCTACCCTGGCCGGCCAGGGAGCAACCCACATGGCGCGGCAGACCTCTCCTGTCTCACCCGCTCCTCCCCTCAGCAGTGTATTTCAGCCAATCTGTCTGTTCTGTTGAAGTATAAAGTATAAAGGGCACTGAAAGCTTTTTTTTTTTTTGGTGTGGGACACTAGCCTGAGGCCGGGGAACGAACCGGTGCTGCAGAGACTGTGGGCAGCTTCGCAGCCCAGCGCTCAACCACTGTGCCACCAGGGGAGGCCCGGCATTGAAAGCTTTTATAGAAAAGAAACCTAGAACAAGGTTAGAGATAGATTGAAAGCAAATTACTAAAGCACCTTAAAACTGCTTCAGAAGACCTAACAAAAAGACTGGCATTTTGGGGAGAGGTAAATATCTAACCCAATGACACTTACATGTTCTCTTGCTCTTGGAAAGAGAGCGGCTGTTGTGCACAGATATCCAATGACTTGTTAACACGAGGGGAGGCTGAGTGAAGATTCCCTGATATCTACCGCATGTGTATCCATGATAATACATCTGAGTAATTGTTAAGGTAAACCTAAGTCTCTTTGAAACAATATGCTTTGTGTGCCCAAGTCAAAGAATGCCCTTAGCAAATTTAATTTATTGTGTTAAACATCTTAACATCTTCCAGATTTCTCTTTCTAAGATACGAAAGTTTCTACCAAGGCAGTATCCCAACTTAAATCAAAGAAATATTGTTTCCTAAGCAGACTGATATACCACATTAAAATATTAAGATTAAAATTATATTTTGGCTTGCAATTTCCCACATTAAGAGTATAACAGGGTGGTCCCCATGAAAAGGGGAAGTTCCAGGTTCCCTGCCCCACCCAAAGGAGGATGGAGCTAAAGAGAGGAAAAGAAAAGCTGGAGAAAGGACAAAGGAAGGAAGGAAGCAGGATGGAGAGCCAGAAGGAGACCTGGAGGAGGCACGTGGAGCAAAGAGACATTTGAAGAAACAGCACTTGCTTTTTGGTCCTGAAACAGATGTGGGTGAGAGACCCGTGGGGAGGTTAACAATGGCAGCTTTTATCTTGGTTTTGATTTTGCTCTTTTCCTTCCAGATTTGTCTGGTTGTTTCTGACCCTTCTCTATGGGTCCCCACTGGAAGTTGCTTTAGACATGTGTCAGGCTTTGTGGCCTTGCTCTGGGCCAATCCTGCTTGGGTGGAATTTTACCTACGAGGGGATGGGTAACTTTGGGTGCTTGATTTAGAAACTATATTCTTTGCCTTTCCTGTATTGTTTACTACTTGTATTAAAGTTCCTTTTCAATAAAGTCTCACATATTTTGTGTTGATGTGACAGATGGCAGAACCTATTTAGAGCAGGCAGGTTTGCGGGGTCTGGGGTGGCCCTCTCCCTGCCCTGTAACAAGAGTAGTTCGTCTCTTTATATTTCATGTGTCTGCTGATGACCACAGAAAAGCTTTAAATGAGCTCTAGTTATAAAGTAACCATACCTAATTCCTAGGCTCTCAGCTCATTCTAAAGAAGTTAGTTAAGGGAGTGGGGTGGGGGGTGAAGCGTGGGGTCATGTTAAGTCTACTGAGTATCAGAATTAAAAGTGGTATAGTTTTCATAATATTCTTCCCTCCCTAATGCTGATAAAGGCAGAATAATAAAGAATTAAAAAAAAAACCCTTAGGTTTGACAGAGTAGCACCTATAATATAAAATTTTCACATTGAAAGTATCATAGCAATACATCATCTAGAGATGAATATGAAACTTTATACTTCAGTTACAAAGGAAGATGTTATAGCAAGCATTTTTTTAAATGCTGTTAACCTGTCAATAAATATTAAAAGTCAAATGACTCAGGGCCTACCCTGGTGGCGCAGCAGTTGAGCGCTGGGCTGCGAGGCTGCCCGCAGCCTCTGCAACGCAGTTCGTTCCCTGGCCCCTGGCAAGGGTCCCACAAAAAAAAAAAAAAAAAAAAAAAAAAAAAAAAAAGTCAAATGACTCAAACTCTAAAACATAGTAGTTTCTTCAAGCTTTTCAACCCTGACACAATACAAAAATATTCTTCCAAACTCTTGTCAGACTCACTGAATTGGGCCTTATTTTTTAAATTCCTACTTCATATGTATATATGTGTGTGTGTATATACACATTTTGCCCTAATATGTATATTAGGGGGGGAAACCCTGGACATCACTGTATCTACCACAGACCAAGCTGTCTTACCTTAGGCAAGGTACTAAACCCTGTCTTCAATTTTCATCTGAAAATATGGAGATAATAATAGTACCTACATTCATAAGAATATTGTGAGAACTAAATGAGTTAATATATGTAAAGTGCTTAGAAGAATGTTAAGCATATGGTAAGCACTCCAATTGAGCTTATTTAAATTTTTTCCCCCACAAGTTATTATGGCTTCTATCTTCTCCATTAACTTCATTAGAATATAATTCACTAATTATATTCTCATAATCTGGCTCTATGACAAAAATTAGAACATATTTCTAAGAAAAATGATAGCATAATTTCTTGTACAATATTTTAATCTGTACATTCTTCAATAACATAAAAATACTGCAAATATAATGTAAGAATTCAAGTAACTTAATGACAACTTATGTATTTTGGAATTTACAAAAACAATTTTTTTTGACTAGAAAAATTTCCAGGAAAAACTAAAGAACAACGTAAAGTTTCATATGTTCTCTGATTTAATTCAAACTTTGCACTATGAAACATATTCTTATAACAGACCACATCTCTGTGTAACCTACCACCAGTAAGGCTTTAATACCCAGCATGTGATGAGAGATGAAACCAAGTGTGAACAACTTTCAGGTCCCATGAGTAGGCTGACTGTTAAAGCTGTCAGGTTCAATTGCATCATTCCACATTATTCAATGCCCCAGACTTGCTCTCTAATTGTTAAGAGCTTAACATATTCAAAACCATTGTTTAGGCTAATGCTGAAATGCCCTACAATTGAGTTTCTATAAAGTAGTGGGAGGGATTAAATTGTAGTTAAACCATCACTGAACACTAATGACTGGACAACAGGACTGTACAGAATAACCAAGCAATTCTAAGGAGGTTTCCTAGCTAGTTAGTACCTAATCAATATATCACCTATCTTGGGGGCGGTGGAGACAGAAGGAGGAATTATGTCCCTGGGCTGTGAAATAATTTAAAAACTGGAAACTACCTTATTCAACAGCTGAACTTAAAGTGGCTAAATTCTTGTATCTATGTTAACATGGAATTTTGAGTTTTAACAGAAAACTGTAATACTATTTTTAGTAAAGGAAGTGCTTCTGTACAGATCTTCTCACTGTTAATTGGGTGGTTTCTGTAACAGTTGAAATAATGTCCTATAATAATTGTAACATCAGTGTAACAACCATTAATTCTAAAATACTTTATGGTCTGCAGAATACTTATTCTCATTTGGATGTCATAACATACTTGTATAGCAGGCAGAGGAGATATTTAAAGTATTCAATTTTATATGTGAAAAAATTGTTGCCCACTAATTTGAAAGACCTTCTCAAGGTCATACTAGTGAACAGCAAACCTCCTAGAACCAAGGATTTCTGACTGAAAATTCTATTACTTTTCATTGTGTCACACAGACACAGTAAAATTCCTCACAAGGTTTTTTCAAAGAGATAGCTCTTGACGTAGAGACACATAATTTAGGAGTTCATTTTATGGTAATGATTAGTAAACCAGAGCAGGCTCAGGACTCAGACTGCCTTAATTCCAAACTTAGCTTAGTCCCTCCACTTGAAAGAAAATGAGATTCTGAGTAGTTACAGTTTCCTTTTCATCATCTAATAGCAAGAAATGTTACAAATCACTTATAAAAACTTATTTTACTCCAAATGTTAAGTTCCAAAAAGGTGCACTTCATTATGAAATTATTTCAAACAGATGAAACTTTTACTCTGATAAACCAAGTCAAAGATTTCCTGAGGTCAGGCGAATCTGCCTGGGAAACTTTTCTCAAACATAATGAAAGAGTCATACCTAACATCATCAGAAAGGACATCAAAAACTACATCTATGACAACTCCACAATACACACATAAAATGTTATGATATTGAAAAACAAAACATTCAAAGTTGACTAAGTCTCATAGAAATCTGTAAAACATTAGTCACAAATTACCACCTTTAAAGCACTTAAATGTTTGCATTAACTAAATGTCAGTTTCTTTAAATTATTTTAAACAAACATCATTTTTGTAATAGTAACTCCAAGTAAAGAAGGAAAAAAGATTATCTACTCGAAGACTACATCCAAAGCAAAACTCAGAATGCAAAATGTATTAAAACGCACTCCTTTTTCATTACACTCAGTATTAAATCCTTCTGTCAAAGGAGTAATTCTTCCAAAGACAGAACAGAATGAATGTGGAACTGGTAAAGAGAGTGGAAATTGAAAGACAAAATGAAAAATTAATGGCACAACACAGAAACTAACTTATACCTATATTCACGATACAAGTCACACCATTAACAAAAGAAAAAGTCACATGTACAGTGGTTCTATCTTCCAGTAATATTAAGAACTATAATTGTCTGTATTTTGCTAATATTGATGAAAAAACAATTACCTCAAAAACAAGTATATAAAACAAAAATTTAACTCAATAGAAAAGTGGGTTATGAAACATTTTTTGAAAGAATTTTTCAAATTAGGGCTGCTATGTGCCAGATTTTTTCCTCCCTACAATTTTATAAATGTCTATTTTTCTACCCTTTTAAGACAAAAATAAGCTATTAGCTCAGTTTTTAATTTCTATTAGTTCTGTGATCTTACTACCCTGACCATTTTGCAGAGGAAAATTCTTAAGACAGCAAATAAGCCAAACAAGAAGATTGTCTAGGGCCTCCCCTGGTGGTGCAGCGGTTGAGCACTGGTCTGCAAAGCTGCCCACAGCCTCTGCAGGGCAGTTTGATCCCCCGCCACCGGCGAGTGTCCCACATGGCGCGCAGACCTCTCCTGCTGCCCGCTGCTCCCCTCAGCAGTGTACTTCATCCATCTGCCTGTTCTGTTCCCAGCTCTGGCTCTGATGAATTCTCTCGCCCTCTTGCCGTGCTTCTGACTGTACCCAGTGCTTGTATAAATAAATAAATAAATACTTAAAAAAAAAAAAAAAAACAAAAAGAAGAAGACTGTTCATCTTATTTAAAATGAAGACCAGAAAGATCAAAAACGACCTCTGGATTTTTAGCTTGTTGGCACTAAGCCAGTCACACTAAAAACTACTTTAAGTTTGCTATTGTTATTGGGGGGATGGGGCAGGGTGTGAAGAGCAGGCAAAAATATTATTCAAATTTAAACTTGCTATTCTCTGATTTATATTTTTTAAAGTATTTGCTTGTTGGTGTGATGATTTCCCTAATAATTATAACAAAACTTCTATAACTAAATTTTTTAATAATTATTATTTTAATTTACCCACTTTTAGCGCTGTTCATTTTAAATCAACTACCTATAAAAGAAACCCTAAATAAAAAGGGCTTACTTATATATCCTTATAATTATCTAAACACAATGAATTACATGATTAGAAAACAAGCACAATTTTATGTGAAAGTTAAACAGAAACAAACTTGTTATTCTGAAAAGAAAATATCAAGCACATCATATTAAGATTCCTATCTAAATAGTCTATTCTAAGTGTCTGGGTAACCTTTCCCTTGTACAACATTTAGAAGATTTACATTTTGCATATTCAATACCAATGTCTCAGGCAGCTATAGTGAAGTAGTTCAGTACTTAATACAATGAGGCGGTCACTGTGCCTCAGTTGCCTGGAGACTGATGGTTGCTACGGGGGCACCAGAGAGGTCAGAATAAGTAAGTTTCAGCTTAAAGACAGAAAGCATTTATTGCTAGACAGAAACATAGATGCAGCTGTCTCAGCATGTAGCATTTGAGTCTAACTGGATGATCATATTTATAAGGACCCACCTCACTGACATATAAAGATGATAAATAGTTAAGGATTTTAATTGGAGTGAATCCTGGATAACTTGAAACTATGATTTCTTTGTTCTTCAGTTGAGTCATATGTTGAGTGGAATTTTCCTTCGAGCTATAAGTTTCTCTTCACCACCACTTCCCCATCCACCTCCCTAATGTCAACCTCCAAAACCACAAACATAATGAATGAGAAGAAATGAGATTTTTGCTTAATTCAGCCTGGAATTAACCAGAGAGTAAAACAGACTTTCTTTAAAAAAAGAAAAGGAAAATGCACGTTGAAAATGTTCAGTTGAGGACCTACTAAACATAGAGCTTCCATATGATCCAGCAATTCCACTCCTAGGTATTTACCCAAAGGACACAGAAACATCAATTCCAAAGAGCACCTGCACCCCTATGTTTATAGCAGCACTATTTACAATAGCTAAGCTTTGGAAACAACCCAAATGCCCAAAAATAGATGACTGGATCAAGAAGATGTGGTACATATACACCATGGAATATTACCCAGCATTCAAAAAAGATAAACACATGCAATTTGCAGCAACATGGATGGCACTGGAAGGGATCATGCTCAGCGAAATAAACCAAAAAGAAAAAGAAAAATACCGGATGGTCTCACTCATAGCAGGAATCTAGAAAACTTAAATAAGGGACCAGGAAAATGAATAACTATAAGAAAGTGAAAATCAAAATCAACAAAAAACTATGAACCAGAGACACTTTTTGGGGGGTGGGGGGCGGGAGGGGAGGGACTGGGGTCAGCATGGGGGGGTTGCAATTGTATGGAGAATATAAAAATAAAATTTATTATTTAAAAAAAAAAAAAAGAAAAAAGAAAATGTTCAGTTAAAACTCTGTCCAAGGATATAAAGCTACCAACAGCATATAGTTACATTTAATTAAGAGACAAAATATATTCTTAAGTTCCATGCTCTTATCTATCCTTTCACCTGTCTAACCCCAAACTCCTGCTAGTACTGCTACCTCACTAAGGCTAAAGAAAAACTTTCCCCAAACTTCTCAAATTCCCTTTATATTCAAGTTGAGAGGTTCAAATAGCTAACTTTCATTTTTAAACATGATACAACAAATTATACCACTGATTTTCTGTACTGAACTACCTGTTGTTTATTCTATTACTTGACAAAATTATAATGATTGTTTGCGTTGCACCATTATATACTTAAAAAAAACCCAACACTGTGTTTTAATATACTAGTTTACAGAAAACAGTCATATATAGTACATATGTACAAACTCACACAGATATTCATTCTAAAGGCCTATACAATAGAAATAAAAAACATATACAGCATAAGTTCACAGTAACTTACAACTACTTAACAAAGTTGCTTATAATTGGACTTTTGTCACTGATTTTCTCAAAATGCTGAGAGATTTGCTACTAGAGCTTTGTACAAAATAAAAATATAAAAGATCCCAAATAAATAAAAATTATATACTTTAGGAATTTTAAATTATCATCTTTGGGGAAGTACATGCGTGTACATGTATGTGTGTGTGTATACACATTATTTCCACTAACATATCAATACAAATTGAGGTATTTTACAAATTCCTATAGAAAACCCTATTTCACCTCTCCATCTTCTAATCAAACTCACTTTCAAAAATGACAAACAAAAAAACCAAAATTAACAGGCAACTATAAATCAGAGATAGTGTGCAGGGGAGGGGGAAGGAGAGGGATCAAAAATGGGGAGGGTAGAGCACAAGGGTGCACAAGGGTGAATTGGTGGTGGGGATTTTACAGTGACTATACCTGAGAGGAGAAAGCACACATTGTACAAAAATGAAGAATGATGTAAAAAATATATATAAAAAAATGACAAACGCATTTA
Organism: Talpa occidentalis; assembly: GCF_014898055.3. Classification (NCBI taxonomy): domain Eukaryota; kingdom Metazoa; phylum Chordata; class Mammalia; order Eulipotyphla; family Talpidae; genus Talpa; species Talpa occidentalis. The sequence continues at coordinate 67,507,642 of NW_023601433.1, read as the reverse complement.
CGTATCTTAGCACTGTAATAATCTACCTGAGTTGTAGCAACAGCAGGGGTTGCAGATGATGCAGCTGATGGGGAGAGGCCTCCCACTTGTTGCAAATGTCCAGAAGACTGTTGAGGTAAATGAGAACTGGAGACAGGAGTACTAGATCCTGAGCCAGATACAACATTTGGAAATGATACTGCTACATCATTGCTGTTATAAATACCTGTAAGAAAAGAAATCTTATTTAAGTATTTTATAAGGAAGCAGTCAAATTTGTCAGACATAATAAGTTAGAATACCCACATTTCCTCCTGATTCCCCCAATGATACATATTACTGTTGATGGTTTAAAAAAAGTACTAGTAACAAAGTTAATAATTATCAACCTTTCATAAAACACTTTCATAAAAGAACCTAATTCATTTTTCATGTATTGAAAATGGCTTTCCTACTAGACAGCAATCACATTAGGAAGTGCTTCAGGTATTCCTTAAGTGCAAAACAATGTTTTTAAATAGTAGGTATGACTGTTACAGCATGAACAGTTTACTAAGACCTCTAGATCTTTTTTCACAAGACAAATAATACCCCTGAGACTGTTCTGTAAACTTCACTCTACTTCTATATTTTACAAGTTACATGCTGTTTTAATCCAAATCAAGGTGACAATCATTGAATTAAATATAACTCAATCTTGCAAATCATAAACTCTAAGAAAATGCCCTGAAACTCATTTGCTTAGGACAGAGTGGAAACAAAAATGCCAAATGATACAGAGGTGTAGTGAAATACTGGTTCATTCAACCATCCATGCATCCATTCATTCATCAAATATTTATTAAGTATCTATTAGAACATAGGCAACTGTGCTAGGAGCAGGAAATAAAGTAAGGAACAAGACAGACAAAGATCTTTGCTCTCAGGGAATTTGCAATTTAATTAAGGAGGCAAACATTACAACAAACACATGATTACAAATCGTGACAAGGACTATGATGGAAGAGAAAAAGGTACCACAAGTCAGAAAAAAAATCAGTGCAGGAAAGGCCTGTCTGAAAATAATCATTGTTGAGATCTAAAAAGCTAGCCAGGTGTTAAATGAATAAAGTAGAATATTTATTCTTTGTTAAAGAAAGAATAAAGTAGAAAAATTTATTTAAAAGACAAGGAAAAAAAGCTTTTTTGTTTTGTTTTGTTTTAAAAGGTTAACAAAAAGAAAAGATGATATGGCTTTAGCATAGTTGAGAGAGTGGTGGAAGATAAGGCTGGGGAAGGAGATTTCATGGGTCCTTGTAATGCAGACATATTTAGAAGTGATGCTAAGCTCAAAGGGAAGCCACCAAAGGCAAACAGTATGACTTTTTTAAAAAGGTCATCCCTAAGACTACCAGGTAGTGAAATTGAAAGAAGAGTAGAAATAGGAAGATCATTTAGGAGGCTATTCCACAACCTAGATGAAAAATTATCTCTCTCTGAACTAAAGTGGCAGTGGTATTAAATAGAAAGACTGATCTGAAGTGCACTGAAGTTAGAATAATCTACATTTGATAATAAGCTTTGTTTGATAAAGACACATATATGAATGATTCCCAGGTTTATAGCTAGTGATTAGAAGTGCCATTTACTGAGGAGATGTAAAATGGAGAAGGAACAGTAGGGAATTTTGTTTGCAAAGAGAAAAAAGTCAGCCTAGGATTAAGTCCTAAAGACCACATAACATTTCAAGGATAGTTGGTAATATATAGGAAATTGTCAAGAAAACTGAGATCAGCGAGTTTAGAATAAAACCATGAGTACAATGTCACTGATAATGAGGAGAGTCTGAAGAAAGAGGGAGCAGTAACTGTACCAAAGTGATGCTAAAAGGTTTTAATAAGACATAGGACACTGATTAATACCCATTGGATGTGGAAACATGGAAAGAGATGGTAAGCTGAAGAAGAATGATGTAGTGTGAGCACAACCAAGAAAATGTTGTTTAGACTTAAGCTTTTATTACTGTGCCCAATGCAATATACAAAATTACTAATACAAGACAAAAGTATACCTGTCCAGTGACAAAAATGTTAGTGTTCACCAACCAGAATTCCTCCTTTTGCAGTTTCAAACTGCTTGGGAGGGCAAACCAGTACTACATCAAGTTGTTTATTCAGCAAAAAATCTCAATAAATGAATGGGATGGTCAAGGAATATTTAACCAAGTAAATGATTAAACCTGATAAGTTATCCCCAACCCACATCCCTTTCCTGGAGGTTAATATGGTGTAAAAGTGGCTGAAAGTCCAAACCCTGCTCCCTCATGCACATAACTTAACCTCTCTGAACTATATAATACATCTCCATCTATAAAGTAAGACTTTTATCAACAATTTCACGGTGCTGATGCTAGGGCTACCTAATATATGCAAGGCATATATTAATATCATTACTATACGGCCTACTACATGGCAAGCATCCATACTATTAAAATATAAAAAAGGAACACTATTGTTAAAGGGAATAAACATCGTTTGGGTGACCAAGGATATTCTTTATCTTGGCTTTCCCTTTCTAGAATGTAGAATATGATTAACATAATCATTATTCAGAAAGAGTAAAATAAAAGAGCTTTCTTTTTGAGACTCTTGGTCAAATTAACGGAATATAGGTGTTCCTAAATCTCTTTAGGCAGAAATCAACTATTTCTTATGTTGCTGCTATATTTTCACACAGAGGTGAACAATTATGATCATTATAATTGCTTCTTTTGACTTTTATCAATAAAATTACTATCATTACAAATATAAAACAGAGGGAAAGGTAGGGTGAAATGCACAAATATAGCTGTCATTTTTACGTATTTTCAAACATTTTAATACATAGTTTGTAGCTTTGTTTTGTCTATGTATTGAATATAGATTTTTTAATTCTTTTACAATTAACATGCGTATTTTCCTATTTCATTATAATGTTTTCAGTATCATTTGACTGAATCAATTGAATGTAATCATAAGTCACTAACCGGCATGGATTGACATTGCTAAGTGAATTTAACACCATGAAAACATCAGAGTGTAATTACACAAATCTAGACAGTATAACCTACTACACACCTAAGCCATATGTAAGGACCACTTTCATATATGCAGTTCAAAAGAGATGAGGCAGAGGGGTAAGTCAGAGAAATTCTAAATGTGGAAAGAATTCAACTCACTTTTGCTATCTCTGAGATGCAGTGACACATGTGGGATGACAGCAAAGTCTTTAGCATTTAAGGGAGAGCTCCAAGTGAAAGCCAGAAAAATGATGATTCAGTTCTACAACTAACATGAACTGGAGTCCGCACAGAACCCAAATTAGATTGGAAGTGAATAGTTCCCAGAGTTTCCTGATGTAAAGATCAGCTGTCAATACTTTGACTTCAGCCTTATGGAAAACCAGGCACAATCCAGTGTTCTGACTGTGAGCTAACGAATTTATGCTGTTTTAATATCTAATTTAATGGTAACTTATTATGGCAACAAGAGAAAACTAATATACATGCTTCTTTACCAAACGGTAAACAAGCATTCAAAGAAAAGGGGGGGCATATCAGAAGGACACAGAATTAGCATAACGGGACCTCCCCATTAGCTAAATTGTGAAAAATTTAAGTGGCAAAACAATGAACAACAAATTATAATCATATAAATCTGTAAATTGATATAAATGAAAAGTCTAATCACAAATGGGATATTTACATTTCCCATTTCTCAGTAAATTCCACAAAATGCTTACAAATTATAAAGGGACAAAGACACTACATTGGAAAAGTATGATTATGTGCGATCTTATAAAATATAATGGAAAGATAACTATTATGATATCCTAACCCAAAAAACAATCTGAATCTAATAATGAAAAACTAAACCAATTCCAAAATTAGCTTCAAAATTTTTGAGACAACTGTCAAAACTTGAAAAGCATCTTAAGATTAGATAGCATAACCTGGGCATGTTAATTTCCTGTTCTTGATAGCTGAACTACTATTTGGTATAGAAGACTGTCCAATTTGGTAAGATATACTTAAGTACTCAGTGCTAAGGGGGACTATGTCTGCAATTTATTCTCAATTGGTTTAGAAAAATGAAATTCTTTATATTATTATTTACAGCCTTTTTCTAGGGGTAGGGCTTTCAAAATAAAAACTTTTTAGATGCAAGAAATGAGTTACAAATTATTAAAAACAAGAAAAAGAGAAACAAAGCAGATTAAAAGAACCATAAAGAATTCCTTAAATTGAAAAATACATGCACTAAAATTCTTAAATCAATAATCAGGTGAAACAATAAATTAATAGAGGTAAAGAGATGATGAATAAATAAAAAAAGAGGACAGAATACAAGTACAAATATGTCTAACAAAAAATTTCCAAGTAAGAGAAAGAAGTATTATTTTAGAATAGCTAGAGCTGCATTCAGAATTGATGGAAGACATGAATTCCCTCAATAATGGAGCACAAGAAGTTCCAAGAAGACTCTAGTCATACTTAGACATATCACCCAAAACAAAGATCTTAAATGAGCAGGAATAGAACAGCGTGAGGGGGTTAAGCACCCAGATAAAAATATGGGATTAAAACAGTTTGGGATTTTTCAAGACAAGAGCTACTACAGCATACTTTGGTGTAAATGGGCAAAAATAAGTGATGGTGAAAAAGGAGAGAAACTAAAAGACAAAGTGTCTGAGAGGGCAGAAAAGGATGAGATACTAAGTACAGGTAAGGACAAGTCTGGGCCAGCAAGACAGGAGGAGGAAGGAGAACAGATAAAAATCCAGTAGGTTTGCAGAATTTAGTGATAAGTAGATGAAGCTTTTCCTGGGAATAAAAATCAAAGACATCTAACATACTGGGGTTTGGAAAGAGAGAGTTTGAAAAAATTAATCATACAAAAATAAAATTTTCCTTGAGAAGTGTATTAAGAAAGCAATTTGAATGTTATTTGAGGTTAGTATCATGAATCTGTTACAGGGCAATCCCAATGTGAAATGGGTTGGCCTGCTGTGAGTCCTCACCTGGCCTCTTAAAATGGACTCATAATGAGTCACAACTGCAGGTACACACAAAAAGGGGTAATAAAGGGTTTATTTACAAAAAAGAGAAATGAAGAAATGAATAACTCAAGGAGAAAGAGAGAGATAAATTGGTGAATGCACCCTACCAGTTACACTGGGCTAGAACCCCAACAGTACACTGAAGGCTAGCAAAAAAAACAAAAACAAAAACAAAAACAAAAAAAAACGAAGGACCCCCAAGGCCCAGACTGGTTATACACCAAACCTGGCTGCTTAATCCACCCTCAGAGTTCCCAGCAATCCTCCCTTCAGTGGTGATGATATTATGGGATTGGTAGTCCTTGGTGTCTTGGATCTCTCTGGTCTAGGGTGGAGGTGAAGTCCATAAAACCTCTTTGTGGAATTTGTTCAGGACATCCTCTCCCCCCAACAATTCTATAATAATGTGAATTTGTATAATGGTGTGTTTTTTCCAAGAAACACTAGCTCAGATGAAGTATAAAAATATAGGTGCTCAGGTTAATGAAAGGGAGTACTTCAACTAAGAAGAGATGAGACACGCCTAAATTAATATCAATCATATTCTTACATGAGAAATATCGTGTGTTCACACAGTAATTTTTTTTCCTGTTTCTTTAGCTTAAGAAAATTAAAGGAAGGTTTGGTGGGGGGATTGCTAATTAAAATGAAGAATATAATCTTATTAGATATGACAGCTACTAAAACAATTTGCCATTCATTAAAGGTTTTCTATGACTTAAAACACAAAATTAATGGTTACGTTCAATTTTAGAAAATGAAGTGAAAAAAAATCCCTCTCAAACCTGATTTTAACATAATAATCTATGATGAGTCTATCTATCTGACACTTTATTCTGTACCTAATGTGTTTATTCTGTACCTAATGTCTTCCAACTAGGATCTGAGCAACATGAAAACAAGAACCATACAAGAAACTGATGGTCCTTGCCATGTATATAGTATTTTATGCATAATATAAATACAACTTCTTGTTATGAATTTGGTGTCTGGGGGATAATTATGGATACATTTCCAAGTTGCTAGTTAAATTTCCTAAAACTTACTTGATAATCAAATCTAGGAGATTTACAAGAAATGTAATTTCTCCATTTCCAGGACTTCCAATATTTTGCTATCAGTATTCTAAGTCTAGTTATTTCATATATTGTACCACTTCCTTAGAAGTCACTTCTATTTAGTCCTTTTTATCTTTTCCCAAGAAGCACTTCATATTAATAGTCCATATTTCAGAATTCTTTCCTTGTCTTTGATATTTTTAAATTTCTCGCAATGAATAGGAAAAGATGAGGACTTTTCCTCCTTTTTCTTTAGCATTCTATGGGCCTTTTTAATCAAAGATCTCTCATCATTTCTTTTGGAAGTTTACCTCTATTATTTCTTCAAATTACTTCCTCCTCCCCATTTTTTCCTCTCACTTTCTAAGAATCCTGTTAACTGGATTCTACGTCTAGTCCTCCATTCATATAATTATGTATACACACATATGTGGATATACATATATATTTATATCTAGATATTGCACATATTTATATTTAGAAAATATAGGTATAAAGACTGAGGGGCCTCCTTGGTGGCGCAGCGGGTTGAGCGCAGTGCTGTGAAGTTGTCTGCAGCGCGAGTTCAATTCCTGGCCCACCAGGGTGATACCCACATGGCGCGGCAGACCTCTTCTGTCTTGGCTGCTGCTCCCCTCAGCAGTGCTTTCGGTCTGTCTGCCTGTTCTGCTCCCCACGCTGTCTCTGGTGAATCCTCTCACCCTCCCGTGCCTCTGGCCTATACCCAAGCTCTTGTATAAATAAATAAATCTTTAAAAAAGAAAAGAAAAAAAGACTTAGTCTTGGTCCTCCCCTTCTTTATATGAATTTCCTTAATCTGACCTACCCACTAAATATTCCTTGGCTATATCCAGTGCGTTATTTAACCCATTTAGTGTGTGTTTTTTATGTTGACTATTATAGTTTTCCACATCTAAACTTTCTACTTTTCTTTATAATATATTCCCTGTTTCAAATTATTTTCACTCATGTCTTTTTTAAAAAATTTGTTTTTATTTATTTATGCATACAAGAACTGGGGTGTAGGCCAGGTGAGGGGGATAAGGTGGGGTAAGAGGATTCACCAGAGACACTGTGCATAACAGGCAGATCTACGGAAATACACTGCTGAGGGGAGCAGCAGGCAAGGCAGGAGAGGTCTGCTGCATATTGGTTAGCTCCCTGGCCAGTGATCAACTGATGCCACAGGGACTGGGGATAGCTTGATAGCACTGACACTTTAACCCCTGCGCCACAGGGGAGGCCCTTCACTCAAGTCTTTTTTATGTTTATTTTACACTGATTGCCTTTCTCTCTACATTTCCATTAGGGCTGACCTAAGTAGAAAATTAGATTTTTTATTATTGCCAACATGGATTAAAGGGTTTTGGTTTCCTAAACATCCAGAAACAACTTTCAATACAAGCTTTTGAATATGCCTTTTAAATTACATGTTAGTTGCTCCTAATGTTACAAAGCATGATGGAAAAGTCTGAGAACTCCAAATAACCTAGCTGTTAATATGTATACATACTGTTGTGTCAGGTATAGGTAAATACATATATCTAGAGACTCTGAAATGAAATGACCCTCTGAAACAGGTAATATAAGCCATCTATAGAAATAGCTTACCATAAAACATGGTCTAAAACTTCAGATTTAATTAAAATGATTGGCCTATAGTTTCTGCACATGCCTGGAAATTAATATGAAAGGAAGTGGCAAGGCAATCAATTGCATTATAGAGAGAAAAAGAATTATCATCAAGATAATAATCTTTAAACATGATCTAACTGTCCTTACTCTATTGTCAGATTTCCTAAAGCAAGCAAATTTCCAACTATAATTTGTTTTCCCAAGATGACTTTAACAGTAAAACAAGCAATATCTGACATTTTTGACAGTTATATTTTCATCATAAGTGTTTAAATGACATTCTTGTCTACCTTAATTTCTGAGATAGTGGCTTGTGTCAGTCCACCTGATCAACTCTAGGTAGACTGAAAAAAACAAAATAATCTAAAAGAGTTAAGGATCTGAACCAAGCTATAGCCAGTAGGAAGAAAGATGAAGTTTGAAAATATTAAATTAGATACAAAAATCACATCTAAGAAGTTTCAAACTAATTTAAAATATATATATAGAAAGTACTATTTGATGATACTTTTTGATGATATGTTAGGAGTACAAAGAGAACAGGATGAGAAACAGACACACAATTGGCAAAGAAAACTAAAGAGATAACTTATTAGGAGACACTGAGAGTTACCAAAACAAACAAACAAAAAACCCTAGCTCAGAAGTGCAATATTTACATATATGTGTCATTATTTATTACTCTAATGTAATCTTTGAAACACTTTGAAGTACGCTAAAAGAATAACACTTAAGTTACTATATATACCTGAGAGTAATACTCAGTTTAGTCATTAAACCAATATAATGAAGATTTAAAAATGAAGATTGTTTTTTTAAACTAGCAGTCATACCTTCTCTTCCTTCAAGATGAATTTTTCTATTCCAGATTCTCTGGTCCATCAACTAGTCCTCTCTTGAAACAATCCTTTATCTTTCTACATTCTTCTTTCCACCTACTAAGACTTCCCTACCTTAAAAGAAACCTGATCCAACCTGTCTTCTCTATTAATGTTTCTTATCCATAACCAATCTAAGATTTGCAATTCTGTACCTTTATACAGACTGCTCCCAACTGTCTTTATGTACATGCTCTAATCTTATTTATTTATGTGTATAATAAACATCTCTATTAAATATACAGCTAGCAAACAAATACCAATCATCCCCCAGCTACTGCCATTCAATTCAGTGACAATTACTACCATTTCTTCTTGGGTAATATATGTTCTATCAGTCTGACTCCCCTTATCCTCATTCAGGTCCTCAGTATATTTTTGGTTTCTGGGTTCAAGCATTAATTCATTTTATTCTTCTTATATATTAAAACCAAATGAAACTTCAGGTTTTATCTTTTTTCCCAACTCAAACACCAACAACTTTCAAGTCCTTGGTGTCATATCTAATGCTGTTATGTTTCATATATATTTATATCAAATATCACTATCACTGCCACTTTACACAGCCTATATATTCTCATTTATGAGCCACTGCTTGTACTATTTGTATTACTGGGATTGGGAGTCTAGCCCTGATCCCTGCCCTATATCCAAATAGCTACATTCTACATCCTCTGTAAGCATAGGCTCAAAAAACCAAAAAACTTTCTCTGAACATCTTCACTCAGTTGAAAGTAATTACCCCTGACTTTGAACTCTTACTGCACTGCAAATCTCTAAAACAGTTATCCATGTACCTTGAAACTGTTATTTATATACATATTTCTCTTCCCTTCAGATTTTATGTCCTCTAAAGGCAAGATCTATTTGTAGTATATACTTAATTCCTGAAAAGCAACTAATCAGAATCTTATATACAGAAAGAATGTTATATATTCTCGTCAAATGAAATAAAGCCAAACACTCTGGAGACGTTAAGTTCCAAACTGCAGGTGCTCATAGTTTATAAGAACAGCTTTATTAAAATGTGAAATTGGGGGTTTTTTAGGGGGTGGCCAGGGATAGAGTAGAAGCATGCATCAGTTCAGAGTAGTGGATTCAGAATATACATGCTCAATCTCAGCTGAGCCAAAAATATTTGAGAGATATATTATAGAATTAGAGAATTATTAAAACTATACAATATGGTCTCAGAATCTTCTTTCCCTTGTTATGAGAGAAGGGTCATACATGTAGAAAGTGGTCTTAAAAATCAAAAACTTAAGACAGGAAATAGTATTAGGAATCCTAAAACCTATACCCTACAACTTCTTAAGTGATCTGACAAATCCAAACAAGTGTAACAATAGGAACATGATAAAATGGCTCATCCCACCAACCATCTAAGATTATGGAGAATTCAGTTTTCATTTTTGTCACTACATAGCTCCATCTTTTGAACTGTGCTTTTATTTAATACATACCTATAAATTTAAGTTCCTGCTTTGTTAGTGTAAAATTGTCATCTCTGACTAAATAAAAGAAACATTTCAATGTGGAATTTTTAATAACCAGTTGCTAAATACTATTATGATATACAAGTTCAGATACTTAAGATTTTGTGTGTGTGTGTGTGTGTGTGTGTGTCTCTGTGTGTGTATGGGGAGGAGGGAGAGAGGAGATTAGTATGGTTAAAGTCCCTCCCCCAAATAACTATGAAAATTTTAAGTCATTATAAATCCATTTTCATTAAAATGAAAAACATGATACTCTATAATTAATGAAACAACCATTTGATTAATTTAAAAGTCTTATAAATTCATTTTCATTTACATTAATTCCTTCACTCAATAGGAACTTTTTTTTTAAAGATTTATTTATTTATTTACGCAAGCACTGAGTACAGTCAGAAGCGTGAGAGGGTGAGAGAATTCACCAGAACCAGAGCGGGGAGCAGAACAGGCAGAAGGACCAAAGTACACTGCTGAGGGGAGCAGTGGGCGTGGCAGGAGAGGTCTGCGGGCCATGTGGGACCATTGCGGCAGCCGGGATCAAACCAGTGCTGCAGAGGCTGCAGGCAGCTTCGCAGCCCAGCGCTCAACCGCTGCGCCACCGGGGAGGCCCTCAATAGGAACTTTTTGGGTTTTGAGTCATTTGCAGTTTCAATGAGATCCTTATAAATTCAATTGTACAGCGTGGTAGTTGCCATGCATACTGAAAATGACCTTTTCTCCCTGTGGCTGACTGCCCATCCAAATGTTGGTAACCTTCTGTGTTTAGCACTTAAGAATATTTGAAGGCTACTTTCCAGGAATTTACAATGCTGGAAGAGACAAAGTAGCTAGAATACTCTGAAATGGAAAAAGTATTACTGTCTTAACTATCTCCCTATCTCCCTACCTACCTACCTAATTACCAACCACCTATGTAGCATATGTCTTATTATTTAGCAAGGCTGTATAGTAATTCCTTTATAGGTGGAACAAATAGTAATACTGTATCTTAGGATCTACCAGTTTTTTTTTTAAAAGAAAGGGAAGAAGGGAAGGAGGGAAGGAGGGAGGGAGGGAGGGAGGGAGGGAGGGAGGGAGGGAGGGAGGGAGGAAAGGAGGGAGGATGAACTTATCAGGTAGGAAGGAAAAACAAGTCTAAAGTCTACAGTGATTTTTAAAAAAATTAGCTAGGGGCCTCCCTGGTGGCACAAGGGGTTAAGACGCAACCTAAGAACCTATCCGCAGCAACTGCAGCACAAGTTCAATTCCTGGCCAGGAGCCTCCCCCATGGCGCAGCAGACCTCTCCTATCTTGCCAGCTGTTCAGCAGTGTATTTCAGTAGATCTGCCTGTTCTGCTCCCCACTCTGTCTCTGGTGAATCCTCTCATCCCCAGCACTTCTGGCCTGTACCCCAGTTCTTGTATGCATAAATAAATAAATCTTAAAAAAAATAAAAAATTAGCTAGACAAATGGTTCTCAATCCCCACCTGTTCACAGAAACAGTTCCACCCATCAGTAACATCTCATTACATGTAGTGAATCTCAAATGATTAATAAAGAGTGGCACTGTTATACCTGAGAATACCACCTCTGTTGTTAGAGCCCTGCCTTCTTAATGTATCCCTGAAATGAAAGGGGAACACAGAAGAACAAAGATCTAGTTTCTTACAGACCAGTCTGACAAAACTGAGTAGGATCCTATTCTTGAGGAGAATGATCATCCTTAAAATAAATTAGCATTCATACTTATCCTCAATAGTATAGAAGACATCTATGAATAATTGGTTGACATTACTTTACCTCCTCCATCAAATGAGATTTGTTTAATGAGCGTGATTGACAAACTATTAGCACCATTATTAAAGGGAATTTAAAAGTATTAGCACCATTATTAAAGGGAATTTAAAAGCATAGTAAATGGGGTACAGAAATCAATTAGCAATGTACTGCTGTGGAAATAGATCTAAACTCCTTAGCTATTTTTTTTTAAAGATTTATTTATTTATACAAGTACTGGGGTACAGGCCAGAGGCACGGGAGGGTAAGAGAATCTACCAGAGACAGAGCAGGGGGCAGAATAGGCAGAAGGACAGAAATACACAGCTGAGGGGAGCAGCAGGCGCGACAGGAGAGATCTGTCACACCATGTGGGAATCTCCCGGGCCGGGTGGGAACTGAACCGGCGCCACAGAGGCTTCGGACAGCTTCACAGCACTGTGCTCAACCCATTGAGCCACCGGGGAGGCCCCCTCTTTGACTACTTTAATCTACAATTTCAGAATTATGTTAAAAGTGAGAATTGTAATACAAACAAATGAAGGATTCTATTACTACAGCAAAGAACAAGTTATTACTCTGACAGAAACAAGACTACAAAGTTTAATTCCTAAAGAAAATGACTATACTAGGAGTCTATTCAAGGACTGTGTAACAACTGATAATAATTTGTTTATTCAAGAATTATGAAGAGTCTGTTAGATCATAAGCTAAATACTGATGAAAAAAAGTTGCTAAAACTCAACTCCTATTTACATCAGTTTATAGTTTGGTAAGGAAGAAAACACTGTAATAGATAAATTATTAAACAACCTAGAAAGCACTAGAGCAAAATCATATGTGAAACAGGACAAGGAAAACTACACTGATGATTATGCTAACTTTCAACTGGAATATACTGTAATCCTGTATACACAGTTTCATCAATATGCAAATATTTTAAGTATACCTGCTGAATGAAGTTACACTTACAGTTTAGTAATATCATGAAATCTAAATTCTCCAAATACGATGTAATGCAAGATATTTCACTTCATGAACATCTATTTAAAGTTTACCCTCCATATTTTCTTAAAAAAAAAATTTAATGACTATTTTGCCTTCACCAATTGCCTTAAAAGTTTTCAAATTTTACACACAGGTGCTTATATTATATTTCTCTCCTACCTTTTGTTTTCTTTTTTTCCTTTGCTGGGACAATAAATTTTAATATTATTTCTTCAACTTTTCAGTTTCCTAAATCTCTCTGGCTACAAAAAAGTAATTTCACTGGACTTAATTTGCTTTATTCTTTTAATTAGTTAAGTGTTTTCCTAAAGGTATTTTTGTTTGTATTGATGACTTTATTTCCTTACTGGAATTTCAAATATTTAGGGAATACTTTACATACACCCAAAAGAACCACCACCAATGAATCCTAAGATCATCTCAAAGAAACACCAAGATGTAAGCTTAAAACTCAACATCTTTAACTATTAGTATACATTACTTCTTTGGTCCTTAACCTTCATTAATTTTTCAAAACAAGTCTCAATGAAAAAATGCATTTGAATTTTATAAAGTTCTATATAATAAAACCTTTTCAGGTATGTCAGGTTCTAGCAAACACTAAGAGTAGACCAGTCTTTAACTCTTCAGAGTCTCAGCTGTCTAACAGAAGAAATTTTTTCTTTGACGTTTAACCAATGTGAGACAAGTACAATTAAGCGATAGATCACAGAAACAAAAAGAATTTTTAGGAGGACTGGGAGACAGGAAAGTACTAGAACATCACATTCAAGAACCAAAAGCTTTTTTTTTTTAAAGTACCAAAAAGGTGTCAGCAAAAGGTATCAGAAAAAATTGATATGAAACTCTTAGTTTTAGATTCCACTTTCACTAGATAAGAGGAGGAATGCCACATGAGCAGACACAAAAAACATCTAATAATAGATTTTGCAAAGAACAAGAGTGTATTAGGAAAACTACAAGAAGATTATATTGATACAGCAAAACAGTTGGAAAGAAAGAGGCAAATGCCAGATTATTAAAAACTCCATAAGGTATGCTAAGGTAAATGAATTTTATCCCATAAATATGGAAAGAATTTAAATGAGACAATAACATGACCTGATTTGCATTTTTATAAAGACCACTGATTCTGATAGCACCTTAAGAATGGACTGAATAGGGCCTCCCAGGTGGTGCAAGGGATTAAGCACAGCACTGTGAAGCTATCTGCAGACACTGCAGCAGAGTTTGATCCCTGGCCAGGGAGCTACCCACATAGTGCAGCAGACCTCTCCTGTCTCTCGCCCGCTGCTCCCTTCAGCAGTGTCTCTGGTGAATCCTCTCACCCACTGCACCTCTGGCCTGTACCCCAGCTCTTGGATGCATAAATAAATAAATCTTTTTTTAAAAAAAAGAATGGACTGGATAAAGGCATAAAGATTAGGAGATTGCTGAAAGAGTTCAAGTGACGAATTATGTAGGATTAAACACAAGAAAAAGACAAGTTAAAGTGGTGAATGGCAGGGAAACCCTTGAAAAAAATGATGACCAAGAAAATGAGAAGAGTCTAGTTTAGTTTAACTCCTTAGCTTAACTCTGGTTTGTAAGTCTAAGTGCCACAAACAGATAAAAGGAACCAAAGAAAATAAGCAGTTTGAACGGAAACACACAAACTAAGGTTTGGAAATGTGTTTGGAACTCATTGGAGTTCCAAACATTCCAAACTCATTGGAGGCACAGATTTGGGATTAAGCCAGTTACAAAAAGACAAATACTTTAATGAGTGTAGATGATAGCTAAAAGCACAAAATGTGGTATATCCACACAATGTATATTATTCAGTCATCTTAAAAAATGAAGTACTATGTATATGTTTTATTGTTAAAACACGAAAAACATTATGCTAACCAAAAAAAGGCCACATATTATGAAGATTTTCTTCTATATGAAATATCCAAAATAAGCAAATCCCTATATGCAGAAGTAGATTAGTGGTGGTTGTCAGGGGATGGATGGGAGGAGGGATAAATGGGATATGAGAGAGTGGTGACAGCCGTACAATATTGTGAATATACCAGAAACCTATAAATTGTACAGTTTTGAATTATTAAAATGGTATATTTATGTTACGTCAACTTTATCTCATTAAAAAATGGGAGAAAATTTACTGGAGAAATTTACTGGAGAAGTAAATGAAAACCATTTACTCTGGGAAGAAGAAATATATAAAAATAGGAAAAGGAAGTGTAGTTTTATATATACATATGTGTACAAAACAAAGCAGAGGAACATAAAATTCAGAAGAGTAGTTAACCTTTAGAATACAATGGTAAAGAGCATGGGTTCAATTTAACAGTGCTGATAGCACTATCTTAAACTGAGTGTTCCTATTATTAGTGCACACCACTTAACTAATACATACTGCTTTAAGATTTATTTATGCATACAAAAGGGGGTACAGGCCAGAAGTGTGGGGGGAGAGGATTCACCAGAGACAGAGTGGGAAACAGAACAGGCAGACTGACTGAAATACACTGCTGAGGGGAGCAGCAGGTGAGTCAGGAGAGGTCTGCTGCACCATGTGGGTAGCTCCCTGGCTGGCTGAACTCGTGCTGCAGTGGCTGCTGAACAGCCTCACAGGTTGCGTCTCAACCCCTTGCGCTACAGGGAGGCCCACATATTACTTTTAATGAATCATATGTCATAACAAAAGTTGGAATGGGATCCATGAAAATTTGGCAAAATATTAACAGGTGTAAAATCTGCATTGAATTCATGATGTCTGTGTTATTATCTGTACTTTTCTATACATTTGAGAGAAATTTTTACAATTTAAAAAAAAGGGAGAATGTTGTAGTAGAATATTAAAAGCTTCAAAATGAATAGTCAGCAATTTTTCTACAATGAAATCAAAAAAGATAAAAACCTGTGTCCTGTGTTAAAAAAAGAAACAGGCCCAAAATAGAGTCATTTGTGCCAAGCCCCTCCAAGACTTGGTATATACACTAACTGCAGTTTTAACTTCTCCCAAAAGTAGGACTTTAAACTAATCAATATGGAAATTCCTGGTCAGCACTGGTGAGGTAATACATGAAAACACCACTAATCCTTCTGCATTCCCTAAGAGAAGGTATCTTTGCCTGAAATAATCTTTCTTTTCTTGTTCCACACTCTTTCTGTCTATGAAAACATTCTATTTGTACAACTCTTTGCACTGCTAGATGGGATGTTGCCTGATTCATGAATCTTTTAATAAAGCCAATCATCTCTTTAAAATTAACAAGGTTGGATTTCTGTTATTTCATACCTAGAACTGACAACTAGAACTGATCACCAGTAATATAAGGGGAAAAAGTTAACCAAAAAGGTGCTAAAACCAAACTTATTTTTAAAATGCATGTGTTAACAAATCTTAACCCTGTAAATGGCTTTTTTACTTTTTTAAAAAAAGATTTATTTATTTATGCACATAAGAGCTGGGGTACAGTCCAGAATGCAGGGTGGGTGGGGGAGGGATTCACCAGAGACAGAGCGGGGAACAGAACAGGCAGACTGACTGAAATACACTGCTGAGGGGGGCAGTGGGTGAGACAGGGGAGTTCTGCTTCACCATGTAGGTTTCTCTCTGGCCGGCCAGGGATTGAACTCATGCTGCAGAGGCTTTGTTTTGCTTCACAGTGCATTGCTTAACCCTGTGTGCCACCACGGAGGCCCAGCTTTTTTACTTTTTGAAATAAGGCAGGGAGCACAATTTTGAGCAGATATGATAAGCAGAATGCCTCCCCTCTCTCAAAAGTGTCTATCCTTTAGTGCCCCAAATCTGTGACTATGTTACCTTACATGGTAAAAGGGGACTAACCAATATGTTTAAATTAAGGACTTTGATATGGGGAGATTATCCTGAATTCTTTGGGTAAGTCCAATCTAATCATCAGACCCATAAACTTTTAATTGAGAACGAGACAGAAACGTAAGAAGGACACTACTCAATATTGCTGGCTTTGAAGATGGAGAATGGGGGCCACAAGGAAAGGAGAGCAGGCAATCTCTCTTATAAACTAGAAAAAGTAAGGAAACATGTTCTCTTATTGCCTTAAGGAACAAAGCCTGCCAACATCTTCATTTTAACCTTTGAGGTATATGTCAGATTTCTAATCTACAGAACTATAAGATCATAAATTTGTCATAATTTATTACAGCAACCTAGAAAATACAGGAGAGTAAGATGATATGTGTATTCTTATTTTTCCTTCCTCTCCCAGTGTCTCAAGTTTTTTCAATAAAATATAATGAAAAAAATTTAAACATAACATTTGATATCTAAAGCCCTTTACAGTAGTTACTATCCAAAAAATAAATAGTAAGGGGCTTCCCCGGTGGCACATGGGGTTAAGTCTCAGCACTATCAAGCTATCAGTAGCCACCGCAGCACCAGCCAGGGAGCTACCCACATGGAGCAGCAGACCTCTCCTGTCTTGCCTGCTGCTCCCCTCAGCAATGTATTTCAGTCAATCCACCTGTTCTGTTCCCCATCCTGTCTCTGGTGTATCCTCACACCCCCAACCCTCTGCCCTGCACCCTAGTTCTTGTATGCATAAATAAGTAAAAATAAAATCTTTTTTTTTTTTAAAAAAAAAGAAACCATTTCGGCAAGGATGTGGAAAAATTATAGCCCTTACGCACTGTTGGTGGGAATGCAAAATGGTACAGGCCCTATGAAAAATAGTACAGTGCTTCCTCAAATATTAAAAATAGAATTATCATATGATCCAGCAACTGCACTTCTTGATAAGACAGAAATTCGAGCAGACATCTGGATATCCATGTTCAAAGCAGCTTATTGTCAACTGCCAAAAGGTGGAAGCAACCCAAATGTCCATCAGCAGGTAAAAATAAACATTTATTGATGGTACGTATATACATACAATGGACTATTATTCAGCCTTAAAAAGGAAATAAATGTGGACACATGCTATAATAGATGAACGAGACGACTTTAAGTGAAATAAGTTAGTCACAAAAACCATGAATATATGTTTCTACTCATATGAGGTATCTATAAAAGCAAAGTTCATAAAAATAGAAAGTAGAATGGTGGCCGTCAGGAGCTATGGGGAGAAGTAGGGATATTGTTTAATGCTAGAGTTTCCAAGTCCTGGAAATAGGTTGTACAACAATGTAAACCTATTTAGCAATATTCATCTATACTTAAAAATGCTTAAGATGGCAAATTTAATGTTAAATGTATTTTACCATATTAAAAAAAAAAAAAAAACACTAGGAAAAAAAGGAAAATACAAACATAAATTTTCCAACCAAGTTGGAAACTCTCCACAATCTACCGACGGTTAAATATCACTTCATTAGGTGCCAATCCTACAATTGTCTTTGCATTTAAAAATAAAAGTCCATTATTTGTTTGCTCCCTGTATTATAGGACTAAGAAAACACAAGCATCTGATCATATTATTACAGAGCTCTTTCTCAAATATAATCTTATAAAACCCAAAATTTTAAAGAAAACCTGTGTTACATTAGTTCCATAATATTAACTGCATATAAGGAACTCATACAACAAATGTCAATTTTGACATTCAATTAACATAACTTAAGTACTTGGTCAGTTAATGGCAAAGGATATGTGAAATAGTTCATTCACAACTGCTTTCCATAATGTCTACTTTATTTTTACTTCAAGTATACCTTTAATAAATGTCAGCATGCATCTAAATTCTAATAGTCCAAGAATTAAAGAACAAGTCTAAATTTACCTGTGCAACTGAAAAAGATGTTAAATCCCCAGTTTTTCACTTCCCTACCAAAGAATGGCCACATGTTCAGTTTATTCTCAAGAATGCTTCCAATCCCTTTTATTCTCCATACTTTTAATATTAAAGAGTTCCATAAATGCAGTATTCATTGTCTAAGTCTGCAGTTTCAGGTTACATAAGGAACCAAGTTATAAATAAATGTATGTCATAAAGTGGTCACTTATAAAATAAATTGGAAGATTCCTGACCAACATCAATCTCAATTTAACATGACTGGCTATGTCTGTTCTTCATGCCACTAGAGACTCTTGCTAGCTGTAGATTTGTAAACATTTGACAATACAATCCAAACACAATGTAAATGGACAGTAAATTAAACTGTTAGCAAAATATGCATGATTTTATAAAATTAATGAAGATATTTTAGAAAACTATTTAAAATCATACAGTCTTGACTATATGAATTATATCAAAAACTGAAAAATCAACAAAGATGACTGACACTAGAAGAAAAAAACCTTTTTAAGTGTCAAAGGATTAAAGAAGATTTTGGGAAACTAAAGAAATTCTCATAACATTACAAAAGTGAAAAATGGTAGCATCTGCCTTGTATCCTGATTTCCTTACTCAAACCTGCAGAAGATGTAACTAAAAATGTGGTTCCAAATTAGACATAATTTAAAAGGCTATTTTTCATATATTCACTATATGGAATAAAGGGATAAAATAATAAATTCTATATACTATATAGAATACTAGAATAGTCTATATTCTGAAAGAGTATATATACTCTTTTAAATCCTTAAAATTAACATAGTAAGTTGTAGAAGAATAGGCAAATTCTTTATGTAGGTACCAATTACTAACTGTACTGGCAAGGGAGGGCTCAAGAGGGCTGGAAAGACTATTTGAAGAAAAAAAAAAAAAAGACTCATAAAATTAGAACAACACTATTTCATTCTGCCTTACAAAGAGACAATAAAAGTCAACTGATGAACTATATTGACCTATTATCCTTGTAGACAGCAATCTAGTTATCACTAAGGTTAAATAGCTGACTTACTACAGAACTAGATCTCATCTCATCAACAGAACATGCAAGCTTTCAATTGGGATTCTCTATATAGGCAATCTCTATAATAAATGAATCACCAGAGAAGATTCTAATAAAACTTACCATTGTGTATTGCATTCAGCAACTCTGAAAAAGCTTTTAGGTGAGGAAAAAAGGACTTCAGGTTAAGATCATTCTCAAACACACAAAGAAATACAGAGTGAATCAATAAAATTTCAATAAGTCTATTATGTGTCATTTCTTGAATCATTAAAACTGCAAGTTGGTTCCATTTTTACATGGTATAAATTTCTAAAAACTGTATTTTATTTGCCAATGTTATTACCTACTAAGTTTAAGCAATATTAGAGATATTGTTATAATGACAACAAATTTCCTTAGCAATAAATATATACATTATAACTTTTAAAAATGTTTAGTAGTCCAATTATGTAAAGTTTTTCTTGTTAAAAGTATCTATAGGATGCAATTCTATATAGGTGAATCTCCCTTTGGTCACCAATTTCAACAAATATAAAGGGAAAAACCCATTTTATCATCTAATCCAGGCAAAGACATACACATTTCCTAAAGTTCAGTATGACATTCTCAATATATGTAGAGGTTTAAGCATGAAAACTATCTAATGCCAATAAAAATATTGAAAAAATATATCAACATTAAGATTAGTGGAAATAAAAATTCTGAAAATATTATTCATTGGGAAATAGAAATCACAATTCTATAATGGAAACACAATATTAAAAGGTCAAGATAATTAAAATTTAGTGAAAATTTAAACTGTAGTATGGATCCTGAACACAGGACAAAGTACATTAAAATACATTTGTATGAAAAAAAATATATTATGAACCAATTGCATTTTGGAAATTTAGAGGTTCAGGAGGCAAAAAGCCTGGGTTACCAGCCCAGTTCGACAACTTACTAGTTGTTGGACAAGCTCCATCATGCCGATACTGCATGGAAATTTCTGTTGGAAGGGAGGAGAAAGGAAATCAGCAAAGAAGTTGCTAGTGGCTCAAGGGTGGAAAAAGAAGCAGGCCAGAAAAACAAGAAAACATTCATCTAAAAATCCAGCTTCAAATTAGGCTGTGGGAACAGAAATAATAAGCTAGTAACTAGGTTATGAAGGGTAGGAGGGACCAAATGTGAAGGAATCCTCACAAATCTTAAGGGGCGTGTGTGTGTGTGTGTGTGTATAACAAGTGTCTAAGAATACATGGATTTACTAATAAAAGGGAGTTAAAGCAGTATGATAAACTAATACTTTACATAATTCCTTAGTAAGAACATTCTGTCAAAAAATATTTGAATGCTATGGTCAGTTAGAAATTACAATTTAAGTAAGGTAATTATTTAGTTTATATATGAACAGAAATCCATTAAGATATATAGCATTATAAAACTCAATAGACTATACTCAGCTTACTTTCTTATGCCTTTCTTTTTTTTTAAAAAAAGATTTATTTATTTATGCATACAAGAGCTGGGGTACAAGCCAGAGATGCAGGGGGTGAGAGGACTCACCAGAGACAGAGCGGGGAACAGAAAGAACAGGCAGACTGAGTGAAATACACTGCTGAGGGGAGCAGCAGGAGAGACAGGAGTGGTCTGCTGCGCCACGTGGGTTGCTCTCCCTGGCTGACCGGGAATCGAACTCATGCTGCAGAGGCTTCAGATTGCTTCATAGTGCGGTGTTTAATCCCTTGCGCCACCAGGGAAGCCCCAATATGCCTTTCATTTTTGATAATGATAACAAATATTCTTACTCTCTTATTCTACCCTTATGAGGAGAATAAGCAGAGGGTTATATCAGGCAATAAAACACTGCTAAAAGAAAAAAGCTACTCAGAAAATAGGACATAAATTTCTTTATGACATTCTAAAGGAAAAAATAATTGATTAAACTAAGATTAAGGCTGTGACTCAAAGGACTCGGCCTGCTAAATTGGTATTACCTTATGGCTAAACACTTTTGGCCAGATATTTTTTTAAAAAGGATACCTGCTATTTCTCTGGCCATTATTTAGCAAAAACATGACTTGAAGAACCATATATAAACAGAACCTTTGGGGGCCTCCCTGGTGGCCTAAAGTAGCAATACCACCACTATGGTCCAGGAGGCCTGAGTTTCATCCACAGCCAGGGAGCTGACCCACATGTTGCAGCAGACCTCTCCTGTTTAGCCCGTTGCTCCCCTCAGAATGTATTTCAGCAGACCCACCTGCTCTGCTCCCCACTATGTCTCTGATGAATCCTCTCCCCTCATCCTCACTCCTCTGGCCTACACCCCAGTTCTTCTATGCAAAATAGTAAAATATATACAGATCTTACAATAAAGTAATAAATCTAAAACACAAACAGGGCCTCCCTGGCGGTGCAAGTGGTTAAGTCTCAGCATTATCAAGCTATCAGTAGCCACTGCAGCCTGAGTTCAATCACCAGCACCTATATGGTGCAGCAGGCCTACTGCTCTTGCCTACTGCTCCCACCAGCAGTGTATTTCAGTCAGTCTGCTGTTCTGCTCCCAACTCTGTTTCTAGTGAATCTTTTCACCCCCTGCACCTCTGGCCTGCACCCCAGTTCTTGTATGCATAAATAAAAATTAATCTTAAAAATAAATAAAAAAAAACCCCAGAACCTTTGAGGCAACCAGCACTCATACCATCTACCCATATATGTATCTTAGAAGTGAAGTCTAATCATAGGCCCACTCTGAAGCACTTAAACTAAGTAAGAATAAAGACAAAGCAAGGTACTAGGATTAGCAAGACAACACTCATTTGCAATCAATGTATTGGTAAAAAAAAACAAAACAAAAAACTTTACATTAACTACTGTTAGACCTGTTCAGTATAAGTCCTTTCCAAAGGACACTCAAAAATGGGACACGGTAGTAGTAGAATTCACCACCTTAATGCTTTATTAACAAATTCAATACAAGTGAGACTTAAAAAGGGAATAATGAGGGCTACTGAAGTATACAACATAATACATTATAAAGCAATAGAAGTTGTTTGGAATGGAAAAATTGGAATATAGCGCGCACTCTCTCTCTCTCTTTCTCTCTCCCCTCAGCAATGTATTTCAGCAGAGATGCCTGTTCCGCTCCCCACTCTGTCTCTGGTGAATCCTCTCACCCCCACACCCCTGACTTACACCCCAGTTCTTCCACGCAAAAATAAATAAATAAAACAGACAGGTATGTATAAGTGAAAGTAAACAAGGAGGGTAACCAGGATGATGAGAGCTTTGGAAGGTATATACGACTCCTGACATGCTACTCATGAATCTAACTTTTTGAAATAAAGTTTGATTTTAACTCTAAATTAGAAAGTCTATTAAAGTCGGGCCTCCCCTGGTGGTGCAGGCGGTTGAGCGCCACACTGTGAAGCTGTCCGCAGCCTCTGCAGTGCCGGTTCGATACCAGCCATTCGGCGAGGGTCCCACATGGCGCGGCAGACCTCTCCTGTCGCAGTGTATTTCGCCAGTCTACCTGTTCTGTTCCCAGTTCTGTCTCTGTGATCTTCTCACCCTCCCATGGATCTGGCCTGTACCCTGTACCCCAGTTCTTGTATAAATAAATAAATAAATAAATAAATAATCTTTTTTTTTAAAAAAAAAAAAGGTCTATTAAAGTCAACTCCAGCCCTCTACTAGTTAAGAGTATAGAAAACTCAAGACTAAATCATCAACCAGCTTTAAAAATCTTTTATGAACTTATGCTGCTATAAATAATGTGACAAAATGCTATTAAAATAATTCTAAGAAAAAAGAATCAATGTATATAAAAATGTGACAAAATGCTATTAATTATAAGAAAAAAGAATCAATGTATATAAAAACATGAACCTGAAGTCACTAAAAAGAAGTTGAATTATGTTCATTAACTATGCCTACTCATTAATCTACATTATTGTACTGTAAAATAGTAACTACACTGTTTTGAGTTTACTAGATTATTTATGTCTTTGTGATTCCCTTATTTCTTTATAGAATCAGTTCCTACTAAAATATTTTACCAGAAAAATAATTTTCAGTTTCATTTTACCAACCTCAGTAGATATGACATAAATAGAAATGTATTTAACAAAAACTCTCTCATAGTTATACATGCTCAAATTAAAATTTCATAACCCTAGTATTTCAGTAAAAACAAGAACAAACTTCTTTTGAAGTCATCTATTCATTTTAATAACTGTCTGCCTGAAAATTTTAAGACTTTAAGGTTAAGTACACAGGATCACAAACAATAGAGTACCTTTCAAGAATCTATATTTATCACCACTAAAGAATTCCATCACTGAAACAAATTTCAAGTTTCTTAACTTAGAAAGGTATGACAACATTAAAGAACAAGTAACTAAGATTTAAAAAAAACAAAACTGTATATGTATACTTTGAAAGGACACTGTGTAATCAAAGAAAGTAAGTTAATGCTAAGCCAACAAACACCTCCTTGATTTAATTTAATGAACACCAGGGTTTTCCTCAGAGAAAACAAGAAGTTGATTTCTGTGAAGAAAAAAAAATGTTTACTTTCACTTTAGTAAATAAGTCATAAACTCTCATAACAGAGATAAATAGAAAAAGAGGGAAAGGACAAAAACGCATGTCAACTCTTCCTAGTAGTTTATTAATTTTGATGCTTCAAAGGCCCAGTTATCTATCTACTTGTTAAAATCTCAAAAGAATATTTTTCAAAGAATTCAATCAAAAGCTTAATATAATCTATAAGCCCAAGCTTACAGCAACTAGTAGTCACTTAAGACAACACACTAATTTTCTATTTTGTACAAATCACTATAAAATAGTAAGTCATTTTATCAGAACGCATTTCAATTTATTTTAATAAAATTCTTACAATCCAAACCCCTGATTGGAAAAGGAGTTTATACGTATTTTCTGGGCCTCCTAGAATGAATATCTTGCTATGCACATTCTGCTATAATTTGAATGTGTTGAGAGAATTTCTATTATTGTAATTTGGTGCTGCTACTTAACAGTTTTAAGAGACTCATATAAGAACCTGACTTTACTTCTGCTTTATATCCTAATTGTAGTAAAACAGGAGAAATAACAACAACAGCTGTACTGTCCGTTTTACATGGTTGTTACAAGAATTAAATGAGACAGCAATTAAAATACTCTTCGGTGCTCTCAAACATAAGATATGACCATGACTATACGCTAACTAAAGCAACATATTTTCAGTTGTTGTTGTTCATGGAATTCTTTAGTGATAGTAAATTGTCGGAATAAAGCTGAGGATAATACTCTAGAAGAAAGACAACTAGTCTGTTAGTCTGATTTCTTCAACTTGGTATTCAACTCTCCACAAAACCATACCCCCCCCCCATTTAATCAACAATATCTCTAACTATCCCACAAACACAAACTTCTTATTTCTATTAAATTTATCCCTCACATACACCTTTACTTTTTTTTCTGGTAATTTTGTTGTTTTTTTTTTTTTTTTTTAAATGTCTACTCCAAAGTGTAATTCAATGTAATTCTCCATAGTCATTTCCAACTGAATTATACATCCTAAACTGGCCAATAATACAATGTGAAAAGCTTTTCATACAAATAAATAATTTTACTTATAACCTGGCTATGAAGATTTGTAAGGCAAGTACAAAATCACCCTGGGTAGTAGTAACCACATGGTAAATTCTCAGTGATTATGAATAGTATTCATTCTTTTTTTCCCCACCAAAAAATTTGTTTAGCATTAATTATGTTCAAAGCAAGCCCTGGCAGTGAGTGGACAGTGGTGAACATGACAAATGCAGCCCCTAAACTCATGGAGCTAAAATTATAGTGGATGTTACAGCCCAACATAATAACCAAGAGGTAATCACAAAGCTTGTTATCATTACTAAATTACTGGCTTGTTGTTAAGACAAATCTTTTAAAGGGCATCATGAAAGACAATTCTTGAAAACAGCACACAGTTGAATTTTCTCCTTCTGAGTTATTTGTATGGGTAGAAAAATTTCTTGCTTTTACAATTACTAAATGAGTACTCAACTTAAAATTAGTCCAGAATATTTTTATATCAGTAAGACACTTGTTCTAAGTTAAATTACTGACTCAAGAGCTCTCACTAATCTCACTGCTGATATTATTCTAACGAGATTTTAAGACCCTCAATAACAAGATCCCCTGAATTTTAAATTTTCCATGGAATTAAGAAAAAGCATGGCTCTATCACTTAGAGATTGAGAATTCTGTCTCAGTTTCTTCTTTTATCAAATAACTGATGATTTTCAAGTATGTGATACACACACTAAGTTTTAATAGCAGTTAGTAATTCTTATGATAAGGCATAATTTCTAAATCTGTCACTATTCTAGGTAAGAACAAACTATTATTATGTTTATCAATAAGTCAGTGCTCTGATCTAGTCATTAAAAATTAGAATGTACAAAATTTTAATATATAAAAATAAAGAATATTGCAAACAGTTTTAAGTAATCTTATTCCATAATTACAGTATTCACTTTAACAAAATATTCTTCAGAGAGGTTGAAGAAAAAGCAAACTGGCAGGTTAAAATTGTTGTCATTGATTTCCATGAGATATTAATATTTATGGGAATTTCTTCATAAATTTCTGTTGACCTAGTGGTGCGTTGAAAGGAATACAAAACAATATTTTTCTGCCCTATATATATTATATATATACACATATAAGTATTGCCCTTTAAGAGTAATGATTATGTAAAAAATACTATTTCCCACACCTAAAATTGGCTATTATCACTGACTAAATTTAGGTTTCATTTTCTCAGTTAGTTACTTATCTAATTACTCATTTATCTAATAAATATGAACTCATTTTTTTCCCAAGTAAATTTACTCTTTGTGACTAGAAGGAAGACTAACTGCTAAGTCCTTCTAGCTCAAAGTGAACATAAAAATAAAATGCATAGTGAACAAGCTTATTTCTCACTGCAATTTTTAGACCCGCCCTCTAAAACAGTGGTTCTTTACCCTGAGCAATTCCATCCCTTAGCAGACTTTTTTTAATTATTTCCTAGGAATGAGTAGGTACCATGAGATGCTATTAGCACCAAGGGAATATAGGCTGGGGATTCTGAAAAACACCCTACAATGTTCAGACAGCAATGTACGACAAAGAATGTCCCCACCAAATGTCAATAGCTCCGAGATTAAGAAAGCCTGCCCTAAAATCATTCTTTCTAGTACTAATGAAACAAACCTTCCATTGTTTCCACTCACTTTTCCAAATAATATATCAAGAAATCTACTTTATTACAAGTTACTAATGCTAGCTATGAGAAATAGAGGGAGAAAAACTCTGGCTGTGTGATCATGGACTACTTATTTTACTTTTGTAAGCCTCAGTTTTATCAATTAAAATAAAGGCATTAAAGGCCCTTACTTCATAAAGCTATTGTGAAAATTAAATGAATAAATAAAAAACAAGCCAGTAGATCCCAGCACAAAACAAACGGTAGCTATAGTTACTCTTTTCCACATTTGACCTTTATACAAATTCTTCTTAGAATGAAATATCTGCATTACTATAAAAACAATCCAAAATTTTACATTCATGAAATATATATATGAACATTCTTTGTTTAAATTGTATTTATTTATATTCCCATACCATTTCCTACCTCTCCTCACAGCTAACAGAACTGATAAAATCCATAATAGTTTAACAAACAACTATGAGCCAGAGACACACTATGGGGGTGGGGGGCAGAAATAGGGGGGACTGGGGTCAAAATAAGGGGGTTGCAATTGTATGGGGAATATAAAAATAAAATTTAAAAATAAAAATAAAAAAAAGCCAAAAAAAAGGAAAATCCACAATAGTTTACCTTAGCCAAAATCTCATCAATTCTACAATTAGGAATCTAAAATAAAAAAATCCAAAGGCGATGAGGTTTATAATCAATACTTAAAATCACTGATTTCAAATTCAAGATGCAATTTGAGATAAATGTTGACACTTAATCTAAACTTAAATTTCTGTAAAAACATGCATCTTAATATTTTTAAGTGAAAATAAGATTTATAATATAAAGTACAGGTTAATGAAACATCCCAAATGGTGTGAATAACATACATAAATTCATTCATATATTATAATGTCAAAAATTGTTAAATGTACTTGAAAACAGAAAGAATAAAAATCTTTCACTTATCTCCGGAAATAAGTGATACTCATAGTAGTTGTTTTTTTTTTTTTAATAGAGGCATGTTTTATTTATTTATTTGTTTGTTTGTTTTGTTTATACATGCACTGGGTACAGTCAGAAGCGCAGGAGGGTGAGAGAATTCACCAGAGCCAGAGCGGGGAGCAGGAGAGGTCTGCGCGCCATGTGGGACCCTCCTCCGGTGGCCAGGGAGCAGCCGGGGATCGAACCGGCGCCGCAGAGGCTGCGGGCAGCTTCGCAACCCAGCGCTCTACCGCTGCGCCACTGGGGAGGCCCAATAAGTGATACTTAAAGAGTATAAATTTAAATTATATATGGCTGACTAAAAAATAGATCGAGTAATTCAAGTAGTATTTGTATACTGAATTAAGGAAATGAAGACTAATTAAAATTTAGAGAAAAGTAGTTCAAGAACATAGTGCAAAAACTCTCAAAACCTAAATGTGATTTCTGAATTGGTGAAGCAAACAATAAAAATGGGAAATTTATGATGCTTCATAAGAAAAGAATGATCAATATACTATTTTGCCGATATTTAGTTAAGAAACATCAGATTAGTGATGGACTTTTCCAACAAGCAAAACTGTTTTTCTAAAGATCATAAGACATTCTAAAATTAGGGTAATTAAATGCCAAAGCGTTATCATAACAAGTTTTAAATGAATTTACTTTTTGGGATAAAGAAAGGATGGTGACAGAAATAAGGGAGGAAAAACAACTGGCATATCCCTACCTGAACCAACTGGAGATGAGCCAACACTAAGACTTTGTAAACTTCCATTCCTGAGCAATGTAGGAGATTTCTGAAGACTAGAGCTTGTTACACTTCCTGCAGCTGATGC
Source organism: Talpa occidentalis (assembly GCF_014898055.3). NCBI lineage: Eukaryota > Metazoa > Chordata > Mammalia > Eulipotyphla > Talpidae > Talpa > Talpa occidentalis. Next base: position 67,478,895 of record NW_023601433.1, on the reverse strand, counting down.
TACAGATGATGTTGGTGAAGCAGAAGATACTGAGAGATGAGAAACATTCTCTTGATTTTTGTTTCCTTTGGGTCTACCAGGCCCGTGCTTACTTTGTTTATTTCCTTTTCTTTTCTTTTCCTTTACAGTTTCTTCTTCTATGCCAGAAGTTTGAGCCCGTTTATATCCTGCTGTTGGAAGGCTGGGATTACTCAAATCTCCAGGTGAATTCTCAAAGCTTTTAGGCTGTGAAATAACAGCTGAGGTCGAAGGAAGACCAATTATGGAACTAAAACTATTTACGCCCCCTTCCTGGCTTCCAGACTCTCCTTTATGTACATCTTTGGTTGACGATGACTGTTGGGAGTGAGTGTAACTGTCATTACGTAGATCAGAGTCTGTAAAGCTCAAGAAATCCTGGGGAGACTGTACTGAACTTCCCGAAGATGATTTTACACTGCCTGGAGTTCCTGAAAAACTGCCTGTATAAAAAAAAAAAAGGGTAGGAAAAGAAAAAAATTGATGGGTGGGAAAAGAACTAACTATAAAACTTAGGATGTCGCTATGTAACAAAGCAAGATTTTTTTTTAAAGGTTATTACCAAAATCAAGTTTACCTACGAAATTATTTTTTTAAAAATACTTTCCATTTTATAGGTATTAAAGTATTAACTCTGGGATTGCAAACTACTACTTGTAAAATTACCAAGATACAAGATGTGTTTTATTTAACCTACCTTTTTCAAAGGCCTCCCTTAATTCTTCCCCAAATACCTCATGCATGCTTGAGGAAGGACATAAGAATAGCAGTTTCAAGGAGACTCTGTCAAGTCTACAACCAGACTCTGAATGGTTGAGGAAACTTCCTCTCTTTCAAATACTGAACTTACTTATAAATGTTCCCAAAATACAGTAAGAACCAAAAGATATTGCCTTTGGTTTTAAGTTCTGAGTTTTAACTTCAAGATAATATTGGTGAAAGTTATTATTTTAGTTAAACCTAGATTTAATAAAATAGTGATGATCACATAAAACCTAATGTGTACCTTACAGTCTCACAATCTACCTTCCTGCATTGCACAAAAAAATAACCAGTCATTAACATTGTTACTGCTTTTAAAGCAAAATCATAGGACAGGTAGCTCTCATGAATCACTTTCACGACTGCTGTTTCTCCCAACTCTTTAGTTACAGTAACACACTATGTTTTCATGGATACAACAACCTTAAGATTCTTATTTAGCTGATAGAAAACAGAATACGGCTGGGATGAAACAACAGTTTGGTCCATCATCCCATTTCACCAAACCCTCCTCAGGCTTGCAAAATGAAGTAACATGTATTTAAACTTAGTTGTGACTACACATCTATATTTTATAAAAATAAACTACATCATATTTTAACTGTGTTTAGAAACAAAAGTTCGAAATACTGTGTTTTATTGGAGTGGAAAGGAACCTTCAAGCTAACTGTCAAATTTTATTGCACAGCATATTCAGAAGGAATCACACATAAATCCACCTAAATATTTACAAAGAAACTCTTTCCTCACATGCAGAATTTTTATCTTAAAGTCTCAAGGTTTTCAATTTTAAATTTTAAGTTTTTAAAAGAATATTAATAGTTCTAAAATTTAACTCTTTCAAGAGAATGTTTTCTGTTTTACAGCATTAATTGTATCTAGTGAGCATCTTCAGTCTATGTCTATATAGAAAAACATACACATCAAGAAACCATTAACATTACCATCAATCATTTAAGGGTAACTGCAATTTGCCACTTAATTAGCAGCTATAAAGTAGTTCTTTATTACTCCCATTCTGATCTGTCACCATCTGTCTTTTTTCTACACATTTCTGTTGTTACAGCTGGTGCTAAAAGCTCACTACAGCGTAACAAATACTTTACATTTAGTATACATACTTTCTATTTTTCAAACTCAAATACTACTTGAAGTGAAAAAATAAAACCTATAATCTTAGGCTTTAATTTCAACTTACAAAACTTTATAAAATAAAACCTCAGATATGAAAGCATAACACATTCTCTACCATATTTTAAGAGAGGCAGGGAAAAACTCTTCAATTTTCTGATGTTTATGAAAATAAGAGATTTCTTTTTTAAGTGGAATAGTAGTATGTCAAAGATTAAAAATGCAATTTAAAAGTGGAAAATAAGTTAATTACAGAGAACGAGATAACAGAATTCTGCTGGTATCACTTCTTAAAAATGTGAATGAAGTAACATTAAAAATACAGGTTGGTTTACTATTTTTTTTCAAGGCAGCATAAAAATAACAAATTCAAACTATCAAAATGAAACAATAAATTTGGCATTTTATCTCTATTTTTTTACCTCACTTGTTTTTGTAAGAAAACATCCACATATTAATGACTTGGAAAGATAAAAGTCCAAAATAACTATTAGTTTAAAATATATGAATGTATTATTTTTAATGAGTGGTCAGAAGACTATGCAATCTCTGTATATATTCAAATTATAAACGGGTTGATCTAAAGAAAACTTAAAATTTTTTAATTTATTTTCTTATATTTTTGTTAATTTTGGATAGTATTTGATTTCTCCCTCCGTATAGTCCCTGCAGGTCTCCAACCACCATAGCTCTTCCCTCTACCTACCCCGCCCCCCAACCCCCCCCAGTTTTGTCTCCTTTTCTTCTCCCCTGCTATCTACTGGTAGAATTTGGATGTAAGTTTTATTATTAGCAAAATTTTGAATGGGATAAAGAAAAGGACACTGTTTTCCCTTATTCATTTACTTCTGGGGCCAAAAGGGAAGGGGGAAGGCAGTTATTCTATAATAACTAATATGTTATCCTCTAACAGTCTTAACATATTCTCAAAATATTTACATTCACATTTAAAACTATACAAAGTAGAAACCTAGAACATAGGGTTAATGTACTGTAAAGTTAGCTGAATTTTTCTGCTCTCCCTAAATTAGGGTTGCTTTATAAAATTAAGTATGCCCAGCTAATTCTGAACTTAGTTAAAAATTATTGTTTCAGTATTTGTCTCATGATATAATCCCATGCATTATTTGAGATACACTTTATAACTTACTGTCTTAAGTGAAATTTGAGGTTAACCAAGCATCCTGTAAGTATTCATAACTTTACCAAACAACATGTATGGAAGCAGAATTCTACTTTAAACTGTAAGATTTATAAATACATGCATTAAAAACAAACAACTATTATTTACTAAAAATACTTTTACCCTAAAATTTATCCAGCACTTGTTAACCTACTAAATATAATATACCCTGTTCTAGTATTTAGTTTGGAAAGATAAATAAAAAACAATTTATAAAAAGAATGATTATTCTATAGAGCAGGAAAGAAAAACCCACCATTTACTGTTTTTTCTCCCAAATTTTAAGTTTTATTCCACATCTACTTAACCATTAATATTAATTTCAACTTTGGAAACACATATAACACAAAAGTAAAGCAAAAGCCCAGAAACATTTTAATAAGGAATACTAGTCTTTGAAGTAATCTTACTATAGCAACTAATCATAAAATAATCTCCAATGATTCACTATTGCAAATAAAAACTATATTCTGTTAAAAATTGAAATACTACTGATCATCATACAAACAAGTATTTTAAGTAAAACTTTATAATTATTACCTTGCTGGAAAGGACTAGCTGCTGACACAGTCGTTCCTGGATTCCTTCCACCAGGTTTCCTTCCCCTTTGACCTGAGCTGTGAGCGGAAGATTTCTTTCCTTTGCTGTCTGACCCTCTAGTCTCTGAAATATCCTTTCCACCAGTTGTGTGGGCAGAGACTTCCTGGAAATTTGCGTTTGTAAATCGTGCTGCAGTATCTTCCAAACGTTTCAATGATCCAGATATAGAATTGCTGCTAGTGCTTGTATAAGTCTAACATTTTGATTAAGAAAGAAAGGAAAATAAAAGAGAACTGATTACATTTTAGCTATGGGAGAGAGGGGAAGATAGCACACTAATAAAAATAAAACCTAAGTACTGGACTTGGAATATAAACATGAAATTTTCTGTTATGTTTATGTTGATTATTTAGAGTGTGTCTGTTAAATCATAAAATTGCAGCAGTTGGTAAATGTACATATTAAACACATTTATTCAGTGACATACCGGAGTACCTATGATAGTACTTTTTTTATATACATACAAGAGCTGGGTACAGGCCAGAGATGCAGGAGGGTGAGGGGATTCACCAGAGACAGAGTTGGGAGCAGAAAAGGCAGAATAACTGAAATACACTGCTGAGGGCAGCAGCGGGCGGGCCAGGAGAGTTCTGCTTTGCCATGTGGGTTGCTCCCTGGCCGGCCAGGGAATGAACTCGTGCTGCAGAGGCTGCGGACTGCTTCACAGTGCGTTGCTTAACCCCTATGCACCACCAGGAAGGCCCTGATAGTAATTATTTCTTAAGCAACATCATTTTCAAGAACATACTTCCTAGACATGAAATTAAAATCAGCTGTACTGTTTAACACAGAGAGGCAACAATTAGAGAAGCAAGGTGAAACAAATTTATTAGAGGACTATATCCATAAGTATCTAGCACAGGTAAGAGCAAAATTTTTATAATTCACGTGAACACTGCTTTTCAAAACTGAAAGAGTAATAAAGTCTTTAAAACAGAAATCACTTCTTCCAAATATTAAGTTGAGGAAACAATTATAATTTACAGTTAAGGTTTTTTTTTTTTTAAAGATTTATTTATTTATTTATTTATTTATTTATTTATTTATTTTTATTTATTTATGCAAGCACAGGGTACAGTCAGAAGCGCAGGAGGGTGAGAGAATTCACCAGAGCCAGAGCAGGGAGCAGAGCAGGCAGAAGGACTGAAGTACACTGCTGAGGGGAGCAGCGGGCGGCAGGAGGGGTCTGCGCGCCATGCAGGACCCTCCTCCGGTGGTCGGGGAGCAGCCGGGGATCGAACTGGTGCTGAAGAGGCTGCGGGCAGCTTCACAACCCAGCGCTCAACCACTGCGCCACCGGGGAGGCCCTACAGTTAAGTTTTTTTAATTAGAAGTATTACTATATCCTAAATTTGATTCTCAATCATCCCCTTGGATCTAGACATATTAGGGAAAAAGAAAAAAGTGATTTGCTAAAAAAAAATTTTTACAAAAAGTGATTTTTCTTAAACAATTTGTTTTCAGTTTTTAACAACTATTTTAATCCAATGCATATCCAAATAGCGGCAAATCAAAAGACTATGAAAATGTGAAATATATTATACCAGGTACAACATGCTTTAAAATGAAAGGTTTGTAAGGTCCACTGGATCAGGGATAGTTAGCTTCACTAGGTGAACCAACTCTGAATTTCTATTGAATAAATAAATCATTTTCTAATATATTTATCTGAAATCACTGATATAACAGAAATGAAAACTCTGAAAATATGCAAAACTGGCTTTTCCCTCATATAACCACCACCCAACACAAACCACTAGATAAATTTTAAAAATAAGAAAAAAAAAAAAAAGATAAAATCAGGTTTCAAATGGTTGGCATTTTTAACAAGATCAATGTTCTAAAAGAGGAATAAGAGAAGACAAAATATTTTGAAAATCTAACCACCTTTATTGCTGTTTGCTCTGACACTATCCCCATCTGACATTAGATTTTTACCATCAAATAGGATAAATATCTCATAAAAACAAACTAATCACTGGTCTAATAAACTATTATCCAAAAATAAGAACAGAGGTTTCAAAGTAAGTTTTGGGAAAAAAACAAACTCAGATTTTAAATCAAATTTAAACTGATTACATGCCATGGCTTACATTAGAAACTTGAATATTTTCCATGATGAAAAACAGTCACTCCGGAAACCATCCCATTTCATTTTTTTTTTTTACTTTTTCAATAACTTGAATTGATCCTGAGGTTCTCCATCCCACTCACACCTGACCCTAGTGAAGTTAAAACTTCACTATACAAATACATGCTCTTTACTCACATATTTGTCCATGTGTCAAATAAGGAAAGGAGATAAAACTGGATGGAATAACAAAATCAGAAATATATTATTCACTTCCATATACCAATATAACTTAGGACTAACCAAAATTTTCATTCATAGTAAGAACATCCTTGCTTATGCCTGAAATGTAAGTATGTCCATAATTATAATAAAGTAAAAATCAAAATCAACAGGCAACTATAAACCAGAGACATTCTGCAAGGGGGGAGAAGGGAGTAGGATCAAAACGGTGGAAAGAGCACAAGGGACCATGGTGATGGTTGAGGGGAGAATGGGGGGTGGGAATTTCATGGGGACTATAACCGAGATGAAAATGCATATATTGTACAAAAATGAAAAATGGTGTTAAAAAATATATAAAATAATAATAAATCCAATGAAAATATGATATCTGGGAGAAAAAATATTAAAAGAAAGCAATAAATGAAATTTCCAGTGACAAAAGTCATATTAAATAAAACTATAAAATGTTATTTTAAAAATTTTTTCATACCTAAGTTTTAAAAGATACCACAGATTTATTAGTAAGTACAAAAATCTTGTGCAGAAGATAAACATAACATAACATAAAACATAACATAAAAGAAAAGTCTATATAGGTTTTAGGCAAGAGGAGACATTTATGGTGTTTATATTCTAATTTAAGAGTATTTGTTCCATAGTATTGTTAAAAAATATGTCACTGCAGAATTCCATTGCAAACACACGTACAATCAACTCAAAATCAAGAAGGTGGAGAAAGAGGCAAAAGGATAACAGAAGGTAGTGGAAGAGAACTGAGAGACATGGGCATTATGTAAGCCCAACCTCACAAATCTGTTTCTTTAGTTTCACAGCTAAAAAACCCTCTTAGTATGAGTAACTCACTACTCTGAGGGATTCTAGTACTTAAAACCACACATTTTTAATGCAAATTGATGCATAAAATTGGCATGCAACTGAAAAAACTACTTCAATTGGTATGCAACTGAAAAAAAAAACAACACTCTTTTTCACTAGAGACAGAACTGGTTATTTGGCCATTTTGAGTCTCTAAAACTGTAGATAAGTACTTTGGTCTATGGAGTGATTTATAGGTAACTTAATTAAAACTTTTTAAACAGACATTTAAGGTATGTATGATTTTTGTTCAATGTTTACTATAATTATTAGTCCTCAAATAGGATGCAATGCCAATATACCAATACTGTAAGTAGTATTAATTAGAAACGACATATTTCCTAGTTCAAAAAAAATTTACATTAGACTCAAACAATGACTTCATAATAGCAGCAAAAAAATGCAGTTTTTTAATTTTGTTTTTCTTTTTAAAGTGTTATTTGCCTTATCTGCTACAAGGCCTTACAATTCACATTGGAGAGGAGGCAGCAGATGGAAGAAAAATAACCAATAGCTCTGTGCCTTCCACCAACACGATGAAACAGAATAGTACTGGCTAAAACCTTTTTTTGTTATATACTAACTCAACTACCTCACAAAATTCATGAACTTTTCACTAGCCCAACTATCAAATATGAAACAAAAAAGTGTCTTTAAGATTTAAAAAAGGAGGCCTCCCTGGTGACCCACGGGGTTAAGACACAGCACTATGAAGGGGTACACAGGTCCACAACCACTGCAGATGAGTTGTATCCCCTTCCAGGGAGCATCAGACCTCTCCTGTCTAACCCGCTGCGCCCATCAGCAGTGTATTTCAGTAGATCTGCCTGTTCTGCTCCGGTGAATCCTCTCACTTCCCTCCCACCCCCAGCACCTCTGGCCTGCACCCCAGCTCTTGTATATATAAATCTTTAAAAAAAAAAAAAAAAACTTTAAAAATCAAGAATGGGGGAGTGAGCAGCGAGACAAACTTTGAGCAGCTTAATTTATGTATTACTGGAGTACCCTAAAGGGGTCAGGGGGAAAAAAGAAAATATTTAAACAAAATAAATGGCAGAAAAATCTCAAAAATTTCCTGAAAACAATAAACCTATAGTTCAACTAATGCCAAGCAAAAGAAATATTAAGAAAACTCCATGAATACACAACATAATCAAATTGTTTATCACTAAAAACCAACAATGAAGAGAAAAAAGTTATAAATAAGCAGCTGTGGGGAAGGGTGTGTATAATACATTTTTTTTTAAAAGAGATCTCTCTTGTACTAAGAAATAAAGGTAAGGCTGAAACAGGTTTCTCACGTAAACAATGTAAGATAGAAAACAGAAGAGAAAATCTTTCAAGTACTCAAGGAGACAAACTTTCAACTTAGAATTCTATAGTAAGCTAAAAGTATCTTTCAAAAAACAAAGGTAAACAATTGCCATTCAGATAAAAGAACTGACATAACTAATCCCCAGAAATTCAATAGTACACTAACTGCTAAAGGTTGTCTTTTAAACAGAAAGAACACAAAGGAAATGTTAATCTACACAAAGTAATTAAGAGCACTAGAAACAGTAATTGCCTTGGTGCATAAGACATTTTCATTATTTAAATATCTTTATAAGATAATCGAAGATTTAGAGAAAAAACAGTAATTAATTATGAGGTTTATAAAATGTGTAAAAATTTGGGGCCTCCCTGGTGGTGCAAGGGGTTAAGAGGCAACCTATGAAGCTGTCTGCAGCCACTGTAGCACAAATTCAATCCCCGGGCAGGGAGCTACCCACATGGTGCAGCAGACCTCTCCTGATTCACCTACTGCTCCCCTCAGCAGTGTGTTTCAATCAATCTGCCTATTCTGTTCCCCACCTTCGTGAATCCTCTCACCTCCCACACCTCTGGCCTGTATCCCAGCTGTGGTATGCATAAAAAAATCTTTTTTAAAAATGTGTAAATGGGCCACCCTGGTAGCGCAGCAGTTGAGCGCTGGGGCTGTGAAGCTGTCCGCAGCCTCTGCAGCGCTGGCGAGGGTCCCACAAGGTGCACAGACCTCTCCTGCCGCACCCGCTGCTCCCCTCAGCAGTGTACTTTGTCAGTCTGCCTGTTCTGTTCCCCACTCTGGCTCTGGTGAATTTTCTCACCCTCCCGCGCTTCTGACTGTACCCAGTGCTTGTATAAATAAATAAATAAGTCTTTTAAAAGTGTAAAAATTTAAAAAATTAAAAAACAGCACAAAAGGCTAGGAATGGACTATATAACGACAAAATTCCTTCACAATATATGAAATAGTACAATACCATTTGAAAGCAGATTCTGACAAGTTAAAGATGCACACTACATAAACCGAAGGCAACCAATAAAACAATACAACAAAGAATTCTTACTAAGCAGACAAAAAACAGTTCATTAAAAATATTCACTGAGAAAGAGGAGAAAAGATGAGGAAAAAATGGGCAATAGAAAGGGATTAGTAAAAGAGAGAGATTAGTAAAAAAGAGATTAGTAAAAGAGAAAGGGATTAGTAAAAGAGATTAGTAAAAGAGAGAAAGGGATTAGTAAAAGAGAGACTTTATCAATAATCACATTATATGTAAATTACCCAAATATCCCACTGAAAGGCAGAAAAAACAACATTCAACAACATACTCAAGACCCCACTATATGTTGCCTATAAGAAACTTCACATTATAAATATAGACATAGCGATTTTAAAAGTATAAGTATGGCGGAAAATATAACACTAATCACAAGAAAGTTGAATTCATATTATTAATATCAGACAAAGCAGATTTCAGAAAAAGAAACATTACTAGGATAAAGAGGTTTATTTATCAAGAGAACATAAAAATATTAAATGTTTTCTGCCCCTGCTAAGAGAACTTTAAAACACAACAAAAACTGGGGGAACTGGAAAAAAAAAAAAAGCAAAATCTGTAAGTAAGAGGCTCACAACGTCTTCTCAATAACTGACTAAATAAGTAAAAAAAAAAAAAAAAAAAAAAAAAAAAAATCAGTAAGAACAAAGATAACTTAAGCAATATAAATCAAATTGACTTAGGGGTAGTTACAGAAAAACTCCTTAAGAGCAAAATGAACATACACTCATTTGAAAATAATACAAAATGTTTGTCAAGACAAAGTTTTGTATTTTTTTTAAATCTCAAAAAAATTAAAAGAAATTATGTAAGACAGATATTAACCTAGAAATCATAACAGGAAGATAATGTGAAAAACCTGAAAATGTTTCAAAAGTAAGTAACATACTTCCAAGTAACCATGGGTCAAAAAAAGAAAAAAAGAAAAAGAAACCAAAAGGCATTTATTTGTTCAACAAAATAAAAATGAAAATACAGCACAATAAAATTTTTAAGTTGTGGTTAGTTCATTATGTAGCATTAAATGACTTTTATACAGTACTTCTGCATTTTGGTTCACACCATCTTAATAAGTAAAAGGATAGACAAACTAAAAAACCAACTACTTTTCTTAGAGTCATCAGAAAAGTGCGCTTGCAGGGACAAGCTTCCCTACCCAAAATTAGAGAAAAAAGAGATAGACACAGAGAATCACAAGGTACCCAAGCAGAAATCTCTATGGGAACCAGTATCTTATTAGGAAAACTAAAAGTGCAATTGACAAAATGCTGGTGGCTCAATGTAGACCAGTCTGAGAAATAGACTCCGAAACCATCCAGATATAAGGGAATACTCACAATTTTGTGAGTTTTACCTGCAGGAGCTCTATACGAGGTTTTTCATCATAAATATCATAAGGAAAAATACAGTCATCATCCACTAGGGGAGAAGGAAAGGAACAATTTGGAAATATTCCAAGGTATTCAGTTTATCTTAACAGGGTCTGTCTTCAGGAAAAACTATTCTATCAGGGCATAAACTGCTGCGGTTACTACCAGAGCCTGTCCTGAAGGAATGGAAATACCTAACATCAACCCCTCAGCAACATCCAGTTCCACCAAGAGGACAGGGGTGGGGAATCCATTGTGAGTTCACAGTTCAGGAGTACAGGCTGACAAAATGAAGCCCTAACCTATCCCCCTATTTTTCAATCACTTAAAATAAAAGTACAGTGGTAAACCACAGTATAACAAATCTGTCCTCCAAAAAGGGAAATCTATGACTCAAGTCTTCTATCCACAGCATCAAGAAGGAACCCATACTACCACCTTACCCTATCCCTTTCAAAAATTCAGTATCTCACCAGATTATCTGCCCTTAAATCTACCAACCCCATTTATATTAGTCAGCAAAAGAAACCAGGTCAATTCTCACTTGCCTCTCTCCCAATCAACTATGTCCACACCTCCCACCATTTCTCAACAGCTAAAATCCTTCCACTCTGCTCTCTGGAACTCAGTATCATCAGGAAAAGCTGTTTATAATTCAACTTTTTTTCTGAATGTTCCTTTCAGATTCTTACAAAATCCTAGAACATCCTTGAATGTCCACCCAGTGGCTATCTCAAATAAATGATGGCTATTTTACTCACTACTCTAGGTAGGGCGGTGGAGTAGGTTTCCTTACTCTTCAATGCTTATTCTAAACCACTCTCTCTTTAAAACCCTCCAGGTATAACATCTCCTGTCACCAGAATGTATCATCATTAGGTCTCATTTTTAGAGTGATTATCAATCCCTTAGGATAAGACTGAGCAAAGAATTAGTCCTCAGTCATTTGCCTGTTTTTGTACAGATCTAGACCTAAGCCGTATTTTTAAATGGCTGAAAAAAATCAAAAGACTATTTCATAACATGCAAAAATCATATAAATTCAGGCTTCAGTGTCCAATAATAAGGTTTTGTGAGAAAACTGCCATACCAATTTGTTTACAAATTGATACAGCTTTCAGTGCTACAACAGCATAGACTGAATAAGTATACCACAGTATAGCCACAGACCCTAAAATATTTACTGCCTAGCTCTTGACAGAAAACATCTGTCCAACACTGTCTTCGTTCCACCTACTCTGGAACACTACATTCCCATGTTTTCCAGAGATTTACACACACACATACACACACACACAGAGTCCACCTTTTACAACCTCCAATCTCAAGTTGCTAAACAGCCTCTCCACCAATAACTGGTCATATCCTAGACTCTATTACTAAATAACTGCAACCCTACAATAATCTTTACTTCATGCATCCTACTCTCTGACTACACAACTTCACTCTCTACTACTCCAACAATCCTTTAATTCTCCCAGGAACTACAACCCATCGACCCATTAATTATCATTCATCTGCTGCAGAACCTGTTTCTTCTCATATTCTTTTTTTTTTTTAAAGATTTATTTATTTATTATTTATGCAAGCACTGGGTACAGTCAGAAGCGCGGGAGGTTGAGAGAACTCACCAGAGCCAGAGCAGGGAGCAGAGCAGGCAGAAGGACCGAAGTACGCTGCTGAGGGGAGCAGCGGGCGGCAGGAGAGGTCTGCGCGCCATGCGGGACCCTCCTCCGGTGGCCAGGGAGCAGCCGGGGATCGAATCGGCGCTGCAGAGGCTGCGGGCAGCCTCGCAACCCAGCGCTCAACCGCTGCGCCACCGGGGAGGCCTCTTCTCATATTCTTAAGGACAACAGTGAGGTGATTTTTCTGACTTTTTAAATCACCTTCCTCTCCCCCTCTCCACACACACACTGGATCATTTCTACTATTACACAAACATGTTGCTATTTCTCTCATTTAAAAGATATTCTTTCGGGCCTCCCCGGTGGCACAGCGGTTGAGCGCTGGGTTACGAAGCTGCCCACAGACTCTGCAGTGCCGGTTCGATCCCCGGCTGCTCCCCGACCACCGGAGGAAGGTCCCACATGGCGCGGAGACCTCCCCTGCCGCCCGCTGCTCCCCTCAACAGTGTACTTCGGTCCCTCTGCCTGCTCTGCTCCCCGCTCTGGCTCTGGTGAATTCTCTCACCCTCCCGCGCTTCTGACTGTACCCAGTGCTTATATAAATAAATAAAAATAAATCTTTAAAAAAAAAAAAAAAGATACCCTTTCTTATCTCCACTTCTCTCACCAGTTACCACTCATTTCTTTGTCCCTCTTTATGGAAAAGCTCCTTAAAGTAATTATTTAAACTGACTTTTCTCCCATTCTATTTCACACCAACTCTAACAGCAAACTGCTCAATAAAGTCATTAATGATCACCGTATGACTGCAATGTAGCCAGTCTCATATTATTATATAACATAGTTAACAATTTTCTCCTTTCTTTAACTTGACTTCCACCAGTCTATCCTCCTAGTTTACTTCCAAATTCTGACTTTCTAAATCTTCTTTGCTGGTTGTACTAATTCTCCTAGATCTTTGAAGATTGGAGGTCCTCAGGACCGCCTCATAAGGGAGAGAACTGTGCTTACTCTTCCACTTACAGTGTCATCTGGTCTCAAGGTTTTAAATAACTCTACATGCATACAAGTCCCAAATATTAATCTATTGTCTAGAATTCTCTCCTAAAAGACTGTGCATCCAATCAACTGATCAACATTTCCATTTGGATGTCTAACAAATATATCAACCCTAACATAGACAAAACAGTCCCCCAAGATATCCTCCCCTAATCCCAGAAATCTGTGTTATATATGTTACATGGCAAAGCAACTTTGCTGATATCATTGAGGTTACAGACTTTAAAACATAGAAATTATCATAGATATTCTATGTAGGCTCAATCTAATCACGAAGAAGACATGTAGCAGAGGAGAAATCAGAGAGATTCCAAGTGTGAAAGGTTTCAACATGTCATTGCGGGCTCTGAGATGGAGGGACACATATGCAAGGATCAGTGAAAGCTCTAGGAGCCAGGGGCTGTTCACAGCTGACAGCCAGCCAGTAAAGAAATAGACACCTCAGGCCTACAACCATAAACCCAACAGCCTGAGTGAACTAACCCAGTATCTTCATTTTTGAGAAACCCAGAACAGAGGAATCAGCAGAAACTACTCAGCCTTCTGACCAACAGGACCATGAGATAAAAGGTTTATGTCATTTTAAACACCTAAATTTGTGGTGATTTGTTTTACGTAATTTGTTCTGTCAGCAGCAAAAAACTAATAACATATCCAAAACTTCCCCTCAACCTAGAACACATTAGTCATTCTTGGTTAATACCAACTTCATTGCTTCTAACGTAGCAATTATATGGACCAGTATCCTTCAAATCATTTTCGCACCCTCTCTTTTTCTTACACCTCTCATTTTATCTGTAACAAAGTTATGCACAATCTAATTTTAAATCATCTGATCATCTCTCACCACCTCACTTGTTACTTTCATCTCTCTCTAGATTACTGCAATTACCTGCTAATAGCTTCCCTGTTTTCATTCTTTACTCTCTATATAGTCTATCCACAATGAAGCAGTCAGAGGTCCTTTCAAAGTCTAAGTCAGACTGTCACAGCTCAGTTCAGAAGTCTTCAATTACTTACTTTTCACTCAACTTAAAAAACAAAGGCCTTCCACTGGCTAATCCAGTCTTACATGATTGGCATCTTACCTTGCTTGGTCCCATCTCCTACTGCACATGCCCCTGCCCTGCCTCCCCCACTGTCGGCTTACTCTGTCCCAGTTACCTGTCCCTGTCTCCATTTGTTTTCACATTAACCACATGATAATAATCTTTGTAATATTTATCATTTGATAAGTAATACTTACTATGAACCACATTGTTCTAATTGTTCTACATGTATTACCTCATTCAATCTCAACAGTTATTTCCCCCACTTTATGGATGATGAAATTAAGTTACAAAGAGGTTAAGTGACCTAACAGCTCAGTAAGCAGGAGAGCCAGAATTCAAAATCACAGAAGGATAAAGTCCACTCCATGGCTCTATTCTTTTAAAGCCAATAATGCCACACACTTACTATCTTTAACTTTCTTTAGCAAGGAGTTACAGAATAAAGAGAAATTAGGATAAACAAAAATACTTGGAAACAAAAACACTTCTTAAAGGTAAAAATCAGCATACAACTAGTTATTATATGTAACAAAATATGACACTTAAAACTTACTTTTTCTGTTGTAACAGTCAAGGAAGGAACCAATGCAGGTGATGGTTCTGGTTGCTTCTTGTGTTTTTGTTTGTGTTTGTCCTTTTCTTTATATTTCTAAAAATGAATAGACATAAAATCCAATTTAAATCATGATCCATATACCACATAATAAAAAAATGAGATTCTTTTATAATTGTTTAGTAACTTGAAATGCTAACAAATACTTGTTGAAAATACTTAAATCCACTTCTTATAATCATATTTTATATATAAACGCTAATAGCATACTTAATACTAAAGTATTATGATACAAGCAATACTATATATTACTAAGTGCTAAAATATGTAGTAATACTAGTATAAGTTATTTTAAAATGACTTTAGCTCCATTATCACTGTGACCAGCCAAAAACAATAAACCAAAGTCTATGATTATTAGCTATATTTATATCTGGCAAGCTTTTTTTTTTTCTTGTTGAAAACCCCAAATACTTCTTGTGTATAAACCACACTTGAAAATTCACATAGCACTTTCACATGCACTATCACATCGTAATAGTATCAGATTCTCCATCGCCATGCATTAAACTCCATGACCCACAGACCAGAGACTCAGACAAGAATTTCTCTACTGGTTTACTTAGAAAATGGATGAATTGGTAATCTCTAACAGAAGTAATTTAGATAAAGCTATGGTCTACTGCTTTGCTTTAAAGTGCTAAAACTGATTAAATAAATATAAGGAGTTTAATTAAATAAAAAATAAGTGACATATTAAGAGCCCAACTTTAATGTAAAAAAATCTTAACCATATTTTTCGAATCGGCAGTTTACTACTATTTAAACAGTTCATTCAACTTAATGATTTATCATGGTTAAATTTAACCATTCATAGCACTTATTCTGTTCAAGACATGAAAGAACTAGTATCATTAGATCTGCCCTAAATGAGTTTTCACAGTACCAAAACAAAAAGCATAAAAATTAAGGATAGATGTTTTATTGTAATACACAAGCACTGTCACTTTTCATTTTAAATTCCTGACCTGGAACGTCAATACTTTAGTGATGAAAAAGCATAAATTACCACAATGATATTTTCTTTTCAGATTTTTCAGAAAACTTTGATATATCATGACCACCAAGAAATCATGCCTCCATTTGCAATATGTCACTGCTCCTCCCAACCTAAGATCTCCTCTTCTCCATTCCCATGAATCTGAGTTAGATCTGTGACTTGTTTAAGCCAAGTGATGTGTTGGCAATGATGTACAAGTTTGGAAGTCTAGAGCTTTAAGAAATCTTGATGACTTCCACCTTTGCCCCCTTGAATCAAAGCCACCATGTAGAAAAATCAGTTCATATTCTCCTGATAGAGAGGTGAAGTAGAGAATAAGACCATTTGGAGAAAATGGAGGATACTCCAGCCTATAGTTGCAGCACCTAGCCCTAGACATGTGAATAAGATCACCTTGGACCACCCAGAAAGCCACAAACTGAATGTCACTTCTTCAGTAAACCTAGCTCATACCTGCTAAGCTTTGCCTATTGTAAGCTATTACAAGTTATGGGGTGTTTTATCAAGCAACGGTGGATAACAAGACTAGAATTCAAATTTGGGAGTTAAAGAAAGTACAAATTAAAAGCAACACACACTACATTTTGGAAAAAACATATATACAATCTAGTTTATGAATATAAAGTTTAAATGATCCTTGTCTATTTTTCTCCCATAAAAATAACAGAGAAGTCTTTCTATCCTTTTTCATGTTCCACTTCCTCTATTGGGTATCAAGTATACAAGACATGAGGCAATCTGAAAGAGAATGACCTTGAATAACAAGGTAAACAAACCCACAAAACTTGGAAAGTACATGGGAATAAAAAGCAAAATATGCACATGCACATGTATGTGCAAGTAAAGAAACACATGAAAAGATAATAGAAAGCAAATCATGGACTACTATATCTCTGGTCTTCATCCATCTATGATAGGATATGTCATGTTTTATGTGCTATATTAAGAAATTTATTTTGAGAGGACTGCAAATGTTGAATGGAAGAACTATGCACAGACTATATCCGTGTTATCACTGGGCAAAATATGAATTACAGCAATGTACTGACTTTCACAAAATACAATGATTTTAGAGATCAACAGAACAAAAGTAAATTCTAGGGAAAGATTATTTATGAATATTTAGCATAAGGAAGGGGTTCCAAATCAGGAGGCAAAGACTGAGATTATTTCATAATGGCATTAGAAAACTTGGTGCATAATCTGGAAAGTAGCTTATAAAAAACAAAACAAAGTCCAGACAGATGGATTATTTTAAAGAGTTAAATGAAAATTAAAGCAATTTAAGAGGCTGAAAGAAGAAAAAAAAATTTTGCTTTAATTTTACAACTTTTTAATTTCTATTTTTTGAATTAAGGGAAACATTGATTTACAACAAAGTACATGATTCAGAAATACAGGATCCCACCTATTAAGGTTTACAAATTGGTATGGCTCTTTCTGTGCTATAATAGCACAGAGCTGAATGAATGTAACTGACACAACATATCCACTGCCAACGTACCTAGTCTTCCAACAATAGTTCTTTGTGCCCCCTCCACTTTTGCTTGCCAACCTTTCCCTCCCCAACACCTACTGGCAGCCTCAGTTTTACAGTCAGATTTCTACTTTTGTTTTGATTTGGTTTCATCTGACTTTGATTTACCATAGTCCTGATATTTGTCTTTCTCCTCCTGACTTATTTCACTTAGCATTATCCCTCAGTTCCATTCACTTAATTACAAATGGCAACTGTTCATCTTTCTTATTACTAAGTAATATCCCACTGTGTGTATATACAGTTAATCCACTAATTTGTCATTGGGCACTTAGGGTGTTTCCATAACTTGGCTATTGCAAATAGTGAGGCAATCACAGGTGTGCACATATCCCTTCAAATTCAGTGTTTTCACTTTTTGTAGATACCTAAGAGTAGAACTGATGGATCAAGTGGTAGCACCATTTTCAGCATTTGAGAAACCTTTATACAGTTTTCCATAAGGGTTAGACCAGTCCACCTTGCTACAGTGTATGAGGGTTCCTTTTTATCCACACCCTCACCAATACTTATTTTTAATCATTTTGATATGGGCCATTTTCACAGGTGTGAGATGATATCTCATTATGATTTCCATTTGCAAATCCCTGATAAGTGATGATGAGCATTTTTTATGTACCTTTTAGTCATATGTATGTTTCCTTTGTATGCCCAATGAACAGTATATGAGTATTCCTTTTTCCCTACATTCTCAATAAAACCTGTCGTTTCTGGACTTCTGAAAATATTTTAAAAATCTTTATGTGTCTAAGGGTGATCTCTACATCTTTTTTGTAGAAGTGTCTATTCAGACACTGTTTCTTTTGTTGTTGAGTTGTAAGAATTGCATGTTTTTCATACACCTTGGCTATTAACCCCTGTAAGATGTACGGTATACAAATATTTTCTCCCATAGTTTCTTTCTCTGTGCAGAAGCTTTAGTTTGATGTAGTTCCATTTGTTTATATTCATTTTTGTTTCTCATACTTTTGGAGATGAATCTACAAAGACATCCTTGAAGCCAAAGTTATGGAGTGTTTTGCCTTTTTCCTTCTATGTATTTATGGCTTCAGGTCTTACATCCAAGTCCTTAATCCATTTTAAGTTAATTTTTGTGTGCTGTGTGAGACAATGATCTTATTTCACTCTCTTACATGTGGCTGTCCATGTTTCACTACACCACTAATTTGAGAGACTTTCCTATCTCTATTATATGCTACTGGCTCCTCAGTCATAA
Source organism: Talpa occidentalis (assembly GCF_014898055.3). NCBI lineage: Eukaryota > Metazoa > Chordata > Mammalia > Eulipotyphla > Talpidae > Talpa > Talpa occidentalis. Next base: position 67,460,197 of record NW_023601433.1, on the reverse strand, counting down.
ATTAACTAAACATGTAAGTGTGTATTTTTGGGCTCTCAGTTCTATTCTACTGATTTGTATGTCTATTTCTAGTCTAATACCATACTGTTTTAATTATGACTTTGTGGTATAGTTTGAAGGGAACCCAATACTTCCATTCTTCCTTTTTACTCAGGATTTCTCTGGCTATTTCAGTTTTTTTGTGGTTTAGTATTTTTTGTGGTTTAGTATTGTATTTCTGTGAATAAAAATACCCCTTAAGATTTTGATAGGGATTGCACAACATCTGTATATATTGCTTTAAGTTAAGGTGGCCATTTTAGCAATGTTAATTTTATGGTCTACGAGCACGGAATGTCTTTGCATTTTTTAATGTCTTCTATTTCCCTCAACAATGTCTTATAGATTTCATTGTACAGTTCTTTCACACCTCCTTTGCTCAGTTTATTCCTAGGTATTTGATTCTTTTTATGAGACTATAAATGGGGCTGTTTTATTCATTTTTTTCTCTTCTATTAACTGTGTATGTATAGAATGACTTTTAGCAACAGGTCTTTGTGTACTGATTTTGTAGCCTGCTACTTTACTATACTGATTTATTGCTTCTAATACTTTAGGGTATTCTATGTAACTTATCGTATCACCTGCAACTAGTGATAGTTTTACCTCTTTTTCAATTTGGATTCCTTTTCTTTTCTTGCCCTAGTTAGAACTTCTAATAATGTGTTAAATAGTAGTGGTAACGTCTGGTTCTGGTTCTGGTTCTTAAGAGATCAAGCTTTCAGTTTTTCACCATTACGCTAGTTTTGGGTTTCTCACATATGCAGCCTTCATTATGTTGGGGTATATTTCTTCTATCCCCATTTTATACAGCGGTTTTTGTTAATCATAAATGAATCTTATCATGACTCATTTGAGAAATGCAAATCAAAACTACAATGAGGTATTACCTCACACTTGTGAGAATGGCTTACATCAAAAAGATTAGAAACAAGTGTTAGAGTGGGTATAGAGACAAAGGAAAACTTGCACACTATTGGTGGAAAGTAAACTGCTGTAGCCTTTATGGAAAAAAGAATGAAGGTTCTGCAAAAAAAAAAAAAATTTTCAAACAAATCTACCATATGACCCAGCCAAGTCTACTTCTAGATGTCTATTCAAGCAACATAAAAACACTAATCTGAAAAGATATATGCATGTCTACTTTCACTGCAGCACTATTTACAATAGCCAACATTGAAAATAATCTAAGCACTAATGATGGATGATAGAATAGAAAAAATGAGGTATATATACACAATGGAATAGTACTCAGCTATATTAAAAAAAAGTAAATTATTGCCATTTGGGGACAACACAGAGGGGACTGAAGAGGATTATGATAAGTGAAATAAGTCAGGAGGAGAAACACAAATACCAAATAATATCACTCATATGTAGAGTATAACAGCACAAAGTGAAGTAACAGACAAAACAAATCCTTGGAATCTGACTGCAGAACTTAGATCATGGGGCAGAAGACTAACTATGGATGTAATCCAATGGAGTCCAATGGACAGGGTGGATTATTGGTACGTTAGTGGTGGATGTGGTATGGTAATACACATTTGAAGGTATGAACCTGTGTTGGATATACAGTGTTGTAAACCAATGCTACGTCAATTAAAAAGGAAAAAATAGTAGGGCCTCCCTGGTAGCGCAGGGGATTAAGTACCGCACTATAAAGCAATCCACAGCCTCTGCAGCACGAGTTCGATCCCTGGCATGTCAGAGAGAAAACCACATGGCCCAGCAGACCTCTCCTGTCTCACCTGTTGCTCCCCTCAGCAGTGTATTTCGGTCAGTCTGCCTCTTCTGCTCCCCACTCTGTCTCTGGTGGATCCTCTCACCACCCCCCCCTCCAATCTCTGGACTGTGCCCCAGTTCTTGTATGCATAAAAATAAATAAATCTTCAAAAATAAAGGAAAAAATAGTAGAAAAGTATCTATGTAAACTGATCTTTTAACAAGGGGAAAAAATAACCATGAATAGAAAAAAAATGATAGACGCATACATGTACAAAAATCTTTAAGGAAAAAAAGATTTTCTAAGCATAGAAACAATAAAAATTCAAAAAAGGAAAAGGCAGGTTTAGCTGTTCAAATTAAAGCACTTCTAACATAAATTTAAAGACCAACCATTAAAAAGCAAAAACAAACTGGGAAATGACTAAAGTTACAATGTTCTGTATTTTAGTGTTGCTTACTTTTCTCATAAATCGAAAAGAAAAAAATATGCCATAAAACAATGAACAAAGGTTAACTCACAAAAGGAACAAAGAATCACTAAACAACAGGAGTGTTAAAATGTGCAATGCAATTATTAAAGAACTATCAGCACCTTCTCTCTTACCTAGCAACCAGTTGTTAGATTTTTTTTTTTTTAAAGATTTTTTTATTTATTTATACAAGCACTGGGTACAGTCAGAAACGCAGGAGGGCAAGAGAATTCACCAGAACCAGAGCGGTGAACAGAACAGGCAGACTGACGAAGTACACTGCTGAGGGGAGCAGCAGGCGTGGCATGAGAGGTCTGCGCGCCATGTGGGACCCTCGCCAGCGGCCGGGTATCAAACTGGCGCTGCAGAGGCTGCGGGCAGTTTCGCAGCTCAGCACTCAACCCCTGCACCACCTGGGAGGCCCCAGTTGTTAGAGATTTTAATAAGACCCAGTAGTTCCCAGGTTATAGGAAATTGAGCACTTCTATACATTACCAGATAATATAAAACACATGAAAGACAACTGTAAAATCAAGTATTAAAAAACCATAAAAATGTTCTCTAATCTTGTAATTTCACCTTTAGAAGATGAAAAGAAGCTTAAACAAGTACAAAGTAGACTCTTCTATACTCCCCTCCAAGAATTAAACTAAAACTTTTTTTTTTAAGGCCAACATTTTTAAATTAAAAAATAAATTCTAAAATAGAATCTTAGAAAAGTGGGTAAGGAAGGAAGATATAAAAAGGAGGGAGAGAAAAGTTTACATTTTAAGACAGTTTTAGATACAAGAAGTACTATTTTTATGTAAGGACAATTAAACAGAAGTTTTTAATCTAAGGCTAGAGCAAGATAAACAACCAAGAATACATCAGTGTTTCCAGAGTTCATACTGCAATATGTTATACAAGACAGTAAGATAATACTTAAAATAAGTTCATGTCTTTTGATTCAGAGGAATTAGATATCTCAGACTTTTGAAGACTATACATGTAATCACTGGAGCACTAACAGAAATGTTTGTGATAAATTAGACAGTGAATTCTAGGAGAAAATGCAATATTGAGTTCTGGGGTTACTTTTTGGAAAAATTCTAGAGTAAATTATTAACAAAGGCTTGCCAGTATGAAAAAAAGAATTTCATTATCACTAAGTGCCAAGAAGAGTTGATAGAAGCCTAATATTAAAAATTAATATTTAGGCCTCTTTTGTCATGTGAAGACACAGGAAAAAGACAGCTATCTATGAATCACCAGACACTGAATCTACCACACCTTGATTTTGGATTTTCAGCCTCCAGTACCCACTGAATTTTTTATAAACTGATGTTTTAGGAACTCCCCCACACTGCTGGTGGGAATGTAAACTGGTCCAACCACTATAGAAAACTGTGTGGAGGTTCCTCAAACTGCTAAAAATGGAGTTTCCATATGATCTACCAATTCCATTCCTAGGTATCTACCCAAAGGACACAAAAACATTAATTCAAAAGGACGCCTGCATCCCTATGATTACTGCAGCACTATTTACAATAGGTAAGCTATGGAAACAACCCAAATGCCCAAAAATAGATGACTGGATCAAGAAGATATGGCACCTATACACAATGGAATACCATTCAGCAATCAAAAAAGATGAACTCAAGCCATTCGCAGCAAAATGGATAGAGCTGGAAGGGATCATGCTCAGTGAAATAAGCCAGAAAGAAAAAGAAAAATACCTGATGGTTTCACTTACAGGAGGAATATAGAGGATCCAATTAAGGGATCGAGGGGAAAAAAGTTATTTTAATAAAGTGAAAATCAAAATCAACAAGCAACTATAAACCAGAGACATTCTATGGGGGCGAGGGGAGGGAGTAGGATCAAAACAGGGGTGGGAAGAGCACAAAGGACTATGGTGACAGTACAAGGGTGAATTGGTGGTGGGAATTTCACAGGGGCTATAACTGAGATGAGAAAGCATACATAATTAAAAAAATTAAGAACAATGTACAAAATATATAAAATTTAAAAAATTAAAAATAAAATTAAATTGATGTTTTGTGGCAACCCCATGTCAAACAAGTCTATCAGTGCCATTTTCCAACAGTATGTGTTCACTTCATGTTTCTGTGTCACAGTTAATTAAGTGGTATTTCCCACGTTTGGAGAAAATGCAAGGGTCAGCATATTAGGAGTGTAACAGGTAAGTCTTGCCTCGGGAAAATCACCTTACAATGGTATCTCCCCTGTCAGGGACACCTACTGCCAATTTGTGAACCGGAAAGACCCACATGGTAAAGAACTAATGTCTCCATCCAACCAACAGCAATTACCTAAGAACTGCCAACATCCATGTGAGTGATCTGAGAAGCAGATTCTTCTCCAGTCAAGCCTTCGGATGACTGCAGCCCCAGCCAACACCTTGACTGCAGCCTTGTGAGAGAACTTGAGCCAGATGCACCAGCTAAGCCATGCTTAGATCCTGACCCACAGAAACTGTGAAATAAATGTTTTAAGCCATTAAAAAAAAAAAAGAAATTAATATTTAACTATAACACAAGAAAGAAAACAAATAAGAGTTATTTTAAGATAACTGAATACTCTGTGCTAGAACTGAGTAAATTTCTAGTTAGGAAAGAATGTCTATATTCAAATAATTCCCAGTACTTTAAAAGGTGATTTGAAATCACATCAAATTTTCTCAGTGTAAACAAATAAAAAACTAACAAAAACCAGTGAAAACAAACCAAATAACAAACCCAAAAGCAACCAAAATTAGGGGGATAGCACAGGTATATAAAAATGCATTAAACAAAAACTGACAAGCAAGCAGTAACACAGAAAATTTTAGAAACAGCAGAAATTACCCTGGACTAAGCTATGGAATTCATGTACTAATCCTGCTTCCAATTCACTAAAATTCTGAAAATATCACCAAACCCACAAATCTGGAGAAAGGCAATCTTATCTTTGTTTTCTGCTGTTAACTGGTTGCTTTTCTGCCTGTAGTGTAATACTGATTTTAGGGCATAAAGAGGAAAAATTGGCAATGAGGGGTGATAGGAGGGGTGAAGCAGTGCTGAAGTAAAGGATGTAGGCTAGGAACAAATTGTACAAAATAACAGAATATTCTCCCATAGAAATGAGGTACCCCTCTTTTTAAAGACATTTAAAAGACATTTAATCAAATATTAGGAAAAAGACCTGAGCCTGTTTTGGTTCTACCAAAAACTGCATCCTGCCCCAGCTGAGCTTTTATATGGCACCCTTGCCATTCCCCTTGGCTTCAGAAAAAGGCAAAATATTTAATTCTCAAATCCCTAGTCTCAAAAGTGGTGAGAAAAGAATCAAATTACCAAAATTATAGTGGAGCAAGTATCTGTAAAGAGTCTCCCAAGCATAAACAATAAAAAGTTGCAGGTAAAGAGATTACAATCACAAAATAACACTATAAAGAGCATAGTATGCAAAAGAAAGCCAAAAAAGTCTCACTCTAAAAGCAAATACAGCTCAACATAAAGATATTTCTCAAAACTGTCCCATGCTAAATCAAACATAATTCTAACATGAGTTGAAACAATGCGATAGAATATGCATTCCAAACACAAAATTGGAAAAATGTACTCTGAAAAAAAAAAAAGTTGAATGGCAAGATTTAGTGTAGCTTAAACTTAGTAGAATTCAAGGGAGAAGTTACAAGATGGAAGGAAAATGAGTTCTTCATTCGAGGCTTGGAAGAAAGTTATCAGTCAATCAAGAACACTTGGACTTAGCTGTAAATGACAAACGCTATATTAAGCCACCTATAATTTGAGAATTGTTATATGTTGGGAGACAATTTCACGAGTCTATTATTTCTGCACTCTTACCAAGTGAAGCAACTATGGGCCGACTGACCTGGACTATCTCTTCAAGGTTTATGTTTGCGTAATGAACAGACTTAGAAGACAGAGTATCTACCTGCAAAGGGCAGCCAAGCTTTTGTCCATTACAAGTTTCAGATGCCTTAAATTCAAAGTTCCTCTACTGTAATGCAACAGACTGCATGAACAGGTGTCATCTAACTCTCTTTGTGTTGCTGTATGGAAATTGGGTCTTGGTAATGGTATAAAAATACTGATTCTTAGGCTACTACTATTGCTGTAACAATGATCTCTAACCCAAAATTCTCCTATTTTCTAACTGGTTACCTTGTCAGTAACCTCTTTCACAGTTCTTGACACGTGCAGTGAAGAGAATTAATGGTCTTAGGGAAAGGTTTTCTGGAAGAGGAAGAATAAAGGGCCTCATGGGTTGATTAATGAGATTTGAGGAAAATCTATGGGAATGGGTAACAGACATGCAGTAAATTTTATGTTCAACCTGGCAGTAAACAAACCTTCATTTTATTGCTGATAATGAGGAGGAATTAAAGAGGTGACTGCGGGCTGAGTACCAAGAAATACATTTAAAGAGAGCAGCCCAAATGATGTTCTGGTGGTTGCTAAATCTCCTCCAGGTAGAAGGACTCCTTTGTCAACCTGGCAGTTGGCTTCAGTTTCACTCCACTGTAACAATAACTAATACTAAGACTCACATGAAATGCTCACTGAATATGAAAGGTAGGAAACTGGCAAACAACTACTGGGGCAGAAACCAGGCAAATCATAAGAACTCTGACAAGTTTCACTTGGAAAGTGAGATGAGGTAAGGCACTGTATGCACTTTAAGGTAAAATGGCAACAGCTTCTTCCACTTCAACACTTCCTGCAATCTATATCACCAATGTTAAATTTATTTAGAAATGACAATAAAGATCTCAGGATTTTGTGAGGTCTCCTGGTCCTCTCAGGAACAGTTCACAGAGAAAGACCAACTTCTCTGGTTGACTGAAAATTAGTTGACTCTCTGACCATTATTCAGGATCTTAATATCCCTGATTAGATTTACAATATTACTAAAGCATTTAGTGTGATAGAGGAAACCCACCGGAAAATATGAAAGTTTAATTCTTTCTACCCTGAAAAGGCTTTATGAAACCAGCCCCTACTAAAATTAGGTGAAAACTTGAGAGCTTGTTTTAATAACAGGGTAACAGATGGCACAGATTAAGGTGAGCGCTCCAAAGCAGACCGAGCTGAGTGCAAAATCCAATCAACCAGAGGGTACAGACTGGCTCTTGAGTCAAGGGATTCCCAAGGCTGAAATAAATGTCACCCATGAGGATGTTACCATCCAACATAGAGCGCAGTGCATGCTGAAAATGGGGAAAACTTATTTGGTTGACCCACAAGCAATTTACTTAGAACTGAAAGTAAGCACAATGGTTTATTTAATGATACAGAACCACTCTGTTACCCATAATCTCTAACTTTTCCTCACTCTTTAAGGCAATCTCAATTGCTTTAGGAAGGAAAAAATGATTAGAGGTCACATGTACCCATCTAAGTATACCAGAAAATTTGGAGAGGAGATACACAAATTTTTATGGCTCTGTCACATACAAAGAACCAGATCACTATCCCACCTGGACCCATGGAAGAAAAAAGAAAGGCACCAGGATTCAATGGATTCTCAGTCAGCTAAAGAAGCTAACATTACATTGTTAGCCAGGCCTTCCAGCAAGAAACAAACTATGTAAATACATAAAAGAATTAATCTTTTAAAAATATGAACTTTCTCCATTTTGAAAATACTCTCAACTTTTGCATTCTAAAAATATTGTTCATGTTATTGAAAATGCTATCCCTTCACATCTCATAAAGAAAAATTACTGACAAAATTCAAGACTTTTCTCAAATATCACTTCTTCCATTTATCTTTCCTGCTGCCTACAGGAAGCTTCTGCTGAATTTCCATAAACACTTTTATCTTCCTCTCACTGTGACTTGCCTGCATATTTATTTGTATTTTCATTTTATCCATTCACTCTAAACCTAAGCCAGTAGTTCTCAATTTCAGAAACCAAAAAAAAGTTACTTTTTTTTAATGTTATGGTTATTATACATGAATTTTAAAGTTTTTAAAAAATAAAAAAGGTCTGCATAAGAATTTCATCAGTAAAAACATTAACTGAATAACTGACTTAACTACACAGAATCCTATTAGGTAACTATCCTTTTCCTAAGTAGGTTCTGCTAATAATTGATCAATCAAGAATAAACTCTTGCTACATCCATACTTTTTCATCTCAAAAACTTTGTAGTCTATATGTTGGCTGACTTAGTACAAAGTAATACTTATGTATTATTGGGTTACTAAAAACTAATTAGTGCCTATTTGATTTCCATAGTTGAGAGTAACGTACTTCACAATTAAGTTAGTTGCTAAACAAAACAGCAACGTGAATAAAAATGCTTTATAGCTTAAAAAAATATAGTTATTCAGAACTATCAGGCACTCATTATTTTCTAGAGTTATACTATACAATATGATTATCTACTTGCCATATGTGGCTATTTAATTAAAACTAAATCAATTATCAGTACCTCAGCATCTGACACATTTCAAATGCTCTACAGGCAGATGTGACTAGCAGCTACTACACAGAATAACATTTCTATAACCGCACAAAGTTATATTCGATAGTGTAGTCACACAAAAAATCAAAAACATTTGAATATACTCTCACTTTTCCTCTTATGTAACTATCAGACAATAAACAGTATACTCCATTTGACAATGATCAGTTTAAAGGAGATAAGCATAAAGGCCAAAGACCAGGTAATTTACAATAGAGGCACAAAACTACTCAAGAGAAAAAAACGTCAGTGAGGATATTGGAGAATTTAGACCTCTTGGTGGGAATATAATATAATTCAGTTGCTGTGGAAAACAGTACAACAAAGTCACCTTGTGATCTAGCAATTACATTTCTGGGTATATATCCAAAAGAACTGAAGGCATGATGTTGAAGAGATATTTGTGACCCTTGTTCATAACAGCATTATTCACAACTGCTAAAATATGAAAGCAACTCAAGTATCCAACAGATAAGTAAGCAAAAGGTGGTATATACATAACACAGAATAGTCAATTTAAAAAAAGAAGCAAACTCTGACATATGCCACAACAGGGATAGACCTTGACGACAGCAAGCTAAGTGGATTATGTCAGTCACAAAGTTACAAAAATTAAAAAGAAAAAAAAAAAAAAAACAGGAAAACCAAAAACCCGTGGAATAATATTTACAACAAATCAAGAATTTAAGCACCACCATGAACCCTAAAATTCAAGCAGGTAGAGACAAAGAGCCACAAGTCTTGCATAGTAATAGCAATTGTGAGGGGAGAAGAAAGCAACAAGAAAACTTCAAAATCATTATCAGTATCCACCGGTAAGCAATGAAGGACAGAACTAAAATAAAGAAGAGTTTTGCACTTAAACAAAACAAGCTAAATACAAGAGGCTCAGAATAAGAGGGACTGGTCTGTTATTTCAAATCAACCTTTCAGACTGGAGACCATACCAGGACAAGAGTCCCACTCCAAAGAGAAAAGGTTTCTAGAAATAATCCCCACTAAAAGGACATGACAGTATCTAAAAAAGGATATATATGTACTATAAACAACATGCCATTTATGGGGTATTTCTATCAAATATATTTAACATAAATCTACTCAGGAGAAGATAAATAGGATATCCAAGTTGAAATATGGACTCTTCAAAAATGTCAATGTCATAAAAGGAGACTGTTTTAGGTTAAAAGAGACTAAAGAAACATGAAAATAAAACCAGTATTTGATACTTGATTGAATCATGGATCAATTTCTTTATAAACCAGTTATAAAGGATATTATTGGAGCATAAGGAAATGTTCAGATCTGGAATGTATATCAGATAATAGTCATATATTAATGTTAAGTTTCCTAGGAAAGATAATTACATTATAGCTATGCTGAAGAATGGCCTTCCTAGGAGATACATGCCTAACAAGAAATGAAGTGTTATAATGTGAGTTTAAATACATGATAAATAAATGCACACAACAAAAATAAAATTTTTAAATCTGCATATTTTGTTTATGTATAAATATGAGGAGATCAAGTGATAAAATGTCAACAACTGTTTAATCCAAGCTGAACAAATCTAATTGTTCACTGTAGTTCTCATTGCGCATTTTCTACAATATTAAATTTCTTAAAACATAAATGTGAAAATAAAGTGGCATATAAATTATATAAAATACTAATACATTCAGAAAACACAGTAAAAAATACCAAACATGTTCTAACCATAAGTGTGAACACTTTTATGAATTTTCTTCAAGTCTTTTTTTAAAAAACATTTTTTTAAGGATTTATTTATTTATGCATGTAAGAACTGGGGTACAGGCCAGAGGTGTGGGAGGCGAGAGGATTCACCAGGAACAGAGTGGGGAACAGAACAGGCAGACTGACTGAAATAAACTGCTGAGGGGAGCAGCGGGCGAGTCAGGAGAGGTCTGCTGCGCCATGTGGGTCACCCCCCTGGCCAGGGATTGAACTTGTGCTGCACTGGCTGAGGATAGCTTCATAGTGCTTCATCTTAACCCCTTGCACCACCAGAGAAGCCCCTTCAAGTCTTTTATATAAAAATCTTAGGTAAAACTGGGAATATACTAAGTACACAATTTTGTATACTCTATCTTCAATTGTATTAAAAACCCTTTGTACATTATTTGTCTTTTAGAACATGGGTTTAAATGTAATATTAACTAACACCAAGATGCTATTATATAATTTATATATAAAGTATATAAACAATCATATTTTCAGTTAGCACTTTAATATATACCAAGACTTTTTACAAGTACTGACTCATTTAATTTTTACAACCACCTATGGGGTTAAGTATTAGTATCACTTTGACACAGATGAATAAAGTGAGACATAACATAGCATGCCATTCTTCACATGTGCCATTATATTTCATCTATTACTGTTCATTTATATCATTTCTAAGTGCTAACTACTATAAATAGCTAAGTAGTGACAAGTACATATATAAATATTTATTTAACCTTATATTAGTTATTAGGCAAAAATATATGAACTTTAATTTCCCTGATATGCCATATTTAACAATTCTAAGAAACTATTTAAAGTTTAAATTTAAACTGTTTAATTTTAAATTGAAATCTCTATAAATTAAAAATCTCTGTAACTTAACAATGATGTAACAAAATAAATAAACTTTTAAAAAGTTAATAGTATAAAGTAAAATAAAATCCCTTTAACTGGGATATATATTGTGATGATTTTGTGTCACAGTTTACTTGGCATCCTTTCTTCTTTCTTAGTGGTGTATAAAATAAATGAGCATCCTACAATCAGTGGAAAATCAGATTAGATAAAATATAGTAATTAATCAGCTTTTCAGAAAATATACAGCTATTATCATTCACTGAGTGAAGTTACATTTTTCTGAAACATACAAAAGAAAAGGGTACAAAAGTTTAAAAACATATACTGGGCTTTCTCACTATTATGCCCCAAATACATAACTTTGGCTAGATGGTCCTCTACTTTTTCATCTACGAAAAGGAAATTAAAATAGATGATTTAACTTAAATAATAAATATTTGCATAAATAGAAACAATTATTACTCTAAACACCTAAACAATTTAAGCACTGAGTCTTTACATTATGTGCAGTTCTCAACCTTAAAAGTTAACTCCAATGAATAAAGAAATTAGCTTCAATCAATTCAGTTAGTCATAAATTTCCATTTCATAGACAGGTCATTTAATTGATACACACTGTATTAATGTTTCTCTTCACTATATTCAAGCAAAATTTCGAAAAGGTTATTTACAAGTAGCTGTAATGTCCATTTTCAATCCTCTTGATAAGCCACCTACTCTTTTAAGTTATAAGCACTTTATAAAATCTCTTCTCCCAAACACTAGTCTAAATAAGAACTTCAATCAAACATAGTAGAGGATTCATGAGATTCCTTCTATTAGTATTCTTTTTAGAACATGTGAAATCTTCACCATTTATACTAATACCCCTCCAAAAAAGTTAAATTTGTTATACATCTAATTTATCTAACTTCCAAAGAAATCTGATTACTAACCCTCCAAGTACAAGGTAGAAAGACTTATGAATGTAAAACATTCATAGACTTTGGAGTCAGGCATATGCTTGGTTTTAAATGCTGGCTCTCATTTACTAAGAGATATCTTTTGTTTTTATCTGTCCATTATTTTTCTTTAAGTAACTCCACATGATCTTGATAGACATTCAACATAGTTTCCCAACATCCCTGACCACAAAAGTGGGTGTGTCACCCAGAAAAGGTCATCCTATGTGAACAACCCTCCCAGTCCCTAAAAAGCCTCAATTCTTTTACTTATGATTCTCCATCAGTATGTCTCTAATCATATCCTGCACCAAAAATCATGAAGCTAACAATTTAGCCTGCTAGTATCTTGGATGCCTGAAGACCACAAAGAATCCCTGTTTGAACACAAAGGGTTTTATTACAGCAATAGCAGTAGCAACAAAAGTGTCAACATATGTGGCTTCCCAAACTCCAATTCTGATACAATGACCTAAAGAGGGCCAGATGATAGTTGCACACAAAGTGGGTTGTATTACAAGAGAGGAATTCAGGACTTAGGGAACACAATTCTGAACAGTAAGCATGCCTGCCAACAGGCAGAAAGACACATTTTCTCTATATCTTATATGGCAGAATGAAAATCTGTCATTTTGCTCTGGGTGATGATGGTGCCTCTATTTTCTAAGGCTATACATTATACAAACAACTTTGACAAGACAGTATGGAACAAAAGTGTCAGGGCCTCTAATTACAAGATGTGTACCAACAGAAGATACCCATACAGAACTATTTTCCAGCAGCTGATTGCCAAAACAGTCCAATGAAATACTATACCACTATGGGTCTCCCTGGTGCGCAGGGGTTAAGACGCAGTCTATGAAGCAATCCGCAGCCACTGCAGCATGATTCCCGGCCGGCCAGGGAGAAACCTACATGGCGGAACAGACCTCTCCTGTCTCGCCCACTGCTTCCCTCAGCAGTGTACTTTGGTCCATCTGCCTGTTCTGTTCCCTGCTCTGTCTCTGGTGAATCCTCTCAGCCCCCATATCTTTGGCCTGTACCCCAATTCTTGTATAAAAATAAATAAATCTTTAAAAAAAAAAATACTATACCACTATGATCCATTCTTTTTCCACAACCTGGCCGTTGATTTATACTATTATTGCCTGTTCTGTGTCCTCAATGGCCTTGCTCCAACATTTCTTCCCAATCTATACCCCCCATTCCCTAGCTTCATATACATATATTATCCAGCCTTGATCTCATGATCCACTACTTTAAACATCTTTGAGAACAACTTACAGTTTGACCCTTGAATGATGTGGGGGTTAGGGGCATTCTCAAGTCCCTTATAGTTGGCCCTCTGTATATTCAGGTTCCACATGGGTGCAATCAACCAACCAACATCCATGGTCAGTTGAATCTGTGAATACAGAACCCACAGACAGAAAAAAAGCCCCATAAGTGGACTCCCACATTTCAAACCCAAGTTGTTCAATGTCAAGTGTACTTGTCTCTGTATCCTAATATCCTCATATTCAATCTGCATAGTAATATCTCCCTAAGGATTCTGCCAACACCTATTTTCTCTGCCCCATTAGCAAGATGACCAAGTTATTCACTTATAGCCCTCTTTTCTTTTTTTTCTATAAAAGGATAAAAGAGGATTCTTCTTGTCCAATAATATGACTATACCTCAACCTCACTTATTTTCCCAGTTATTGTCCTGTTTTTCTCTTATCTGATGTTCTTCAAAGAGTTAAATATTCTTGCCATCTACACTTCTTCATATTACCTTATTCATTTACCAACATCAACTTCTCCCACCAGTAAACTGAAGCACCTTTCCTCAACAACTTCTTCGGCATTAAAATCAAAGAACATTATTTATCCTTATATAATATGAAATTTCATATGCATCTAACACTGACCCTCTTTCTCATAATATTCACTTCCCTTGGGATTCCAAAAAACACCAGTTCTTTTCTAATTCCCCGCTGGATGTACAGCTACTTACTAATTTCCTCAGTAGATGCCTACCTTCCTCAGTATGGATGAAGAAAGGCATAAAGGAAGGGAAATTCCAGTTTACAGTAGATTGCCAACTAATGAATGTAGAAGGAAAATGGAATTAGAAAATCACCTCCTGTCGACTGCTTATATCAGACTAGAGCATCCATGTATATGCTAAGATTTATAGGTGAAACGTAGATTAAAAACAAGGGTATTTGTCTAATTCTTAGGAAGTAATAGCCAGTCTATAGTTCCCAAAGATCTTTGTCCCTAGGTAGTATATCCACTCACAACGAACAATCTGATCTATGTAACAGAATATTATAAAAATGAAAGTGGTTAAAATGGCAAGTGAAATCTTATATAGACTTTACCACCACCCCCCAAAAAAAATTGCTATTATAAAAGGCATTCAAGGGCCTCCCTGGTGGCGCAGCAGTTGAGTGCTGGGTTGCGAAGCTGCCCGCAGCCTCTGCAGAGCCAGTTCGATCCCCGGCCACGGGGTGAGGGTCCCATATGGCGAGCAGACCTCTCCTGCCACCCGCTGCTCCCCTCAGCAGTGTGCTTTGTCAGTCTGTCTGTTCTGTTCCCCACTCTGGCTCTGGTGAATTCTCTCACCCTCCCGTGCTTCTGACTGTACCCAGTGCTTGCATAAATAAATAAATAAATATTTTTTAAAAATTTAAAAAAAAGGCATTCAAGTAGTAGGGGGAATGACAATGTGTAACATTTGAGACTAGGTCATAAAAAATACTGCAGTTTCTGTCTTGCTCTCTCTTAGATCACTTACTTTGAGAAAAGCTAGGTGTTATACCATAGGTTGCTCAAAAAAATCCATGCTACAAGAAACTGAGGTTCTTGCTATATCAACAACTGAGGTTCTTGCTAACTGCTTCTAATGAAAAACCATGAGTTAGAAACAGCCAGTGTAGGGCCTCCCAGGTGGCGCAGCGGTTGAGCGCTGGGTTGTGAAGCTGCCCGCGGCCTCTGCGGCGCTGGTTTGATCCCCGGCTGCTCCCCGGCCACCAGAGGAGGGTCCCACATGGCGCACAGACCTCTCCTGCCGCCCGCTGCTCCCCTCAGCAGTGTACTTCGGTCCTTCTGCCTGTTCTGCTCCCTGCTCTGGCTCTGGTGAACTCTCTCACCCTCCCGCGCTTCTGACTGTACCCAGTGCTTCTATAAACAAAAACAAACAAAAGAAAGAAAGAAAGAAAGAAAACATGCCTCTATATATATTAAAAAAAAAAAAATTAAAAAATTAAAAAAAAAAAAAAAAAAAAAGAAACAGCCAGTGTAGAACCTGTTTTCAGTTACAGAGACTCCATCTTGTCTCTAAACTATTATGTTGAGACTTCTAAGTGAAAAATTAAACAGCCTGGCTCAGTCATTTGGTGACTACAAAAAAAAAACCAGAACCAACAAAACAAGAGGTTATCTGTTAATCTTGACAGTAGACCTCCACATTGTCTGAAGACTTTTTTTGACCAATCAGAGACAAATAAATTCATGGACCAACCCAAAAATCTCACCATAATCTGAGACTCTCTCACTTCCTGATCCTTTAAAACTCCGCTATAACCCTGACGGAAAGCACCATGGGGACTGCCCCCTAGTCATTGAAACAAATAATGATTCCTATTCTTGAATAACTGTTTTCCTAGTTATATTACAGTCTGGTTATTTCTCACGAGGCACCAATAAGACCACCAATAAGACAGCCAATAGCTCTATAGAAGTTATAAGATAATAAATGTTTATTATACTTTTAAGTTATTCAATATTATGGTAATTGTCATATTGTAATAAGTAACATGTTTTGTTTTGTTTTTTAACAAGGAATGTGATGCTATTATAATGAGGAATTTGATGCACTGAAAATGTGAGAGTTCTTTTGGAATCAGGTGATGGGAAAAAGCTGAAAGGAGTTTCAGGAGATGACTAGACAAGTGCAAAATTAACAGACTCTTATCAGAAACTTTATGGACTTTCAGGAGGTTACTGCAAAAATGAGAACAATATAATGAAAAATTAAAGGGAGTTCCTATTATATAGTAACTCAGAGTTTAGCAACCTTGTTGCCTGTGTGTTTGTTTTTTTAAGGTTTATTTATGTATGCATACAAGAGCTGGGGTGCAGGCCAGAGGTGCAGGGGTGAGAGGATTCACCAGAGACAGAGTGGAAAGCAGAACAGGTGGACTGACTGAAATACACTGCTGAGGGGAGTAGCAGGCAAGATAACAGAGGTCTGCTGAGCCATGTGGGTCATCTCCCTGGCCAGGGATCAAACTCGTGCTACAGTAGCTCAGGTTGCTTCATAGGGTTCACTCTTAACCCCTTGCACCAATAGGGAAGCCCCTTGTTGCCTGTGTTAACATTAAAAATCAAAAATGTATTTAATGAACTGTATGATTTAACAAGGGGGATTTTTCTAGGTAGTATGTTGAAGATATAGACTGATTTCTTCTTGCTATTTATAGTAATAAAGCAAATATACAGAGATAAAACTAAATCTGAAGGACTAATGACAAAACAGAACCTAGACTTGCTGGGTTTAAAAATTCCCTCTCAAACAAAGATAAAAATTCTGACATGGTCAAAAAACCATTATTTGAAGAATAAAACCAATGGTGTATTTGTAAAATCCCTCTTTAAAATCTAAGGTGCCTTCAGAGAACTTTAAACAGGGATTCAGAGATGCCAAAGTCATAAAAGAAAAAGAAAGAATGAATAAACAATCCTGACTGGGGAAAATGGGAAGAGACATAAAAACTAAATGTGATAAATGCAATATGTGATTCTGGATTGGTTTCTAATCCAGAAAAAAATTCCTCTCCTTCAGTAATGGCTATACAGCAAGTCTGAAGAAAATTACACTTAATTCACTTAGATTCTACAAGAATCTATGGACTTTAAGTGAGGATTTACTCTATACAGAGAGCGCAAATGAAGAAGGACATGATAAAGCTACAAGGTAACTTCTAGAAATCTGGGTGAACAGTAAACAGGAATAATGTGAAATATTTCTCGCAACTTTTCCCAAGAGTCTAAAATTACTACAAGATGAAATTTTTAAGATATTTTAATCCTTCCAGCTAGCTGCCGAACACCACTGCAAGATGAACTAGCTTTATTTATAAAACTCATGAACTGGGCCTCCCCGGTGGCGCAGCGATTGAGCGCTGGGTTGCGAAGCTGCCCGCGGCCTCTGTGGCGCCGGTTCGATCCCCGGCTGCTCCCCAGCCACCAGAGGAGGGTCCCACATGGCGCGCAGACCCCTCCTGCCGCCCGCTGCTCCCCTCAGCAGTGTACTTCGGTCCTTCTGCCTGCTCTGCTCCCTGCTCTGGCTCTGGTGAATTCTCTCACCCTCCCGCGCTTCTGACTGTACCCAGTGCATGTATAAACAGAACAAACAAACAAACCAGCTAACAAATAAATAAAGTATGCCTCTATTAAAAATAAATAAATAAAAAAATAAAACTCATGAACTAGCCCTGTTGATGTAGCTTAGGACAGCTGAGCTTTTTTAATTAATTAATTAATTAATTTTTTGGAGTGGGACCTCAGGGCCGCACAGTGCCATGAATCTTAACCCCACTCCTGACATCCCTAGCAAGGAGAGTATAACTCAGAAGAGGGTATAACTGAGAAACATTTTAGGAACTTTTAATAGGGAGCCATGTACGTGGGCTCTCATTGGAGGAGTTGTGAAAGTAAGCTGCAGGGCCTTTACTCCCTACCATCCATCCCTACCCCAATCCCCAGCAGGAGAAGCTCTCCCTCCCCACAGCCCCCCAGCACCAGCAGCACACTGCCAGTCCCTGTAGCTGCAACTCCACCTCCCACCATCATTCAGTAACTGGTTCTTCTCCCTCTCCCTCTACCCTGTTGGTTAGACTAAATTGATTTTTTTTGTTTTGTATTGTTTTGGTTTTTTTTTTCCAGTACCAAAGGCCCTGCTGTTTGCAGTTATGGTGGTGGGTAGCTGAACCCAGAACCAGTGAGAGAGGTTTTCACCCAGTGACAGTGTTTGGTCCATTTGCCTGATAATACTTCCTAACTAGTCCCATCGCATGTCACTCTTCAGCACCACCAAACACATACATCAGACATTCTCAACTGTTCTGCCTTCTCTAACTCTGCGCATGTAGAAGCTTAAAGCTTCAAACTGAGTGGAAGATTTCCAAAAGGAAAGTACACAAGAAAGAGAAGGGGATGACAAGTTACTCCCATTATTGAAAACTTTTTTTTTTTTTTTTTAGATTTATTCATCTATGCATATAAGAGCTGGGGTACAGGCCAGAGATGCCGGGAGGTGACAGGATCCACCAGAGACAGAGTGGGGAACAGAACAGACAGACCAACTGAAATACACTGCAGAGGGGAGCAGCGGGTGAGAGAGGAGGTCTGCAGCACCATGTGGGTTTCTCCCCGGTCAGCCAGGGATTGAACTCATGCTGCAGAGGCTGCGGATTGCTTCATAGTGAGTTGCTTAATCCCTTGCGCCACCAGGGAGGCCCTCATTACTGAAAACTTTTAATAAAAGAAGCAATGAAAATTCCATGATTCAAAGCTTCATTCCTCTAAGGGGCCAGTTCGCTTCAAAGAAACAAGTAACCCCTAAACAAAAGGGAAACCCAAAGTAAACAAAACCCTAACCAAATGCCTATCTCCCAAAACCTCCAATCTACCATAGCTGTTTATACTGGCAATAGCTCCTTTATCTATTGTCAGCTATTAATAACAGACTGGAACCAAAGGCAAATAAGGAGAGCTGGGAGTGGGATGAAAGATAAATCCCTATCACTGCAGTATGGGATACACAGATTTCTGGTATACCTACTAGGACTTGAGTGCATGTCCATATAAAACAAAGTAATGATGATGTGACTATAAAGTATTGTAGGTGTATTTTGGACACATTAAGGATTTATTAAGCAATGATGAATAGGAAGAGGATGAATATGAGGATCAAATTAGCTGGCACAAGTTATCTTTTTTTTTTAAGATTTTTTTATTTGTACAAGAAGTGGGGTACAGGCCAGATGTGTGGAGGGTAAGAGGATTCACCAGAGATAGAGCGGGGAACAGAACAGGCAGACTGAGTGAAATACACTGCTGAGGGGAGCAGCGGGCAACTCAGGAGAGATCTGCCATGCCATGTGGGTATCTCCCCAGCAGGCCGGGATCGAACCCACACTGCAGAGGCTGTGGACAGCTTCACAGCACTGCACTCAACCAACTGCACCCCTAGGGAGGCCCAGTACAAGTTATCTTAATGCAATAAATAACCACTGATTTCTAAATTATGACCTCCAACTTAGCCTTTAGGGAAAAAATCCTTTCTAAACCTGGAAGCCTCCCAATACAATATTCCCATCATGTTGCTGAGTCTGATCTGTCTCACCATTTCCCCATATATCACTTACACTTTAGCAGTACTTCTGCATATATAAGAACACTAGGCTTAAAAGTGAATTCCATTCCTTTTAAAATATATTGCCAGTATTTTTCAATTTTTGTAGAAATCCCCTTATTCCAAGCTGTATCTCACCATTAACTTTTCCTCTCTTCTTGCTAGCATTTCAGTTAGTCTAACCAATGTTAACAGATCTTGAGCCATAGATACCCTCTGAAAAGCAAAGGCTATGCAGTCTATTTTCTTATAATTAAATAATAAATGTTAATTTCTAAATGGCTTATTACATTTTTAAATAAGTGATTTTGATTAGCACAATACTGAGTATTAAATATTCTTAACATCATGTATTTATAATCTAGTAAATGATGTCTTAAAATATATGTGCCAAAAGAAAAACAGATATAAGAATGCAGAGGGAAAGATATTTCAACGTAGAAGTAAAATCATCATCACCTAAATTTAGCTGATAATATACAGTATTTAGTAGTTAAAATATTTAGTAATTAAAATACTAAAATCTAAATGATTTATGACTACTACCTTTCAAATGCAATCTTTTATAACAAAGTGCAATTTCAATACAACCCAACTGGATGTTAAATTCTTAGAAGAGGAGAAATGAAAGAAAATCTGTAACACCCTATCTTTTCAGCTATATTGTTACTTATCACACTGTATTAAAAAATGGGCTTTCCCAAATATTCCCAAGATAAGCAAACAAGTATAACAGTAACAAATTTATAGTATGTTAACATCATGGATAATCAATAAATTCTAGAGATTACAAAATAAAATGTACAAATAGATTTTAAATTTGATAACAAACAAAACCAAGTTGTAGTAAACATAAATGCTAAAGGTAAAATCCAAAGAGTATTTAAATACTAATGAAAATACCAGCTTCTAAAACTTAAAACTAAACAAGTTTATTGTTTCTAATCTACTATTTAACAATGGCAAAAAAATCATAAAGTAAAAATTCTAATTCATTGCTAGAGCAAAAAGAAAAAAAAAACAGTAAGTCATCATCGGTACTGTATTTATTCAACACTGTACTATAGTTAATAGTTGTATATGCTCATAAAGTTAACACTTCTTCAAATAAGATAATGTTCATAAAACGCAAAGAACATCACTGGTAATACCTCCCTCTTCAAACTTTTATATTTTTAACTGAATTAACACTGGATTGTAACATTATATAGGCTTCAGGTATACATCATTGTAAATCAACACCTCTCCACAATTTCTAATAAACCTTAATCTAAAATCTCCTATCCATGCATTAAAAAGATGAAAATCTCACAGGGCTTCAGTAAAACAGTTAACTAAACCAAATATGCCATATTTTTAACAACCAAAAAAAAAAAAAAAAAACAGACAGCAGATAGAACCCCACTATATATCACTATCACAAAAATACCTCATTTAAAGAAATCAAGATGATTATACATAATACTTGCTGCCTAAGCTCTACCAAAAACAAATAAACTTCACAAATGCTTTATTGGTGACTATAAAATGACAATTATTTCACTCATAACAGGAAAATTAATCTCAAAACTAAATACTTAAGCTTTAAAAATGTTTACCTTGGGAAAAAGGCACAAATACAAATTCAAACCACATTTATATCAAACTAAGATCAGCATTTCAACCACCCTCTCAAATCTTATTTATAAACATGAAAATGCTAGGTAATCTGGTTTTTAACACAATCTGTAGAAATGTTTTCCAAACTACTTTATACCAATTGCTTAAAAGTAATATTCATATCTAATTAAAAATGTCTTTTGTAGCCTCATTTTGTTAAAAAACAATTCATAGCAATATACTTTCTCATGTTGGCAACATGTCCCATGAATAATTCTACAGTGCTTATTATTAGTTTACTAAAACTTATGCATATTCTGTAATGTAACTAAAAATGAAAGCAGAAAACAGGCAAGTCAGAAGAAGACAGATTAGTATTAGCAAGCTTTTAGTGTTTTAATTAAAAAGACAAAATATTCTTAACCAAGTGGTATGAAATTTAGCCATGAAAAAATAATAAAAAAACATTAGCACTACTAGGGGAAAAAACAGTCAACAATTTATAGAACTTCAAAATTGTTCTATTCTAAAGGACAGAACTGATAAACTTACTACTTACATGTAATCAGTTACTAATTAACATGTAACAGGCAAAGCGTATTTGCTGAAGTCACCTAAAGATTTCACAAGATGACCACAGTAACAAATGTAGTAACTTCCTCATGATTTCAATCATGAAATTTTCAGTTATAATGGGTACAAATTCACAAATATGGCATTATTTTAAACCTACTCTGTGTCTTAATATAAGCCAAAATTTGTCTGTTATTTTAATTTCTCCATTCAGTTACCAGGAACTTAACTTTATCTAAAAAAGGGGGGAAATCTATTAAGTAGATGTGCTACATATTTAGCAACAACAAATCCACTTACTTTTTTCTCTTTCTCATGATGTTTATCCTGAGAGTGAGAGGAAGAATCACTTAAACTTTGATCATATGACCTATTAGATCCCCGTTTGCTCTTTTTCTAAAAAAGAAAATATATATACATATATGTATATGTATATAAAATCTTTTTAAATAATCTTTTTATTAGGATTAAACCAATGCAACTGTGAACTATATTTGAATGTCTAATGAGGCAAAAAAAAATTGTCTCACTATTTCAAACTATTAACTAAGTTTAGACATCATTCACATATTATCTAATTCAACATTAATGCCATATTTTTGTATATGTATTAAAATGTATGAAAACAGACTTTTTTCAAATAGGCACTGGCTTGTTACTTTATCACAAAATCACCCCATTAAAGAAATTAACTATAATTTTCAATATTAAATTTCTGCCTTAAAAAAAGTTCAACCAAAACAGAGAATGCCATATTGAAAAAAGATGCCGAGACTAGAAGAATAGAAAAGTAAATATTTGAAGAGTTACTTTATGCCACTGAGAAAAGCAAGAAGCTTTTAATATATTTTCAGTATTAATATATACATTTTCTAAAAACTTATCTCTGCAGTTAAGGAAAAAAAATTAAAAGAAATGTCAGTATTAGGCCCATGCATATTCAAAGCATTACTAAAGGTATTACATATTTGTATTTAAAATACTTACACAATTGCATAATAAAGCATGGCGGTGAGAGTTCAGATGTTTGAAACTTGAAGGTAGCACAACTAATTAAACTAAATTAAAAAATGTTCACATTCCATGCAAATGTAGAGATTGTACAAATTCATGAAGTTACTACACATTTTTTCCCCAACAAGCAAATGGGATAACATAGCAATGAGAAAATTCTATTTAAACAAGCTTCAAAATCTACTTTTATTATTTTCTATATTATATATCACCTGTTTATTAGATCTGCATACATGTATATAGAATACATATCATCTCTCACTGAGAAAGTGAAGATTCCAATATGATTTTAACATCCAGGAAGAAAACTTTTTAACTTTACTGCTTCAAAAATTCTATTAAAATACTTCAACATTAAAATAAATCATCTTCAGTATCAAACTACATATGTACATGCATATGCATTCAAGTATTTTACATGAATAAACCAGAATAATATAGCCATGAACTGTTCATTTCATGAGAAATGGGCCTCCAATGATATTATTCACTTAAAAAAAAAAGGAACA
Source organism: Talpa occidentalis (assembly GCF_014898055.3). Lineage (NCBI taxonomy): Eukaryota > Metazoa > Chordata > Mammalia > Eulipotyphla > Talpidae > Talpa > Talpa occidentalis. The sequence goes on along the minus strand of NW_023601433.1, from coordinate 67,436,830 downwards.
AAAAGAGAGTCCATTCACACAAGGAAACAGTAACAATTTTTTTTTTAAATAAGATACTAAAGAGGAAAAAAGAAGTCTTAAACTTTCAGTGTACAAATCTGATTATTATCAATAAAAACTAAAAAATACACACTTGGAACATTAATGAAATACTGATCCTTTCGAGGAACATGGACACAAATATCTAAGAGTTAATCTAATATTACTAGCTAAATCATCCACACTACTATTATAGTAAAGACAGACCAAATCTAAAATAATCCCAAAGTTGTATTTAAATGTATTTTCCTCAATATTCTTTCTTTTTAAAGATTTATTTATACATAGAAGAACTGGGGTGTAGGCCAGAGGTACAGGGAAGGTGAGAGGATTCACCAGAGACAGAGTGGGGAGTAGAACAGGCAGATCTACTGAAATACACTGCTGAGGGGAGCAGCGGGTGAGACAGGCAAGGTCTGATGTGCCCTATGTGGGTTAGCTCCCTGGCCAGGATCGAACTCAGGTTATCAAACTCAGGCTGTACTAGGCCACCAAGGAGGCCCTTTTCCTCAGTATCTTTCAAAGGAGTTAACAAACAGACTTAATTCAGTTTTACTTTTTACTACTATTTCAGTTTTATTTACTAGAAATAAAAACAAAGAGGTAAACAGAAAGATAAATGGGCAACAGTACGGAAACAAAAAGATGAGAAACAAGTGACAATCACAAAATATATTATCAAATGTCAAAAATAAAATGAACTGAAAAAATTTTAATTTATAAACAGCTATTTATACATTTGCTTTATCTACTAAATATATAAACATACTATTAGTTATTAATTATATTCTAAATTAGAATTTTCAGAATATTCAACTTTATATGATATTTTTTACTCTAAATTATATTATCAGATCTCTTAATTCCCAATAAAGAATATGTTAAGCAAAATTAATCTCAAGCAAAAATCAAAAGAAAAGGAATTACTATTATGTTTTTATAAGTCAATTCTACTGTCAAAACTAATCATCATCATTTTAAAATTAAGTTTAAGAGAAATTCTTACCAGTTTACTAAAATGATATTTACAGTAGCCACAGTATTGGACATTATCTGCACCATTACCTTCTTCTTCACAAAGTAGTCCAGCAAACTGAGCACTAAAAATAAAAGACAAGTATATCAATAAAATAGAAAGACATATGGACAAAATTTATATACACATAAATTATATATAGTGTGTGTATATATATATAATATACATATTACACAGTAAACATATAAATTAAAATTCACTCCCTAACATGTAAGTTTGTAAGGAAATCTATTTCCTAGAAGAGAAATAAAAGCTTTATTCTAGCTGAGACAGAGTACATTTCACTCTAACCTGCAAATTATTTTTTTTAAAGCAAGGGAAATGACAAACTTTAGTTACATGTGCACATAGGATATGAACTTCTGATATTTTTTAAAATCTGTATTTATGGTTTAAAGTAAACTTTTCATCCTTTCCTAACAAAGATGAAGATTTATGCATGTAATTATGCCAACCAAAAAAAAAATTAAATTTCCTTAAGATAAACTCCCTCTCACCTCCCTCCCCCAAATAATAAACATTTCATTTCACTTTTTCAATCTGTATCATAGATACAAATGGAAAGGCCAGGCCTCTATAGGATTGAAATGACAAGATGATATTTCTCTTGGATGCAGGTCACATACTATTAAAAGAAAATTTCATTCACCCATTACTAATTTTGCAACTCTAAATGCTTCAAGCCATAGTACAAATCAGTAGACAAGAAAACATCAGCTGTGTTTTCCAGCCAAAAACAATAGAAGAAATGTAATTGAAACCTAAAGTTACGATATTAATATTTTTTTTTTTTAATAGAGGCATGTTTTATTTATTTATTTGTTTGTTTGTTTGTTTTGTTTATACATGCACTGAGTACAGTCAGAAGCGCGGGAGGGTGAGAGAATTCACCAGAGCCAGAGCAGGAAGCAGAGCAGGCAGAAGGACCGAAGCACACTGCTGAGGGGAGCAGCGGGCGGCAGGAGAGGTCTGCGCACCATGTGGGACCCTCCTCCAGTGGCCGGGGAGCAGCCGGGGATCGAACCGGCGCCGCAGAGGCCGCGGGCAGCTTCGCAACCCAGCGCTCAACCGCTGCGCCACCGGGGAGGCCCAACGATATTAATATTTTTTTAAAACAGTACAAAAGTTTATAACCACTACCTAGTCAATTTGACCTTCCATTTTTAACAGTCTGTAACTTCAGTATAAGAACCATGTACTCAAAAATAAAGGACCTCCTTCTTTGGAAAATTAATTATTAAGAAAATTTATAAAAACCAATAATTCTTTTCCAGTGCCCAAAGTAATCTAAAATGAACTTCATAAATCCAAACACTAAAAGTCCAGGAAATACCATGTGCCTTCACTGGTTGCTACAGGCTAAGTCTTAAATACATAGATTACATGGGTTATTCTCAAACTTTAATTTTGAACTGCTATCTATCATGTACAATATTTTATTTTAGAATTTTTGCACTTGAAATTGTATGAGGTAAAATATCTAAAGCTGACGTTTTAAGAAGTAGTTATATAATATTGAGAATGAGGCTGACCTTTTTCCCCCTTCTTGAAACACAGAATTTCAGGGTGTACTATCATTCATTGAATCCCTACTAATGTTTTAAACCAAGTTTATCTACATTAGTTTTTTTACTCCCAATAACAATTCAAAGGGTAAATAACCAATACCAATATTTTAAATAAGATGAAATTCTAAGACACTAGAACCAGCATCCATTTACTGAAAATTCATTCTGATAATCTGTACTCAATTATATGAATAGTATATATTATAAATAAGTAAATCTAAACACAATAACAACCCAGTAAAATTCATTGTAGATAATATTTGAGTACCTAACTTAGTCTTTGACTTACAAAGTATTCCTTGTTTGATTATGGAAACATACTTACCATGTCACATGGAAAGCCTGTCGACATCCGTGTTTATTACATGTCATGCAAGCACCAGTGGCTGCTTTGCTTTCTCTTCCTTGTTCATCACAAATATAACAAGTCTTAAGGCAGAAAAACAAAACAAAAAATGAAATATAAACTTTACTTGTGCTTCACCAGAATCTGTTATCTTTACAAGTCAAAATCAGGTTTACTATCTAGCCTACTTCAAAGCATGAATTTATTTTTTCTTACAGTGTCCTAACTTTTACAAACAATACAAACATGAAAGCATGAATAAGGTTATACAAACAGTCCTAGTAGGAATTCACAAAGCTACCTGTCTTTCTTAGATGCAAAACCCCTGCAAGATAGGGAAAATTTTCACAGGCACTTAGGCCAGGAACCAGGACATACCTGACCATGCCTTAGTCCTAAAATATCCTCACCAATATTAACTGGTTCCTATAAAAAGGGCATAAGGGGCCTTCCTGGTGGCGCAAAGGTTAAGTCTCAGCATTAGAAAGCTATCAGCTGTGACTGCAGCACAAGTTTGATCCCTGGCTAAGTAGCTAACCCACATGGTGGAGCAGACCTCTCCTGTCTCACCCGCTGCTCCCCTCAGCAGTATATTTCAGTAGATCTGCCTGTTCTGCTCCCCGCTCTGTTTATAGTGAATTCTCTCAACCCTTGCACCTCTGGCCTGCAGCCCAGTTCTTGTATGCATAAATATACAAAATAAATCTTTAAAACAAAAGAAATTACAAGATAAGCAAACAAATGGGAAAGTGTAACCCAAACACTGAGAAACAGCAAACAACAGAAAATGACTTTGAGGGAGCTCAGATATTATACTTAGGAGACAAAGACTTCAACCAAATGCAAATTGTGGAGTTTAAAATTTAGTAAAGACACTTAACAGTAATATTTCAGTTCACCATAGGGAAAATAAAATCAACTAGCTTAAAATTAGATCAAAAGAGATTTTAAAATCTAAAGGATAATTTTTTTTTAAGATTACACAACTCTAAAGAACAGTTTCGGAGAAATGTAGGACATGATTAAGTATATCAGCATATGATAATGAGAAACCAGGAGAGTAAATGAACAGAAATTATATCTGAAGAAATAATGGCTGCAAACGTCCCAAATTTGCTGAAAACAATAATCCACATAAAAAAAAAAAATGGAACAAACCCCCAAAAGAATAAATACAAAAAGATTGACACTAATATAATAAAAGTCAAAAATACAGAAAATCTTGAAAGCAACAAGAGAAAAATGGCTTAAGACATGCATGGAAAATACAGTACAATAAACAGCTGAGGTCTCATCAGAAACAACGGAGGCAGTAGAATAACATTCCAAATGCTGAAGGAATAAAATTGTCCACCCAAAATCCCATAACCAGCAAAGGGATATTGTAAAAATAAAGGTGAAATAAAGACATTTTCTGAGAAATAAGAACAGCTCTTTTGCTGTTTCAAACCTAACTAACAAGAAATACTAAAGAAAATTGTTTAAGCTAAAAAGAAGTGACCTGAGACAGTAATTATAATCCACACACAAAAAAGTTCAATTCATCAGGAAAATATAATAATTATAAGCGTATGTGCATATACAAGAATCAAGTTGGAAAAAAATAATTTGATAATTTTAATTGTCATAAAATAGTTACTACTTCAAGATTATTATAAATTGAAGGTAATTGAGAAAATACTCCCAGACACAGCATCATGGAGAAAAATTGTAAACTGGGGAGAGAAAATTACTACCAAACAATACTACATTAAAGTAAAATGTCATGTATGTGAATAAAACTAAACTCAGAGGCAAATTCATAGCCTAAAAGTTTTCACTTTTTAAGTGAAAAGAAAAACACACTTTCATCTAATTTTTTAAATAAATAGCATTCATATTAAAAGAATTCAGAGATCAAGTTCAACCCTACCTAGGGAGCATCACTCAAAACCTAAAGAAAGGGTTGTTTTAATTTCAAAATCACAACTCTTCTTGAAAACATGAACAATCTGCAGTCATGAGATAACTAAGTAACCTGAAAACCAAGGAGAGACACACTCTTGCCCATAACTCTCTAAGACACTCCAATTATCCACCAAAAATAGAACTACAGAGAAAGATAGGAAAAAGACATGCAGATAAGAATAAATCAGCTAGAATTTTAACAAAATGCTAAAGGCTGCCAATGGGCTAGTGGTATTACAGAACCACTGAATCACAAAGATGAGAAGTTCACGCCCACTCACAGGCTCTTTTCCACAAACTTTTTATAAGTTGCTCCTGGGAAATAGTGGAAGCAAGTACATAAAACTCCCTTGGTGGTACAGGCAAGAAGGAAGAAAACAGGCACCTTACTAAGGGAAAGATGAAATCTCATGTCTTGGCCAGAAAGCTTTTTTAAAAATCTTAAGTAATCTGAGGGACTGGCAGCAAACTTGTCACACCCAGGGAATGTGTAAAAAGAACTACCATGCTTGGAAGGACAAAGGGGAAAAATCCTTTACCTCAAGGAAAGGGTCAGAAAAATTCCTAATTGCAGTATCTATAACAGTATTACTATTTAGAAGTTTTCCAGCTTTGTGGAAGAGGTAAGAAGGTTTCTCCCTCACTAGTGCTTCCACAGACACAAAGCAAATTCTGCCATTTGGAGAAAGGAAAGGCACAGTGTAATAACCCCAAGGCCCAGATTATAAAGAGTCTACCAAATACTGAGGTTGGATCAAAATAACAGAGAAACCCCAAGCCCAAACCATCGATTAAGAAACTATAGCAATTTAATATTAAAGAAGAGGCAAAAGTATGGTAAAAGGAAAAGCTAAAGAGAAACCACCCTCTACTATAGCAGAACAGAAAGAGGTGAAAGCTGAGGATGGAATATAAACACCATGGAATTAAAAAACCCTTTACTCCAGTCACCAACTAAATACAAGGTATCATAAGAGGAGAAACAAGAGGTTAGGGACAGATCATTAAGGCACGCAAAATTACTCTGAGGTCTTACAACCTAATATAATTTATTCTGCTGAGTTATAAAACCTGCTTTGAACCCATAACCTCCCTTTTCCATCCAATTTCTTCTTTTAGAATGGAAATACCTGTGCTATGCCTACACCACTGTTATCTTAGAAAGGGATTAAACTTTCCTGCATTTCACAGATTGACAGATAGAAAGGGAATTTTGTCTCAAGATGGACTATATTGAGTCTCACCTACACATGATATAGAGGATTCAAAAGATGAAAAATCTGAATATTTTTGAGACTATATTTAGGTAAGATTTTGGATCTAAGAGGTAATATTGAAATATATGGCAGCATGAGGGGATAGAATGAATTTTGCTGGTGGTAAGAAAATGAACAGGGGGTGGGGGGAGGGAACAAGGGTGAACTATTAAAGGTTGAATTATATCTCCCTAAAAAAAAGGAATGTGAAGTTCTAAATCAACCCCTGTACCACAGAATGTGACCTAATTTGAAAATAAAGTAATTGCAGATATAATTATGTCAAAACAGGGTCATAATAAAGTAGGGCAGACCCCTACTCTATTATGACTGTGTCCTTATATATGAACACAAAAAAAGACACAAGGAAGTATATACCATGTGGATGGGGTGGAGATGACAGTGGTAAATCTACAAGTCAAAGAATGCCACCCATCAGCCATCACCAGAAGCTAGGAGGAGGCAAGAAACATATTCTCTCTCAGATTTCTGAGAAGAAATCAATCCTGCCAATATCTTGATTTCAAACTTCCAGCTTTCTCAATTGTGAAAGAATAGTGACTGCTGGTTTAAGCCACTGTTTGTGGTACTTTGTTATGGCAGACCTAGGGAATGAATAAAGAGACTAAGAAAACTGGTGTGAGCTGGTAATGATTTGCAGTTAAGAATAATGGAAGAGGGCCTCCCTAGTGGTGCAGCGGTTGAGCGCTGGGTTGCGAAGCTGCCCGCAGCCTCTGCAGCACCGGTTCGATCCCCGGCTGCTCCCCGGCCACCAGAGGAGGGTCCCACATGGCGCGCACACCTCTCCTGCCGCCTGCTGCTCCCCTCAGCAGTGTGCTTCGGTCCTTCTACCTGCTCTGCTCCCCGCTCTGGCTCTGGTGAATTCTCTCACCCTCCCGCGCTTCTGACTGTACCCAGTGCTTGTATGTATGTATGTATAAATAAATAAATAAATAAATAAATAAATAAATAAATAAATAAATAAATAAATAAATAAATCTTTTTTAAAAAAAAAGAATAATGGAAGAGAGAGAGAGAGAGCTCATTATCTTTTTTGTTTATTGGAAATAAATTCATTTGGAAATGACAATTTCTAAGATAAACAGAAACAATGTTATAGTAAGTAGGATACAAATTTAAACTTTATAAAAGCATTAAGTAAACACCTTAGAAAACATTTCAACAAGAAATAAACCTCAAAACTGTTATTCATATTATAAAAGATAAATCAAGGGTTCAGAAGAAGACTTTAAAAAAAAAAAAAAGCAAATGTTTGTGAAGAAAACCCAAAGGAAATGAGGTAACACCAAAAATAATTTTTACACGCTTAGAAAGATCTATGTGACCCTAGTATAACCTCAATTCACTAACCTACTTCAACCCAGACATTTTTTCTTTCTCAGCTAAAAAGCATTCTTTTGTTTCCTCATCATTGTGAAGAAAAGATAGATGGTAGATACAAAAGACACTTGACTTATCCTCTAAAAAAGGTTACATGGTACGTTATCTAGAATTGAGTGGTCACAGTTTCAGAGCAACACAATGCTTTGAACTTTCAAAGGAAAAAATTAGAACTATAACAGAAAACAAAGGTAATCTGTGTATTCTATAACTGTAGCCTGAGAAAAAATCACTACCAGCAGCATAGCCTGATCAAAATTAGAACTTGTTGCTAGATGCTCTACTTTTATTTGACACCATTTTATGGTTTTCTATTCTATGATCCTACTGCCCATTACTTTTGGAGGATGAAATGTCATTAAGCGAATTTCAGAATCTAGCAAAATGTATCCTGATCACTGCTTCTTAGATGTCTTCTATTAACATCTACTAGCACCTCTGCTCATCCTATTACTCCTTATATTTATCAAGTCTGCAGTAATATGTTGTCAAAGTGTTCCCATAGCTATGAGAAAAATCACTGTCAACATATCCAAATATGTGATTTTCATCAAAAGAGAATGAATTATATGGCACAAAAGACATTAATGTCTGACAATCCTTTATATTTTTTACTTCAGCATTTTGGGTTTTAATGCTATAGATGTAAACATTATGACAACTGAACTTTCCTTCTTAATAGTCTCTGACAATGAACCAGTCATTTAAATCTTCCATATGACTATGAAAACTTCAAGAGAAGTTGCCTCGTTTTGCCTTCTATGTGTCACATCATACAGAAAATATCTGGCTTGAACCACCTGTAGAGAATGAGTCAGTGTAAGAGCTATAGCTGACTATGTCAATTTCCTGAAACTTTGCTAAATGGTAATAGGACTGTGATATAGAGCTTCCTTAGTTCTACATAGCTTCTGAATGCTTGTGTGTTGAGATTTGGTCATACAGAGACTAATGTTTGCACTACAGGTGTTAAAAAAAACAACACTATATTTAGTACATACTACATGTTCTTATATAACCTAATTACTGAGAAATACATTTTAAAAAAGATTTCATTGTTTATTTTTTTTATTTTTATCTTTTTAAAAGATTTATTTATTTATTTATACAAGCACTGGGTACAGTCAGAAGCGCGGGAGGGCGAGAGAATTCACCAGAGCCAGAGCAGGGAACAGAACAGGCAGACTGAGGAAACACACTGCTGAGAGGAGCAGCGGGCAAGACAGGAGAGGTCTGTCACGCCATGTGGGACACTCGCTGGTGGCTGGGGATCGAACCGGCGCTGCAGAGGCTGCGGGCAGCTTCGCAGCTCAGCACTCAACCGCTGTGCCACCAGGGGAGGGCCTAGGATATCATTTTTTAAATGTGAAATGACCTGATAAGTAACCAAACAAAAATTAAATTGGTTATCATTTTTCATTATCAATGAACAAAAAAAATAAGTCAGAGGGCCTCCCCGGTGGCGCAGTGGTTGAGCGCTGGGTTGCGAAGCTGCCCGCAGCCTCTGCAACACCGGTTCAATCCCCGGCTGCTCCCCGGCCACTGGAGGAGGGTCCCACATGGCGTGCAGACCTCTCCTGCTGCCCCCTGCTCCCCTCAGCAGTGTACTTCAGTCCTTCTGCCTGCTCTGCTCCCTGCTCTGGCTCTGGTGAATTCTCTCACCCTCCCGCGCTTCTGACTGTACCCAGTGCTTGTATAAATAAATAAATAAATCCTTTTTTAAAAAATTACAAATACAATATATTAAAAAATAATAATAATAAATCAGAAAAGGAAATTGTGTGCTAAAAACGGCACTATCATAAACTATTAGATGACAATTATATATATTTAGGAAATAATGAGACAATATTAGAACTTTAGAAATAGGCTTGGTGAAACAAGATTTCTGTCACACTTTTATTTATGACAAAAATACCTGGTATAACTTCAGTGTTCAGTAATACAGCAATGGTTAAGCAAATTATGGTATAAGCACAGTTACAGTCATTCAAAATTATGAGCCAGGAATATCTGGGTGTACACTTGGTATCATTGTAACTCTTATTTTTTTTTTTAAGATTTATTTTTTATTATTTATTTCTATAAGCACTGGGTACAGTCAGAAGCACGGGAGGGTGAGAGAATTCACCAGAGCCAGGGTGGGGAGCAGAGCAGGCAGAAGGACCGAAGTACACTGCTGAGGGGAGCAGCGGGCGGCAGGAGAGGTCTGCGCGCCATGTGGGACCCTCCTCTGGTGGCCGGGGAGCAGCCGGGGATCGAACTGGCGCTGCAGAGGCTGCAGGCACCTTCGCAGCCCAGCGCTCAACCGCTGCGCCACCGGGGAGGCCCTATAACTCTTATTTAAAAATAAAAATGTTAAGATTTTTAAATACATTAAATATTAAATTGTTATTTATATATTTATTTGATGCAATCTAAAATTTGATAATTCTCATCATGAGTGGGAAACAGAGTTTGACTGATTATCAAGAGGTATTCGTATTCCTACTATCCTCCAGAATATATGTGAAATATATATCATATTTGCAGTGATTATTTTTTAATTGTTTTTTTAAGATTTATTTATTTATTTATTTATTTATTTATTTATTTATTTATTTGTTTATTTATTTATTTATTTATACGAGCACTGGGTACAGTCAGAAGCGCGGGAGGGTGAGAGAATTCACCAGAGCCAAAGCAGGGAGCAGAGCAGGCAGAAGGACCGAAGTACACTGCTGAGGGGAGCAGCGGGCGGCAGGAAGGGTCTACGCGCCATGTGGGACCCTCCTCCGGTGGCCGGGGAGCAGCCGGGGATCGAACCGGCGCTGCAGAGGCTGCGGGCAGCTTCGCAACCCAGCGCTCAACCGCTGCGCCACCTGGGAGGCCCATATTTGGAGTGAGTATTATTCTGAGGAATGATTCCTTATATTTGACCAGAAATTTGAGGGCCAAAAAAGGATTAAAAAAAAAAACCACTGGTTTAAAAAGCTTTGACATGTCTTCAAAGTATGTCTCCATGGCAACCTGCTATACTTTGCTAAGACTTTTAAAATCAACTCACACAAATCAGTTTACTCAATTATATACAAAATGATTCTAAGCTGACATAAAGTAGACTAATAATGTATACCCCAATTTAAATGTGCTAATGTTATACAATGAGGGAAAAAAAGAAATCCTAACACCAGGAGAGGTGGCTCTGTTTCTAACGAAGTCATTAAGTGACCTAAAATCACCTCTTTCAAAAGTTGCTCTAAAAATCCTTTATGAATTACTGAATATACTCTAAGTTTATGCAAAGTAAAGAAAAATTCTTAACTTTGTGCAGAACACAGCACCTGCAGTCTAGTATATGGACATCAAGAACAATTTATAAGTTTTTTCAATATTTGTTTAGATGGAACATTTATAAGACATAATGGTAAAGGACACCTGGACAACTCATACCTCTTGTAAAAATTGCCCTCTATGCTCAATTTCTGGAGATGAAATGATATACAGGTACCTGTGTTTTTCTAGATGAAAATGGGTTCTATACCTGTTAGAAGAAAGTTGCCCTGTTAGAAATTTAGAACTGAAAACACTGTAGGAAATTCAGATGAAATAGGAAGGTGAATTAGTGATTACGTGGAAACGGAAACAAACTAGATAAAGACAAAAAAGAGACGAGACTATAGTACCCTCATCAAAGATGGAAAGGACAGGGTCTCCCTGGGGGTGCAAGGGGTTAAGCACAGCACTATGAAGCTATCCCCAGCCTCTGCAGCAGGAGTTCGATCCCCAGCCAGCCAGGGAGCTACCCACATGGCACAGGAGACCTCTTCTGCCTCACCCTCTGCTCCCCTCAGCAATGTATTTCAGTCAGTCTGCCTGTTCTGCTCCCTACCCTCTCTTTGGAGAATCCTCTCATACCTCTGCACCTCTGGCCTCTACCCCAGTTCTTGTATGCATAAATAAATAAATCCTTTTAAAAAAAAAAAGATGAAAAGGACAGCATTCAAGATCTGACTTTCTAGGTCCTGGTCCAACGCTCCATCTATGCTGTAACACTACATAGCCTTTTATTCAACTACATTTGTGTTTTAGTACATTTAATTTTTAATTAAAATAGTCTTTGATCTTAAATTTAAACCCCATTATAATATTGGTTCTATCCCCCACCAAAACAAAAAACCCACAAAACCACAATCTGTCAAACCTGCCTTGTTTCAATATCATATTGCCTAACAATGCAATCTCCCCTTTAAGTATGAGTTTTTATAAAATCTTATATTTAGCAGATTATATTATATAAATACCTATCATCTAGAAGTAGCCAAGACAACACATGAACATGAAGCGAACTGACATAGGCAATTTGTATGTTGGTGAGATTAAAGAGTTTAATCCCATAAGGTATTTTAAGTTAATCACTGTGTTTTGCATTTCCAGAAGTTGAGACTGGAATTCTGCCTTTGAAAGTAAGAGAAGCAAACAAATAATACTTCGGGAAATTATATTCCCATTCTTTCACAATGTTTAATAAACCCTATTTAACAGTCTCTGGCTCTTGGAGTTAAAAGTGAAGCCGCACCCAAAAGCAAAAAACAAAGAATAAACATAATTTTAAAAATTCCCTGAGAAAAGAGAAATATAACAGAATGAGTATGTGTATGTATATGGAGAAGGGAGGGAAAGAAAAAGGAGAAAATTGAGAGAAGCCAAATAAAGGAATTCAAATTGAGAATCATTTGAGATACCAAAAAGGGCAAAATATCTTTCTACAGATCTGTTTTACTTTTCCAAAAGATTCAAACTGTCCAGAAAAGATAGAAATAATTTAAATGTTCATGTGAGTAATTAGAATAAAGTGTCAAGCAAAACAAACATATATTAGATACATACAAAAGCAAATATTCAATGTTTTGGCAGAAATGTGAATTATACCTTGTGACCTTATTAACATATTGTTAATATATGCTAGCAAACAACTTGTCAACACAAGACTTGATTTACAAACAAGGTATTAAATTCCACCAACATATGCCAAGAATTTTAAATTTAGCATCTTTGTTCTAAGAATCAAGTCAATTAATTCTACTATATAAACTCTATGTCTGGTGGTGATAATGTGTGTGGTAGTTAATTTCTTGAAACTGAGAAGCAATTCTGATTTTTCTTCCTTCCTGTCTTCTGTGACACAATAAACTAATCACCAAGTCGGTCAATCAAATCTCTTATTACCTAAATGTCTCTATCCATTCTTATTCACTCCTCCACTCTCCTACTTCAGACCCTTCCCTCCCTGGAACAATGTGAAAGCCTAAGTATTTCTATGTAACTATTCATCCCATCTACCCTCCTTACTCCAATTCTCCCCTTTCACTTATCCATTAAATTGGGTAGATCTGAGCATATTCCTCCCAAGTAATAAAAACTCTTCAATAAAAAGTTCAAGTTCTTCAATACTATATATGAGACCCCTGAAAACCTGGTGGCAAACAACCTCTATGGCATTCCGCATAGCTCATTCAAAGTTCTACCAACACTGCCATTTGTTCTCTATACCATCCACTCTTCCCTCCCCTATCATCCTCCTGGCTTATTCCTACTTCAAAGTTTTTGCTCCTTCCATCTATAAAATTAATAGTCACTCATATGGCTCCTACCTTTCTCCTCCCCTCATAGAGAGCACTGGGAAACCTCTTACTCGATTTAAAATTTAGTGAAGTTGGAACCTAAAGTATCCTATTTTTGGATCCTTTCCTCTCTTTGGCCTTGTTAGACTAAGTTAGGTGAACAACATTAGTATTTGTGAATCCTTGCTCATTCTACATCCTTTTAATAATCACTGATTTATACATGTCTATCACAACACATAGGAGCTCTATGTATTCCTCATGTTTCCATCAATTTCTGGTAATATGCTCCCAGCAATGTTATGCTGACTCTAACAACAGGACATGTCACAAATGATAACTAGATGAGTGGATGGTTTCAGTTCTACTATCTGAAACCTAGTTGTTGTTGTTGTTGTTGTTGTTGTTGTTGTTTTTAACAGCACTAACAGGAGCAGTAAAAATCACAGAATAGGGCCTCTCTGGTGGCACAAGGGGTTAAGATGCAGCACTATGAAGCTATCCACAGCCACTGCAGCGCAAAATCCCCAGGCAGGAAGTGACCCACGTGGCATAGCAGACTTCTCCCCTCAGCAGCGTATTTCAGTCAATCTGCATGTTCTGTTCCCCACTCTGTCTCTGGTGAATCCCCTCATCATCCCCCCCCCATCTCTGGCCTGTACCCTAATTCTTGTATGCATAAATAAATCTTTTGGGGAAAAAAATCACAGAATATTTAGTACTTTTGACATTTCTTTCACCTCACCAAAATATGCTGATAAAAACTTTGTTTTTAAAGATTTATTTATGCTTACAAGAACTGGGGTACAGGCCATAGAAGTGGGGGTGTGTGTGAGAGAGACTTTACCAGAGCCAGAGTGGGGAACAGAACAGGCAGACTGACTGAAATACACTGCTGATAGGCACAGCGGGCAAGACAGGAAAGGTCTGCTGCACCATGTGGGTTGCTCCCTGGCCGGCCGGGGATCTGTAGCCGGCCGGCTACAGAAGCTGCAGAATTGCTTCACAGTGCGGTGCTCAACCCCTTGCGCCATGAGGGAGGCCCTAAAAACTTTTCTTAAAACTATCCAACACTACTCCTTTTGGGGAAAAACTGCAGGATAACTGAATTAGAAATGTCAAGCTTTCCGTCTAAATATTTACAATTCAATGACACGACTTTTTTATATTTTTGGTTTATTTCTTTCCTTGGTCTATTATGATCCTTCCTTTACTTAAAAACACCAATTCCTTCATGGTCATCCAGTAACTAAAGACAGTTCAAAAGGATATATACAAAACATACATGTCATCTGTGAACTACACTCTGGAAATTGTTCCTTATTTTTTTTTAAAGATTTATCTATTTATGCATATTAAGAACTGGGGTACAGGCCAGAGGTGCAGGAGGGTGAGAGGATTCGCCAGAGACAGAGTGGGGAGCAGAACAGGCAGACTGACTAAAAATACTGCTGAGCAGAGTGGGTGAGACAGGAGACTTCTGCTGCACCACGTAGGTAGCTCCTTGGCTGGCCAGGGATCGAACTCGTGCTACAGAGGCTGCAGCTAGCTTCAGAGTGCTGTGCTTAACTGCTTGTGCCACCAGTGAGGCCCTGGAAACTATTACTTTCTAAACTGAAAAGCAGAAGCCTCCACCCCCAAAACATTTCACTTTTTTTTTTTTTTTACACATTACTCACATGAACATTTAAATTATTTCTATCTTTTCTGGACAGTTTGAATCTTTTGGAAAAGTAAAACAGATCTGTAGAAAGATATTTTGCCCTTTTTGGTATCTCAAATGATTCTCAATTTGAATTCCCACTGCTCCCCTCAACAGTTCATTTCACTGACTCTGCCTGTTCTGCTCCCCATTATGTCTCTGGTGAATCCGCTCACCCTCCCGCGCCGCTGACCTGTACCCCAGTTCTTGTATAAATGAAAAATAAATCATAAAGAAATAAATAAATAGGGCCTCCCCGTGGCGTAGCGGTTGAGCACTGGGTTGCGAGGCTGCCCGAGGCCTCTGCGGCGCCAGTTCGATCCCTGGCTGCTCCCCGGCCACCAGAGGAGGGTCCCACATGGCGCGCAGACCTCTCCTGCCGCCCGCTGCTCCCCTCAACAGTGTACTTTGGTCCTTCTGCCAGCTCTGCTCCCCGCTCTGGCTCTGGTGAATTCTCTCACCCTCCCGCGCTTCTGACTGTACCCAGTGCTTGTATAAATAAATAAATTAATCTTAAAAAAAAAAAAAAAAACTAATGAACAAGTGAAAAAGAAATCATGACAATAATTCCATTCATAATTGCTTTAAGAAGAATCAAATATCTAGGAAGTAACCAAAGAGAGGGACTTTCTCAATGTAACCCAGAAGACGCTATTAAAGGGTTTTGGCATAGGAGATGGAGAAAATAGTCCATATTTATGGATGGGCAGAATTGGTATAATCCACATGACTTTTATATCAAAAAAGATATATAAATTTAACATAATCCTCATCAGTACACCAACAATATTCATCAAAGAAACTGGAAAAAATTGAAATTTATATAAATCATGAAGGACTTTAGTAGCCAAAGAAATTCTCAGAAAAAAGGAAAAAATATTACCTCACTTTAAACTATTAAGCAACAGAAATTAAAACAATATAACATTGAAACCAAAAGCTGGTTCTTCGAAAAAATAAATAAAATAGACAAACCACTAGCCAGGCTCACAAAGGAAAAAAGGGAGAAAGCACAAATAAAACAGGATCATAAATGAAAGAGGAGAAATCACAACGGACACAGCTGAAATCAAAAGAATAATCAGAAACTACTATGAACAATTATATGGAAACAAGTTCAACGATCTAGAGGAGATGGACAAATTCCTACAACTCTACAATCACCCAAAGCTAGATAACGAAGAAATAGAACACCTAAATAGACCAATTACAAGCAGCGAAATTGAAATGGTAATCAAAAATCTCCCCAAAAACAAAAGCCCAGGACCTGATGGATTTACAAATGAATTCTACCAAACATTCAGAGACGAATTAGTGACTATCCTTCACAAACTCTTCCAAAAAATTGAGAAGGAAGGGATAATACCAAACACGTTCTATGAAGCCAACATTACACTAATACCAAAACCGAACAAGGACAACACAAAAAAGGAAAACCACAGGCCAATCTCCCTAATGAACACTGATGCAAAAATCCTCAATAAAATTTTAGCTATCAGAATCCAACAATGTATCCATAATTCACCACGACCAAGTAGGATTCATTCCAAGGACACAAGGATGGTTCAACATCCGAAAATCAATCAACGTTATCCAACACATCAACAAAAAGAAATATAAAAACCATATGATAATATCAATAGATGCCGAGAAAGCTTTCGACAAAGTGCAACACCCATTCATGATAAAAGCCCTTGAAATTCTTGGGATACAAGGAACATACCTCAACATCATAAAGGCCATCTATGACAAGCCAACAGCCAGTATCATTCTCAATGGCGAAAAGCTGAAAGCATTTCCATTAAGATCTGGCACAAGACAAGGATGTCCACTCTCACCACTGCTTTTCAATATAATACTGGAAGTCCTAGCCAGAGCAATAAGACAAGAGAAAGACATCCAAGGAATCCAAATAGGAAAAGAAGAAGTCAAACTATCACTATTTGCAGATGATATGATAATATACATAGAGAACCCCAAAAACTCCACAGAAAAACTAATTGAACTCATCAATCAGTTCAGTAAAGTGGCAGGATACAAAATCAACACGCAAAAATCAGTAGCCTTCCTATACACAAACAATAAATCTGAAGAAGAAATAAAAAAAAAATCCCTTTTATTATCGAAGCAAAAAAAAAAAAAATCAAATACTTGGGAATAAATCTAACAAAAGAGGTAAAGGACCTATACAAAGAAAACTATAAAACACTGTTAAAAGAAATGGAAGAAGACACAAAGAAATGGAAAGACATCCCCTGCCCATGGATTGGAAGAATAAACATTATTAAAATGGTCATCCTACCAAAAGCAATATACAGATTCAATGCTATTCCAAAAAAAATTTCAATGACATTCTTCAACAAATAGAACAATTCTTCATGAAATTTATATGGAATCACCAAAAACCCCAAATAGCCAAAGCTCTCCTGAAAAAAAAAGAAGGGAATGGAGGCATCACACTCCCAGACTTCAAACTGTACTACAAAGCCATAATCATCAAAACTGCATGGTATTGGAACAAGAACAGACACACAGACCAATGGAATCGAACAGAAAATTCAGAAATAAACCCACAGATTTATGGTCAACTAATCTTTGACAAAGGAGCAAAGAATATGCATTGGAGCAAAGAAAGTTTGTTCAATAAATGGTGCTGGGAAAACTGGGTCACTACATGCAAAAGAATGAAGCTTGACTACTACCTCACACCATACACAAAAACCAACTCAAGGGTCTCCCCAGTGGCGCAGTGGTTGAGTGCTGGGTTGCAAAGCTGCCCGCGGCCTCCGCAGCGCCGGTTTGATCCCCGGCTGCTCTCCGGCCACTGGAGGAGGGTCCCACATGGCGCGCAGGCCTTTCCTGCCGCCCGCTGCTCCCCTCAGCAGTGTGCTTCGGTCCTTCTGCCTGCTCTGCTCCCCGCTCTGGCTCTGGTGAATTCTCTCACCCTCCCGCGCTTCTGACTGTACCCAGTGCATGTATAAACAAAAGAAACAAACAAACAAATAAATAAAACATGCCTCTATAAAAAAAATTATTAAAAAAAAAAAAAACAACTCAAAATGGATTAAAGAACTAGACATAAGACCTGAAACCATAAAATACATAGAATGAAACATAGGCGAAATGTTAGGGGGAAAAGGATGTCCCAAAGCTAATTCCATACAGGCTTTGTGGACTCCACCCCCACCCCAGGTCAAAGCCAAAGACAATGGGAACTCCAAATCCCATCACCACCAAAGGGAAGGTGGCTGGGACCTGAGGGTGGGGTTAAGCAGCCAGGTGGATATAAAAGGCAGACACATGGGCTTTGGGGATCCCCATTTTTGGCTCTCTGCCAGCTCGCAGCGTCCGGCCAGCTCTGAGAGTGACTTTGGGTTTCCAGGTCGTCGGATCGGGTAGGACGCATTAAAGACTTTATTTCCCTATTTTCTCCCTGAGTTGTACATTTTCCTTATTTCCTTTTCTCTTGTAAATAAACCTTTTATTAACCCTTTTGTGTGTGTCTGTAGTAGAGTATTCATAAGTCCCTTTAAAGCGCGCGGGTGAGGACCCACAGCCAGGAACCCGTTTAATATCGGGGTTGCTCTATAACAGAAACACTACGTGATATGCACATCAAAGACATCTTTACAGACACATCACCCAAAGCGGTGATAGTGAAGGCAAAGATAAACAGCTGGGACTACATCAAATTAAAGAGCTTCTGCACAGCAAAAGAGACAATAACAAAAACAGAGAGAAACCCCACCGACTGGGAGAACATTTTTGCACACAACACTAATGATAAAGGACTGATGACAAAAATCTGCAAAGAGCTGATGAGACTCAACAACAAAGAAAATAATCCAGTCAAAAAATGGGCAGAAGAGCTAAAAAGAAAATTCTCTGAAGAGGAAATGCAAATGGCCAACAGGCATATGAAAAAATGTTCAACATCACTTATAATCAGGGAAATGCAAATCAAAACTACCATGAGATACCATCTTACACCAGTGAGAATGGCACATATTAAAAAAATTAGCAACAACAAATGTTGGCGAGGTTGTGGAGAAAAAGGAACTCTTCTGCACTGTTGGTGGGAGTGCAAACTGGTCCAATCACTATGGAGAGCTGTGTGGAGATTTCTGGACCTACTAAACATAGAGCTTCCATATGATCCAGCAATTCCACTCCTAGGTATTTACCCAAAGGACACAGAAACATCAATTCCAAAGAGAACCTGCACCCCTATGTTTATAGCAGCACTATTTACAATAGCTAAGCTTTGGAAACAACCCAAATGCCCAAAAATAGATGACTGGATCAAGAAGATGTGGTACATATATACCATGGAATATTACTCAGCATTCAAAAAAGATAAACACATGCAATTTGCAGCAACATGGATGGCACTGGAAGGGATCATGCTCAGCGAAATAAGCCAGAAAAAAAAAGAAAAATACTGGATGGTCTCACTCATGGCAGGAATCTAGAAAACTTAAATAAGGGACCAGGAAAAAGAATAACTATAAGAAAGTAAAAATCAATATCAACAAACAACTATGAACCAGAGACACTCTATGGGGAGTGGGGGGGTGGGGAAAGGAGGGATTGGGGCCAAAATAAGGGGGTTGCAATTGTATGGGGAATATAAAAATAAAATTTAAAAAAAAACAATATTATAGTTGCATAAAAATAGACACATGGATCAATGGAACGGAAATTGAAAGCCTCGAAATATATCCATATATATACCAATACTTAATTCACAATAAAGGAGACACAACCATGCAATGGAAAAAGGAGAGTCTCTTTAACCAATGGTGGTGGGAAAACTGGATGGCCACATGTAAAAGACTGAAGTTGGATTACTCTCTCACTGCAAATACAAGATAGTCTAAATGGGTTGGGCCTCCCCGGTGGCGCAGCGGTTGAGCACTGGGTTGCGAAGCTGCCCGCAGCCTCTGCCGCGCCGGTTCGATCCCCAGCTGCTCTCCAGCCTCCGGAGGAGGGTCCCACATGGTGCGCAGACTTCTCCTGCCGCCCGCTGCTCTCCTCAGCAGTGTACTTCATCAGTCTGCCTGTTCTGCTCCCTGCTCTGGCTCTGGTGAATTCTCTCACCCTCCCGCGCTTCTGACTGTACCCAGTGCTTGTATAAATAAATAAATCTTTAAAAAAAAAAAAAAGTCTAAATGGGTTAAAGAATTAGATATAAAACTTTCAACAATAAGATACATAGAAGAAAACATTGGCAACACATTTCAGGACATGTATGATAAAGATGTTTTTGGTAAAGATAATTGAAATTACCTCAAAATTGAAAAGTTGTTACATAGCAAAAGAGTACTAGATTTAAAAAGAAAGGGCCTCCCCGGTGGCGCAGCAGTTGAGCCCTGGGTTGCGAAGCTGCCTGCAGCCTCTGCACCGCCAGTTCAATCCCCGGCTGCTCCCCGGACACCGGAGGAGGGTCCCACATGGCACGCAGACCTCTCCTGCTTCCCGCTGCTCCCCTCAGCAGTGTACTTCGGTCCTTCTGCCTGCTCTGCCCCCCGCTCTGGCTCTGGTGAATTCTCTCACCCTCCCGCGCTTCTGACTGTACCCAGTGCTTGCATAAATAAATAAAAATAAATCTTAAAAAAAAAAGAAAAGAAATACTACTACGAGGCAATAATATCCAAGTATAAAAAAAAAACTTAGTCAACAATAAAAATCCAAAGACAATTAATAAATGGGCAGCAGCTGAACAGACAACGGACCAAAGAAGATATCCTGAGAACCAACAGATACTTTGAAAAATGTCCACCATCACTTTTAGTAAAGGAGATGCAGGTCAAAACACATAAGTTATCATCTCACACCCATGAGAATGGCACCTATTAAAAAAGACCTCCAAGAAGTAGTGCTAGAGAGGATGTGGAGAAAGACGAACCCAATTACACTCTTGGTGAAAATTTAAACTGCTAGAATCAATTTGGAAAACAATCTGGATTTGCCTTTACAAACCAGAAATAGAAATACCACACGATGAGCAGTCCTACTCTGGGGCATCTATCCAGCAAACATGAAACCACCAACTCAAAAAAGTATATGCTCAATAATGTTTACTGTGGCATTGTTTACAATAGGTAAGACATGAAAACAACCTGAGTGCCAAACAGTGGAATACTATTGAGGCATAAGGAAAAACAAAATACTGCCAATTTACAATATAATGGATATAGCTGGAAAAATTACATATGTTAGTAAAATGACAAAGACAATATTGTACATTTACAAAGCAGACAATACAACAAAGAAAAATATCTATAAAAATCAGGAGACACAGGTCTCCCTGATAGCCTAGGGGTTAAGTCTCACAACTCAAAGGCACCCTGAAGACACACTAACAGCTTGAATTGGATCCCAGATCAGGGAGCTAACCCATATGGCACAGCAGACCTCTCCTGTCTCCCCTCAGCAGTGTATTTCAGTACATCTGCCCATTCTGCTCCCACTCTGTCTCTGGTGAATCCTCTCACAGCCCCCTTCCACCCTCCCATACCTCTGCCCCGCACCCTATTTCTTCTACACAAAAATAAATACAATCTTAAAAAAAAAAAAAAAATCAGCAGACACTAATAAAAGAAGTGAGGTTTCTGAGATGGAGGCAGAGAGGAAAGTGCCAAAGGGGTATGAGAGATAGTGGTGGGAAGGGGGAGTGTTGGGGAGGGAAAAGGAAAACAGTGAATTTTCTGCTATTTAGACATGCTATACAGTTAACCTAGGAAATTTCCCTTCCCATCACTCACGGTATTATTTGTTATTCTATGAACTGCCTATAATCTCCCCTTTCCCACCTACTAACATAGTTTATGTTACTTTCTCAGCCTGGAATTATTATTTGATCCTTTTAGCCATAGATCAAATTCCTATTATTTTACAAAGTCCTAATCATCTCCTTACATGCTTTATTCAATTCCTTACATCATTTCTTTATTATGTTCCATGACACTTCTTCATATATTATTTTTCTTTACATAGAACACTATAATCATTTACTTGACAAACCTTCTGAGAGTGTCACATGGAAGAAAACCCCATTGTTTATGCATCTTTGAATTTCTAATGTCTAGCACAGTGCTTGATACTAAATAGGTCCATAGTTAGAACTCAAAACCTTAATATCTGCTCTCCAAATTATCCTTTACTACCATTCAATCAAAATTTCTGTTTTCTAAAACCCAACAATCCATTATTCAATTGCTTCTCTCCTTTCAGAATTATTCAATACATGCCCCCAAATAGACATAGTGAATATTCATAAACAGAATCTTAAGTTTAAGGTTAGCTTTAAAAAACAAATCAACAACTTAAAAATCCTTGAGACACATATAATAACCACATCTATGGAAAACTACAGAGGGAATGAACTGACAAAAGGAGGGAAAAATTAAACTTGATGAAGAAATATACCATGTTGAAACTGAAATTGATATTTAAAACTAAATCAATTCTTCCTCCACAAAATATTTCATTGCAATGCCACTATATATCAAAACCTGTTTTGTTAGTCCTAATATTCACCCAGAAAGAAATAAAAGACACAGTATGTTCTACCATGTACTGATAAAATGTACAAAATCCATAATAATTTAAAATGGCACAGGACAGAAAAAAAATCAAGAATACCCAAGACTTTAATAATGACTCATGGGGGCCTCCCCGGTGGTGCAGCGGTTGAGCGCTGGGTTGCAAAGCTGCCCGTGGCCTCCACGACGCCGGTTCGATCCCCAGCTGCTCCCCGGCCACTGGAGGAGGGTCCCACATGGCATGCACACCTCTCCTGCCACCCGCTGCTCCCCTCAGCAGTGTACTTCCGTCCTTCTGCCTGCTCTGCCCCCCGCTCTGGCTCTGGTGAATTCTCTCACCCTCCCACGCTTCTGACTGTACCCAGTGCATGTATAAACAAAAACAAACAAATAAATAAATAAAGCATGCCTCTATTAAAAAAATAATAATAATGACTCATGGTATTTTAAATAACTGTACAAAAAAAATAGATTATTCAAAAATAAACTGAAAAAGTTGATTCACCATGTAGGAAGGGGAAAGTTAACACACCTCATTATATTCTACAGTCAACTCTAAATAGATAAAAAGATCTATTTCTAAATAATTCATCCTTCTTTCTACCTTCCTTACTCTTCCTTGAATACTCTTAAAGCCATGAGGCAAAGCCAAGCATGCTGCAGAGGAAGGAGCCTTCCCCCCACCCCCATCCCAATGTAATTATAGTCCCAAGTAAGATTGGTTAGCACCATAAAGGTGTTGAGGGGGCAGGTGGGGAGAAGTGGTGTCACAGTAAAATATCAGAAATTGAGCAATGTGAGGATATAAACCTGGGGAGAGGGAGAGAAAGTGGTACTGGAATGAGGCTGAGTATCAAATCCCAAAAATGACACAAAGGGCAGTCAGGTAAGGAAGAAGCAGCAACCCAGAACAAGGTATGAGGTCTGAAAGAGATTAGGATAACAACAAAAGAAGGCTTGTTAATACAAGAGCAATTGATCAAGTAAGTAAATACATAGAGGATAATGGAAGTCAGGTTTCTTCCATTGTCATAAATATGTTTGGCATGAGTCATAAATATGAAAAGAAATGAATCAAAATGTATCCGCTATTGCTAGATTAGATTTGGGGAAATTAATGAGTATGGTTTTCTTTATATAGACAGATAAATAAAGAAATACATATAGATATATATTTCTGTGTATATACACAGAACTACATATAGATATACACACACACATATATTGTATATACACAGAACTACATATAGATATACACACACACATATACATCACACACACACAATCAGAAATATCATTACAACTTCAATCTTCAATATATAAAGATAAGTATAGGAAAAAATGGTGTGAATGTTTGCATATCTTTGTATCTATACGAATGCATGTATTTCCTAGCTATCCACACTGACAGAACAGGGTGTAGCAATAGCCCATTAAAAATAAGCACACACACATGGGCCTTCCCAGTGGCACAGCGGTTGAGCGCTGGGTTGCGAAGCTGCCCGCGGCCTCTGCGGCACCAGTTCGATCCCCGGCTGCTCCCCGGCCACCTGAGGAGGGTCCCACATGGCGCGCAGACCTCTCCTGCCGCCTGCTGCTCCCCTCAGCAGTGTACTTCGGTCTTTCTGCCTGCTCTGCTCCCTGCTCTGGCTCTGGTGAATTCTCTCACCCTCCCGCGCTTCTGACTGTACCCAGTGCTTGTATAAACAAAACAAACAAACAAACAAACAAACAAATAAATAAAACATGCCTCTATTAAAAAAAAAAAAGCTTTAAAAAAAAAAATAAGCACACACTGTTCACCTTGGTTTCTAAATATCAATCTCACTTAAAAGGAATCAAGACTCTTTGGAGAAGAGTGGAAGGAGCGAGGTACTGGTGACGTCAAGCTCCTAAAACATAAGGAGAAAGGGACCATCCGCCTCCTCATGAGGAGGGACAAGACTCTGAAGATATGCGCCAACCATTACATCACACCAATGATGGAGCAGAAGCCGAATGCGGGCAGTGACCGAGCCTGGGTCTGGAACACCCATGCTGACTTTGCTGATGAGTGCCCCAAGCCAGAGCTGCTGGCCATCCGCTTCCTCAATGCTGAAAATGCACAGAAATTCAAAACAAAATTTGAAGAATGCAGGAAAGAGATCGAAGAGAGAGAAAAGAAAGGATTGGGCAGAAACGAAAATGCTGAGGAAGTGGTGGAAAAGCTGGAGACTCTCTCTGTGAAAGAAAGGAGCGAGGAGCTGGGCAAGGCGGACACCAAGGAGAAAGCTGAGGACAAGCAATAAGTCGTCTCCCTTGTTTTCCTTCCCTTCTTTCTTTCCCTCCTTTTAAAAAAATCTTTGCCTTGCCCCTCTTTGGTTTGTTTTTATTCTGTTTTGTTTTTACAAGGGACTTTATATAAAGAACTGAATTCAAAAAAAAAAAAAAAAAAAGACTCTTTGGAGAACGGTGGTGACTCCAGGGGTACAATAAACCTAGAAGTAAAGAAATCTCCCAGAATAATAGAAACATTTCAGAAGACACAGAAGCAGTTTGAAGCTGTCCGCTAGCCAAATATGAGACAATACAGAGTATCAAAATTAATGATAGTAATGAAGAATGAGTGACCCATTTTATTCAAAATGAAATAGCATGGTCTCTCTGGTGTCGCAGGGGTTAAAGTCTCAGTGCTATAGCCAGCCACTGCAGGATGAATTCAATCTCCACATGAGTTCAATACCCAGCCAGGGAGCTAACCCACATGGTGGCAACAGACTTCTTGTCTCGCCTTCTGCTCCCCTGAGCAGTGTATTTCAGTAGATTCGTCTGTTCTGCTCCCCACTCTGTCTCTGATGGATCCTCTCACTCCCCTCTGCGCCTCTGGCCTACACCCCAGTTTTTGTGTGCTTAAATAAAAATCTTTAAAAATTAATTAAATAGCAAAACACATAGCCATGCTAATGTAGTTAATTGAGGAGTTGAGTTAGTTTTTCCTTACAGCAGAATGCCAAATTTAAAATAAAGGAAAAGAATCAGAAAACCACCAATTGCCACATTATAGTAATTAATAAAACCAAGAAACATCAATGGATGCTGAAGTAGTGAGTGAAAAAGCACAAGGAACAAATATTTACAAATAAAGTACATCCCCACAAAATGCTTATTGATTATAAACAGGAAAAAAGATTAACTTACAGTGAAAAAACCTTGCAGACACCACCTTAACCAAGTGATCAAGGTACCACCAGTAATGGGAAAACTAAAATCACATAACACCGGATAGGATGCAAGGAGAACAACACAGCATCACTTCTGTGACATTCCTCACCAAAACCATAATCTTAATCATGAAGAAATATAAAAAAAAAAAAAAAAATCCAAATATGTGGCCATCCTTCAAAATAACTAGCCTGTAATCTTCAGAAGCATCAAAGCTACAAAAGTCAAGGATACCGGTAATACTTGAGGTAAAAGAGACTGAAGAGTCTCTGCAATGTGATCTTTTTATAGACAACATTATGAGGAAAATTGGAGAAACAGGAACAAAAATGAAAGAAATAATGAATGAAGTTTGTGTATTAGACAGTAATAATGCATAAATGTGTATGTTCTGATTGTGTTAGTTATAATCTGGTCATACAAGAAAAAGTAATGCTTTACAGTAACTATATAGAAATACACTCTGAAGTGTCAGTATTATCCTAATACAATGGAGGAGAGGAAGAGCTCTTTGTACTATTAAAAGCAGCCTTTAAGCTTCTGCATAGCAAAAGAGACAATAACAAAAACAAAGAGAAACCCCATCGACTGGGAGAACATTTTTGCACACAACACTAATGATAAAGGACTGATCACAAAAATCTGCAAAGAGCTGATGAGACTCAACAACAAAGAAAATAATCCAGTCAAAAAATGGGCAGAAGAGCTAAAAAGAAAATTCTCTGAAGAGGAAATGCAAATGGCCAACAGGTATATGAAAAAATGTTCAACATCACTTGTAATCAGGGAAATGCAAATCAAAACTACCATGAGATACCATCTTACACCAGTGAGAATGGCACATATTAAAAAAATTAGCAACAACAAATGTTGGCAAGGTTGTGGAGAAAAAGGAACTCTTCTGCACTGTTGGTAGGAGTGCAAACTGGTCCAACCACTATGGAGAGCTGTGTGGAGATTTCTGGACCTACTAAACATAGAGCTTCCATATGATCCAGCAATTCCACTCCTAGGTATTTACCCAAAGGACACAGAAACATCAATTCCAAAGAGCACCTGCACCCCTATGTTTATAGCAGCACTGTTTACAACAGCTAAGCTTTGGAAACAGCCCAAATGCCCAAAAATAGATGACTGCATCAAGAAGATGTAATACATATACACCACGGAATATTACTCAGCATTCAAAAAAGATAAACACATGCAATTTGCAGCAACATGGATGGCACTGGAAGGGATCATGCTCAGCGAAATAAGCCAGAAAGAAAAAGAAAAATACCGGATGGTCTCACTCATAGCAGGAATCTAGAAAACTTAAATAAGGGACCAGGAAAATGAATAACTATAAGAAAATAAAAATCAATATCAACAAAAAACTATGAACCAGAGACACTCTATGGGGGGTGGGGGCGGGGAGGGGAGGGATTGGGGTCAAAATAAGGGGGTTGCAATTGTATGGGGAATATAAAAATAAAATTTATTTTTAAAAAATCTTTAAAAAAATAAAAAGAAATAAAAAGAAAAAAAAAATAATAAATAAATAAATAAATAAAAGCAGCCTTTACCTAAGTTTGAAATTATTTCAAACTTGAAAGGAAAAACAATTATTTTTAAAAATAAATTTTGAAAGTACCCTGGGGTAGTGAAAGATATATTTTGCATGGGCATCAAAGGCAAAAACAGTAAGCATAATATCTAAATTACATAAAAAATTTCTAGTACTTCTGTACTAGAAAAAAACTAACAAGCTAGAATAGCAACAATAAAAACAATGAAGACAAAATTAAAGTTAAAAAACAAATGGTGGTTTTCTTTGCCAAGTAAGCATCATAATGGCCACCATGTCTAAGTCAGAGTCTCCCAAGGAGCCCGAATAGCTGCAGAAGCTATTCATCAGGGGTTTAAGCTTTGAAACAACCATGAGTGTCTGAGAAGTCATTCTGAGTAATGGGGAATGCTCACAGACTGTGCAGTAATGAGAGATCAAAACATCAAGTGATCCAGAGGCTTTGGGTTTGTCACTTGTGCCACAGTAAAGAAGGTGTATGCAGCCATGAACGCAAGGCCACACAGGGTGGATGGAAGCGTTGTGGAACCAAATAGGGCTGTGTCAAGAGAAGATTCTCAAACCCCTGTTACCCACTTAACTGTGAAAAAGATTTTTGCTGGTAACATCACTGAAGATCATCACCTAAAGAGATTATTTTGAGCAGTATGGAAAAACTAAAGTGATTGAAATCATAACTGATGGAAGCAGTAGCAAGACAGACTTTGCTTTTGTTAACTTTTGATAGCCATGATTCTGTAGATAAGACTGTTGTTCACAAATACTGTACTTTGAATGGCTGCAACTGTGACGTAAGGAAAGTCCTATCTGAGCAAGAGATAGCCAGTGCTGTATCCAGCCAAAGAGGTCAAAGTGGTTCTGGAAACTTTGGTAGTAATCATGAAGGTGATTTTGGCAGGAATGACAACTCCGGTCATGGAGGAAACTTAAGTGGTTGAGGTGGCTTTGATGGCAGCCATAGTGGTAGTGTCAATGGTGGCAATGGGAATGGCTATAGTGGAAAATGTAATGAGGTGGTTATGGAGGTGGCAGCCCTGGTTACTCTGGAGGGAGGAAAGGCTATGGAAGTGGTGGACAAGGTTATAGAAATTAGGACAGTAGCTATGGTGGAGTGAAAGCTATCATAGCTATAACAATGGAGGCAGCTTTGCCAGTGGTAATGGAAACAATTTTGGAAGTGGTAGAGGCTACAATGATTTTGGCAATTACAACAACAAATTTTCTGATTTTGGATCCATGAAAGGAGGAAACTTTGGAGCAGAAGCTCAAGCCCCTGTGGTAGTAGAGCCTAATACTTCACCAAACCACGAAACCAAGGTGGCTATGGTGATTCCAACAGCAGCAGTAGGCATGGCAGTGGCAGAAGGTTTTAATTAACTGCCTGGAAACAAATCTGAGCAGCAGAGGAGAGCCAGAGAAGTGACAGGGAAGCTACAAGTTACAAGAGATTTGTGAACTCAGGGTCTATCTGCTACAAAGAAGACATGTTCTAGACAATACTCATGTGTATAGACAAAATACTCAAGGACTGTATTTGTGACTAATTGTATAATAGGCTATTTTAGTTTCTGTTCTGTAGAAAGTACAAAACATTCCAGCAAAGGAATTTTAACATAGATTTTTTTTTCACTCATGCAGATGATTACTAAGTGTATATAGTCCGTGATGATGAATAAATGTCTTTTAAAAATAAGTAAAATAAATATTTAAAAATTATAAATATGGGCAAAGGCATGTCTGTAATATAAAAACACTTTACAAGAAGACATAAAAATATCTAAAATGAAGTACTAAAATGAAGAGTTCTTGAGCCCCCCTGGTAGCACAAGAGGCTAAGCACTACACTATGAAGCAATCCACAGCCTCTGCAGCACACGTTCGATCTCCACCCAGCCAGGGAGAAACCCACATGGCACAGCAGACCTCTCTTGTCTCACCTGCTGCTCCCCTCAGCAGTGTGTTTCAGTCAGTCTGCCTGTTCTGTTCCCCACTCTGTCTCTGGTGAATCCTCTCACTCCCCTGCATCTCTGGCCTCTACCCCCAGCTCTTGTATGCACAAATAAACAAATCTTATTAAAAAATTAAATAAAATGAAGAGCTCTTTAATGTCAATTAATAAACATAAATAACCTTAAAATTTTTTTACATAGTTGACTTTACCAATACCTAAAAAAAGAAAAATTCTAACACTATAATTATTTTTCACTAAGAAGAATAGCAAAGATTGTTTTAACGGTACTACACAGAGCACTTAATAGGATAGAAGACTATAAGCAATCTCATGTATCATTATCATAGCATAAATCAGAAAACACATCCTGGAAGGGCAATTTCATAAAATGTATTTTTGAAGCTTCCAAAATGTTCATACTGACTTACAAAAAGATTCTATTAATATGTACATGGCCTGAACCTCAAGGAGGTTCTTCAACAATAAAGGAATCCTTGGATTAAAAATTATCGGGACTAATGGTATTCTGTATTCATGCTACATACTCACTCAAAACAATTTCAAAAATATAATTTGCTGACCCAAAAAAGTATGCAAGGTAAGTTTTAAAAACAGACCAAACAATATAAGCGATATAAACCAATATTTTATACTATCCTTAAAAATGCATAAAAAGCATCTAGAAGGATCTGAATGGAAAGATTTATGATAGTTGCTGGCAGTTTTCTATATTTATTTGGTATTTCCCAATCTTTAAATAAATATTAATTTACATAATAAACTGCTATATACAGAAATAGTTGAAACCTTAGAATTGGCTGCAATATGACATTTTTCACTCACAGATTGAACAGGTACCGTCAATTAAATGACAACACTGTATTTAAAGATACACTGTATTTAAACAGTAATGGATGAATTATCTAACATGTAAAAGTAAATAAAAATAATAATACATATATGTGCTAAATCACAGAAAAAAGGAGGAGAGTAAACATTACTTTTTTTTCTTAACAATGTCAAAAACAAAAATCCTATCTCAGAGGTAGAAAGTAAATTGGGAGGGTAGAGCAAATAACACACTGTAACAGAATTTTTTTTTTTTTTTGGTGGGACCCTCGCTGGTGGCCGGGGAATGAACTGGCGCTGCAGAGGCTGCAGGCAGCCTTGAAGCCCAGCGCTCAACCGCCGCGCCACCAGGGGAGGCCCTGTAACAGGATTATTTTTAAAGAAAGGATGTGTGATATCATAATGAATGTTAAAACATTGATTCAAATTAAGTGTCACTTTGGTATTTGAAATAATAAAAAAGGTCAGTAATTTTTTTATTTTTATATTCCCCATACAATTGCAAACCCCTGATTTTGACCCCAATACCTACCCCCTCCCCCCCGCCCCAAGTGTGTCTCTGGTTCATAGTTGTTTGTTGATTTTGATTGAGGTCAGTAATTCTTAAAAGACAAATCTAAAAGGATTAATACATGCTGCAAATGTTTGAATAATTAATACCAAAGTTAGTATAAAAAGTAGAAAGTTTTGTTTGCTTGTTTTGTACTCCTGTAACCTTAATAACATATTTTAATAAATAAATCTAGTTTAACACAATAATTATCATATTTTCAAATCCTCTGAAATCTGATATGGATCTTGTAATTTAAAGTTTATAATGAAAGTCTACAATAAAACAAAACTAAAAATTCCTTTATACTTCCCATTTTTAAAGCAAAAGACTTACATGCAAACAGTAATAAAATATCCATTTTACCTTATTATAACGATCATGTGGAACAGACTGTAAAACAATTGGTTCCATTGTAGAAACATTGGCAAACTGTACCTCTGGAATATACAGGGCACAAACCACATGAGCCCAACCTAAAAATAAAATAAATTGTCATTTTCCAGTTTTAATAAAACTTTTTCAAAAATAAAATCATAACATTCTAAATTGATCCCTTAAATGCCTACTTAAGCAAGTACACAATGAAATACTAACAATTATTAACAATTACTTAGAGTACATGAGAACAGTCAAACCACTCCTGTTAAACCTTTCTCAAGCATTTCTCCAGTTATTATGCATGTAACATATACAAAGAGAAAAAAATTTTAATTGAAATTCTAGCACTGACACTTCTTTTTTTAAAAAAAGATTAATTTATTTATGCACACAAGAGCTGGGGTACAGGCTTGGGGTGCAGGAGTCACCAGAGACAGAGTGGGGTGCAGAGCAGGCAGATAGACTGAAGTACTCTGCTGAGGGGAGCAGCAGGCGAGGCAGGAGAGGTCTGCCTCGCCATGTGGTTTTCTCCCTGGCAGGCTGGGGATCGAACTCGTGCTGCAGAGGCTGTGAACTGCTTCATAGTGCAGTGCTTAACCCCCTGCGCCACCAGGAAGGCCCCCACTGACAGTTCTTTTAAGAGCAGATTTATAATTCAAATCAAAACTACTACTAAGAAGCACAATAAATTTACTTTTATAATGCTCATTTTTTAAACAAGTATTACTAATATTCATTAGTTTACTATTTTCACTTAACATATCTTAACAACAAATATTAAGTGTTAATTTTTTTTAATTTTTAAAATATCTCTGAGGGTATCAAAGAACTGATATGATCATGAAGAATTATGGGCTCAAACTCAGAAAAGGATGAGTCCAGGGAACACAGCTCTTGCTGCCCAGAGGACATTTGTCTATTTCAGGTGAAAGGTATTTTTGACAAATTCAGAGGACTGAAAGACGAGGGATGTGACTCCATAGGGGAACTAATACCAAGGGGGAACTATTCAGTCCCTCACTCCCTTTCAGATGGACACTGAAGGGCTGCAAGCCAGGAACAACAATAAAATAAAAGACACTGAGGCTAGGATTTGATCAACTCAAACTCTGAAATTTGATTCATGTAATCCTAAATTACAAATGCCCCAAGAACCAGAGAGAACCAAATATACATCAAATTTCCTCTCTGAAGGAAAACAATGTCAATGTGGCTACCAGCAATGTCTTGTGTTAGTTCATTTTCAGCACAATAAAAAGTTCCAAACACGTGTAAGATGACAACATGAATGAAAGTAAGCAGAAACAAAAAAAATATCAAAACAGTCTGCATTTTGGAGATTTAGATACTGACATTAAAATAAGTACGCTTATTAGTTTCAAATACATAAAACACAAAATAAAAAATTTCTTCAAAGAAGTGAAAGCAGGGGCCTCCCTAGTGGCGCAAGGGGTTAAGCACAGCACTATGAAGCTATCCACAGTCACGGCAGCATGAGTTCGATCCCTGGCCAGGGAGCTGAACACATGGCACAGCAGACCTCTCCTGTCTCTCCCCCACTGCTCCACTCAGCAGTGTATTTCAGTACATCTGCCTGGTCTGTTCCCTGCTCTGTCTCTGGTGAATCTTCTCACCCCCCTGCATCTCTGAACTGCACTCCATCTCTTGTATGCATAAATAAATCAATCTTTTTAAAAAAAAAAAAAGTGAAAGCAATAATAAATAAAAATTCTAGAATACAGAATTTGTTTAAATCAATGGAGAGGAGGGGCCTCCCTGATGGCACAAGGGGTTAACACCTATGAACCTACCCGCAGCCTCTGCTGCACGAATTTGATCCCCGGCTAGCCAGGGAACAACTCACATGGCGCAGCAGACCTCTCCTGTCTCACCCGTTGCTCCCCTCAGTAGTGTACTTCGGTTAATCTACCTGTTCTGTTCCCCACTGTCTCTGGTGAATCCTCTCACTACCCCCACACCTCTGGCCTATACCCCAGTTCTTGTGTGCATAAATAAATAAATCTTTAAAAAAAAAATCAATGGAGATATAAACACAGATAAAAACAGAATCAGAGAGCAACAACAAAATAGGTCAGAACAAAATAACCAGACTCTTACTAAAAAATATAAAAGTATTAGAAATACAAAAAGATAGAAGGTATGACTAGAATAAGCAAGTCGAAACACATGTAATACAGTTCCAAGAAAAAA
The DNA here is from genome assembly GCF_014898055.3 of Talpa occidentalis. Taxonomy (NCBI): domain Eukaryota; kingdom Metazoa; phylum Chordata; class Mammalia; order Eulipotyphla; family Talpidae; genus Talpa; species Talpa occidentalis. The sequence goes on along the minus strand of NW_023601433.1, from coordinate 67,403,675 downwards.
TGAGAGAAAAAGGCATGAAAGCAGTATTTGAAATAACACCTAAAAGCACTCCAAAACAAAAGAGAGCAAATCGTCGATGGAAAATTCAATGAAACCCAGTGTTATGGGCCTCCCTAGTGGCACAGGGGTTAAAGTCTCAGCCCTATCAAGTTACTGCCAGCCACTGCTGGACCAGTTCAATCCCCAAGCAGGGAGCTAACCCACATGGCACAGCAGTCCCTTCCTGTCTGGTCTGTTGCTCCCCTCGGCAGTATATTTCAGTAGATCCGCTTGTTTCGCTCCCCACTCTGTCTCTGATGAATCTGGATGTATGAATAAGTGCATGTATGTGTGTATCTGTAATTATATATACATATATAATTACACCTCCCCCATCTGTGGCCTACACTCAAGTTCTTGTATGCATAAATAAATAAAAATAAACCTTAAAAAAAAGATAGGCTGCATTAGAAAACAAATTTTAATAAAGTTTTAAAAATTAAATCATACAAGATTTTTCCCCAGCATGACTGAAATGAAGTTAGAAACTATTAAAAAGAGGAAAATGGAGAATTCACAAATATGCAAAATTAAACAATAGTCTTAACCAATGAGTCACAGAAGAAATGAGGATAATAGATGGTCAAAGGGTAGATGGTCAAAGGGTAGACTTCCTTTTTTTTTAAGATTTATTTATTTATTTATACAAGCACTGGGTACAGTCAGAAGTGAGGGAGGGTGAGAGAATTCACCAGAGCTAGAGCGGGGAGCAGAACAGGCAGACTGAGGAAATACACTGCTGAGGGGGACAGCAAGAGAGGTATGTCATGCCATGTGGGACCCTCGCTGGTGGCCGGGGATCGAACCGGCGCTGCAGGGGCTGCGAGCAGCTTCACAGCTCAGCGCTCAACCACTGCGCTACCGGGGGAGGCCCAAGACTTCCTTTTGAAGTGATGAAAGGTTTAGAAATTAAAGAGATGGTGTTTTCACATGATTGTAAATGTTCTGAATACCACTGTGTTGTTCAATTTAAAATATTTAATTTTATGTTATGTGAATATCACATCACCTCCATTTTAATTATATATGTATATATAATTACAGATACACACATACATGCACTTATTCATACATCCAGCACCCAAAAAAAGTATAATTAATTCATGTCTCGAATTTAATAAAAGATTACCATATATGCAAAGAAACAAAAAAATCTATGAGAACAATTAATCATCAATTAAGAATTTACACTTAAAAAAAGAATTTGTATTTGCATCATTACCATTCCAAATGATATAATTAACTGAAAAAGACAGTTGTAATGATTTCATCCCATATGTGCAAAAAGTAAAGACACAGAAGATATAAAAAAGATCCATATTAAGCAGTAAACAAGTGCTTAAACAAAAATAATTACAATTCATTGTGGTTTATAACAAAGATAAATGCATGACAATGACTGCAGAAAGACCATAAAAAGAGAAATGGGTGTATACGTATACCTATACTACATACCCATTATATTATGTAAAGGATCTATGAATATCATTTGATGGTAGGCTGAATTAAGAAAAAGAAGTATACTTTAAATGCTAAGACAATAACTAACACAACAAAACATAAATCTAGTAACACAACAAAGATAAAATAGAATCATAAGAAATCTCACCAAAAAGGCCATAAACTGAAAAACAGATGGCACAAATAAAAAACAAGTATTGGGATGGCAGATTTAAATCTCACCATATCATTAATCACACTAAATGTAAATAAAGTAAACACTCCAACTATAAGGCACAGATTTTAAGAATGAGGAAAAAAATAAGTGGTCAATAAACACAAAACAGTATATGTTTAACATCATTAGTCATTAGAAAAATACAAATCAAAACCAAAGTGAAATACCACTTTATATCCTCCAAGATGCCTAAAATCAAAAAGACAGGGCCTCCCTGGTGGTGCAGGTAGTTGAGCAGAGCGCTGTGAAGCTGTCCACAGCCTCTGCAGTGTGGGTTCAAGTCCCGGCCATCCAGGGAGCTACCCTCATGGCACAGCAGACCTCTCTTGTCTCGCCCGCTGCTCCCCTCAGCAGTGTATTTCGTCAATCTGCCTGTTCTGCTCCCCACTCTGTCTCTGGTGAATCCTCTCACCCTCCCACACATCTGGCCTGTACCCCAGTTCTTGTACAAATAAAATAAATCTTTAAAAAAGAAAATCAAAAAGACAAACATTAAAAGGTAGAAAAATACAACTAATATACTAGTACTGTAAATATGAAATGTTACATTTAGAAAGAGATTGGCAGATTCTAAAAAAAAACCCCAGAACACATGACCTAAGAATTCTACTTTTGAGAAAATAAAACATATTTGCAACAAAAATACTTGTAAGTAAATGTTTAAAGCACTATTATTAAAATAGCCAAAAGGAAGAAACAATCCAAATATATAGTGTTGAATGAATAAATATGATTAAAATTAGGACATCATTTAACAATTCAAAGAAATGTACTAAAATCATATGCCATGTTAAAGCAACAAGACAGAGTGCATGATTCCATTTATTTATTTATTTGTTTGTTTGTTTGTGTTATTCAGAAGATTTATTTATGCATACAAGAACTGGGGTGTAGGCCAGAGGTGCAGGGGGCGAGAGGAGTCACCAGAGACAGAGTGGGGAGCAGAACAGGCAGATCGACTGAAATATACTGTTGAGGGGAGCAGCGGGTAAAATAGGAGAGGTCTGCTGCACCATGTGGGTTTCTCCCTGACCAGCGGGGTATAGAACTCTGCTGCAGTGGCTGGGGATAGCGCAATAGCACTGGCTTTAATTACTGCGCCACCAGGGAGGCCCAGTATGGTTCCATTTATATAAAATATCCAGAACACGGTAATGTAAAGAGTAGATTAAATGGCTGCATAAAGTGGAGGTGGTGTGAGGAAGGAGGAATGGTTACAAGGCATCCTTGCCTTTTTCCCACTCTTAGAGAAAAATCTTTCATTACTGAGTATGATACTAGCTACGGACTTTTCATATACAGCTTTTACATACATGCTGAGGAAGTTTCCTTTTATTCCTGGCTTGATAAGATTATTTATCATGAAAGGGTGCTAGATTTCTTCAAATGCTTTTTTTGCACCAGTGGAGAAGACTGTGTGGGCTTTGTGCTACATTCTATTAATATAGTAAACTGCATTAATTTTCTTATGATAAGCTATTCTTACACTCCGGGAATAAATTCCACTTAGTCGATACATATGATCTTTTTCATGCGCTACTGGATCTGGTTAGCTAACATTTTGTTGAGAATTTTTACATCAATATTTATCAGGAATACTAGTCTATAATAATACAGTATCGGGCCTCCCCGGTGGCGCAGTGGTTGAGCACTGGGGTGCGAAGCTGCCCGCGGCCTCTGCGGCGCCGGTTCAATCCCCGGCTGCTCCCCGGCCACTGGAGGAGGGTCCCACATGGCATGCAGACCTCTCCTGCAGCCCGCTGCTCCCCTCAGCAGTGTGCTTCAGTCCTTCTGCCTGCTCTGCTCCCCGCTCTGGCTCTGGTGAATTCTCTCACCCTCCCGCGCTTCTGACTGTACCCAGTGCATGTATAAACAAACAAACAAACAAATAAATAAAACATGCCTCTATTAAAAAAAAAAAAAAAAGATCCCAGCCTTTTATAATAATACAGTATCACCCCTCTTCTCTAATTCTAATCATTTGAGTCTTCTTTTTTCACAATGTGGCTAAGTTTATCCACTTTGTTGATCTTTTCAAAAATACTACTTAAAAAAAAAAACACTCTTAATTTTATTGGCTTCTTCCCCTATTCATTTTCAGTGTTCTCAGCTCTAATCTTTGTTATTTCCTTTTTTCTGCTCACTTTCAATTTAGTTTGTTCTTTTTCTAGCTTATTGAGGTATCAAAGACAGAATGTTGACTTGAGATCTTTATGTCATATTCAAGAAGAAGGCATAAGGAGGAAAAACAGGAAGATTTTATAGGGACAATTACAGAAAGATTGGCAGGGCGGAGATTCACATAGTTCTGTAGACAGCTGAAAAGACTGATCTTCCATTTACTAAAGCAGGCAGAGTAAGAAAGTGAAATGAGAAATTAGAGTTCAGATGCCCATGTTAGTTTAAGGTTGCCTACTATTTAAGGAAATAACGTAAGGTAACTTGACATGTATTCTCCAGAGGTCTAGAAAGAAAGAATGGTTAGGGCTAAATATTTGGAGGGTTTCAGTATATACCATAAATGTTTTTTAAAGCTTTGATAATAAGCTCCACTTTGTAAATGTACAAGGTCTACATCCTGAAACACTCTATTACTTACAGAGTAACATCTACAAGAGGAAAATCAAGAAAATAAGGAAGGGTGGTCAATAAGGTTGGAAGAAAAGAAGAGTAGTGTCCTATTAACAGAATAAAATAAGTGCTCAAAGAAAGAAAGAATGGGAGTCCAGCAAGACGGTGGCAGAGTGAAGACACTGGACTGACCTCCTCCAAACACACACAACAAAAACTGATGTAATGCAAAGCCCCCGCAAAAAAACTTCAGGAAAAAAAATAACTGTCATTGTACACAATAGGAACACTGATCTGACAAAAGAGGCAGGAAAAACTTTAAGTGAACTCTGTTTAGTGATAATTGGGCAGTACAACTCACAAGACAGAAAAGTAGATGCAGTGGTACAGAGCCCCCTACGGCTACTGACTCAGGCACACACCAAGAGTGGAGCTCTAAAGACCAGGCACTGCACTGGATAAGGAAATGCAGGAGCAGACACTCAGGATGTAGGCTGCACTGATGGATAGCTGCTGAGGTTGGGGGCACAGGACAAGGACTACCAGCTTGAACATGGAGCTCATAACACAGAATAGCTGTAGCCTGAATCAGGTTAGCGCACCTGTACTTCCTTATAGAAGAGGCTACTACTGATATATCCAAAACATTTGCCAATCCCCACAATGAAACACTTCACAGCACAAAATTCAAATTTATGAGTCAACTGGGGGTAATCTTTTGATCCCTATTGCCCTGGTCATCTTTTGTCAGTACCAGCTCTTGACTACTCCAACAGGTATAAAAACAACAGCTGGAAAATTATCTACTAAAAACATACAAAATCGGGCCTCTCTGGTGGTACAAGGGGTTAAGCACCACACTATGAAGCAACCCACAGCCTCTGCAGCACGAGTTCGAAACCTGGCCAGGGAGCAACCCACATGGCACAGCAGACCTCTCCTGACGCACCTGCTGCTCCCCTCAACAGTGTATTTCATTCGATCTGCCTGTTCTGATCTCTACTCTGTCTCTGGTGAATCCTCTCACCCCCCCATACCTGTGGCCTGTACCCCAGCTCTTGTGTTCATAAATAAATAAATCTTTTAAAAAAAAACTATAGCTGAATTTAAAAATAAAATTGAGGTTATCAATAGCATACAGACAGAAATAATGGAGAAAATTAATGAGCTTGGGCCTCCCCGGTGGCGCAGCGGTTGAGCGCTGGGTTGCGAAGCTGCCCGCGGCCTCTGTGGCGCCGGTTCGATCCCCGGCTGCTCCCCGGCCACCGGAGGAGGGTCCCACATGGCGCGCAGACCTCTCCTGCCGCCCGCTGCTCCCCTCAGCAGTGTGCTTCGGTCTTTCTGCCTGCTCTGCTCCCCGCTCTGGCTCTGGTGAATTCTCTCACCCTCCCAAGCTTCTGACTGTACCCAGTGCATGTATAAACAAAACAAACAAACAAATAAATAAATAAATAAATAAACATGCCTCTATTAAAAAAAAAAAAAGAAAAGAAAATTAATGAGCTTGAAAGAACGGTAAAGAAATATAATAAGAGATAAATATACCATATTATGACTAAGCATCTTATATAACAAAAAGCAGTAACATTCATAAATATATATGCACCAAATGGTGGAGCACAGAGATACATAAGACAATAACAGAACCAAAAGAAGATTTTGATAACACAATAATACTAGGGGACCTAAATACCCCAATTACAAAAATAGACATATCAACAAGACAAAGGATAAATAAGGAACTAACAGCTTTAAATGAGAAGCTAGAACAAATAGGTCTAACAGATAACTACGGAACATTCACCTAAAAACTGCTGTATACACATTATTTCAAGTGCACATGGAACACTTTCATGAAGCGACCATACCTTAGTACACAAATCAAATTAGTAATAAAAAACATAAAGACTGAAATTGTGTCTAGTACCGTCTCTGACCACAATGACATAAAACTAGAAATAGGGAAAAACTGAATACATAGAGATCAAACAACATGCTGTATAGAAATTGGATAAAAAAGAAAGTCAAAGCAGAAATTTAAGAAGTTTGACTAACAGGGCCTCCCTGGTGGCGCAAGAGGTTAAGATGCAGCACTGTGAAGCTGTCCTCCACTGTAGCACAAGTTTGGTCCCCAGCCAGGGAGGTGACCCACACAGCACAGCAAACCTTTCCTGCCTTGCCCACTGCTCCCTTCAGCAGTTATTTCAGTCAGTCCACCTGTTCTGCTCCCCGCTCTGTCTCTGGTGAATGCTCTCACCCCTCACACCTCTGGGCCTGTACACCAGTTCTTGAATATATAAACAAACTATTTTAAAAAAATTAAAAGTTTGACTAATGAAAATGGTGATACAAATGACCAGAATCTATGGGATGCACAAAAGCAGAGTTAAGGGGGGAAATAATTGCAATACAAGCCCATATTAAAAAAAAAAAAAAAAAAAAAACAAGAAAAATTCTAAACAACCTAATTTCACCTATAAAGGAACTTGAAAAAGAAGGAAAAAATAAGATCAAAAGTTAGCAGAAATAAGGAAATAATAAGAGTGGAAATAAATGAAATAGAGATCAAAAAGATTAGTCTCAGCACCACACAAAAATAGCCAATGAAACTAAAAGTTGGTTCTTCAAGAAGATAATCAAAATAGGGGCCTCCCTGGTGGCACAGGGATTAAAAGGACAGCCCTATCAAGCTGTCCTCAGCCACTGCAGCAGGAGTTCGATGCCCAGCCAGGGAGCTTACCCACATGGCAGACCTCTCCTGCCTTGCCCGCTGCTCCCCTTAGCAGTGTATTTCAGTAGATCTGCCTGTTCTTCTCCCCACACTGTCTCTGATGGGTCCTCTCACCCCACACACCTCTATCCTGTGCCCCTCTGTCTTGTATGCATACATAAATAAATCTTTTAAAAAAATAAACAAAATAGATAGACCTCTAACTAGGCTAACCAAAAAAAGGAGAGAATAAATATTAATATACAAAATCACAAATGAAAGAGGAGAAATCACTACAGATAGTCAGAAATACCAAAAATCAAGAGAGTACTATGAATAACTATATGCCAATAAATTTGATAGCCTTGAATGGATCCATTTCAAGGCCAGCATAATCCACCAAGACTAATCCAGGAAGATACAGCTGAAAATGAACTGATCACAAACATGAAAAATGAAACAGTAATTTAAAAAAGTCTTCTGAAAAACAAAAGCCTAGAACACATGTAATAGCTTTACAAAAGAATTCTATCAAACTTTTAAAGAACTTCAGCCCCCCGGTGGCGCAGCGGTTGAGCGCTGGGTTGCAAAGCTGCCCGCAGCCTCTGCAGCGCTGGTTCGATCCCAGGCTGCAGTGCACTTCAGTCTGCCTGCTCTGCTCCCCGCTCTGGCTCTGGTGAATTCTCTCTCCCTCCCGCGCTTCTGACTGTACCCAGTGCTTGTATAAATAAATAAAAATAAATAAATCTTAAAAAAAAATCTTTTAACAAAAAAAAAATAAAGAACTAATGCCACTTGCTTAAATGGTTTTAAAACCCAAGAAAAACAATGCTCCCTCACATATTTTATAATGCCAGCATTACCTAAATACCAAAACTAGACAAAGACAGCCAAGAAAATTATACACCAATTTCTCTGATGAACAACAACAGAAAAAATTTTCAACAAAATATTAGCAAATCAAATTCAAAAGTGTATCACAAAAATTATACACCATGATAAGTGGGATTTATCCTAGGTATGAAAGAATGGCTTATTACACACAAATCAATGTAATATATTTTACCAACAAATGTAAACATAAAAATCATGATGCATCAACAGATACACAGAACGTACTTGATAAGATTCAGTACCCATTTATGATTTTTTAAAAAATCTAAGATGGAACTAGAGGGGCCTCCCCGGTGGCACAGTGGTTGAGCGTTGGGCTGTGAAGCTGCCCGCAGCCTCTGCAGCACCAGTTCAATCCCGGCCACCGGCAAGGGTCCCACATGGCATGCAGACCTCTCTTGCCGCATCCGCTGCTCTCCTCAGCAGTGTACTTCGTCAGTCTACCTGTTCTGCTCCCCACTCTGGCTCTGGTGAATTCTCTTACCTTCCCGTGCTTCTGACTGTACCCAGTACTTTGCTTAAATAAATAAATAAATAAATCTTAAAAAAAAAAAGACGGAACTAGAAAGAACTTATCTCAATATAATAAAGGTCATGTATCACAAGCCAAAAATCAATATGATACTCAACAGTAAAAAACTGAAAGTTTTTCCCCAAAAGATCAAGCACAAAACAAGCTGCTCACTGTCACTAGAGGTTTGGGCCAGACCTATCAGACAAACATATGAAATAAAGGGGATTCAAGTAAAAAGGAAGTGAAACTATGATTATTCACAGATGGTATGTTATATATAAAAGATCCCAAAGGACTTCCCCGGTGGCACAGCGGGTTGAGTGCCACACTGTGAAGCTGTCCACAGCCTCTGCAACGTGGTTTCGATCCCAACCCGCAGGCGAGAGTCCCACATGGTGTAGCAGACCTCTCCTGTCGCACCCGCTGCTCCCCTCAGCAGTGTATTTCATCAGTCTGTCTGTTCTGTTCCCTGTTCTATCTCTGGTAAATCCTCTCACCCTCCCACGAATCTGGCCTGTACCCTGGGTTCTTCTTTAATTTTAAAAAATTAAATAAATACATAAAAAAAAAATCCTAAAGACTTCATCAAAAAGTTACTAGAAACAGGGCCTCCCTGGTGGCGCAAGGGGTTAAGATGCAACCTATGAAGCTATCCACAGCCACTGCAGCACGCATTCTATCCCTAGCCAGGGAGCTACCCACACTGTGCAGCAGACCTCTTCTGACTCACCCGCTGCTCCCCTCAGCAGTGTATTTCAGTCAATCTGCCTGTTCTGTTCCCCTCTGTGTCTCTGGTGAATCCTCTCAGCCCCCACACCTCTGGTCTGTACACCAGTTCTTGTATGCATAAATAAATCTTTAAAAATAAAGTTATTAGAAACAATAAATGAATACAGCAAAATGGGAGGCTACAAAATCAACATACAAAAATCCAGTTTTTAATATATCGTGAATCAAAGGCAAAGTAAATTAAGAAAATAACTATAATTGCTCCAAAAGAACAAATAAATACATCAGAATCAACCTAATAACGGCAAGAGAACTATACAAGAGCTACAAGATTTTTTTTTTAATTATTTATTTATTTATTTGCACTAAAGCCGGGGTACAGGCCAGATTCGCGGAGGGTGAAAGGATTCACCAGAGACAGAGCAGGGAACAGAACAGGCAGACTGACTGAAATACACTGCTGAGGGGAACAGCGGGCACAACAGAAGAGGTCTGCCATGCCATCTGGGACCCTCACCGGCCGGCTGGGATCGAACCAGCACTGTAGAGGCTGCAGACAGCTTCACAGCACTGCACTCAACCGCCTGCACCACCGGGGGAGGCCCAGGAGCTACAAGATGTTATTAAAGGACTTTTATAGAGATATTAAAGAGATGGATTTCAATACACTCATCATCAAAATCCCAGCAATATTTTTCAAAGAAACAGAACACAAAATACTGAAATTCATATGGCACCAACAAAATTCCACAAATCGCAAAAGCGACCCTAAGAAATAAGGACAGAAATGGAGTTATCATTTTATCTATTAACTTTATTATAAAGTAACAGTATTAACAAATGCTATTAGTAATAAAGTAGATATGTAGACCAATGGAAGAGAAACTAAGTCCCAGGGAGGAAAAAATCCATGCATATACCAGCACATAATCTATGATTAACCATCCATACCCATTGATATATGGAAAAAACAGTTTCTTTAATGAATGGTGCTGGGAAAATTGGAAAAATACACATGAAAGAATGAAGCTGGATTACTTGCTAACACCATACACAAAAAATAAATTCCAAGTGGATAAAATTAAGATTTAGATATAAGACCTGAAACAATCAAATACATAGAAGAAAACATTAGCAACACATTCCCTGCTAACAACAATAAAGATATTTTTGGTGACTCGACCCTAAGCAAGGGAATAAAAAACTAAAATAAAAAATGGGATTACCTCAAGTTAAAAAGCTTCTACTTCACTGCAAAAGAAAATGAAAGATGATTAAAATGACCCCTACTGAATGGGAGAAAATATGCATAGCACATATAAATGATAAAGGAATAATATCTAACCAAAAAAACCAAATAACCCAATTAATGAATGGGCAGCACATAAACAGACTATTCACCTAAGAGGATATCCGGAACACCCAAAGACATATGAAAAAATATTCATCATCACTTTTAATGAGATGCACATTAAAACTACAACTACTACGCCTCCCTGGTGGCGCAGTGGGTTGAGTGCCACGGTGTGAAGCTGTCTGCAGCCTCTGCAGCACGGGTTTGATTCCCGGACGGCCAGGGAGAAACCCACATGGTGCGGCAGACCTCTCCTATCTCACCCGCTGCTCCCCTCAGCAGTGTCTTTGGTCCATTTGCCTGTTCTGCTCCCCGCTCTGTCTCTGGAGAATTCTCTCACCCTCCCATGTCTCAGACCTGTATCCCAGTTCTTGTATAAATAAATAAAATCTTTAAAAAAAAAAAAAAACTAAAAAAAAAAACCTACAATGAGGTACCACCTCACATCCATGAGAATGACACATTAAATAAACCCCTGCCAAGTGCTGAAGAGGATGAAGAATGTGGAAAAGAGCAACTCAATTAGACTGTTGGTGAAAACGTAAACTGGGCCTCCCTGGTGGCGCAGCAGTTGAGCGCTGGGCTGCAATGCTACCCGCAGCCTCTGTAGCTCCAGCTTGATTCCCGGCCGCCGAGAGAGGGTCCCACATGGCGCACAGACCGCTCCTGCCACCTGCTGCTCCCCTCAGCAGTGTACTTTGTCAGTCTGCCTGTTCTGTTCTCTGCTCTGGCTCTGGTGAATTCTCTCACCCTCCCGCGCTTCTGACTGTACCCAGTGCTTGTATAAATAAATAAATAAATCTTTAAAAAAAAGGAAAATATAAACTGATAAACCATTATGGAAAACAATATGGATTTATCTTTACAAATTAAAAATGGAAATACCATATAATTTAGCAATTTCACTCTTGGACATATATGCACAGAGTACGAAGCCAACATCAACAACGAAAAACCCCTATATTTCACAATATTACAGCAGCATTATTTCCAAAAGCTAGGACACAAAAGCAGCCTCAATCTCCTTCAGTGGACAAATGGATCAATAAGATGTGGTACAAACACACCATGGAGTATTATACTGCCATAAAAAAGGAATGAAATACAGTTATTTTCAACAAAATGGAGGGAATTTGAGAGAATTACGTGCAGCAAAGTACGTCAGAATGATAAAAGCAAATGTTAAACATTCACATAGACAATTCAACAACAAAATATTTTCAACAACTTGTGGACATCAATAACATTCTGGGGGCTCTAAGGTTGAAAGGAAGGGGGAGTTGGAAAGCGATATGGAAACCCAAGTCATTGCAGTGGGGGAAATAGAAATAAAGAAGGAAGTGGGAATTTTCAGACTGGGAAGGAATGCAGCAGCAGCAGTACAGGGCATGAAAGAAGCAGGTGCTTTTATGAGAAGATAATTGTTTATCCTTTCCTAATACTGCATTACTACCTAAGCATCTCTTAGCTCCAGCTAAAGGTAAGGAAAAGTAACAAAAGGGAGGAAGGGAAAGGGGAAGAGGGGTAAAGAGGGAGAGAGATCAACTTTATCAGCTACGGCTAGTATCAAGTAAGATGAAGACTGAGAACTGAATCAGTCTTGTGCAGGTCAGTAATTGCATGGTGGGGAAAAGTGTGAAGCAAATTTAAGAGTGAAAGAGATGAGGGCCTCCCTGGTGGCACAAGGGGTTAAGATGCAATCTATGAAGCTACGCGCAGCCACTGCAGCATGAGTTCGATCCCTGGGCAGGGAGCTACCTACATGGCACAGCAGAGCTCTCCTGTCTGACCCATTGCTCCGCCCCTCAGCAGTGTATTTCAGTCCATCTGCCTGTTCTGCTCCCCACTCTGTCTCTGGTGAATCCTCTCACTCCCCACACCTCTGGCCTACACCCCAGTTCTTACATACATAAATAATAAATCTTTAAGAGTGAAAGAAATGAATATATAAGAAATGAAATGTCATATACAGATATCATAAATTTCTACATAGAAAACCCAAGATAATATAATGACAAATTTTTAGAAAAGAAGTATATGCCAAGGTAACTGGAAGATAAAAATACAAAAATTTACATTTCTAAATACGAGGAACAATAACTTTAAAGATACCCAAAAAAAGATCAAGTAGCTAGGAATAAGCACAACAAAAGATGAAAAAGAGCTCTGAACAGAAATCATAAAACTTTATTGGGCCTACCCAGTGGCGCAGCAGATTGAGCACAGCGCTGTGGAGCTGTCTGCAGCCTCTGCAGCATGGGTTCAATTCCCTGCCAGCCAGGGAGATAACCACATGGCATGGCAGACCTCTCCTGTCTCTCCAGCTACTCCCCTCAGCAGTGCTTTTGGTCGGTCTGCCTGTTCTGCTCCCTGCTCTGTCTCTGGTTAATTCCCTCACCCTTCCATGCCTCTGACCTGTACCCCCATTCCTGTATGGATAAATAAATAAATCTTTTTTTTGAATTTAGTTCTTTATGCATACAAGAGCTGGGGTACAGGCCAGAGATAAGGGGGTGAGAGGATTCACCAGAGACAGAGTGGGGAACAGAACAGATTGACCGAAGTACACTGCTGAGGGGAGCAGTGGGCGAGTCAAGAGAGGTCTGCTGTGCCATGTGGGTTGTTCCCTAGCCGGGGATTGTGCAGCAGAGTCTGCAGTTAGCTTCATAGGTTGCATCTTAACCCCTTGCGCCACCAGGGAGGCCCAAATAAATAAATCTTTTTTAAAAAAGAATATGAATATTTCACATAAAGGAAACTTATGCTCTTCACTCTGTCTCTGGCGAATCCTCTCACCCCCGCATCCCACACCTCTGGCCTACACTCCAGTTCACACACACACAAAAAATTTTTTTAGATATATTAAAAGAAAAAAAGGGAATTTACACCTATAAACACCTTTGCTATGAAAGATAGGTGCTGGGGTTATATAAGCTATATTCTAATCTATTTGTTTATTTTAAAGATTTTTTATTTATACAAGAACCGGCGTACAGGCCAGATGCGCGGGAGGGTGAAAGGATTCACCAGAGACAGAGCGGGGAACAGAACAGGCAGACTGACGAAATACACTGCTGAGGGGAGCAGCGGGAGAGACAGGAGAGGTCTGCCACACCTTGTGGGATTCTCGCCGGCTGGCTGGGATTGAACCCATGCTGCAGAAGCTGTGGACAGCTTCACATTGTGGTGCTCAACCGCCTGCACCACCAAGGAAGCCCACCAATAAATTTATTTTTAAACAAAGAAGCTCTCAAATAAATAAATACCTTAAGGAGCTAGAGGGAAAATAGATTAACCCAACACCAGTAGAAGGTAAGATTAGAGTGGGAAAAACTTTCAATTAAATAATAAAGATTAGAGAAAATAAAATCTAAAAATAGGAGACAATCAATAAAACCAAAAGGTCTTTGAAAAGATCAACAAAATTGAGACTTTTTGACCCCCAAAATCAGAAGACTCAAATTACTAAAGTCAAATGAAAATGCATACACGGGCCTCCCCGGTGGCGCAGCGGTTGAGCGCTGGGTTGCAAAGCTGCCCGCGCCCGCCGGTTCCATCCCCGGCTGCTCCCCGGCCACCGGAGGAGGGTCCCACATGGCGCGCAGACCTCTCCTGCCGCCCGCTGCTCCCCTCAGCAGTGTACTTCGGTCCTTCTGCCCGCTCTGCTCCCCGCTCTGGCTCTGGTGAATTCTCTCACCCTCCCGTGCTTCTGACTGTACCCAGTGCATGTATAAAAACAAACAAACAAAGAAACAAATAAATAAATAAAGCATGCCTCTATAAAAAAAAAAAAAAAAAAAAAGAAAATGCATACACTACCACTGACCTTACAAAAATAAACTGTACACCATGAAATTAGATAACCTATATGACACCCAGGTCTTCTACGCAAAATAAATAAAAATGAATCTTAAAACACACACAAACAAACACACACACGCACACACAGAGATACCACATCATACACACTAGAATGGCTGTATCATAAAACATTCAGAAAATAGTAAGGGTTGGTGAAAAGAAATTGAATCCCTCATACTCCTGGTAGGAATGTACAAGTGCAGCCCTTCATCCCTCGCTTAGTTAGACATAGAATCACCATATAAAACCTTCAATGACACTCAAAGAAATTGAAGAGGCTCAAACAAGTACTTTTGTACTTTTAACACCAATGTTCAGAGCAACACATTAACTACAGCCAACAAACTGGAAAATCCAAATGTCCTACAACAAATGAAAAGATAAATAAAATGTAATATATATATATATATATATACGCACACACACATACATGCACACGCACACAGCAGAATATTATCCATTCATAAAGAAAAACGAAGTACTCCAGTATAAGCTACAACATGGATGAGTCTTAATAATGTCAGTGGGAACAATGAGGAACAAACCAACTCCACCCCGAGATCCATGCCAACAAGATCTCAAGGGCCTGGGACTACAAGGCATGAAGCAGACTTCCTGAGCAGAGGAACTACTCTGCCTGTAAATAAACCTGTTTTGTTTAAATTTCTCTGTGTTATCCGCTTTTGGGTCTTATCACATGGGCATGGATTCATACTCAGAACAATCCCTGAATTTCCCTTAGGGATGCCCTGTAAGAGAAACATTGTGCTGGGCCTCCCTGGTGGCACAAGGGATTAAGACACAACCTGTGAAGCTATCCTCAGCCACTGCAGCATGAGTTCAATCCCTGGCCAGCGAGCTACCCACATAACACAGCAGACCTCTCCTGACTCGCCTGCTGCTCCCCTCAGCAGTGTACTTTGGTCAATCTGCCTGTTCTGCTCCTCACTCTGTCTTTGGTGAATGCTCTCAACCCCCAGAACTCTGGCCTATACCCCAGCTCCTGTATGAATAAATAAATAAATCTTAAAAAAGGGGGGGGGCCTCCCCAGTGGCGCAGCGGTTGAGTGAAGGGTTGTGAAGCTGCCCACAGCCTCTGCAGCGCCAGTTCGATCCCCGGCTGCTCCCCGGCCACCTGAGGAGGGTCCCACATGGCATGCAGACCTCTCCTGCCGCCCGTTGCTCCCCTCAGCAGTGTGCTTCAGTCCTACTGCCTGCTCTGCTCCCGGCTCTGGCTCTGGTGAATTCTCTCACCCTCCCGCGCTTCTGATTGTACCCAGTGCTTGTATGTATGTATGGATGGATGGATGGATAGATAGATAGATAGATAGATAGATAGATTGTGCTAAGTAAAAGAAGCCAGATTTGGGGGCCTCCAGGGTGGTGCAAGGGGTTAGGACACAGCACTATGAAGCTACCCACAACCACTGCAACATGAGAGCTCTGGCCAGGGAGCTGACCCACATGGCACAGCAGACCTCTCCTGTCTCGTCCACTGCTCCCCTCAGCAGTGTATTTCAGTCAATCCACCTGTTCTGTTCCCCACTCTATCTCTGGTGAATCCTCTCATCCTCCCGCACCTCTGGCCTGTACCCCAGTTCTTGTATGCATAAATAAATCATTAAAAAAAAAAAGCCAGATTCAGAAGGTCAAACATTACGTGATTTTATTTATGTAGGATATCCAAAATAAGAAAACCCATAGAGACAAAAAACAGAAGGGTGGTTGCCAGGGGTTTGGGGTAGGGAGAGTTGTAATGCAGAGTGACTTTCTCAATAGGTAGAACGCTTTCTTTTAGGGTGACAAAAATGTTTTGGAAATTGACAAAGGTGGAAGTTATACATTATAAAAGTAGTAAATCCACTGAACTGTACAGCAGGTCCTCAATTAATGTCATTTTGTTCAACATCACTGTATTATAAAATTGAGGGAAAAAATCCCAACCAACATTAATAAAAGGACATTATTTGAGAGAATGTTTTCTTTTTACGTCATTTCACTTAAAGTCAGTACCCAAAGACTTAATTTAATGATGACATTGAGGATTTACTGTACACATTAAGATGGTTAATTTTATACTATGTGCTTTACCTGTGTTTTCAGGAAAACAAAATAATGTGTTATTCTGTCCATCTTCACAAACCACTTCAGGACAACAAAAGAGTTGATAAGGAAAAGATTTTCTTTATAGAAGTAGTTCTGCTAATATGTGAAATAATGACAGAATATCACAACTTATTCCACCTGTATTAAATAAAACAGTATACATCTAGATACTAATCAATAGCCGCCAACATCACAAAAAAATTATCAAACATCATATACCTGCCTACCCACACAAAAAACTAAATATAATCATGCCTGTAGAATACAACTACCAGTGTATAGAGAATACCTGGAACAAACCTACATGTCAACCACACACACATAATCCTAAAATGCAATCAAAATAATATCCCAATAAAAATTTATCTAATTTTTTAAAAGATGCAATCAATAAAATCTGCTATAAGAAACTCTGTAAGACAAATAACTCAGGTTTTTCAACAAGTAAACCAACAAAGCAAAAGAAAAAGGGAACAAGATTACAAAGAGTTATCAATTAAAATCAAGTAACTGCAATGTATATAACTTAGTTGGATCTAACATATGGACCTTATTTGGATCCTGATTCAAACAACTTTTTTAAAAACATTTAGAAGACAATCAGGAAAATTTGAACAATCATACTTTGTTTTAGAAATCCTTTTCAGTATTTTTAAGTGTTATACTGCGTATTTTTAAAATACCCATATTATGTTAGTGGTGTTTAAAAAATTCAAAATAATCAGAAAATGGGGTAGGGAAGGTACAGATGAACAAGACTGGTCATAACTTCACTGTTTAAGCTAAGCACCACTTTTATACATGCTTACAACTTCTCCTTTAATAAAAGTATTTTTTTTTAAATACACTTACTAAATTTTACCACCTTAATATATGATATCAATTCCATCATTGTATTCCTCCTGCTTCTATTCTCCTGCTTCTGTAACACCCCTGGACTTAACTGCAATAAAGCTGAATCTTATCTTTGTGGGGTTACATTCTAACATTACAATATAACAAAGAATAATCAAAAATATCTTCAATTCCAATAGAGAAAAATACATTGTACTGCACATGGCTATGAATATACAACTATATTGGATTTTATAAGTTCTTCAAACTTTTCTGTTATATAGTATCTTTCAATGGCCCTCAATTCATTTTAAAAATTTCCTCTTCAACAATTTAAGTAAGGGCATCGGTGGCGCAAGGGGTTGAGACACAACCTATGAAGCTGCCCGCCGCCACTGCAGCATGAGTTCAATCCTGAGCCAGGGAGCTGCCCACATGGCGCAGCAGACCTCTTCTGGCTCGCCCGCTGCTCCCCTCAGCAGTATTTTGGTCAGTCTGCCTGTTCTGCTCCCCACTCTGTCTCTGGTGCATCCTCTCACACCTCATACCTCTGGCCTGTACCCCAGATCTTGTATGCATGGATAAATAAATCTTCAAAAAAAAAAAAAAATTTAAGTAAGCCATCACTACCTCCCAGCCCTCTCATTATGTCTTTGACACTGATGGTTGTAAAAACCTTGCATTCATTTCCAAGGGATTTCTATAAAGGTTTGCCTAGAACATACACTCAGTTAATAGCAAACTGATGTGCCTCTACAGTTTGATTAATTTCTTTTTCTATTTCCCCTCCACCTACACCCAGGATATAGAGCTGATTTCAAATGTGTTAGATGCACTTATAATCCAGCTCAACTTTTCTTTTTATTAAGAAAAAAAGATTTATTTATTTATATACACAAGAGGGCCTCCCTGGTGGCGCAGCGGTTGAGCGCTGGGTTGCAAAGCTGCCCGTGGCCTCTGCGGCGCCGGTTCGATCCCAGGCTGCTCCCCAGCCACCGGAGGAGGGTCCCACATGGCGCGCAGACCTCTCCTGCCGCCCGCTGCTCCCCTCAGCAGTGTGCTTCAGTCCTTCTGCCTGCTCTGCTCCCCGCTCTGGCTGTGGTGAATTCTCTCACCCTCCCACGCTTCTGACTGTACCCAGTGCATGTATAAACAAACAAACAAACAAATAAATAAATAATATGTGCCTCTTTAAAATAAATAAATAAATAAATATTTATATACATAAGAACTGGGATATACAGGCCAGAGGTGTAGAGGGTGAGAGGATTCACCAGAGACAGAGTGGGGAGCAGAAGACACAGACTGAAATACACTGCTGAGGGGAGGAGCTGGCACAAGACAGGAGAGGTCTGCTGCACCATGTGGGTAGCTCCCTGGCCAGGGACTGAACTTGTACTGCAGTGGCTGCGGATAGCCTCACAGTGCCTTCTTAACCCCTTGCATCACCAGAGAGGCCCTCAATTTTTCTTTTTATAGTTGTTGTGGTCTCACACCATTCTAATCCATTCACCACAAAGTTGTCAGATCTACGTGGAAACATGCTATTTCTCAGCTTCAGTGGCTCCTTACAATCAACTGAATTAAGTCCACCATTTGCGAAAAAATAAGGAAGGAAGGGAGAAACGTGGAAGCAAAGGAATAGGTTGGGCAGCGGAGAGAAGGGAAAGAAAACCTTGCCTATATCATCAGCTGCACCCATCAGCAAGCATACCACTCAAGACTTTACCAGTCTAACTTCTAATCATTCTCAATTTCCTAATATACACCTGAACCTTTTATCACTTGCTCTCCCTTTGTCTATAACACCCCGTTTTTAACACTCCCAACTATATTGAAACATTTACCTTTTAATAACTAAGACCTACAGAGTAGGTGAGATTGAAAGAAATAAAAAGCTGAACTGAAAAACTCCTCTACCCCTGTGTACCAGGAAAAGAATACTTATACTAAAACTTGGAACATATTTTCCAGCATGATGAATATTAAATATTAAACAATACCATAAGATACATAAGGTACACTGAGCCGTTTTGTTACTTATCTAGAAATAAAATTAGCATCACTAAGAAAATGCATTACAGGCTCCAAAATATAAACACACAAATCCATTTGGAATACCATTTAGTCAGAATTTTTTAAATACAATCAAATTTAGACTATGACTGAGATGGTAATTCCACTCAATGAGGGAAAGATATACTGTTCAATAAATGGTGATGGACCAAATGGCAGCATTTTAGCATCTAGGAAAAAAATAAAGTTAAATCCATACTTCACGTTGTATTACATGAATACATTCCAAAATATATATACATAAATATATATCAAAGATTAAACTGTAATTAAAAAAAATAAAAATACTAAAGGAAAATGTGAAAGAAGTTTTTTATGAGTCTGAATTAGAGAAAGCTTTACTAACTAATGATTCCAATTACACACAAAAAAGGCAAAATTATTAAATTCAACTAAATAAAAACCCCAAACTTCTACATGGTAAAAAGTCCCATACGAAATTACTATCAAGCTGGGCAGGAAATACTTCAATTATTATCACAGAAGTTTAATGTATGAGGAGTGCCTATGAAAACATGAACAAACCAAAATGAAAAAGACCTAAAAACAACCAAAATAAGCATATGAACAGAGCCCAGAAAATATTTCTTCTTAAAATATGAAAAGATAGGGCCTCCCCTGGTGGCGCAGGAGGTTGAGCGCAGGGCTGTGAAGCTGTCCGCAGCCTCTGCAGCGCCAGTTCGATCCCGGCCAGCTGGCGAGGGTCCCACATGGCGTGGCAGACCTCTCCTGTCTCGCCTGCCGCTCCCCTCAGCAGTGTATTCCAGTCAGTCTGCCTGTTCTGTTCCCTGCTCTCTGTCTCTGGTGAATCCTCTCACCCTCCTGCGAATCTGGCCTGTACCTTGGTTCTTGTGTATGTAAATAAATAAATAAATAAATCTTTAAATATATATATACACATATATATGAAAAGATAATCAATTTCACTTACCAGAGAAATACAAAGTAACTGCTCTGTGATACTATTTTCACCTACTGGATTACCAAGGATATAAAAAATAGTTTTTTTATTCATTGTTGCTGGGAATATAAACTGGTACAACCACTAGGGAGAGTAATTTGGGAATACACACCAAAATTAATTGCAAATTGCTCTGACACAACAGTCCACTTCTGAGAATTAACAATATTACAGAGATAGTTTTGCATATTAGCAAAATAACATATGTACAAGCATTAATAAAAGTAAATTAGAAAAGTTCATCAACCAGCAATTGATTACCTAATACATAGTAAAAAAGAATGTTTTATGCTGATAATAGAGACAACGAAAGAAAAATATTAAGGTATATAATCTTGACCCACTGTATAAAAACTAAAAGAAAATATTTGTCCATTCAAAAGAAATCTAGAGAGGAGATGGAAGAAAGTAATAGTAGCAATTATATTTGGCAGCAGGAAAGTTGTTAAGAAATGGTGGATTGTAGGTAAGAGGTAGAATTTTTAATATTTATTTTTAAATTTGGACAATGTGACTGTATAAGATAATCTAAACATTAAATTTTATGTATGTATGTGTTTATGTATGTTAGTCAAAGATATTCTATTTTTCCCTTTCATCTACTAATGTAAATTATTCTATTCTATTCTAGTCTATGCTAAAAAGGCTTTAGAGTTCGTTACCCAAAATGGAAAAATATGCTAGTAGTTGTTATACCTCCACTTTTATGAGTTTTTTCATCTGTTAATTTTGCGTAGTATGCCAAGATTTTAAAAATGCAAGTCTATATATTTAAGAATGATACTGAGATGTAAAGAAATACAGTTTTCTCTGAGGAAGGTAGTAATATTGGACATTAAAATGAGAAATACATATGGGTCATCAAAAACGCACATCAAAATTTAGAGACAGATGTCATTATTTCTTTATATGCAAACAACAAAGACCCTTACTTTATGAAAATTAGCATTCACCAGAAATATCCTGTCTAGCAACACACAAAGAAAAATAAAGTCTGAGTTTAAAAAAAAAAAGTAACTTATTTTTCCAAAAATGATTTCTAAAATCAGAAATCATATCCAGATTTTTAATTAAAATGTAAGTCATTCTACATTGAAAATACCACTCCTTGAGTTTTTCCACAAAACAGAAAAAGTATTTTAAAAAGATTCATAAATTACATTCACTACTGTTAAAAATGTGTGAGTGGTAAACACCATTTAATTTGATAATATTAACTGCCAGATATTTCAAAACACATACCTACTCCAGTTTTCAATAAAATTATTTTTTAGAAATCTCTGCACTTACCCCCATTATCTGTTCTTTTTAAAGCTCCATCCTTATGAGGACACAGTTCACATCTCTATTAAAATAAAAAAAAAAAAAAGAAACAAAGATTTTTCTGATTACTGAAGTATAACACCTTCCCTTTAACTTCAAACCCATTAAAAACTTGGCAGCATCATTTTGTACTAGTTGCCACCTAACATATTTTAGAACAGTCCTCACAAAATAATCATCCTTCTTCAGTTGTGATCTTCCTCAGAGCACCAGATAACAAATTTTAAAAAGTAAAATTTTACTCAACTTTTAAATTGTCGCCATTATTACATTTTTAATGTTACATCAATAGAAACAAAAAGGTTCTCACAACATAGGACTGGGGCATTTTTTTAACATTTCCCTAAATCCCCTTACTTTTTGTCTAGTATCAGCTAGATAGTTGGTTAGGTCTAGTTTCTCTTAAAATAGAGCTAAGCTCGAGAATTCAGAATTTTGATTTAAGTGGGAAGACAAGATCTCACAAGTGTTGGCCTGCCTTCTGGAAGGAAGGAACTGTTTAATGATTCAGTTACTCTTACACATACTAGTACTCAAAAATTAATGTAGATTCCTCTTCTACCACCCCCACAATGTAAAACCAGAAATGAACACAGAGCCTGTACTACCATTTCTTTTCACTAATGAAAAGAAGGCAAATATGCTATAAAAATAATAGTGTTTCGAAGGCATTGTCTTACTATGAAGAATATGTTCCTGGAGGTCACATGAGTTTTTTTTTTTTAATCTTACACCTTACTCCACAAAGAAACTTTATAACATATAACATAACACTATATTAAAAAGGAGGAGAAAATAAGAGTAGGAAATTAATGTGAAAGTGAGTTATTACATCATAAGCCATGAGATCCTGTATTTCTTAAGGATAAGCATGTCACTCTCCTGATTTTCTTAGTATCACTTTGGCAGTGGTTTTCTGATCACCTGATGAAATTTTAAATATGGTAGTTGCTCAGTCTTAGTTTAAGATTTAAGATGCCTTCTCATCTCATGTTAAACACTAAGCAATCTCATCCATTTTTTTATACATCTATTACCAAAAATATTATCAGAATATGCCAAATGTTATCTCCTATTCAAATATGCTCTGGGATCCATGCATAAAACTTTCTATGATACATATGCACTTTAAGCTTTATCCAAAATTTATGACACCACTTGCTCTTCCTATAGTTTTCCCTATCTTTGTAGCGATAATCATATACTGCCTGTACAGTAAACCCAGATATAATCCTTTCCATTGCTTCACCCTACTCCTTAACTTCAATATTTAATCAATCATATTCTGCCCATTCCTCCTCCTAAATACTGTGAGATTACCAGTATCTATGTATTACCAGAATTAATGACCTCTCTCTTCCTACACTACTTATAATCCTCCTACAAACCAACATCATCTTTCATCAGAATCACTTCACAACCTCCTAAATAATCTCTCCATATTCACTTCAACTGACTCCACCAAGCTAAAGTGAACTTCAAAATTAAAATCCAGGTCACTATCTCACTTACAACCATTCAATAATTTCCCTACATGAACTACCCCCTACCTATCTTCACAACCTTTTTCTTTTCAACATTTCCCTGGATAATATTGTCTTTTCTTCTTTCAGTTCTGTACATACTCCAAAATCCATTCCACTTTGTAGTCTTTAAATGTGTGGTTTTTACTCTACCTTGAATACTGTTCTGCACCTGATCTTGTTTCACAACTGAATGATTCATGCCTCAGGTCTTAGATTAAAGTCAATTCTTCAGAAACAGCTTCTCTTAATCCCTACATTAGGTTATGTAACATATTATGAATTACATATATTTTCTTCCTTAGCATATATTTCAATCACAATTATACATGCATTATGTTTATTCTCCTCTGACAGATTATGAGAGACTTATAATCCATTTCATTATTGTAGCCTTAGCATCTACCACAGTCTCCAGATACAGGAACTAAAAAAAACATACGATGGATGAATGGAAGAAGCAAAAACACAAGCACACTTGCTAAAAGTCAGACAAGAAGTGTAGTTTGGTTCTAAACTATACAGCAACATCTCTCACAGACAGGAACACTGTTAGTTATGATTTACCTACTGAGAAACACTTGTTTATAAAAGTATGGTTGACCATTTAACAGTATAGGGGCCATTCCCCATACACAGTGAAAAATTTACATGAATCTTATGACTACTCAAAATCTTAACTAATAGCCTGCTGTTGACAGGACATCTTGCCAACATAAACATCCAATTAACATATATTTTGTATTTACTCTTCATTAAGTGGAAGTGGTTCATCATAAAGGTCTTCATCTTGATAGTCTTCATGTTGAGAAGGTGGGAGGAAGTAGGTGAATGGGAGAAAGTCTTCAAGGTGGTAGAGTTGGGAGGCAAAGTTGCACACTCAGTAAAGTTAACTTTACCTTTTTGTAACAGTAACAGTGTTAACTTTGCCTTTTTGTGAAGTTAACAATGTGTAACTTTGCCTCCCCTTCCAATTCTGCCACCTTGAGACACCAAGGGAATGCTCCCCCCCTTCCTTCCAACCCTCTACTTCCTCCCATCTTCTCAACATGAAGACTATCAAGATAAAAACCTTTATGATGATCCACTTTCACTTAATGAAGAGTAAATACAAAATATATGTTAACTGGATGTTTATGTTGTTGGCAAGATTTCCTGTCAACAGCAGGCTATTAGTAGTTAAGATTTTGAGCAGTCATAAGATTCGTGTAAATTTTTATTTGTAGTAATTTTTCTGTATTTTGTAAAGTTAACCATGTGTAACTTTACAAATACATGTTACTCAAGGGTCAACTGTATACTACATCTAATAGAAAGACTACAAACCAGAGACAGATACTCCTTGGGAAAACTAGGTGTAAGATAATTGTTTACCAAGTGGAAAGGAGAAATTTTCTGATTAGACCAATAAAACTTACCAATCATTAATATAAAATGCAATGTCTGAAAAACAATTTCAAAATAAGAACTAAAAACAAAAATAGGGGCCTCTCCTGGTGGCGCAGGCAGTTGAGCGCAGGGCTGTGAAGCTGTCCGCATCCTCTGCAGCTCTGGTTCAATCCCAACCGGCCAGCAAGAATCCCACATGGTGCGGCAGACCTCTCCTGCCGCGCCCGCTGCTCCCCTCAGCAGTGTATTTCGTCAGTCTACCTGTTCTGTTCCCCGCTCTGTCTCTGGTGAATCCTCTCACCCTCCTGTGCATCTGGCCTGTACCCCAGTTCTTGTATAAATAAATAAATAAATCTTTTTTTTTTTAAAAAAACCTGATTGAGGCAGGTTTTATAGTTATGGCCACTGCCACAGCTACTATTGCTGCTGGAATGACTACAGCCATCCTGTTTTGTGGTTTGGCAAAGTATTACCTCCTCCACAGGGGCCAGCACTTCTGCCTCCAAAATGGCCTCTTTTGGGAGGGGTCCAAAATTTGAAAACTGCTTGTTATAATTGCCAAAATCATTGTAGCTTCCACCACCTCCAAATCTGCTTCCACTACCACTTCCAAAGCCACATCCACCTCCTTTTTGTTACAGTTATCATAGCTGCCAGAGCCACTTACCCTGGTTTCTATAAAACTCTTTCCACCACTTCTATATCCTCCACTTCGCCAGAGTAGCCAGGGCTACCTCCTCTGTAACTATGATCATTGCCAATTCCACTGTGGCCATCCAGCTGCCACCAAAGTCACCTCAACCACTAAAGTTTCTTCCACGACAGAAGTTATCTTTCCCATCAAAACCACCTCTACAACCACCTCCACTGGCCATCTCTTGCTTAAACACAGATTTCCTTACTTTACAGATTTCCTTAATTCACAGGATTGTATTTCTGAATAACAATCCTGTCTATTGAATCGTGGTTATAAAAGCAAAGCCTGTCATCTTCCCACTGCCTCAATGGGTCATGATTTCAATCGCTTCAATTTTCCCATACTGCTGAAAGTCATCTCTTAGGAAATGTTTTTCAATGTCTTCTTTAGTGCCACCAATAAAATTCTTTTTCACAGAAGTAGATACCAGATCTTCGAGAATCTTCTCTTGACACAGCCCTGTTTGGTTCTACAACTCTTTCATTCACCTTGTTTGGCTGCATCCACATCCCTCCATGGTGGGATACCTCTGAATTACTGAATCTCTCATTACCACACAGTCTGTGAGCATTCCCCCACTGCTCAAAATGGCTTAACACTCTTCATGGTTGTTTCAAAGTTTAAACCTCCAGTGAAGAGCTTCCACCTGTCTGGATCTTTGGGAGACTGACTTATACATGATAGCAATGGAAGAGGAGCTGTTTACTTCAGCAGTATCCACACCAGAAAGCACATTTCTTTATTCCAAAATATTTCATTTCTTTTGTCATTTAAATTGTATAAAAATACATTATTCTATGCTACCTAAAATACAATGACTGTGTCCTCCCACTAAAAATAAAAATAAAAAGATATAGAGAGATATACCGGAGGTTTGAGAAGAAAAAAATTATTTCTGGAAAAGGGAAAAGTTAAGGTATAGTTGAAAGACTATATCCTAATGTCAGGAAGCAAGTATCACACATGAAGAACTCTGGACAACACAGGTCCAGATCCTACAATAAAAATCAATTCAAACTGAAAAGTTCCATAGTGCAGGCTGCAGTTACACATTACCAGTAGAATTCCACTGAGCCAATCTCACTTTACTAAGTGAGAGGTAGTGTTAAAAGGCACAAGTAAATGTTGTGAAAGGGTTACAAAGATTAAAAGGAGACCAAAAATATGTATACATTAAAGATATTACCTCATATCGGCCCAAACAAGTAGAAGTTAAACAAGGTGATCCTGTTTGGTTGTTTCTGTTTTTTCTTTTTTTAAGATTTATTTTTATTTATTTATGCATACAAGAGCTGGAGTGGGGGGCCTTCCTGGCAGCACAAGGTTAAGCACCGTACCATGAAGCACTCCGCAGCCTCTGCAGCACGAGTTCTATGCCCCCACTGGCCAGGGAGCAATCCACATGGCGCAGCAGACCTCTCCAGTCTCGCCGCTGCTCCCCTCAGCAGTCTATTTCACCAGTCTGCCTGTTCTGTTTGCCACTCTGTCTCTGGTGAATCCTCTCACCCCACACCCCTCCATCTCTGGCCTGTACCCCAGTTCTTGTATGCATAAATAAATAAACCTTAAAAAAGAAAAAAAAGCTGGGGTGTAGGCCAGAGGTGCAGGTGGTGAGAGGATTCACCAGAGATAGAGTGGGGAGCAGGCAAATCTACTGAAATACACTACTGAGGGAAGCAGCAGGTGAGACAGGAGAGGTCTGCTGCACCAAGTGGATTAGCTCCCTGGCTGGGGATTAAACTCATGCTGTAGTGGCTGGCTACAGCTTAGTAGCACTGAGACTTTAACCCCTGCACCACCAGGGAGGCCCTGGTCTTTTTTTTTTTTTTAAATCATGTAGTATAGTAAAAAAACATGCAACTATTTTTCTTTATAATGTATGCATCAATTTCCAAATACTCTTTGACTTTTATATTAGATATTTTTACCAAAGGATAAAACTCACTAAAATTCAGTAAACAAGTTCAAGTCTCTAGGGACGCTGTAGATAAGTAGCAACTATTCTGCTATACTCATTGACCCAGACTGGGATCACCAATGTAGTACAAAAAGCAACAAGATAGTAATTGAAAATTAATATTATAGGGCCTCCCCGGTGGCGCAGAGGTTGAGCGCTGGGTTGCGAAGCTGCCCACAGCCTCTGCAGCGCCGGTTCGATCCCCAGCTGCTCCCCGGCCACCAGAGGAGGGTCCCACATGGCGCGCAGACCTCTCCTGCCGCCCGCTGCTCCCCTCAGCAGTGTACTTCAGTCCTTCTGCCTGCTCTGCTCCCCGCTCTGGCTCTGGTGAATTCTCTCACCCTCACGCGCTTCTGACTGTACCTAGTGCTTGTATAAACAAACAAACAAATAAATAAATGAATAAAATACATGCCTCAAAAAAAATCTTAAAAAGAAAATTAATATTATAGGCTAATAAGAAGGATAAATTTAAGTTTTAAGTTAGCTCGAACTTATACTACATGTAACATGTAATTGTGGCATAACAAAAGTATCTAGATGATAAAAGTTACCATCATGATGTCTCTTTTTTTTTAAGCAAATGATAAAAAATCTGAATTATCTTCTTGTCTTTCTTTCTTTTAGAAAGAAAGGTTTATTACTACAACAGTAGAAATTAGCAACCCTACTACCTAGGTTGTGTTCTCCAAGTAGCATTTCCCAAAGGACTCCTGGGAGAAGCAGATGATTCCAGATCTAGTCAAGTAAGTTCGGAATGCCTTTTTCTATCAGATAGCAGCATAGCTACATGAATACATGTAGCTCTGACACACTGACAATAGCATAGCAGCATAGCGAAAAGACAACTTCATTCATATTAAAAGAGCTTATAGGCCAACCTAAAAAGGACCTTGGAGACCAATAATTAAATTACTTAGTCAATAAAGATAATAACTACAATGGACTGATACACACCAAATTTTTTTAAATCAATGATTAAATGAAATCCAATTCTAAAACAACTAAGTAAACTTTTAAAGGACAAACTCTTATACAGATAAGCAGCCAGACTGTGGTTTCCTACCAAAAATCAAACCTTGGAAAAGACCAGCAAAAGAAAGTTTCTCATTTTTACAACCTTAAATCCAAATACAAGCCACAATCAACAATTAGTGTCTCCCCTACAATCTTAATACTATATGAAGAACCAGCAAAAAGGTGAGATCTGAATCCAAAAGAGAACAACCAGCGGCAAACTCCCATATGTTTATGCACAGAATCTGCCCAAATATCTCAGCAACTTTGAATCATCTACATAAACAGCAGGTTGGAGGCCAGTTAAAGAAAAAGAAAAATGAAATGAAGTTTAGGCAATTGTTTAAAATATAATGGGCATTTTAAGTCTACTATGAAATCAACTGATTAAAAAAAAGTTAGTTTCGGGCCTCCCCAGTGGCACAGCAGTTGAGCGCTGGGTTGTGAAGCTGCCCGCAGCCTCTGCAGTGCTGGTTCGATCCCCGGCTGCTCCCCGGCCACCTGAGGAGGGTCCCACATGGCGCGCAGACCTCTCCTGCCGCCCGCTGCTCCCCTCAGCAGTGTACTTCAGTCCTTCTGCCTGCTCTGCTCCCCACTCTGGCTATGGTGAATTCTCTCAACCTCCCGTGCTTCTGACTGTACCCAGTGCTTGTATAAATAAAACAAACAAATAAATAAATCTTTTTTTAAAAAAACGTTTATTGGTAGGACTGCAGCAGGGAATCGCCAAACAAAAAAATTTTAAAAAAAAAAGTAAGTTTCTTTAAAGAAATATAATGGAATCCAGGTTTTCCACAGGTAACATTCACAATGTCTACAAGACACCCCATGTTACCTAAACTGTGAAAACACAGGAAAATACTAAACATGCTCAAGATAAAAGACAATGAAAGTCAACCCAAAGATGACATAAATATTGGAATTAGGCTTTAAAATAGCTATTCTAGGGCCCCCCTGGTGACTCAAGGGGTGAAGTCTCAGCACTATGATGCTATCTGCAGCCACTGCAGCAGAGTTTGATCCCCAGCCAGGGAGCTAACCACATGGCCAGAGGACCTCTCCTGTCTCACCCACTGCTCTCCTCTCAGCAGTGTATTTCAGTAGATCTGCCTGTTCTGCTCCCCACTCTGCTCTGGTGAATCCTCTCACTCCCCACATCTCTGGCCTGTACCCCAGTTCTTGTATGCATAAATAAATAAATCTTAAGGAAAAAAAAGAAATCAACAGAGGGAAAAAACTATAAATAAGAACTAAATAAAAATTCTAAAACTTAAAAAGACAGTATGTTAAATTATTTACTTGGACAGACTCTTCAAGTCAGTGAGCTTGAAACTACATCAGTAGATAGGATCTAAACTGGGGGAAAAACAGTGGGAAAAAATGAACAAGGCTTCAAGGATTTATTAACAGTATTAAGAAGTCTAACATGTATAACTGAATGTTTGGAAAATGAGAAATACAGAGAGAAAATGAATGCTTGCATGAGTAAGAGAATACGTCAGGGAAAAATGTGAAGAAATAATAGATGAAAATTTACTCAATTTGAAGAAGGGGAAGCTCAGTGAACCCAAAGCACCAAAACTGCTTGTTAAGAAGCAAATGAAAAGAATAATCTTAAAGGGCCTCCCTGATGGTGCAGTGGTTGAGTGCTGGGTTGCGAAGCTGCCCACAGCCTCTGCAGCACCGGTTCGATCCCCAGCTGCTCCCCAGTCACCGGAGGAGGGTCCTGCATGGCGTGCAGACCTCTCCTGCGGCCCGCTGCTCCCCTCAGCAGTGTACTTCGATCCTTCTGCCTGCTCTGCTCCCCGCTCTGGCTCTGGTGAATTCTCTCATCCTCCTGCGCCGCTACCAGTGATTGTATGCATGCATGCATGTATGTATGTATGTATATATGTATAAATAAATATTTTTTTTAAAAAAGAATAATCTTAAAGTTGCCAAGAGAAAATACACATCAAATACAGGAGAATAATGACTGGATAAATGGCTGACTTCTTTGGAGACTCCCTGGTGGCTCAGGGGTTAAAGTCTCAGTGCTATCAAGCTATTGTTAGTCACTGAATGGGTTGGATCACTGCCAACCAGAGGGGAGCTAATCCACATGGCCTCAGCAGACCTCTCCAGTCTAGCCAACTGCTCCCCTCAGCAGTGTATTTCAGTAGATCTGCCTGTTCTGCTCCCCATTCTGTCTCTGGCAGGGCCTCTCACCCCCACCACTGCACCTCTGGCCTACACCCCAGTACTTATACGTGTAAATAAATCTTAAAAAAAAAAAAATTAACTGTAAGTGGGTACACTATATAGAATAAGTTGGACCCCTTTTATTCTGATCATATGTAGAAAATAATTCAAAATGGATCATTGCCTTCAATATAAGAATACACACTTAAAAATTCTTAGAAGGAAACTGAGTAAATATCTATGATCTAGCTTGCAGAACAGTTTCTTAAATACAAAACCAAAATCAAAGACAACAAAAGAACAGATAAATTGGAAGTTATCAAACTTAAAAACTTTTCTGCTGTAAATGACACTATCAAGTAAAAGAAAACCCACAGAATGGAGGAAATATTTGCAAGTCACATAGCTGAGAGAGAACTTATATCCAAAATATAGAAAGAGCTCTACATCAATAAAAAAAAAGACATATAATCCAATTTGTAATTAGACAAAGAATCTGAATAAACAATTCTCTAAAAAAAAAAAAAAAACATAAATGGGGCCTCCCTGATGGCGCAAGGGGTTAAGACGTAGCCTATGAAGCTATCTGCAGCCACTGCAGCAAGAGTTCGATCCCCGGCCAGGGAGATACCCACATGGCACAGCAGACCTCTCCTGCTTTGCCCATTGCTCCCCTCAACAGTGTATTTCAGTCACTCTGCCTATTCTATACCCCACTGTGTCTCTGGTGAATCCTCTCACCCCCCACACCTCTGGCCTGTACCCCAGTTCTTTTATGCATAAATAAATAAATCTTTAAAAAAAAAAACATAGGGCCTCCCCTGGTGGCACAGGGGTTAAGCGCTGGGCTGCGAGGCTGCCTGCAACCTCTGCAGCACCAGTTCGATCCCCAGCCAGCAGCAAGGGTCCCACATGGCGCACAGACCTCTCTTGATGAGCCCACTGCTCCCCTCAGCGTGTATTTTGTCAGTCTGCCTGTTCTGTCCCCTCCCCCGCCTCCCGTGGCTCTGGTGAGTCCTCTCACCCTCCCACGCTTCTGACTGTACCCAGTGCTTGTATAAATAAATAAATAAATATCTAAAAAAAAAAAAACACATAAAGGGCCAACATAAACACTTGAAATGATGTCTAACATCACTAGTCATTAAGGAAATAGAAATCAAAACCATATGAGATAATATTTGGACCCACTGGGATGGCTAAAATCAAAAAGATAAACAACAAAATTATTATCCTGTTAGCAAGGATATGGTGAAATTAGAACCTTCATATCACTATGGAAATGTAAAATGGTATAGTGATTTTGGCAGCTCCCCAAATTTTTAAACATAAGAGTTACCACATGGCTCAAAAAAGTCCACCCTAAAGGAAACATACACCTACAGAAAAATTTGTATACAATGTTCATAAGCCGAAGTGCAGATACAACCTAAATGTCCATCAACTAAAGACTCAGTGAATTTAAATGTAGTATATACACATATCATGGACTAATATTCAACAATAAAATGGAATGAAGTTCTAATATATCCTACAACATAAATGAACCTTAACAATTATGTTAGCAGAAAAAAAGCCACTCACAAAATAACACATACTATATGATTCTACTTTTATGATTAAATATCCAAAATGAGACAGAAAGTAAATTTATGGCTGCCAGAGGATGGTGAGTTTGGGATGAGACAAACAGAAAAAACATAATGGTAGACTTAAATTTAATCACATAAACACATTAAATGTTAAGAAACTAATTAATAGATGATGTCCATAGGGATATAAAAGTAAAATCCAATTAAAGAACAGCTATAAGAGACATGCTTTAAAGACACAAAGAGAAGTAAATGGATTTAAAAAAGTATATATCTGTATATATACATATATATATATATATATATCAGAAGCATAAGATTGTGAGTGGCTATTATTTAATAGCATAGATGAAGGCGATTTCAAGACCAAGAAAATTAGTAAAGGTGGGGATGGGGAAGGAACACTTCATAATGATGTGTCAAATAATTGACACAATAATCAAAATGTGTACCTATTAACAATGCTTCAAAATACATGAAGTAAAAAATGTAAAAAGTAAAAGGATAAATATGCAAGTCAATATAGTGTGACATTTTAATATCTCTGTTTTGGTAATTGGCAAAGCTAAACTCTTCCTCGCCCCATCCCCAAAAATCAGCAATGACAAGGGTAATGAGAATGAATCATTTCTAAGTTCAGCATGAATAAAGCCAATGAAAAGAAACTACAAAAAAAGAACTACAGACTAACATCCCTCCTGTATATAAATGCAAAAAAAAATAAAATATTAGCAATTTAAATCCAACAATATATTGAAAAGATAATACACAATGACCAAGTGAAGCTTAATCCCAGGAATATAAAGTCAGTACATGTGAAAATAAACCAATGAAATTCACCACATTAATTTTTTTAATAATCACACAATTATCTCAAAAGAAGCAGAAAAAGCAGTTGACAAATTCCATTCATTTTACAAACTATCAGAAAACTAAACAGAAGAGACTTACTCGACCCATACATTAATCATGTTTTTTCACCATTCAATACTTTTGATTCCTGGGCGGGTGTCTTGCTAGCCCCAGAGGAGATGCCCGGGGCTAGCTAATTCCTGGAGCCAGGAAACAATTTGCCAGCTAGCTTGCCTTTTCATATGCAAACCAAATAATCCAGAGCCCAAGCCCCCAACAATCTCTATTTTACACTCTGGGTCACTATATTCCCTGCCCTAATCACCCAACCTAAGGTCCCAGAAATTTATTTATTTATTTTTTTTAATTTTTACTATTTTTTTTAAGATTTATTTTTATTTATTTATACAAGCACTGGGTACAGTCAGAAGCGCGGGAGGGTGAGAGAACTCACCAGAGCCAGAGCGGGGAGCAGAGCAGGCAGAAGGACCGAAGCACACTGCTGAGGGGAGCAGCGGGCGGCAGGAGAGGTCTGCGCGCCATGTGGGACCCTCCTCAGGTGGCCGGGGAGCAGCCGGGGATCGAACCGGCACTGCAGAGGCTGCGGGCAGTTTCGCAACCCAGCGCTCAACCGCTGCGCCACCAGGGAGGCCCGGTCCCAGAAATTTAGTGACAGCCTTATGGCCCAGAGTCTTTGAAATTGTTCAAGAGATAATCCCAAACCTAACTACCCTTCCTTGCCAATTTCCTTCCCAGGAAAACCAAATGAAGGATTTTGCCAGCCAGGATTTTCTCTTTCAGTTCCCTCTGCCTCGTAAAAGAACCCGGGGCTTCCTCATCTGGCCTTGAATGTCCTGAGGGATTATGTCTCTTGACATCTGTAAATATAACAAACTATCTTTAAAAAAAAAAAAAAAGATTCCTTTATTTATGCATACAAGAGCTGGGGTGCAGGCCAGAGGTGCAGGGGGTGAGAGGATTTACCAGAGACAGAGTGGCTAACAGAACAGGCAGACTAGCTGAAATACACTGCTGAGGGGAGGAGCAGGCAAGACAGGAGAGGTCTGCTGCACCATGTGGGTAGCTCCCTGGCTGGCTGGGGATCAAACTCATGCTGCAGAGGCTGCAGTTAGCTTCACAGTGCTGTGCTTATTAACCCCCTGCGCCACTAGGGAGGCCCCAAAACTATCTTTTTTTTTTTTAAAGTTTCACCTTTTTTTGCCAGTGGTAATTTTTTTTTTAATTAATTTATTTATTTATACAAGCACTGGGTATAGTCAGAAGTGCGGGAGAGTGAGAGAATTCACCAGAGCGAGAACGGGGAGCAGAACAGGCAGACTGACGAAGTACACAGCTGAGGGGAGCAGCGGGCACGGCAGGAGAGGTCTACGGACCATGTGGGACCCTCACCGGTGGCCGGGGATCGAACCGGCCGGCGCTGCAGAGGCTGCCGGCAGCTTCACAGCCCAGCACTCAACCACTGTGCCACCCGGGGAGGCCCCCAAACTATCTTTTCAAGGACAATTTTCTCTGATCTGTGGGACCTGCCTGCCACACTTAAATAATAAAACTTGTACTTTAAAACAACCTGATAAAGGTCGTATTAGAAAAAAACTTATAGTTGGGCCTCCCTGGTGGCGCAAGGGGTTAAACACCGCACTATGAAGCAATCCAGAGCCTTTGCAGCATGAGTTCCATCCCCCGCCGGCCAGAGAGAAACCCACATGGCAAAGCAGACCTCTCCTGATTCACCCGCTGCTCCCCTCAGCAGTGTATATCAGTCAATCTGCCTGTTCTGTTCCCCACTCTGTCCCTGGTAGATCCTCTCACGCCCCCCCAATCTCTGGCCTGTACCCCAGCTCTTGTATGCATAAATAAATAAATCTTAAAAAAAAAACTTACACTTAATGTAAGTGATTGTATAAAACTGAATGTTTTCTCCAAAAAATGAGAACAAGGTTTAAGTACACCCAATAAGGGAAGAAACTTAAAAGAATAACACAAATTGGAAAGAGGAAAAGTTTTAAGATCAGATCATCCCTTTTATAACATCAATGCTATCTACAAAAAATACTCATAGAATGTATAAGGTTATGTAAGACACGGGTCAATATATATGTCAACTTCCATTTTCACATACTAAGATAATTAGAAATTGAATTCTTCAGCATACCACTTACAAAACCATCAAAAACATGAAAGATAATTTAAAAGTACATTTTAAAACATCCAAGACCAATGACTGAAAAGTACAAAATACTACTCAGAAAAAAAACAACAGTGACCTAAATAAATAGAGATATATCATCCTAATGAATGGGAAGACTCACTCAACATTGCTGACATGTCAATTGTTCTCAAATTGATCTACAGATTAAAAGCAATTGCAAAAAATAAAAATAAAAATAAAAGCAATTGCAATCATAAACCCATTGGCATTTTTGAAGAAATGGAAGAGCTAAGACTAAAAATAAAATTTACATGAAGGTTTAACTTAGAATACACAAAACAATCTTGAAACAGTAAAGCCTTGCAAATCTGACTTCAAGACTTCCTATAAAATTAAAATAAGAAACTGCAATATAGACAAACAAATTAACAGAACAGAAGGTTCCTGAAATAGAACCCACTTAGGCAGTCATATGTTGTCTCACCAAAACAATCCAGGAAGAAAAGGAGACACTTCCCAACAAATAGCGCAGAAACAATCAGCTGTCTATTAAGGCAAAAATCAAAACCTACAAAGTTTAAGTTGAGATGTATCACAGACCTAAAAATAAACTAGCAAAATCAAAAAGTTATAGTGGAAACAAAGGAAAAATTACCTTCATGACTTCAGGGTTAGGCAAAAGTCTTAGTTCACAGTAAGCAATAACTATAAAAGAAAAAACTGATATATTAAACTTTGTCAGATTTAAATATTTCTGCTCATCAAAAGACAGTTATAAAAGTAAATAGAAAACCACAGGCTTGGAGATAATACTTACAGAACATTTATCTAACAAATGACTGGTATCCAGGACATATAAGAATATTCTGCAACTCAAAATAAAGACAAGCAAAGAATAAATTTTCAAAATGAGAGAAAGAAGGAAAAGTGCTATAGATTTGAACTCTTAACAAGAGAAAACACATGTATGGTTAATAAGTAAGTAAAGCATGCTCAGTATCACTAGTCATTATGAAAATGCATATTAAAACCACAATGATACCACTTCCAATCAAAATGGAGTAAAAGGGACCAGATTTAGCCTTCTGCATAAAATAATTAAACAAAAAATAAACCTAACATAATGTATGAAACAACAAGACTGAAGGTTTTGAACAGGTAATGAAAGACAGTGATTCCTGGGAGACAAACAAATGACATGAGCCATATATGCCCAGCTTACTGCCTTGAGAGTTTCCAGGCCGTGGAACAGCAAGGAGGAGCCCAGGCTGAGCCTGTAGTCTCCCCAAGTTGAGGAAATGGAGCTGGGAGTCCAAGGAAGTCAAGGTGGCTAGAGTTCACAAAGGAGACCAGCACTGAGTAGAGAGCTGGAGAGAGAGAGAAAATTGAAGAGATCTACAGGCTTCCCCTAGAATATTTGATTGAGTAACTAATAATCACTATATCTGAGCAATCTACCCAAAGCCAGGGGGAAAACTAGCAAAAGATTTAGAAGCAACACCACCCAGAAATCACACAAGGATGTAAATAATGCTGTTCCCAAAAGCCAGAGCTGAAAGCCTTAATCATATCAAGTCAGAATACTAGAAAGTTAGTATTTCAGGAGGAAAAAATTAACCCTAAATATAGCTCTAGTTTATCCAAACAAAACAAAAAAGCAAGAGTCAAAAGGAACAAACTTTTTCAGTAACTGAGCTATGTCAGAGAACAAACAAAATCTACAAATATATGAGGCATTCTTATATAGAGAACCTAACAAGATAAAATACAGACTGACTAACAGTCAATTAAAAACTTACAAGGCATATATACAGAAGCAGGAAATTACACACCATAACGAAAGAAGAAAATAACCAGTCAATCAAACCAATCCTGAAATGACAAAGATAATAGGATTAGTATGTGTGTCCTTTAACGCAATTATTATGAATACATTCCATATGTTCAAGAAGCTAGAGGAAACATTTAACATGTTAAGTAAAAACATCAAAGATTTAAAAAATTTCAACTCCTAGAGATGAAAACTACAAGGTGTAAGATGAAAAACACACTGTAAGAGATTTATAGTACATGAAACCAAGTTGTTACTAACCATTATGAAACAGAAAAACAACTTTAAAAAACAAAAAGGGCCTTCGTTAGCTTTGATAAATTCAAGAGGCCAAATATACTTGTAGGTGGAGCCACAAAGGAGGAGATAATACAGAAAAAGTATCTAAAAAAATAATACCAACAATTTGCCATATTTGATGAAAATTATAAACACACAAAACAATGCACTCTTCCAATAAACACCAAACAACAGAAACACAAAGAAACTTAAACCAAAAGATGATTAAATTGCCTAAAACTGGAGATAAAGAAGTCTTTACCAAAAGAAAAAGGTCATAGTACATATCACAGGATTAAAAAAATGAAATTGTTGTATGAATATCCTACAGAGTAGGCTTAACAAAATAATCAAGAAAAAAGAGGATCATTTCACAAAGAGAAAGGATTAAACCCATTAAGATGCAAAAACCTTAAGCATCTATTTACCTAATAACAGAACTTGAAAATACAATTAAAAAAAAAATCTACAAAATATTTAGAGATTTTTAGCAAATGTTTCTCAATAATAGGCAGAAGCAGTAGACAGAAAGGCAGTAAAGATATAGAAACCTTAACCAATACTATCATACAGAATAATAGCATCAACCAAATTAATATTAGGAGACACAAATTAGCAAGCACACGCACTATTCAAGGGCATATGGAATATTCACCGAGAAAGATCATACTCAGGACATAAAAAAACCGTTGGGAAAATTAAAAGATTTCAAGTCATACAAAGAATTTCCTCTGACCATTAAAAAAAACTTAGAAATAAGGGGACTCCCTGGTGGAGCAGCAGGTTGAGCATAGCGCTGTGAAGCTGTCCGCAGCCTCTGCAGCACTGGTTTGATTCCTGGCCGGCCAGGGAGATTCCCACATGGCTCGGCAGACCTCTCCTGTCTCTCCGGCTGCTCCCCTCAGCTGTGCTTTTGGTCCACCTGCCTGTTCTGCTCCCTGCTCTTTCTCTGGTGAATTCTCTCACCCTCCCGTGCCTCTAGCCTGTACCCCAGCTATTGTATAAATAAAAATAAATAAATAAATAAATCTTTTTTAAAAAAAAAACCTTAGAAATTATGAGAGAAAACAAATGGAAAAAATTCCCAAATATTTGGAATCTAAATATAATAATCAATAAGTCTGAGAGGGACCAGAAATATTTTTAAATTAATGAAAATGAAAGCAAAACTTGTAAATGACAATTAAAACAGTAACTAAGAAAATTCAGAGCACTAAATACCTATATTGGAGAAGAAGTAACTCAGGGTCTCCCTGGTGGCACAGCGGTTAAATAAAGTCTCAGCACAATCACTGCAGCATGACTTTGACCCCCGGACAGGGACTAAGCCTACATGGAGCAGCAGACCTCTCCTGTCTCGCCCACTGCTGAGGAACAATGTATTTCAGCGGACCCGCTTGTTCTGCTCCCCACTCTGTCTTTGGTGAATCCTCTCATGCCCCCACACTCCGGCACCTCAGGACTGCACCCCAGTTCTTGTATGCATAAATAAATCTTTTTTTTTTTTTAAAGTGTGCCTCCCTGGTGATGCAAGGGGTTAAGATGCAACCTATGAAGCTGTCTGCAGCCTCTGCAGCACGAGTTCCATCCCTCAGCCGGCCAGGCAGCAACCCACATGGCACAGCAGACTTCTCCTGACTCGCCCGCTGCTCCCCTCAGCAGTGTACTTTGGTCAATCTGCCTGTTCTGTTCCCTACTCTGTCTCTGGTGAATCCTCTCACCCCCCACACCTCTAGCCTGTACGCCAGCTCTTGTATACATAAATAAATAAATCTTAAAAAAAAAAAAAACTTTTAAAAAAAAAAGTAACTTAAAATCAATGGCTTTACCTGGAAATTTAAGAAACTAGAAGACCAAAAGAAACAAAAATATAAAGATCAGAGCAGAAATCAATGAAACAGAAAACAGAAAAATGACGGAACAAGCTCAATGAAATTATACTTCCTACTGTTTCTGGGAACATGGGGGTAAATGTACTTTTTTCCTATTTCTCCCACTAAGTACAAACAAAAACTGTGGACACTGTAAATAAAACAAACATATTTTGAAAGGCGATGAGAAGATAAATTAGCTAGTGACCCCAGGAACAAAGGAACAACACAGCAGTGAGCGCCATGGATTTTTTTTTTTTTTTTTTTTTTTTGTTACACCTACTATATATCCAGTGCTTGAAAACAAAAGAAGTGAAGCAAACAGAATTGCCTACAAGCACTGACCCAGGAAAAAGGGGAAAAAGGCTTCTCCCTCTAGACAAAGGAACAAGAATGGGGCACATTAGCCAGAAAGAAACATTTTAGACAGAAGGAAAATTTTTAACTGCTCTATTCCAGCAAAATTTCACAGAAAAAAATTGGCCCTAACTGTAAATCCAACAATAGCCAAGGGGGAAATGTAGATATTCACCCTCATGAGACTATGATGAGCAATTCTAAGACTTCCATTGGGGTAGCATTAGAGCAGGTCAAGGAAGGAATCACAGCTTTCATCCCAGCTGGCTGGTAATGAGCTTATTGTGTCATTGGAGACAACATGTAAAGGATGGACAGCCACCTCTAACTGGCAGTAATGAGGCAGCCCATTTTGTCCCCAAAGGTCTAGTTAACAGTCAGGACTTCCACCAACACACAGTAGTAAATGAGGCCACATCCACTGTGAAGATCAGATAGGAAGCCAAAACACCCAACTCCACTCTGTCATAACATGGAGTTTCCCTCCCATGTCAACAGAGGCCTAGTAGGTAACTTCATCCCCAATCTGGCATCAGGAAATAGCACGCAAATTCTTTCTTTGTCAAGACAAAAAGAAAGGCAGCTAAAAAGTTTAAGTGTATGCAAAGTCCCATAATATAATATGAAAAGATCATGTTTCAATCAAAAATCATTTATCATGCCAAAAACCAAGAAGATCTGAAATTGAATGGAAAAAAGGTAGTCAACAGATGTCAACACTGAGGTATTTGTAATTTAACATCTGACAGTTGTTAAATTTAGCTGATGAAGATTTTAAGGCAGCCAAAATAAATGAGCCAATAAGCAATTATGAGTACAGAAATGAAAAATCAGAAAACATGAGCAAAAAAAAAAAAAGAATGAAGAATCAAATGGACATTTCAGAACTGAAAAATACAATAAGTAAAATCAAGAGCTCAATGGATGACAGCAGCAGAATGAAGGAAAAGAGGAAATAAATCAGTGAACTAGAAGATACAATGAAAATTAACCAATGTTGGGGCCTCCCTGGTGGCGCAAGGGGTTAAGACACAGCACTATGACGCTGTTGGCAGACACTGCAGCATAAGTTTGACCCCCAGCCAGGGAGGTGACCCAAATGGCACAGCATACCTCTCCTGACTCGCCCCCTGCTCCTCTCAGCAGTGTATTTCAGTCAATCTGCCTGTTGTGCTCCCCATTCTGTCTCTGGTGAACCCTCTTGTCCCCTGCACAGCTGGCCTGTACCCCAGCTCTTGTATGCATAAATAAATAAATCTTTAAAAAAAAAAAACATAAAATTGAAGATATTAATACATATGCATGGGCTAACTACTACTCCTGATTACTTGCTGTAACTATAACTTGAAGTAAAATACAACAGTTAAGAGTGTCAGCTCTATAATGCCCAGGGTTCAAAGTCTGGCTTTCTTGTGAGCCAGAATAAATTACTAAAATTTTCTATGCCTCAAGCTGCTTCAACTTTAAAAACAATGTAAACATGGCACCTATATTTCACAATCCCGTTGAGAGGGTAAAATAATACATTTTTCAATGTAAAGCACTGAACAGTACTTGGCGCAAAAAGAGAGCTCCGTGCTACTTTACAGTGAGGAAATTGAGATGTACAAGATAAATCTTACTCAGTTGTATCAACAAAGTTAATGATCTCAAAATTACTGCTATACTATCAAGATGTCTCTGGGTGAGATTATGAATTTTTTTGCTTTTTGCTTATCTTACCCCAGTTGTCCAGAAGTGAACAAGTCTGCACTGTGATGAACTCAGAAGAAAATTTTAAGACAAGGGACAACAAATATTTTGAGTTTTGGGTTTTAGAGAACAGGAAATGCACTGATGGCATTTCAGAAGAGCAAGGAGAAAGCAATCTTTTGATTGTTGTCTACTCATTGCTATGTAGAGTGTGGAATTAGGAAAGTAAGAACAGAAGAAGGAGAGA
Organism: Talpa occidentalis; assembly: GCF_014898055.3. Lineage (NCBI taxonomy): Eukaryota > Metazoa > Chordata > Mammalia > Eulipotyphla > Talpidae > Talpa > Talpa occidentalis. The sequence continues at coordinate 67,362,370 of NW_023601433.1, read as the reverse complement.
CAAGACAGATGGGGAAAGCTTAGACTGTGTTAGGGGCGTTGTAATTTCTACTCAGCCATAAAGCCATAGAGCTGAGCACCACAATAGATTTCTCACCCTACTTTTCCCATAACTGAAGAACTAATTTGTTTGAGGGGGGAGGGTTTCTACCCTGCCCTACTCTGTGCAGACATTAAATGTATAAATCCGAAAAATACTTTGTGAAAATACTGTAAACCTGAAAAATAACTTTGGCCTTGTGAACCAAAAGTTAAGTAAAAATATTGTATTTGCTTTGGAGGTGATAATCTTGAAACAGAGAGGGACTACAGTGAAGAGGAGAAAAATAGTAAGAGAGAAGTTCATGGTAAGTATGTGTAATATGCCACCATTTTTTTTTAAAGAGTCTATATATGTATAAGCATGTACTTTCACAAAGAAACAAATAAAAAACATCAATGGGAACATGGGAAGCAAAAAGGAGGTGAGAGACAGATTCTGGAAGAAGAATTTTCAGTTTTTACATTTTTTAAACCATGTCAGTATATCACCATATTAAAATTAATTCATTTAATTGTAATAAAATAATCAATAATTTCAATAATCAAGACCAAAAAATGAGTTTAGATTATGTCAGTGACTACTGGAGTACAGAAATTAAAAATACCCAGAATGCCTAAATAGAGATATCTAAAAGGCAATTGGAAATATGGATCGGAAGACCTAGTGAAAATGTTCAGGTGGTACTGATGCAAAAAAGCATCCATAAACATGCATAAGTTTACCTAGGATGAGGTAATCAAATAAACAGACCAGAAAAGCAATCACATAAATTTTAAAGAAATAAGGAAGTAATGCCAAACAGGAACAAAGAAGGCAAAATTTAAAGAGGTAAGGGAAGAAAGCAGCTTCCCAGAAGTCATAAGAACAAAGAGTTACAAGAAAGATGGAGTAACCTCTGTTTTAAATGCTATTGAGTTAAGCAGAATGAAAACTTAAAATTTTAGATTTGGACATTTGAAGTTAACAACAAAATCAAGAGTAGTGGACTTTAAGAGGCAAATGTAGTGATCTGAAGGATGAATAAGTAAGAGGTTTATGGATATTTTGTGTACTTATTTACACCTAATATTTTTCAGAAAAAAAATTTGAGGCTGCCTACATAAAGGACCTGTATTATAACAAAAAGAAAATAGTAAAATGAACAATGAAAGCCAGTATGATGGACATCTCCCTACATTAGGGAAACTGCTCTTACCCCTGACTCCACTATGTAGTTCTAGTGAAGGTTGCCATTCATAGTACCCTCCCCACTCCAGCCACAGGGATGGTGGGTACATGATCCAAGACAGGTCAATCACAGTCTTTCCCAGGATTCTTCAAGAGAGTCCCTTCTTCTGGTAGAAGGGACTGGGAAGATGAAAGCCAAGAGCTGCCAGCAGTCATGGTTCCAGTCTCATGAAGTAGAGAGTCTGCAGTATGAGAGAATGAAATCAACACGCAGAGAAAGAGATAAGAGGAAAAGTTCTAAACCTCACAAGAGGAGGAGAAGGAAACAAATAAACTAATCATCGGATTAATATAACTGATGTAACTAAAGACCAGATTTGGTTGTAGCCTGCCTGGTGGCTAGAACAAAAAGAAAAACAGAATATATATCACAGCGTAAACAAAAAGAAGGTAATATACCATATCCTCAAGGGAGAAAAATTTCCTAATGCTAAATTATTAATAGAATTTCTTGTACATGAATATATAAGGGTCACTGGAAGACAAAATGGACAGTGTCCATGATGATAAGGTTACAGCAAATGCAGATTTCATATGCTATTGCTTAAATAGCAACTAGATTATAACGCAATCATTAAGAATAAGTGGCTTGCTATAGTAGGCACCTGAAACATCAATATGGCTTTATTCTTCCAGGTGGGTTACTAGTGCAAGGGAAGAGATGAAAGGGTGAAAACCAGGGGCCTCCCTGTTGGCTCAGGAGTTAAAGACACAGCTATCAAGCTAACACCAGCCACAGCAGCACCAGTTCACTCCCCAGCCAGGGAGCTACCCACATGGCACAGCAGACCTCTCCTGTCTCGCCCGCTGCTCCCCTCAGCAGTGTATTTCAGTAGATCTGCCTCCCCACTCTCTCTGGTGAATCCTCTTATTCCCCCACACCTCTGGCCTACACCCCAGTTCCTGTATGCAGAAAGAAAGAAAGAGAGAGAGAGAGAGAAAGAGAGAGAGAGAGAAATAGAGAAAAAAAGAAAGAACGAACTAGAAGGAAGGAAGGAGGGAGGGAGGGAGGGAGGGAGGGAGGGAGGAAGGGGGGGAAAACATAAAGGGAAACTAGAATCCATGGGAAAACTCAAAATGTTTCTGAGCTGAGTGGGGGGAAAAAAATCAAGTAAAAACATCAAACCAAAGACAAAAAAAGACCCTGGGTTAAAAACCCACATCACAAGCACAAGAAGTTAATGACACTTAAAAATTACTCCCAGGTGGCACAGGGGTTAAAGACACAGCACTATCAAGCCACCAGTTCAATACACCCCCTCCCAGCCCCCAATTCCTCAGCTAGGGAGCAATACACATGGCACAGCAGACCTCTCCCTTCTGGCCCACTGTTCCTCTCAGCAGCGTATTTCAGTAGATCTGCCTGCTCTGCTCCCCACTCTGTCTCTGGTGAATCCTCTTACCACCACCATCCCCTCCCGGCACCTCTAGCTTACGCCCCAGCTCTTGTATGCATAAATAAATAAATCTTTAAAAAAAAAAAAAAGTATGACAATTTTAAATTCTAAGGGAAGGGTTGAAAAATGTTCGGTATTGCCTCAGAAAGTAGAAAAAGAGATATAAATACAAAATATTTTTTAGAAGTGCAAAAGGTCTAACAACCACATGAAAAACAGAGAAAAAGTAAAGGACAACAGAACTGAGAAAATTATCAAAGATATTTCAAAAAAATTATCCCTTACCTCAAGTTCCCGCACATGATATGCCACATCAAAAATGCTAACTGTTCCCAATAAAATAAATTAAGGGAAGCACACTACCATGAAAAGTATCAGAAACAATCTTGGTAAGATATACTAAATCCACAGAGACTAAACACATACAAAGACTTGAGATCAGAACTGCACCAGACTTCTTAACAGAAACACAGAAAGCTTTAAAAGGCAATAGAGAAAATTATTCACACATCTGAAGGAAATTTACTTTCAACCAACAATTCTATATTCATCAAATAAGAAACAATTTTATCAAACATAAAAAACTTAAAAAAACTTCTGCAGGGCCTCCCTGGTGGCACAGGGATTAAAGACACAGCGCTATCAAGCTATAGCCAGCCACTGCAGCACGAGTTCATCCCCGGCCAGCCAGGGAGCAACCCACATGGCACAGCAGACCTCTCCTGTCTCGCCTGCAGCTCCCGTCAGCAGTGTATTTCAGTCTATCTGCCTGTTCTGTTCCCTGTGTTCTCTGGTGAACACACACACACACACACACACACACTCATAACCACACCTCTGGTCTACACCCCAGTTCTTATATGCATAAATAAATAAATCTTTAAAAAAAAAAAAAGTTCTGCAAATTTTCCTATGAAGAGCTGCTATAAGATGTGCTCACTGAAATAAGAAATTAAAGATGAAGAACGAGGTAGAAAACAGGGAATCCAAAATAAGCAAGAAAAAACTCCCAAGATAATGGTGAACGGAAAGAGCAACCAGTCCAAAAAAAGGCAGGAAGATGATACTCAGAAGTAGGCAGAGCAATTTCAAAAGGAGAAGAAGAGAGATGGAAGAGGAGAGGGGGGAGTGGTGGGAGTGAACAGACAGGGAAAGGAGGGGAAGGACAGCACAAAACAGAGAGAAAGGGAGGGAGGGAGTGACGGTAGGGAGAGGAAAAGAAGATATTTAAAAAAAATAAAGGCGAAAACTGAATTTCCAAGGCAAGGGGCCTCCATGGTGGCACAAGGGGTTAAGCACCGCACTATAAAGCAATCTGCAGCCTCTGCAGCATAAGTTCGATCCCCAGCTAGCCAGGGAGCAACCCACATGGCGCAGCAGAGCTCTCCTGTCATGCCCGCTGCTCCCCTCAGCAGTGTATTTCAGTCAGTCTGCCTGTTCTGTTCCCTGCTCTGTCTCTGGTGAATCCTCTCACCCCCCTCATCTCTGGCCTGTACCCCAGCTCTTGTATGCATAAATAAATTTAAAAACAAAACAAAAACACAAAACTGAATTTACAAACCTGGTTTGTTAACCAAATGGAAAATTATATGAAAAAGCAGCTACAGATATACAAAGATTAGCATTAGAGAGCATAAAATGAAAATACAAGACAATTATTAATCCCAAGAAAGTTAGAAACAACAATCACAGTATACTTTTTGTCCAGAAATGAGCAAAACAGGGGCCTCCCTGGAGCGTAAGGGATTCAGCAAAGCCCTGTGAAGCTGTCCACAGCCTCTGAGCACAAGTTCAATCCCCAGCCAGCCAGTAAGCTACTCACATAGTGCAGCAGACCTCTCCTGTCTCACCCACTGCTCTCCTCAGCAGTGTATTTCAGTCAGCTTGCCTGTTCTGTTCCCCATTCTGTCTCTGGTGAGTCCTCTTGCCCCCCACATCTCTGGCCTGTACCCCAGTTCTTGTATGCATAAATAAACAAATCTTTAAAAAATAATAATAATGTGTTTACACAACTGATTAAACCAAAATTGTTGATATACTGAAAGGCAACATCAAAAACTGTTATGTCGGGGCCTCACCTGGTGGCACAGGGGTTGAAGTCTCAGCCCTATCAAGTTATTACCAGCCACTGCTGCTTGAATTTGATCCCCTGCCAGGGAGATAACCCACATGGGCACAAGGCACAGTAGATCTCTCCTGTCTTACCCACTGTTCCCCTCAGCAATGTATTTCAGTAGATCCACCTGTTCTGCTCCCACTGTCTCTGGTGAATCCTCTGACCCCGATACCTCTGACCTATACCCCAGTTCTTGTATACATCTATAAATCTTAAAAAAAAAAAAAAAAAAAAAAAAAACCGCCTAAGTCAAGAACAGTGCCTTACACACTCCTTTTAGAACTATAGAGGTAAATACCAAAAGGGACAGTTAAAAGGGGTTGCCTGTGGGAAATGAGAGGAGGGCCTGTGAGTCACAGACCAGGTGTGTGTGAGGTTAAGTTTTTAATACTAGTTATGTACATCTATTACTTTGGTAAACATAAAAATTAAATCTAACGTATCAGTGCACCTCGGTTTTCATTTCTCACTAATTATGCAGAAATGGGTAGAAAAGGATACAAAACAAGTACCTACTTCATTTCAAGCCTCAAGCTAGGCTTTCTCACATTGAGAAGAGACAGAAATTCAAAAAGAGAGATAACAAAGAAGCTATTTGCTGTTTTGTCTCTGATGGTTAAGCATTAAATCTGTTAACTTTTTTTTTTAAAGATTTATTGGGCCTCCCCAGTGGTGCAGAGGGTTGACCGCAGCGCTGTGAAGCTGTCCACAACCTCTGCAGCACGGGTTCGATTCCTAGTCAGTCAGGGAGATACCCACATGGCGTGGCAGACCTCTCCTGCCGCCCACTGCTCCCCTCAGCAGTGTACTTCGGTCCTTCTGCCTGTTCTGCTCCCCACTCTGCCTCTGGTGAATTCTCTTACCCTCCCATGTCTCTGGCCTATACCCCAGTTCTTGGTAAATAATTTTTAAGATTTATTTACCAAAAACTGGGGTACAGGCCAGATGTTGGGGGGGGGTGAGAAGATTCACCAGAGACAGACAGGGGAGACCAGGCAGATCCACTGAAATACACTGCTGAGGGCATAGCGGGCAAAATAGGAGAGATCTGCTGCACCATGTGGGTAGCTCCTTGGCTGGCAGGGAATTGAACTTGTGCTGCAGAGGCTGCGGATAGCTTCACAGTGCTGTAATTAGCTCCTTGTGCCATCAGGGAGGCCCCATTAACTTTATTAAAAAAAGATTTATTTATTTATACATACAAGAGCTGGGGTGTAGACCAGAGAGGTGCAGGGCACTGAGAGAATTCACCAGAAGTCTTCTCTGCCATGTGGGTCTGCTCCCTGACAGGGATCGAACTCATGTTACAGTGGCTGCAGAGAGCTTCACAGTACTGAGACCCAACCCCTTGCACCACCAGGGAGGTCCAAATCTGTTAACTTTTTAAAAATCACCTCTTTCAGGGAGGAGCTATCATATCCTAAGATGGATGTCCCAGCCCAGACAATCACATCTGTGTTGCAGTGAGACAGCATGGGGAATGGAGATTATGCCCCATTACTTCAAGGGCATGATCCTGAAGTTGTAAACACCACTTCTGCTCATTACTGAGGGAAGGCCCAAAACCACCAGAGTTGCTGAGGTGGGACAAAAAGAAAAAAAATCTAAGCATGTGACATCCGAATCCAGATTTCCATGATTTTCTGTTTGCTCCATACAGAGAGCACTCTGAGTTCTTAGAGAAATAACAGCTCTCACTGAAAAATAAAGGGACAGGAGCTGTTAAGTATCCCCTACCATCAAAGGAGAATTTTATCTAGAAAAACTAGTATAACTAGAGAAACTAGATAAGTTGCAATGAAGTATGTTCAGAACATGAGCAGAGGAGTTAACCTAGAAAAACAGGAAACTCAAGCCAATGCTATCAGTGCGTGGGGCCTACAATCCATTACCTAAAGGGTGCAGGAATCCAAGCCAAGATACAAACCTAAAAACTGATCTGGAATAATGAACCCAGTAGGCAAACTGTGAAGTCTGCTGGTTACCAACCTTAAACCCATTTTCTCCCTCTTCCCATCTAACACACTCCAATTTTATTCAGTTCAGCAATGCACCAACATTTTGCAGTCTAACAAGAGCCAGTAAAGTCAAGCACAAATGGTTTATCAGAGCTTCCAGCAAAACTTAACAGAACAACTCAGCTGGAGAAGAACCACCTCACCCCTCCCCATTCTTAAACTTTAAAAAAATATATATTTCTTTTTATTTATTTATGCATACAAGAACTGAGGTGGAGGCCAGAGGTATGAGGGGGTGAAAGGATTCACCAGAGACAGAGTGGGGCACAGAACAGGCAGAGTGACTGAAATACACTGCTGAGGGGAGCAGTGGGTAAGACAGAGAGGTCTGCTGTGCCATGTGGGTTAGTTCCCTAGCCGAGGATCAACCTCATATATCATGCCAGAGTGGCTGAGAATAACCTGACAGTGCTGTGACTTTAATCCCTGCACCACCAGGGAGGTCCAGTCTTAAACTTCTTTATACATTCACAATGACTGCAGTTCCCATTGCCATGCATGCTGTGGGACATCCCTAAAAATGTCAACCATGTGCTAAAGATGATAAAGGATAAAGACATATCTGTATTGACTTCACAGACCTATCATAAAAGTTTTTAAATGTCTTTCTAAACTCATTTTTAACTAAAAGAGTTTTTAAATTCCTAACTTGCAGAAACCATTATAATTTGATCCTTGTTGCTAGCAGCAAAACATTAATACTCAACAGATATAGAGCAAATACAAAAACTTCCCACAGTGACATCTTCACAGCTGAGATTAATGGGGCAGGAATCGAAAGGAAAAAAACAACTCCTGAGGATTAAGCTCACAGTCAAAATTACAAAATATATGATATCATGAACTACCACTGTCAATAAGCAAAACAAATGAAAGTATTCCAAAATCTCTATGGAGTTTTAAAATAAGTATATTTTAAATGTTCAAATAAAGGTGATGGCAAGATACTAAAAAAAAAAGAAGAGGTAAATTGAAAAACAAAAACAGAAATTGTAGATATGATTTGCTCAGAAAAGAAATTCATTCATTGTGGCAAGGATGTGGTGAAAAAGGAACTCTCCTACACTACTGGTGGGAGTGCAAACTAGTCCAACCATTATGGAAAGCTGTCTGGAGGTTTCTCAGTCTACTAAAAACGGAGCTACCATATGACCTGGCAATTCCACTCCTAGGGATCTACCCAAAGGACACAAAAACACTGATTCAAAAGAACACCTGTACACCTATGTTTACTGCAGCTCTATTTACAATAGGTAAAACCTGGAAACAATCCAAATGCCCAAAAAATAGATGACTAGATTAAGATGATGTGGCATATATACACAATGCAATATTATTCAGCAATCAAAAAAGATAAACTGATGCCATTCGCAGCAACGTGGATGGAACTAAAAGGAATTATGCTCAGTGAAATAAGCCAGAAAGAAAAAGAAAAATATCAGATGTTTTCACTTACAGCAGGAATATAGGGGAACCAAATAAGACATCAGTGTAAAAAAATAATAACAGTACAAAACACAACAAAGCAAAAATGGACAATTATAAATCAGAGACATCCTGCAGGGGATGATGAGGGAGAGGATTAGAGGGAGGGAGGAGCACAGGGGACTGAGGTGATGGTGCATAAGTGCTCCGTTGACGAAAACTCTATGGGGACTACACCTGAGAGGTTGGGGGGAAGCAAATATTGTTTAAAAATGAAAAATGATTTGGGCCTCCCTGGTGGCGGAGGGGTTAGGACGCAACATGTGAAGTGATCCACAGCCACTGCAGCAAGAGTTCGATCCCCGGCCCGCCAGGGAGAAACCCGCATGGTACAGCAGACCTCTCCTATCTTGCCCGCTGCTACCCTCAGCAGTATACTTCAGTCCGTCTGCCTGTTCTGTTTCCCGCCCTGTCTCTGGTGAATCCTCTCACTCCCCACATCTTTGGCCTGTACCCCAATTCTTGTACAAAAATAAATCTTTAAAAAAATGAAAAATGATTTAAAAAATAAAAAAACTAATTAAAAAAAGAAATGCATTCATTGGCTTAACAAAGTAAGCATAAATTTGAAGACAGAATAAAGAGGTAAGATAGAAAATAATGAAAGTGAAATTAGAGGACATGAGGGAAAGAATGAGAATCCCAACAATACACCTAAGTAACAGTTCCAGGAAAAGAAAATATAATGGAATGATGATAATATTTGAACAAAGAGAGCAGGAAATCTTCCAAAATGCAAGCAAACATTAAGTCCTCAAAATGAAAAAGCATATCAACTCTCAAGCAAGTGAAACAGACTGTGAACAGAGAACAAATAGGTACCAGAAAGACACACTAGAGTTAAATGTTCAGTTATAAGAACTATTATTCTAGAATTCAAACTAGCATATTAGAGAATAAAATGATGATACTGTTAGATATAAAAAGACAAATATAGCTTACTTAGTTACAATTTACTAGCCAGACCCTGAAAGACAAAAAAAAAAAAAAAAGAGAGAGAAAAAAAAAAAACACCAAAACCTTCAAAATGAAAATGAACCCATAAAGCAGCAAGGGAAATGGAAAACTGGGTTACTGGATTGAGCAAAAACGTCAATAATGTCGCCTCTAAATTATATATGACTATCAAAAAAAGAAAAAACACATACAACTACTAATTTGGGAAATTAAAAATAAGGTGAAATTAAAATACAAACAGTAACACGATTTTGCAAAGGAAGAGTTGGGAGGGAATACAAGACATCCTAAGGTCCTTAGCTGTTCAAAAGGAGAACAGAGGGCCTCCCTGGTGGCACAAGGGGTTAAGCACCGCACTATGAAGCTGTCCCCAGCCTCTGCAGCACGAGTTCGATCCCTGGCCAGTCAGGGAGCTGGAGAAGAACCACTGGTTCTGGGCCTGTGCCCCAGTTCTTATATGCATAGATAAATAAATCCTTTATAAAAAAAAATGTTTTAAGGGTAATCACTAAAAAAAAATTTAAAAATAGAACACATAAACTCCAAACCAGCAGATTTTTTTTTAACAGAATAAAAGCCCGCTCAACCACATGGCACAGCAGACCTCTTCTGTCTCACCCGCTGCTCCCCTCAGCAGTGTATTTCAGTCAATCTGCCTGTTCTGCTCCCCACTCACTCTGTCTCTGGTGAATCCGCTCACCACCCCTCCCCCCACACCTCTGGCCTATACCCCAGCAGCTCTCCTAAGCATAAATAAATAACTTAAAAAAAAAAAAAAAAGTACAGAAAAAAAATGCAAAGTACGCATGTATGTACATTAAAATTTTAAGGGCATGGGCCTCCCCGGTGGCACAGCAGTTGAGCCCTGGGTTGCGAAGCTGCTCGCAGCCTCTGAGGCGCCGGTTAGATCCCCGGCTGCTCCCGACCACTGGAGGAGGGTCCCACGTGGCGCGCAGACCTCTCCTGCCGCCCGCTGCTCCCCTCAGCAGTGTATTTCGGTCCTTCTGCCTGCTCTGCTCCCTGCTCTGGCTCTGGTGAATTCTCTCACCCTCCCGCGCTTCTGACTGTACCCAGTGCTTGTATGTATAAATAAATAAATAAATAAATAAATAAATAAATAAATAAATAAATAAATAAATATAAAATTTTAAGGGCAGGGCCTCCTTGGTGGCCCAAGGAGTTAAGTACAGCAATATGAAGCTATCCTCAGGCTCTGCAGCACAAGTTTGATCCCTGGCCGGCCAGGAAGCTACCCACATGGCACAGCAGACGTCTCCTCTCACCCACTGCTCCCCTCAGTGATGTATTTCAGGAGATCCACCTTTCTGTTCCCCACTCTCTGGTGAATCCTCTCACACACCCTCACACCCCCACCTCTGCCTGTGCCCCAAGTTCTTGTATACATAGATAAATAAATCCTTACAAAAAAAAATTTTATAAGGGCAATCACTAAAAAAAAATTTAAAAATAGAACACATAACCTCCAGACCAGATTTTTAACAAAATAAAAGCCCACTCAACCACTCCAACTAAAGGGGAGAAAAACAAGGTAAATAAATAATACAAAATAAAATTTTAGGAATAAGCCCAAATGGGTATCACTCATTACTATAAATGACAACAAATTAAACTGCCTTATTAACACAGATGCTAAGACTATTTTTAAAACAAGCTTTACTATATTTACAAATATGTTCATTGTAGCACTACAATTAGAAATTTAAATGACAATCAAGAGGTGGCGCAGTGGTTGAGCCCTGGGCTGCGAAGCTTCCCGCGGCATCTGCAGCATCAGTTTGATCCCCTGCTACCAGCAAGGGTCCCACATGGCGCAACAGACCACTCCTGCCACGACCACTGCTCCCCTCATCAGTGTATTTTGTCAGTCTGCCTGTTCTGTTCTCCGCTCTGGCTCTGGTGAATTCTCTCACCCTCCTGCGCTTCTGACTGTACCCAGTGCTTGTATAAATAAACAAATAAATCTTTTTAAAATAAATAAATAAATAAAAGACGTAGCAATGAAGCTATCCACAGCCATTGCAGCACAAGTTCGATCCTCAGCCAGGGAAATGACCCACATGGCGCAGAAGACATCCCCTGACTCACCTGCTGCTCCCCTCAGCAGTGTATTTCAGTCAATCCGCCTGTTCTGTTCCCAACTCTGTCTCTGGTAAATCCTCTCACCCTCCACACACCTCTGGCCTGTACCCCAGTTCTTGTATGCATAAATAAAAATAAATCTTTTTTTAAAAAAGGGAATTAAATATAACATGGTACATTCTGTGACAGGATACTAAAAATCACACAGAAAGAATGAATTAAAACAATACGGTTGATATATCTACATCACGAGTTACAGAACACATATAGTATCGGGCCTCCCCGGTGGCGCAGCGGTTGAGCGCAGGGTTACGAAGCTGCCCGCAGCCTCTGCGGCACCGGTTCGATCCCCGGCTGCTCCCCGGCCACCAGAGGAGGGTCCCACATGGCGCGGAGACCTCTCCTGCCGCCCGCTGCGGTGTACACTCCCCTCAGCAGTGTACTTCGGTCCTTCTGCCCGCTCTGGTGAATTCTCTCACCCTCCCGCGCTTCTGACTGTACCCAGTGCATGTATAAACAAACAAGCAAAACAAACAAACAAATAAATAAAACATGCCTCTATAAAAAAAAAATTTAAAAAAAAAAGAATATATACAGTATCATTCCTCTAAAATGATATAATAGATGGTATTTATACACATGTAGTGTAAGCATTAAGACACATATTTATACAAATACATACACTCAGAAATATTATTCAGCCATGAAAACAGAAGGAACTCTTGTCATTTGTCACAAGACAGAATTTCAGGGGCATTTATGCTAAGAGAAACAAATTAGAAAAAGATATATTGTATGGCCTCCCCTGGCGGCGCAGCAGTTGAGCGCTGGGCTGCGAAGCTTCCCGTAGCCTCTAAAGTGCCGGTTTGATCCCCGGCCACAGGCAAGGGTCCCATATGGAGCGCAGAACTCTTCTGCCGCCCACTGCTCCCCTCAGCAGTGTACTTCGGTCCTTCTGCCTGCTCTGCTCCCCGCTCTGGTGAATTCTCTCACCCTCCCACGCTTCTGACTGTACCCAGTGCTTGTATAAATAAATAAATAAATAAATAAAGCTTTAAAAAAAAAAAAAAAGATATATAGTATGACCTCACATGTCAAATCTGAAAACACTAAACTCACAGAAACAGAGAATATATGGGTGGTTGCAGAGGCAAGGGGGGAAAAGGGTGAGTGAAATGGGTAAAGATGATCAAAAGGTACAAGCTTCCAGGTATAAAATAAGACAGTTCTGGGGCTGCCCCAGTGGCGCAGAGGTTCAGTGCTGGGTTGCGAGGCTGCCCACAGCCTCTGCAGTGCTGGTTTGATCCCCGGCTGCCAGGCGAGGGTCCCACATAGCGCGCAGACCTCTCCTGCCGCCTGCTGCTCCCCTCAGCAGTGTACTTCATCAGTCTGCCTGTTCTGTTCCCCACTCTGGCTCTGGTGAATTCTCTCACCCTCCCGTGCTTCTGACTGTACCCAGTGCTTGTATAAACGAATAAATAAATCTTTAAAAATAAAAAAAAAAAAGATAGTTCTGGAGATACAATGCACAGCATGGTACAGTCAATACTGTGTTGTAGGACCTCCCTGGTGGTGCAAGGGTTAAGACGCAACCTAGGAAGCTGACCGCAGCCACTGCAGCCTGAGTTGGATTCCCGGCCAGAGAGCAACCCACATGGTACAGCAGACCTCCCTTGACTCGCCCACTGCTCCCCTCAACAGTGTACTTTGGTCAATCTGCCTGTTCTGTTCCCCATTCTCTCTCTGGTGAATCCTCTCATCCCACCCCACCCCATGCCTCTGGCCTGTACCCCAGTTCTTGTGTGCATAAATAAATCTTTAAAAAAAAATACTGTGTTGTATATTTGTTTTTCTTTTTAAAGATTTACTTATGCATACAAGAACTGGGTACAGGCCAGGGGTTCAGGGGGTGAGAGGATTTACCAAAGAGAGTTGATAACAGAACAGGTGGATCTACTGAAATACACTGCTACGGGGAGCAGCGGGCGAGACAGAAGAGGTCTGCTGCACCATGTGGGTTAGCTCCCTGGCCAGGGATCGAATCTGTGCTGCAGTGGCTGCAGATAGCTTCATAGTACTAAGACTTACCCCCTTGCACCACCAGAGAGACCCTGTGTTGTGTAGTTGAAAACTGCTAGGAGAGTAGACTTAAAAGTTATCAAAAAAGGGCCTCCCTGGTGGTGCAGTGGTTGAGCGCTGAGTTGCGAAGCTGCTCGCAAGCCTCTGAAGCGCTAGTTCAATCCCCGGCTGCTCCCCAGCCACCAGAGGAGGGTCCCACATGGCATGCAGACCTCTCCTGCCGCCCGCTGCTCCCCTCAGCAGTGTACTTCAGTCCTTATGCCTGTTCTGCTCCCTGCTCTGGCTCTGGTGAATTCTCTCACCCTCCCGCGCTTCTGACTGTACCCAGTGCTGGTATAAATAAATCTTTAAAAAAATAAAAAAAAATAATAAAAGTTATCAAAAAAAATTCTAATTATAGGTGATAGAGGTTAACTATTGTGGTAATCATTTCACAATATTTAGATATATCAAATCATTGTGTTTTACTTCTTAAAGGGCCTCCCCGGTGGCACAGCGGTTGAACACTGGGCTGCGAACCTGCCCACAGCCTCTGCAGCGCCAGTTCAATCCCTGGCCAGCGGCAAGGGTCCACATGGCGAGCAAACCTCTCCTGCTGCGCCCGCTGCTCCCCTCAGCTGTGTACTTCGTCAGTCTGCCTGTTCTGCTCCCCGTTCTGGCTCTGGTGAAATTCTCTCACCCTCCAGCGCTTTTGACTGTACCGAGTGCTTGTAAAAATAAATGAAGCTTTAAAAAAAAAGAAGCGCAACAGCAAGAGTTACAGCTTTACAGCTCACTTCCTTGGTAAAGGTATAATCTTCATGTAGAACTAGCATAGCAATACTTTTTTTTTTTTTAAAGCTTCATTTATTTAGGCATACAAGAACTGGGGTGGAAGCCAGAGGTGTGAGGATGAGATGATTCACCAGAGAAAGCGGGGAGCAGAACAGGCAGATCTACTGAAATACACTACTGAGGGGAGCAGTGGGCAAGAAAGGAGAGATCGGCTGCGCCATGTGGGTCACCTCCCTGGCTGGCCGGGAATTGAACTTGTGCTGCAGTGGCTGGGGACAGCTTGACAGAGCAGGAATTAAATCCCTGAACCACAAGGGAGGCCCCATATCAATTCTTTAATAATGCAAATTCTTAATGAACTTCTGCCTATTTTACCTTTTACACAATCTATTCTCAACATGTTTTCTATGTAGGCTATTTAAAATTAAGAGAGGGCCTCCCCTGGTGGCGCAGCGGTTGAGCACTGGGCTCCTAAGCTGCCCGCAGCCTCTGGCAGCACTTGTTCCATCCCCGGCCACCGGCGAGGGTCCCACATGGCACAACAGACCTCTCCTGACCCACCCACTGCTCCTCTCAGCAGTGTATTTCGTCAGTCTGCCTGTTTTGTTTCCCCGCTCTGTCTCTGGTGAATTCTCTCACCCTCCCACGCTTCTGACTGTACCCAGTGCTTATAGAAATAAATAAATAAACAAATCTTTAAAAAAAAAAAAAGACTTCTTTAAAAAAATAAAAATAAAATTAAGAGAATCTGCTCACTTAAATCACATAAAATGTTGTAAGCAAATATTACCTCAACAAAGGGACAGATAAAATCTGAAATAGCATCTGTCACTCACTAAAATTAGATAAAATTTCAAACCTCTTAGGTCTGTGGCAATTAAGAACACACACATGTTAAATACAAAAATATCCATCAGCATTTTAATTTTCAACCACTATGATAGCAGTTAGTACACAGTGTAAGTCTACTCAAAATTTTATAGCAAAAATCCATAGTAACTTGAGGTGAATGAAGCAGTTCAAGCGCTTTTTCTCAACAATGAATTCCTATCTACAAAGATTCTCTTTGACAAAAATCAACCATTCTGTCCTTCAATCCTTACTTTTTATTTTCCTCTTCCCTTGTACTTTCTTTAACATTCAATCTAATCCTGCAATCTATAATCTTCATTGTTTTATAAAGAAATTCTTCAGGGCCTCCCCGGTGGCCAATACTCTAATGTAGGAATGTAGGTACATTTCCATGTTAGGATTCTTGGTTCCTATATCCTTAAAATAAAATCCTTTTTCTTTGTTTTAAATTTGGAATAAGCTTTTTATTTCTTACAAAGAACGCACCCCTCTTAAAACTGTATACTGGGGGGCCTCCTCTGGTGGCACAGCGGTTGAGCGCTGGGCTGCGAAGCTGCCCGCAGTCTCCCCAGCGCTGGTTCAATCCCCAGCCACCAGCGAGGGTCCCACATGGCACACAGACCTCTCCTGCCGCGCCTGCTGCTCCCCTCAGCAGTGTATTTCGTCCATCTGCCTGTTCTGTTCCCCGCTCTGACTCTGGTGAATTCTCTGGCCCTCCCGCACTTCTGACTGTACCTAGTGCTTGTATAAATAAATAAATATTTTTTAAAAAAGTATACTGGGGCCTCCATGGTAGCACAGGGGTTAAAGACAGAGCTATCAAGCTATTGCCAGCCACTGCAGCACAAGTTCAATCCCTGGCCGGCCAGGGAGCAACCCACATGGCGCAGCAGACCTCTCCTGCATCACCTGCTGCTCCCCTCAGCAGTGTATTTCAGTCAATCTGCCTATTCTGTTCCCCACCCTGTCTCTGCTGAATTCTCTCACCCCCTCTCCCTCGCACCTCTGGCTTATACCCTAGTTCTTGTATGCACAAATAAATAAATCTTAAAAATAAATAAATAAAACTGTATACTACAGGAATTCTAAGAGATTGTGCCTCTTCTTTAAAACCTTTAATGGTAGGGCCTCCCTGGTGGCACAGTGGTTGAGCACTGGATTGCAAAGCTGCCCGCAGCCTCTGCAGCACCGGTTTGATCCCCGGCCACTGGGTGAGGGTCCCACATGGCGCACAGACCTCTCCTGCTGTGCCCACTGCTTCCCTCAGCAGTGTATTTCATCAGTCTGTCTGTTCTGCTCCCTGCTCTGGCTCTGGTGAATTCTCTCATCCTCCTGCACTTCTGACTGTACCTAGTGCTTGTATAAATGAATGAATAAATAAATAAATAAATAAATAAACCTTAAAAAAAAAAACCTTTAATGGTACCTATAACCCACCCAATAAAGCTGAAATGTGTCCTTCCATATAACTATTAAAATAGGTACCCTATTCACCTTGGTAACCTGACCACAGCCTCAGAGGACAAAGGAAAAAACCAGCAGGCAGATATTGCTGGCATTCTATATGCACAATCTCTTTATCCTTACTCTTTTTTTAAAAAAAAAAGATTTATTTATTTATACAAGATTGATTGATTGATTGATTGATTTATACAAGCACTGGGTACAGTCAGAGGGGCGGGAGGGTGAGAGAATTCACCAGAGCCAGAGCGGGGAGCAGAGCAGGCAGAAGGACCAAAGAACACTGCTGAGGGGAGCAGCGGGCGGCAGGAGAGGTCTGCGCGCCATGTGGACCCTCCTCCGGTGGCCGGGGAGCAGCCGGGGATTGAACCGGCGCTGCAGAGGCTGCGGGCAGCTTTGCAAGCCAGCGCTCAACCGCTGCGCCACCGGGGAGGCCCATAGAGGCTTCTTTATGAGAAGAAAGTAGAGGGAAAAAATCATAAAAGAGGCCACTCTTTAACCAGATCTCCATTCAGTAAGTAAACCCGGAAGGAAAAGGCGGTATCATACAGTACGAAGTTCAGTGCTGCTACCCACTCAAGGAGGAGGCCAGCTGGGAGGGGGTGGGAGGAGAGAATGGAAAAAACAGGCCACTCACAGGGAAGGCAGGATGTCTAATGACCTTGTGCTAAATCACTTAGATTTTATTCTGGAAGCCACAGAGGCAAGTCATTCAAGATAGGGATGGGGCTAGTATTTTAGAAAGGTAACACTCACAGTGATCTGGAGGATGGATTATAAAGGAAGTTCATCACACAGCTATGGCAGAAGTACACTGCTGAGAGGAGCAGCGGGCGGCAGGAGAGGTCTGTGCGCCATGTGGGACCCTCCTCTGGTGGCCGGGGAGCAGCTGGGGATCGAACCAGCGCTGCAGAGGCTGCGGGCAGCTTTGCAACCCAGCGCTCAACTGCTGGGCCACCAGGGAGGCCCTATCCTTCCTCTCTTGATACACACCTATTTTCTAATAGTTCCCCGGTTTGATACTCCCTAAAACAGCCTCCCTGCAATGCCAGTATTTGCTAGTAAACTAAAGCATAACTTCCTTTTATTGGTGACCCATCTACCCCAAAACATAATATGCTAAAAAGAGGGAAAAAACAGAGTAGACCTACTACATTATACATCAGGTCCCACAGTTTTTATTAATTTTATCATCCAATGTCTATTTCCCATTATTCTTTTTTTTTTTTTTAATTTTAAAGATTTATTTATTTATTTGTTTATACAAACACTGGATACAGTCAGAAGCGCGGGAGGGTGAGAGAATTCACCAGAGCCAGAGCGGGGAGCAGAGCAGGCAGAAAGACCGAAGTACACTGCTGAGGGGAGCAGCGGGCCGCAGGAGAGGTCTGCGCGCCATGTGGGACCCTCCTCCGGTGGCCGGGGAGCAGCCGGGGATCGAACCGGCGCTGCAGAGGCTGCGGGCAGCTTCGCAACCCAGCGCTCAACCGCTGCGCCACCGGGGAGGCCCTATTTCCCATTATTCTAACATGAGCGCAATAGCCATAATTCTGCTATTGTGCATCATTCCCACACACCAACAGAATACTGCCCTGAGTTTCACAATCCTAGACAGGCTACTCAGTCGTTATTTCTGCTGATCAAAAATTGCCCAAGCAGAGATAAAAGTTTCTGGCTTTCGCTATAGCTATAAATAGGTAAGTTGAAATGTATTTTACTTTCTGCCAAATTCCTTAGTCAATGCCAAAAGGAACTTACTTCATAGTACAAATAGTAACACTTTTGTATAATTAGCTGAAATTCAGCAGTGTATTTCAGTCAGTCTGGCTGTTCTGTTACCCACTATGTCTCTGGTGCATTCTCTCACCCCCCACATTTCTGGCCTGTACCCCAGCTCTTGTATGCATAAATAAATAAATCTTTAAAAAAAAATTAGCTGAGATTACATCTCCTTCTCTCTGATATTCCACTGGAAAAATGGTTTTGGCCACAAACAGTAGATATCTCTCTCTCACTGTTACAGAGGTTTCAAAATGTTCAGAAAGAAGGTAAGTCAGCCAAGTAAAAATAGATCTTTTTATGTTGCTTTGTGAAAAGGACCAAATGTCTGAAAACACAGACCACTCGAAGCTACTAAACTATACATGTGCAGTGTAGTAAAAAGAATGAGTCATTAAATTCTTGTGTTTTTTATTTCATTAAAAGGAACCTTAATAAAAAAAAAAAACTTAGCAGAATTATCAATACAACTTCCTTCCTTATGCCCAATAATTCTGATTAGCCAATTTAACACTCAAACCCAAAACAACTTATAATAAAGCCCAAATATCTGTTCATAGTATCCATGAACATATATTTATTTGGTTCAATCTATTTTTCAGGTTTTAAAAAGTGTGTTTAAAACTGAGTCAATAATGGCCCAAATTCAGTATCTGCACAAAAGACTGACAACCCTTCAAACTGAAAAATGAGTGCATAGTACGTAAACTACTCACTGAAGTATTTTAAAGTTTTTGACAAACAATTCTTACCACTCTGGCTGCTCTCTCCTGAGATTCACATTTCCTACAAAACCATGGTCCAGTGGGTACTTGAACAATGCCATAGCAAGCTGTTGAGAAATAACAAGGTGTTTTAATATATGTTAAGATTTAAATTATAGAAAATCAAATACTCTTTCAAAGTCCTATTTAATTAATAACTCTCCAACCATTCATAAAAACCACCTGCTTTGTGGATGGAGAATTAAAACATTTTAAGGCCTCCCCTGGTGGAGCAGCAGTTGAGAGCTGGGCTGCGAGGCTGCCCACAGCCTCTGCAATGCCGGTTCATTCCCCGGCCGCCGGCGAGGGTCCCATCAAATAAAAAAAAACAAAAACAAAAACAAAAAAAACACCACATTTTATATCACATACATACTACCTACTCAGTTAAAAAGTGTGACACTGATAAAAATTTTTGAAATGCAATCTTTCATTTTAAAATATATACAAATGTTAATTATTCTTTTATGATACAACTATTAGGTAAAATTTAACAAGTAATTAGAGATTTTTTTCTTACATAAAATAACTTAGAAGTTCATTAATTCACTCTTATACCTTACAGTTTAAATTGCAGGCATTGTAGTTAAGTCTCATGAAAATATTTCTTTTTTTTTTTTTTTAATAGAGGCATGTTTTATTTGTTTGTTTGTTTGTTTATACATGCACTGGGTACAGTCAGAAGCGTGGGAAGGTGAGAGAATTCACCAGAGCCAGAGCAGGGAGCAGAGCAGGCAGAAGGACCGAAGTACACTGCTGAGGGGAGCAGCGGGTGGCAGGAGAGGTCTGCGCACCATGTGGGACCCTCCTCAGCAGCCAGGGATCGAACCGGCGCCGCAGAGACCACGGGCAGCTTCGCAACCCAGCGCTCAACCGCTACGCCACCGGGGAGGCCCTCATGAAAATATTTCTAAATCACCTTTCAAAATGAGCAACAAATACTACAGGGGGAAAAAGTGAAATGTAATGTAAAGTGAAATGCTTCCACTTAACACAAAATATCCAGAACAAGAAAATCTACACAGACCAAAAAAAAAAAAAAATTAGTGGTTGCCTAGGGCTGTGGGAGTTGGAGAGAAAAAGAAGAGTAATCACTAATGGGGCCAAGGTTTCTGGGTAGGGTGATAAATATGTTGCAAAAGTGTGGTAATAAATACATAATTCAGTGAATCTATTTTAAAAAAACACGAAATTGTACACTTTAAATGGGTGAGTTTTTTTTTTAAAGATTTTTTTAATTATTAATTTATACAAGCACTGGGTACAGTCAGAAGCGCAGGAGGGTGAGAGAATTCACCAGAGCCAGAGCGGGGAGTAGAGCAGGCAGATTGACTGAAATACACTGCTGAGGGGAGCAGCGGGCGGCAGGAGAGGTCTGCGGGCCATGTGGGACTCTCCTCCGGTGGCCGGGGAGCGGCCAGGGATCCAATCGGCGCTGCGAAGGCTGCGGGCAACTTCGCAACCCAGCGCTCAACCGGCCCTAAATGGGTGAGTTTTATGGTATATGAATTAGATCTCAACAAAGTTATTATAAAAAATAAAATACCTATTTCTGCCTAACACTCTAATGTGAATGTTCAAACAAGTGACCTGGATATATATCTCTCACACACTTAAATCACAACATACTTAAATCACTTTTAAGAAGTTAACAATATTGGGGCCTCCCCTGGTGGCGCAGCGGTTGAGCGCTGGGCTGCGAGGCTGCCCGCAGCCTCTGCAGCGATGGTTCGTTTTGTTCACTGGCCGCCTGTGAGGGTCCCACAAAAAAAAAAAAAAAAGTTAACTATATTGGGCCTCCCTGGTGGCGCAAGGGGTTAAGCACCGCACTAGGAAGCAATCCGCAGCCTCTGCAGCAAGAGTTCGATTACCAGCCAGAGAGAGAAACCCACATGGCTAAACAGACCTCTCCTGTCTCCCCCCCTGCTACCCTCAGCAGTGCATTTCAGTCAGTCTGCCTGTTCTGTTCCCCACTCTGTCTCTGGTGAATCCTCCTACCCCGGCATCTCTGGCCTGTACCCAAGCTCTTGTATGCATAGATAAATAAATCCTTTTAAAAAAAATGAAAAGTTAATATATAATTAATTTGAAATAAAAATCCATAAACATTAACAAAAACTACTAACCCCGTTTAAAATTAGTAAATGTGTCAGGATAAAAGTGTTCTATTATGCAGGAAACACAGTTTCAGTGTCCAAAAACTTACTTTAATTGGAAATACTACTATAAAGGAAAATTTAAGACTTAAAATTTTCTCTATCAGGAAATGAAATTACTTATCAAAATGTGACCATTTATCATCCTCCACAAGTGCTAATGAATACTGTTATGGAAATATTACACACCAGTTCTAAAGACTCTAAAATCAGTATTTAGTTTTGACATGCTAGGAAGATGTGCAAATGTGCTTTCTCAAAAAAAAGAAATCTGGGAGTAACTGTATTCTCGGGTTAAATGAACTGTATGTTCCCACATCTCTCCAGTTCTGAGATTCCAGACTATTAGAAATACTCCCTAGAGCCTCCCTGGTGGCACATGGGGTTAAGAGTCAGCACTATGAAGCTATCCACAGCCACAGCAACAGGAGTTGGATCCCTGGCCAGCTGCTGACCCAGCAGACCTCTCCTGTCTCTCACCTGCTGCTGCCCTCAGCAGTGTATTTCAGTAGATCAGCCTGTTCTGCTCCCCACTCTGTCCTGTCTCTGGTGAATCCTCTCACCCACCCCACCACCTCTGACCTACACCCCAGCTCTTGTATGCATAAATAAATACAATGAATCTTTTTTTTTTTAAAAAAAAACCTCTTTAGTCCCTTCTGTTCAGACTTTCCTCTCTCATTTGGTAATTTCCTTTCCAAAACACTACTAAACAACATCTACCTCATGCCAGATTCAGGAATGGGAAAAGGTTTTCACGAGTAACAGAAAAAGGAGCCATTAAAAAGAACCCACCTAGGTTATTTCAGCCTCGATTCCTCACCATATAGAAATACGAACTTCAACAGCCTGAGCACTAATACTGCCCTGGACTTTTCTAAATATCAAAAGAGCCAGCCCAATAGTAGGAACACCCAGAAACAAAGATGCCCCCCCAAGAAACTGGCGGCACCGCCACCTCCTCGTCTCTACACTCACTTAAACTGAGTGAGGGGCCTGCGGCAGCCACTGGGCAGCCTCACCACCGCCCAGCACAGCTCCGCCGGGCCCCTCCGGCAGCAGCACGCGCGCGCCGGCCGCCCTCCGCGGGCTCCCGCAGGCTCCCGCAGGCAGCTCCGGTCTGCGGCGGCGGGGACTCCGCCACGAAGCTGGGGGTGCGGCTGCGTGCGGCCGCGCTAAGCTCAAGCTGCAGGGCATTCCCCCTACCACCCCAGCCAGCGCCGGCGCAGCAAGGGGAGCCCCCGGGCCAGACTCCATGCTAGAGGAAGTCTCCAGGCACACTGCGGCAAACCCGGCCGGCAGCGAAGGGGGAGGGGTCTCCACGTTCCCAACCCACAGCCGCAGCGACACCTCAGAGGGACGCGCGGCCGGCACCCCCCTCACACACACGCCCCCCCCCACCGGGGCGCAGGCCGCGGCCCCCCGGCCACCCTTCGCCTCCAGCCAAGGCCCCGGCCCGTCTCCGAAGCCGGCGCCGGACGCAGGCGGCGGCCGAATGACACATGAGAGAGCGAGCCCGGGATCACATGACAGGCCGGCCACACGCACTTTCTCCCACATGCGCGGCCCACTCCCCTCCGCCCGCGGCCGACCCTCGCAGGCCAGGCCCCGCCGCCGCGCCGCGCCGCGCAGGGGGGGGGGAAGGCGGGCGGGGGGAGGGGCGGGAAGGAACTGGCAGTTGGTGCCAAGGTGGGGGAAGCGGTGACGGTTGGGAGCAGGCTGGGTTCGGCCCGGCGGGCGGTTGGGTGTTTACCTTGATGAACCGCGACGCTGCAGCCGTGCCCGTCGCAATAAACCAGCGGGTTCTCGGCCCAGCCTCTCTCGTCTGAGCAAACGCAACAGCCTCCAATCATCTCCTTCATACTATGGGAGACCTCGTCCTCCAGTGACACGGGCCGGTCGCTAGAGACCATCTAAGAGGGAGTTGGGGGGACCATTAAAAAACACATGCAAGCCGGTTAGCGTGCCCCCCGCTCAGCCCCCCGCGCCCCCGCTCCCTTCCCGGCGCCCCCGGCTCCCGCCCGCCGCTCGGCCGCTCGCTCACTCGGGCTTTGCCGCTCAGTCACTCACGTTCCGCACAGGAGTCAGGAGCCATGTCCTTGCTGACTCCCCCCACCTCCCCTCCTCCGCCTCCTCGTCTTCTTCCCTCCCCACCTCCACCCGGCCGCTAGCGCTGGCGCCCGGAGAGGGCACACATAATCAAGTAGGCCTCCGCACAGGCGCACTGGGGGGGCTCCCGCTGGGCCCGGGGCAGCGAGGGAGGGGACGGGGGCTGCGCTTCCTCCTCCGAGCGTCACCCGACGTGCGCGCCCGCCCGCGGCCGGCGTGGGGGAGCAGGCCCGGGAGAGGCGAGGCTTGCGTGCGCGCCCCGCGGCCGGCCGGCAGCCCCAGCCTAACTCCCGGGCCCCATCCCCGCCCCCGCGCCTCTCGTCGCGGCCGAGGTGTGCGAGGGGGTGGGGACGAGTGGAGCCGACGGCGCGCTGGGCCAACGAGCCGACGAGCCGACGAGCCAACGAGAGGGCGCGGGGGCGCGCACGCGGGGCCGGAGACGTTGGGGCCGCCTACTGCGGCGCGGGGCGCGCGGGCTGCGTGTGCACGTCATGGAGAGGCCGCTGAGAAAGCGAGGCAGGGAGGGGCGCTGGTCTGAGTACCTGAGGGGGACCCCCGTGGACTTCTCCCTGCTCGGAGAACCTACCTGCGGGGTTTTTCCTTAGTAACTGGCCTGTGGGTGACTCGGGGTGCGCAAGGGTGCCAGCTTCCGTGAAGGGTGCAGTGAAGCATGGCTTGCTGCTGTTGGTCACGGTGCACTCACTGTACTGCCTCAGCTCTTTATCCATTAAATTCACATGCTGGACTCTACCCAAAGTTCACCCAATGGAAGAGCCACCAAATCCGCCGCCCCCTTGCGCACCACATTGTCCCCAGTGTCAAGTGAAATTGCAGTACTGAACTAAAGGTCAAAAACCCGGGTTAGGGTTACACCAAAGCTTCCCTAAACTTGCTATGTAGGGGTAAGATGGTTGTTAATCAAGAATTAGCAACATAATGTGATGATCTGGAAAATGCCATTAAATTAAAGGATGAAGGAATTCAAGTTCTCTTAGTCACCAAATGATAATACCTTAAGACAGTGAAGTCCAGTTGTGATTGAGGAATTTTCTAATCTGGCTCTGCACTCCAGATTTACTCTTGAAAATTTAACCTTTAAGTATCAGAAAGATGGAAGCACATTCCTCACAAATGGAAAATGAAGTAGGCCTATCTGAATAGATTAACTAGCTGGATACTTAGCAGTTTTGAGCTGTAAAATCTTCCACTATTGCCCTATCCCCTATGTATCCTTGCAAAACTAAGTTATTTTAGGCAAAAAGAGTCTCATTCTAAAAGTTAGCATGAAATAGGATTATAGATTATTTAAAGAAGTATACTTACAAGGCCAATTCATGGCTTTAGTTAATACCTTGCAGGTACAAAATGGTTGTCTATCAGAGAGCACCAATATATTGTAAAGGAAAATGCAGTTATACATGCTAAATGATGAAGAACTCCAGTTCTCCTAGTCAGTCATGAAAAAGTAATGGTAACACCTTAAAAAACTTTCCATATTTTATAAAGAAACAAAAAGGTAGCATGGCTATTTTTTTCCTATCTCAAATTAACTCCTAGACGTCTAAGAATTATCATAGTTATAATACAATGCAAATATATATTAGTAAATATATTCCAACATTTAAAAAGCCAAGTGAGATGTCCACAGCAATAAATCCACTACAATGTAAGGGGGGGGGGGGAAGTACACTACAGAGACAAAAAAATGAGAATTCTATTATTTAATCCACTTAGAAAAGATGACTAGAAGATTACATATAAAGTGCAAATTATTTTTTGGGGTATGGCAACAAAATATTTCTGAACATGTAATAGTTGTTCATGAAGTGTCATAAAACTAAAGCAGGCTTCAAGCAAAACCATATTGTCTTATGTATCATAACTGTATATTTTATCTTTGCCCTTTTGCAAAGGATACCAGTTCAACACACCAATTTCTGTTCAGGTTCAGATTCCTAATGAAGAGTAATTTTGAGTTCAAATCAATGTTAAATTTCCCTTCCCAAATACTGCAATCAACCCTTAATGTACTGGATTATTTAAAAATACATTTATCCTATTTAGTCACTGGAGGTTAGGTCTTGGACTTAATTTATATGTAAGAAGGATGACTACCTTACCCTATTTGGTACCATTTAATAAAAGAGCTATAGGTAAACACTTGCTATTTCTAAAAAAAATAAGAAAAAAATTCATCACTTGTAAGAGACTTGAAATTAAAAAAAAATAGATACAATAATTTCATAAAACAGGTTTATATGTAACTAACAGCATCTGAAACAAATTTTTAGAATTTTGTCTTATGTCATATATCAATATAATATTTAATAATTGGAAGAATAACACATTATAAAATAGCTCAAATACCCAGTTAATATTCAGTGAAAATTCATTGAACATTTACTATGAACCAGAGACTATTTTGGATACAGGAAATATAGCAGCAAGCAAGTTATATTTGTCCTTTGTGTGATATAAATACATGCATTGTAAGTGTTTGTAGATATTGTCATTTGTACATATAGATACATGTAGGTTTATACATGTTTATATACATATACACATGCATTTATGTATGTAAATCTATATAGAGATCTTTCTCTCTATATACATATATGTACACACACACAAACATATACATGACAATTGGCCTAGAACACCAGTTGTCAGAATAAACAAAACTTATAATAAATTGACAGAATTGTTAACATTCAAGTAAGTTTCCAAAATACATGCTAGGTAATGTAAAAAAAAAAAAAAATCCATGGGACTTACAGGTTAACTTCATAAAAAAACACAATTTCCACCTTAAACTGTTACCCTTTAAAACTGGCTCTACATACTAAAAAATATCCTTAGAAAAAAAGTCTATCTAGTACTTGTAGAATAAAAAAAAAAGCCTGTAGTCTCCAACAGGCTTCCTCACATAACAGCAGCTAACTCAGTACTGACTCATCTATTTCCCTGAACTAATCATCTGAGGCAAACCACAAAAAACTCGAGTGAAGTATTTTATGACGTAACCTCTAACCCTACTATAACGGGAAATTGTATTTTTTTCCCTGTGGGTAATATATCTTCTTATAATTTTCTTTATTCCTTAACCTAGGCACCAAATTTTCTTATCTGCTTTTCCATAATCGTTTACGTAAGTACTATGGTTCATAGTTTAGTGTAGACTATATTTATCCCCTTTACAAATTAAAGTTTTATTTGCCTTCTATATGTGCATATTATATTTAGTCCCTTACATCCATTGTTAAGGTATATAATAAAGTATACAAATAGAAGTCTGTTTCTATAATGTTAAGATTAGATGCACTTTCCTTACCTCAGGTTCTTGACTTCCACAAAGTATTGAATTCTGTATTGTCTCTGATACTAAGATTTTTAAATACAAATCAATTATTAGAATTCACTCATCTCCTAAACTTCATTAGGAATTAATCTCACTTGGAAATAATTGGAAAATTCAAATTCTAATGGTCTGTGTAGATTTCAGGCATATCTCCTTTTACACTACAGAATCTCTGAATAAAATTTTGTTTTGCATGTTTGGTACCCAAAGTGTCTTACCTTTTATGTGAAAAGTGTATCATGAGCCATATATTCTGGTATAGATAAACTACTGCGGAATTTCTGAAACTAGTTTTATTTATCTCACAGTGAAGGAGTATAGTGTCTTTATAGATACAAACCCACAAATGGCACCTGTGTCATGGAGTACTATTAGAAATTTCATTGAAAGTTATTCAGTGTTTTCAATTGATATTCTGTTAATGGCTTGTGGGAAATTCCACTTAATGAAGCGTGTTAATCTTACTAGGTGATTTTTTTGGTACTTACCATACCACCTAGCAAGTGTCTTGCACGTAGTAGGCCTACAATAAATATTTTCAATGTACAATATTAGTGTTTAAAAGCTAATTGCAGTCTGAGCTTGTCTTCAGAGTAAAAGCAAGACTTTCTTATGTACGTACAACTGAACTAAAATTGCTAAGTAACAATTATCAGATATTTTTGAATAAATTGGTTTCCTTAGAGATTGTCAATTAATATAGGTGAAGAGTTTTTATTTGCTAGGTAATTTTGAATTGTCTACATTTAAATAGCCCTCCAATGTTAAACCCCCCTTTCACAGAAAAGTCATCATTTTCTTATAAAACAGACTGACTTACAATCAATCATAATTAATACTATTTTTAAATACACCTAATTGTTGGAAACTTTAGTTAGGTAATTCCAAAATTTAAATTGTATGTAATCTAAATTTTAAAATCTTTTTAAGAATCAAAGACTACTATTTACTAAGGGGTTGGTGATTCTTATGTTTGGCTTCAACACTATCCCTTTGCTATAAAATAGATATATTGTCTAGATTTACATTTTTTGCCAAAACACTATATAATTACCAGTAGAAAAATAATTAACTAAAAGAGGTTTTTAGATTTTCTGGGCATTACCTAAACCTCCATAACATTTTAGGACTTTTTTTTTCCATCATGCAACAATATTTAAAGGTATTACACATTGACTTTTCAGGCTATAGCAATGTAAGAGTAGAAATGTTCTTCTTTTTGCACTGACACTGAAGATATGCATTTCTGTTATAATTAAAATGTGACTAAGGTGACATATTTAGGTGATACAATAAGGTTATCTAAGTGAAAAGATCCTGGACATGGAAAAGAGGAAAATCAGTTTTTGAAATGGAAGCGAACCTTGAAAGAAATGAAACACACACTGGATGAAAAAAGAAGAAGAAATTAAACTAAATTGCTAAATACTATTTGGACCTAAGAGTTCACCTTTTAAGATTTAAACGTTTTCCTCTCTGAAAGGAACCACTGCTTAGCAAATCCAGAAACAAGCCCAAGAATATGTTAATTAACTGCATTGTGTCCCAGAAAGAATGAGGTTGACAAATTCATTTTTTTATCCCTTCAATTAATAAACTATTTGTCTAGCACATCTTAAATTTTTTAAACCTATAATGTGTATATTTACCTCTTGAAATTGTACAGTAACAGTGCCAAGGACCAACATGGCCCCATAGGGTGAATCTTATGAAGCTTAACATTCCTGGCGAATTAAACACACAAGCTTCAGATCACTTTTTGTCAGTCTTTACTATGGTGCTTAAGAGCCAGAATGTAGGTAATTTTTATATGATGGCACTTTGGCCCAATTAAAAAAGCAATGATGTTTAGTGCAAGCACAAGTGGAAAATATAATGACATAAAATTTTAAAAAGCTATTACAAAGACTGACCAGGAATGTTACTTGTCCCTCTCCATCCCCACCCCCATTCATGCCTCTTTTTTCTACCCATTTGTTGTTTTTCTCACAAAGTATATCTTGACTTGTAACATTTTTTTAACTTTAAATGAACCCCCCCAAAAAAGAGCCTCAAACAGAAAAAGAGGTTAAAAAAAAAATTCACCTTCCACTATTAACTACATAGCAGATAAACTTGTAAAGCTATTCTAAATATTCAAAGACTTATGAATTAAAAATGTAAATTGAATCCAAGTAGTCGGGGAGGAGGGACTATAGGAGGATGAGTGTGGAAGGAATGAACAGATTGAGACTACCTAATTTTCAACACCAATTTTTTTCTCTTCAAAGCTGTCCGTGGTTACACCTCAAATGGTTTCCTATGGAAGAATTTCTCCCTGTACCTCGAAATAACTGAACGTTTTCAGGAGGAAATGCAAGTTTAGGATGAAGATTCGCAAAATGAAAGTGTTAAAATGCAAACTACTTCTATAGCAATTCAAATGTAAAATCACAGCCCTCACTAACTTTAACTGACTCCTAAGGGGTCTTTTCAAATAGATGCCATTTATGAACATCATCTGTTAACTTTCTTATAATTCAAAACTCTTGTCAAATGTTTTCATGTGTAAATGTAATATTCCATTAGAGATAAATTCCAATTGGTTTTTAAAAAGCCACCTTGGGAAACAGTACTGCATAATACACAAACTAGTAATAGGTATTTTAGAAGGAATTTCTGTAAAGTCTATTTATAAATCTAAGTCGAAATTACTCTTATGCCCAAGTAAGGTTTGGGCCAAAGGATTGAAATTATTTCTTCACGAGTTTTAACGCACGACGACTTTGATTTTTGTCTTCAAGACTCGCAAGCACTTGTTGGAAATTTTCATTTTTTAAAACTGACGTTTGCCAGAAATGTTCTTTCCACTTGCCTCATAAAATAGTTCCTTAGGTGCGGTGCAATTATTTATTTCCAAAACGTGGTTTAAAAGCAAATGTCACGTTTTTCCCCTTTGAACGTCACTGTTTTGAAAATGCATTTCACGTTAACAAATCAAGCTTCGTTTTGTTAGGGATAGCTCAGCCCTTCCTTTTAAAATTAGACTTTTTGTATACAACAAAGAGCTGAGTAATGGCAAATAGAGACAGCGAAACGTGCTTTTCCGAGCTCCTTTGAACCCCGACATTTATTTTCGAATCCATACAGTTAAAGATATTTAAAATATAATCTAATCTAACTTTCCGGACACGGGCAGGGGAGGGCCCACATTTGTGTTTATCTAGTTATCACTTCATAAACATTTCCATGCTGTTTTCCCTCATCTTTTAATGTGCCTTTGCAGGCTTGCCCAGCTTCCTCCAATTCAGAGGCACGTTGTGAAGCCTCCTTCTCCCCCGTCTGGAGTTGGGAACCCCTCTCGGGCCGAGTTTGACCACAAAACTTGCCGCGCGGACCCGACCCGGCCCGGGCGCGGGAGTTCGGAGGCGGGGGGGAGGTGGGGGGCGGTTCGAGTCGGGCCGCGGGACCCTCCCTCGGGAAGGACGGGCTGGGCTCGCGGCTCCGCCAGGGCTGAACAATGGGCGGCCGCGGGAGCGGAGTCCAGCTCCAGCTTCCTCCTCGGCCTGGGCCTCCCGCCCGGCCCCCGCCCCCCGCGTCCTCCCGGCCCGCCGCCGCCGCCGGCCGCCCGGGCGCCCCGGCCCGCGCCCCGCCGCCCATTCCGCAGCCCCCCACTCCGCGGCGCGCCCCTCGGCGACTCGGGCTTTCGCCGCGGCCGCCTTCCCGTTATTTTGAGACTGTATTGAAGCCTTTTCTCCCTTATTTCCAGACGCGGCCGAAGGTCTCATTCTCATCTTAATTTCAATTTGCTCCTTCCCTCCGGGAGAGTCCTCGGGAGAGCCCGCGTCCGGGAGGGAGGCTGCAAACCCGACAGACCCTTTACCTCTACACCTCGGGGCTTTTTGGTTTTTATTTTGACGCATTTACGGCGTCCAAATGGACCCCCCCCCAAAAAAAAATCCCCCTTTTCATTTCCCCGTGTAAAAACTGCGATTTTAAGCTCCATCAAAGCACTTTGACGAGCGGGCCGAGACCGTGTCCGGCGGCGCGCGGCAAACCAGCTCTCCTCAGCCTCCCGGACGAGAAAGTGCAAAGTGGGCGCGGGAGCTTCTAGGGAAGACAGGCAGCTCGCTGGGGCGAAGTCGGGCCGGACCGGGCCGGGCCGGGCCGGGGTGGGGCGGGGGGCAGAGGGGCGCGGCCGGGGCGTCGCGGGCCCGGGCTCCGCGCGCGGGAGCCGGGCTGGCTGCGGCCGAGAGGAGGCTCGAGGCAGCGGGGCCGGGAGGGCGCGGGGCCTCTCTGAGAGGACGGGGCGGCGGGCGAGATTACTTTGCTTCCTCAGCCCCCAAGAAAAAAATTAAGTTGAAGGGAGGGGGAGAGAACAGCCACCGCATTTCCTCCCCTCGCTTCCGCGCTGGACGGAGGCTCCGCGGGCAGGGAGAGGGCGCGGGGCCGGGCGGACCAATAGTCAACAGGTTCGGGCCTCGGCGGGGCGGCGGGGCCGGACCGCCGCCCCCCTCCGGGTCTCCTCCCCCCGGCCCCCTCTCCCCGCCTACCCCGACACTCCCCTCCCCCCGGCCGGCCCGGCAGGGAGGCCCAGCTCTGCGCTCGCCGCCCCACCCGGCTTCACCGCTCCCGCCTCGGCCGGGGCTCTCGGGTGGAGGTGGGGCGGGGGTTCCCCGCCGGAGAATCCTCCCCCGGGGCTGGCGGCGGGGGGGAGGGGATGGAAATCGGGGAATGGAGGATTAAGGAGGACTCGAGCTCGGCACGAGCACGGCCCGCGCAAGGAACCCTGGGTAAAAAGTGGCCGCGCGGCACCGGGAGAGCGCGGAGAGGAGCCGGGGTCAGGGGTCAGGGCCCTGGAGCCCCGCGTGCAGAGCCCCCCACGTGAACGCAGCGAGCGGGAGAAACCTTTTTGTTTTCGACCGCGCCAGCATGCTCCCCTATTGACCGAGCTGCTTTTCCCCGGCCGCTGGAGAGCGACTCCATCCCGGATCCCCTAACCCCACCCCCACCTTCCACCGCGAACACACAGCCCAACTCTACCCTTCCTCTCAACTCTCGTCCCAGCCACCCGTCCCGGGCTTGCAATAACGCAGTAAATTTGCTTTAACAACAAGTGGGGGTGGTTGCATTTACTCCTCCCTCTCCTTTCTCCTCCCCCTCCTCTTGTTGCGGCTCTTGACACTACTACAAACCAGGACTATAAACATAAACATGTGTCACTGTAACTGGGCAGGTAATATACGGATTGGGGTGAGGTGGAGGGGGGCTTGGTCGCCGCTTGGGGGGCAGTAAAAAATGGGTTTCACGTGCTCGACGGCTTTGGAGGCTCCCCACACACACACCGATCCATGTATATAATGCCGACGGCACTCGGTCACTGGCTCATTCAGCCACACAAACCCACAAAGGCTTGCCGATAACCACCGTGTTTAAAAGCAAATAACTTAAACGCGAATCTCTCCTTTCCCAGCCGCCGCTGCCATTTCTTCTATAGCAGCAGCGTCAATACTTGAATCCCCTTTCCTTAAAAAAAAAAACAAAAAAAAAAAACCCTTTGCTTGATAGCAATAGATAACATTTTTCTAGATAACCAGTATAGCGCTCTCGTCCCACAAACAGTACCTGCACATTTTTGTGCGCAGAAATCCTTTCAAACAGCAGGGAAGAGTATTAGTTAAATGACTGAGTTCGAAATCTGGCATGTTAAGATTATTTCTTGGGCTTTGCTTTCATGCCTTTAGCAACTTCTGCTGTAAGTTGCTGTGACTGGCGCCGTGGAGATTCGCCAAGGCAAGCCGTCATTATTATTATTTAGTCTATATTTACACTGCCGCTCAACTTTTTTCTCATTCTTAGTTCAACAAGCTTAGCAACAACTACTTAAGGTAGTGTAAAGCGGATCCCCTCGCAAGCTTTCGGGCTTGAAAGGAGGGAGATACAGAAAATGTTCAGATGGAGAAGGAGTTTCCTTTGTTCTTTCATTGTTTCTCTACGAACTGGTGGATACAAGGGTAAACACTTACCTTCTCTTCTTTTTGCTCCAAAAGCAGGTCGTTCCCATCAGCCTTAAAATACACAATCCACCTTGAAAGTAACTAGGAATGTCGGGAGAGTTTGTATTCCATTCTTTTTCGCTCCGTGCCCTCTTTTAGCGTAGGATTAAGTTGCCGAGCACGTTGCTGCAAGCTGTAGCCCCCCGCCTTCATGAATCGGTCACGTTTGGGACCCTCTAAGTCCATCCTAATTCTGCCAGTAGAATTGAGGGTATTGGAGTTCTAAACTTTCAAAAGGAAAGGGGCCTGCAACTATTCAGAAAACTTACAAATACCCTGATTTTCTTTACCACTGTATTTTTGTGCCACATCATCAAATAGAATCTGCCAAGAAATATTAGATATTTCTTCAAGGAAAGTTTTAAGTTTATGCTTAGCAATGCGCTATTTCAAACAGATGGCGTAAAAAGGGTGGCTTGTATGGACATTTAACGGAACGAGTGTGTTTTTCATGCTTGCTATTCCATGTGTTTTTTAAAAAACAAAACACCACTAGAACAGAAAAAGGGAGGAAACAGAAGTTTGAATTATAATGCTATGGAGTGACGTAAAGAGAGGCATCTATTTGAAATTTGTTAATGGAAAAATAGGCCTTAAACGGAAAGGTATGCATTTCAAAGTTGAGAAGGCTTAATTTTCACTGATTCCAAATTTTAGAAGTGACTTTTCAGGTTAGTGTGTGATACTTGTCAGCGTTCAATACCTAGCCTGGTGGGCATTACTATCCAAACCTTGTTTAAATCTGATTACGATGTGATTTGTTGAAGTCATGAATATAAAATGATTGCTATGTATCCATAAATTCAAACTTGGGATTTTTTTTTTTTTGATCTCCCGCTTTTTTGTGTGTGCCCAGTAGCTGCAGCAGTGGAAGGCAGTGATTGGCTCCAGTGCTCCTAGAAGGATTTGGGCTGAAGCCAGGAGAACAGAACCAGAGGATTCCCTTTCCAGAGACCATCAGGCCCCACATGTCTTATCTCTCCTTTCTCCCCTCAGGGGTGCTCAGAATTTCAGTATGGCATCAGCAGCCCATAGGTAGGTCTCAACACTTAATGTCATCACATCAGCTTTAACACATTTGACCCTTGTAGAAAATAAACAAAAATTGGGGCAACTCAAATAAATTGTGAGTTTTGATATTTGTGTATTATTTAATGTATCGACGTTGGGTTCTACTTTCTCAGATTTTTTTTTTTTCTATATTTAGGATCAATTGTGAGCGGCCCTAGTGTCTCATAGGAAAATATTGCAACAAAACAAGATAATTGGGGGAAAGGCTGTTGCAGTAGGAAAAATGGCTTTTCTTTGATAGCGTTTAATTGGAATTAAAAGATTCTTGAGCTGTAAACATTCTTTATTTATTCAGCACACATAAGCAGGCATTGTTTTACCACCATCATAATTATGGTGTCCTTTAAACTAGCTGATAGCAGGAAAGATAAGGGAATGTGCCTGTAGATTCAGATCAGGTCTCCCCTCTTTCTTTCCCCTCCTCCCTCCCTCTCTGTCTCTATCAAGCCCCCACCACCACCACCACCACCATTCCTTCCTTGGTCACTAGGGTCCCCCACAGCCCTTGAGATGAGGAGAGCAAGAAGATTGTGGCCTAACCATTTCTTACATCATGAAAGTGATTTGCACACTCTAATTTGATGCAAGCTATAACCTTGTCTCCCGTGTTTATAACTGCTTTTTAGTTTACAATATGTGTTATCTGAAGAGTTGTCTATTACTCACCTGTATAAAATCTTGTCCACTAGGGTTTGTTGCTTTACCTTTGTCTAATTTAGAAAGCACACTCTCAGGTCTTTTCCAGAACAAAGCCTCACAAAAACTCCTTTACCTCCAAGGATTTGCAAATTTATAAAGGCTGCATTGAATTCAAGATGGGTCAGGGGGCAAAAAAAGGGTAGAAGGTCACTGCATTTTTATTATGGGTCAGTAGACAACATGGCATATATTCTGTGCCCCAAACTTCTGTTAAAAACAGGATTTCTAAATGCCTAAGAACAGAAGGATGGGCCCTTTTGGAGACTTACCCTGTTTTGTGTGGCTGAAACAAAAAGAAAAAATTAAGGAAAATATACCAAGTTATAATTTAAGTTGCTCCTTAATTTAGTCATTTCCTTCTCCCTTCATTTTCCCCTCCCGGAAAGCAGAGGGCATAAGATACTAGATAATTTTAGGTAAGGAATTGTTGGCTATCACACAAAATTTTATTGTCCTATATTCTCTATTAAGTCAGTCATATGACACTTTAAATGATTAGACTTTTGTCATATTTCAGTCACTTCTGGTTTACAAGGAGTTTATTTTTTTATTCTTCTGCCCACTATGCTTACATTGTTGAGGCCTTTGTGATGTTCCTCTAATCTTTTCTGTCTGAATTCACTTTGAACAAAATGTGTTTAGCAATCACTAAAACAAATGTATATGGTGAAGAGCTAGGTGGTGGTGATGATGATGATGATGGGGAGGGTGGTTTATCCTCATTTAAATTATGTATGTATGGGCAAAAGGTTGGAAAGGAAAAGGACTATTTTAATGCTCTTCAACACTTTAATTATATGACAGTTGTTTCCTACAAATGCAAACGTACTTTTAGGTTTTCCTTCAGGTTTTCAAAAGAACTTTCCCCATTAGTAAACTACTCCTGCAAATTGCTATTGCATTTCCCAGCTAACCATTTAAAACACTGTAAATGCCATGTGCATTACTTCGCTGCAGAGGAAAGAGGTCAGACTGAATTGCAATAGTATTTAAACATAAAATAAAGTGAAAATATATCAAAACAGAACATCAGAAGGTAAATTTAGCACATTCATACAAGATAGGTAAAGACAAATATGATCATATCTTTATAAGCCATCATTTTAAAAACTCAAAGTGCTGATTTTTTACAATAAATGCAGAAGTAAGTGGACATTAAGACTATGTTTCTATCTGTATTTGTCACAGAGGCTTTTCCTTTAGCAAGCAGCTTTGTTTTTAAAGCTGAAATACTTTTTAATGCTAGTATATGGGTTTACGCATATGTCAGTAAATAATCACTTATTAACAAATTCAATGCCTATCATACATTTGCCTAAATTCGCAATAATTCCCTGCACCTTCCGAGATAGGTATACATATAAAATGTTAATTTGGACACATCTACCCACACATGTATTTGTGCTTGAGAAGCATATAAGGGATATATCTTTCTTTAAAAAAAAAAGGAATTTGAATACAGTCCATCATCTGAATTGGGTTCATCTTTGATTGTAGAAGCGACTGACATGGTCAACAAATTTATCAAAGAAACCCCCTTGCTTTTGAAGAATAGTACTTTATACATCTGGATCTGCACATCCAGGCAAAGTAAGTAAATTATTGCATAACTTTAAGCATAATTGATAACAGACACCTTTAATTTTTCATCCCTATTCTTTTGGCCAGCTTTCACATTAATAATCTAAGCCATAAATGTTGGTAGCTATTGATCGAAATCCCCTGTGTGCATGCAAATCCATCTTAAAGTCCCCTGCCTTTCATGTGTGAGCGCTCAGGGGCCTCTGCTAGATCTTTTTATCGGGATCGACCCCCAATGTGCCCGGAGAAGACCCCGGATATGCAACGTGTGCTGATGGCCACAAGAAAGCTGTCTGTCACATTCTGTTATATGTGTGTATGTATGTGTGTGCATGTGTGGGAGTACCCACACTCACACCTTAACACGTACACAATGATGGGAAGTTAAAGGAACAAAAGAATGTATTAGACAAGAAGAAAGATGTGTAATGGGAGTATTAAAAATGTATAAGTATAAAGGTGTCTGAGTGCACAAGATTGTATATGTAGACACATTTCCCAAATCCCCTGGCCTTTGTTTTTCTCTATTTGACCCAACAGATTGTACCTTTAGTTTAAAAAAAAAAAAATACACTTAATATTCTACTAGTTTTAAAAGCCACACATATTGCCTGTATTTTAAAGGTGGAAAGAGAGGGAGAGGAAAAGAAGGTAATTTTGAGAGGGTTACTAAATCATGTTGCCATGTGCAGGAGGAACAGGAGTATGAGTGTGTGTGTGTCTCTGTGTGTGTGTGTGTGTGTGTTAATCTAAATAGAACAACTAGAACTACCTGGAAAAGAAAGGGAAAAAGGAAGCTCTAGCCAACCATTTGCAATGTTTTCTCAAAGACATTTTCTGAGTTTACTATTTCTTGGCTGTTTGACTCGTAGGTCGAAATCTTAAAGCTGGGGGAGGGGAACTGAACGGAGGTGGGTTGGGAGGAAAAGGGCTGGCACTATATAAGTGCATCAGGAAGAATTTTTAAACATTATTGTTGCTAGCAGTAGAGAGCGTCTGGGCATTCTACTTCAAAAAACAAACACCAGCATCTGCTTTTCGTGGAAACTTTGCTTTCTGCTTATATCTTTTGCATTTTGCCTCTTGTGAAAGTGAAAGAGAAAAACGCGATGTGATAGATCCAGATGCAAAAGAAAGCCAACTCGGTGGATGGTATTAGCTGTGACGAGGCATTGTTCATTGCTGCCTCTCGGTTACGTTTAAAGCTTGAAATATCACGAGATCCATTCAATGATCCTTCTCTCATTCAAAGGACAAAAATGTAATTTGCTGTAGCTCTGATTTCTTGGATGGAAATGCTAGCCTTAGATTTCAAAGGCAAGAACTAGACATCGCGGTTTGTACACACATTGATTAAGTTGAAGAGCTGCGATTACATCTGTGCTGAGTGCAACAGTAGTCCAGGGCTGACTTTTCAAATCCCAACCTCTGAGTTGCAGACTCTCTTAAATAGACTTCCTTAATTTCCGGATGTACTTCTTGAAATTCTCAATTCTCTTCAAAATTCCAGGGAAATTACAAGGGAGATGAGGGTGGGGGTGGGGAACTATGGTGGAGATTCCATGCAAACTACCTTTTTGTATGCCTGATTTCTCTTTTTTCCTCTCTCTCTCTCTCTCTCTCTCTCTCTCTCTCTCTCAGCCCTATCTACTGTGCTAGCCAGACCAGAGCAGGGGAAAGTGGAACTTTTGAATGTGAAGGAAAAAATTATTATACATTTTTTTTTTCTTGCTCAGAAATATCCGTTCATTCTTTTTACACGAATGTGTCTATTTTTGGAGGAACAAGGAAACATAAATGCCTGATTGCATTTATGCTGTATCTGCAAACACTGATTTTGCCGAATTTTGCAGAGCAGCCAAAAAATCGCCTTGGGAT
This sequence comes from Talpa occidentalis, assembly GCF_014898055.3. NCBI lineage: Eukaryota > Metazoa > Chordata > Mammalia > Eulipotyphla > Talpidae > Talpa > Talpa occidentalis. The sequence continues at coordinate 67,324,432 of NW_023601433.1, read as the reverse complement.
CGTGGTAATGCAACTGGAAAGATCCTTGCTCTCATTTGGCAGTATTTTGGATATCCTTGAAAATGATACAAAATACGCTTTGATTTGACTAAGAAGAGGTTAAACAATATTGATATTCATCCAAAGTGATTTTTTTAAGCAAATGTTTGAGACTTTGATGGGGAAAATGGGAGTTGTGGAAGACTCATTAAAACTACCAAGCAAAAGCATCACAGACCACTGAAATAGTCTTCATAGTACATCAGCACTTTCTTTTCATCGTTATTACGTAAAACCTCTGGAAGCACCTTGGGCGTTTTACATTTTCTTTTCTTTGCTGCAGAAGCAATCTGCTCCCTGGAATTCTGACCTGTGGTGAACAGAAAGACTGTACTGGGTACTCTAAAACGATCCCGCCTCCAATCCAGTCTGGTTAATTGTGAAAAGTGTACACATTTCTGGCTTATCTATGCTTTGTTATGGGTCTGACGTGAAACTACCTCCTCCCCACCCCACCCCCCCAGCAGAGAACCAAAATCCAGTTGAATTGTTACAGTGTTTCGGAGCTGGAGCCTTGAACTGCTTTCTTGATCAAATAACTTTGTTTTTGGTTGTAAAACGGCATTTCAGGAAGGAAAAAAAAAAGGAAAATCGAGAGAAATTCAAAACGTAAGTCTGTACTGGGGTGGTTCACAGCGCGGGTTTAACTTTGGAGCTCCCAGCCGCTCTCTTTTCCCACTCCCAAAAGGGAAATACCAGGCTATTCTGCACATTTTCACTTAAGCTCCATTTTCTAAAGGAAAAGGGGGTGGGGTGTATCTATTTAGGCTTGATAATGTTTTTAAAATGCTTTTCTTTGAAATGATAATAGCTGTAGCGGTAAAATGCAAATAAAGCAAAAAATAGGCAATATTCCTTTAAAAGAGAATATACAGGGTTTTTTTTTTTTTTTTTTTTTTTAAGCGTACACACACTGCTTCTGATGAAGTCTCTGAGTCAGGCTGTTTCTGAGCTCCGATAGTTTAATGGAAAGATTTATATACCGACTGTATTATTTACTTTGGGAGGGGAGGTGGCAGTATAAGGGTATGCTAATTAGTGGGAGATTTTGGGGGGAAGGGGTGGAATATCAATTTTTATTGCATCACCTGTCAGGAGTGTCCAATCAGCGCTGGCTTTAGGGGAATTAATTGATGAAGGTGTCTCCGGACGAGCTCACTTCACTCTGTCATTTTATTTGTAGCTAAAGCAGCGGCGGGAATAGCAGCTGCATTTCTTTTCTCTTTCTCCTTTCACATTCCATTATCATAGTGCTCCAATGGAGAAGGAAGCAATAGAGGGGCCCAGGTACTGATCGCACTGGGGACTTAGATCACCACACTGGCAGCCCAGACACCGGATGGTTTTTTCCCTCTTTTTTAAAAAAACGAAAACCAAAAAAAAAAAGCCAGGATCAAGTCAGTGTAATTTCACGTTTGTTTTTTTTTTCTCCCCCCCAATCATTTCGCCTCGAGTTGGGCACTCCTTTCGCCGGGAATAACAGTCTTTGTTATTTTATTAGCAGGATGCCTTGAGACACACGCAGCATCTGGTGGAGGATTAACATCCATACATGTGTATGGACGCGTCACGTATATATTTACTGCAAATGGTGGGGATAATTTAGTGCCCGAGATGGGAGACCTGAAGTCAGGTTTTGAAGAGGTGGACGGCGTGAGGCTCGGCTACCTCATCATTAAAGGCAAGCAAATGTTTGCCCTGTCCCAAGTCTTCACGGACCTGCTGAAGAACATCCCGAGGACGACCGTGCACAAGCGCATGGACCACCTCAAAGTGAAAAAGCACCACTGCGACCTGGAGGAGTTGCGGAAACTCAAGGCAATCAACAGCATCGCCTTCCACGCCGCCAAGTGCACGCTCATCTCCCGGGAAGACGTGGAGGCGCTCTACACCTCCTGCAAGACCGAGCGCGTGCTCAAGACCAAGCGCCGGCGGGCGGGCCGGGCCCTGGCCGCCCCGGAGGCGCCGCCGCCCGAGCGCGCTGCAGCAGCAGCGGCCGCGGGCCCCCGCGCGGGCTTCTGGAAGGACGAGCCCCAACTTTGGCGCGGCCCGAGCGGCGCCGCGCGGCCCCTGCCAATCAGCGCGCAGGCCCCGCGCCCCGCCGCCGCGCGCCCCGCAGCCCAGCTACCTCAGCTCTTCAGCAAATACCCGGGCGCGCCCTACCCGGAGCTGCTGCGCTCGCCGTGCAAGCCCGCCGTCAACTACGAGCCCGCCCCGCTGCAGGGGAGCTACGTCGCCTTCCCCTCGGACCCCGCGTATCTGCGCAGCCTGCTGTGCAGCAAGCACCCGGCCGCCGCGGCCGCCGCGGCCGCGGCCGCAGCAGCAGCCGCTGCAGCAGCCGCCGCCGCAGCAGCGGCGGCCGCCGCCTACTACCAGGCGGCCGGGCCGCCGCCCAAGGTCGCGGCGGGCGCCGGGGGCGCGGGGAGCCTCGCGTACCGCTGCAGGCGCAGGCGCGCGGGCGCCAAGGACGGCCTGCTCGCGCCCCACGCCGGCGCGCGGCGCCTGCTGCTGCTGCCCAGGTCCTACAAAGCCAAGGCGGCGGCGGCCGCGGCCGCGGCTGCGGCGGGGGCCGCCTGCCTGCAGCGGTTCCACCTGGTCAACAGCTTCTGCTCGCCGCCGCCCCACCAGCACCAGCACCAGCACCAGCACCAGCACCACCAGCACCACCCGCACCGCCGGCGCCGGCGCCGCCGGGCCCCGCCGCCGCCGCACGGCCGCGCCCCCCGCGCCCCCCCGGCCGCAGCCCCCTCTGGGCAGCTTTCCCGAGAGCTGCAGCAGCGACTCGGAGTCCAGCTCCTACTCGGACCATGCGGCCAACGACTCGGATTTTGGCTCCAGCTTGTCCAGCTCCAGCAACTCGGTGTCCTCCGAGGAGGAGGACGAGGAGGAGGGAGAGGACGAGGAGGAGGGAGAGGACGAGGAGGAGGGGGGCAGCGGAGCCTCGGACTCCAGCGACGCCAGCTCCGAGGAGGAGGACTCCTCCACCGAGTCCGACTCCAGCTCCGGCTCCAGCCAAGTGTCCGTGCAGAGCATCCGTTTCAGGCGCACCAGTTTCTGCAAGCCGCCCAGCGTGCAGGCGCAGGCCAACTTTCTGTACCATCTGGCCTCCGCCGCCGCTGCAACCAAACCCGCTGCTTTCGAGGATGCCGGGCGGCTCCCCGACCTCAGGGGCAGTGTCAAAGCCGAGGCGCCCGAGGAGTGGAGCCCGCAGAGCTGGGCCCCCAAAACGTCCCCGGTGTACTGCCCGGCCAGCCTGGGGAGTTGCTTCGCGGAGATAAGAAACGAGAGGGTATCTGAGGTGACGTACCCGCGCCCTGAAATCGCCAGCCCTGTAAAGAGAACTGACCTGACAATTAACTGCCTGGCGGAGGGGGCCTCTTCACCTAGCCCTAAGACAAACAATGCATTTCCACAACAAAGAATACTCGGAGAGGCTAGGAAATGCCTACCAGCAACTCCTGCTACACACTGTGCAGATAATAGTAACACAATAGCTGCTAGGTTCTTAAATAACGATGCTTCGGGAGCGGCAGCAAATTCAGAAAATGATTTCAAAATCCTTCATTGTGCTGAATTTGCTACGGATTTGCCCTCTTCGCAAACTGACCCAGAGGTGGATGCTGCTGCTGCTGCCGCAGCAGTAGCAGCAGCAGCAGTAGCAGCAGCAGCAGCAGCAGCAACAACAACTAAAGCGGAGACTCCCTGCACTGACACCAGGGACAAGACATTGCCATTTCTGCACAACATTAAAATCAAAGTGGAAGACAGTAGTGCTAACGAAGACTATGAACCTGACCTTATTACAAATAAGCTAAAGTGCGAGTGCAATGATACGAAGGGGGAGTTTTACAGTGTGACTGAAAGTAAAGAGGAGGACACCTTGCTAACCACAGCCAAGGAAGGCTTTGCATGCCCTGAAAAAGAAGCTCCTTCCTTAAATCCACTGGCTCAGAATCAGGGCCTTTCATGCACTTTAGGTTCTCCAAAACCTGAGGATGGGGAATATAAATTTGGCGCCAGGGTGAGGAAAAATTACCGGACACTAGTGCTGGGAAAGCGACCTGGACTTCAGACACCTCCAGTCAAACCAAATTTGAAATCAGCTAGAAGTCCTCGTCCTACAGGTAAAACCGAGACACATGAAGGATCACTGGATGATTTTACAGTTATAAGCAGACGCAAAAAGGTAGCCAGCAATGTAGCATCAGCAGTGAAAAGGCCATTTAATTTCATGGCAAATTTTCCTTGTCCTCCATCACTCATTATCGGCAAGGATGGGGATTTGTGGCCAGCATATTCCTTAAACACCACTAAGGATTCCCAACCTCCTCACAAGGCCCATCCTATATGGAAATGGCAGCTGGGCGGTTCTGCAATACCTCTTCCACCTAGTCACAAATTCAGGAAATTTAATTCATAAAAGTGTTTTGGAAGATATTTTCTTGAACCGTATTACCTTCCTTTTGTTGTGAACTGCACAGGATGGTTCGTACAAGTCCATTAATACGTTACACCCCTTTTGGAGTCCTGGTTTATCGCATTTTGAAGACAGAAATCGGATTACTTTTTTTTTTTTTTTTCTTTCAGTTGCGGGTTGGTTTGGTGTGTTTTTTTTTTTTTTTTTTTTGGAGTAGGGGGGGAGGGGTGGGAGAAGGGTTGGTTTACATTCCACAGACTACTTCAGGCTAAAGACTCAAGTAAAACTCAGTTATTACGGTAGTGCTGGAACACTTTACTGTTTCAATGCTAATAATACACCCGGTACCTCAATTCAACTGCTACAAATAAATGTCAAAAGGTTGAATAATAAATATTACAATGAGCCATTAAGTTTATGCACTAGATTTCAAACCTGAAACTGTAACTGTTAATTCAGTGAAAGTTTGTTAGGTTACTTGGTTACACAGTGAGGTAGCAAGAAGTTCTGGGAGCCCAAAATGTTTTCTGGAGCTCTTGTTTGTGGGGTATCTTTTTCTTTTTTTTTTTACTCCCCTCATTCCCTCTCCAAGCGTAGTTGCACTTAATTTTTTTTTTTTTTGAGTGGAAAACTGGGGAGTCCAGATTGAATGCTGACAAAGGCTGCCTCATATATATACTGAGAAAAATAAATATGAGATTGTGTATTTTTCGGTAAAGGGTGTGATTTTACTTTTACAGCCACTCCTCCTCCTCGCAATTGTCGAAAAGTCCTTTTTGTGTTCTCACCCAAAGGTTTTTAAATAAGGTGACTCTTACTATTGTCCTGTTTACCTTGTGGTCTGAACATGACTCCTCAAACTTGCAGAACAATTAAAATAGTTGTTTAATAGCAGGATAGTTTATGGCCTGACTCTTCATAGTGTCAATGCAGTCACTAGAACCAGGAAAAATAAAATAGGTCAGAGTTGTTAAAAAAAAAAAAAAATCCCAAGTTAAAAACAAGTTATTTCAGGGCTTTTTGGTACCAGAACTCAGGCACTTGGATTTTATTACCTTTTATTTTATTATTATTATTATTTTTTATTTTTTGCCTGCATCTCCTCAAACTTCTGCTTTCAGACCATCCTGTGTAGAGAGCAAGAGAGTTTCTACTGCAAGTGACAATCAGAGGTGACTATCTATATATTTGCACTTAAAAATCAAAGCAGTTCAACATGCAAAGGGCTAGGGTCTAGCCCTTGGTAAGGGCCATGCTGGTGTACTATGTTGTGATGATGGAAGCAGTGAATCAAGATGATGGAAATTTGCACTGTTGGAAAGCATGCTTTAGCTTTATTTTCCATTAAAAACACTGTTCAAAAGTCCTGGTTCTATACATTTCTACTTATTCGAGATTGAAGAACGGTTAACAGGAATGAATGGTTTTGTTGACATTGTCACATGTAATGTTTTTGCCTCAAAGAAATGCATTTATTGGGTGTATTGTTTTTGTTATAATACCATGTGATGATGCCAGCCAGGTTCTGTGCAAAAAAAAAAACCCACTGATGAATTTCTTCCTAAATTACAACAAAACTTTACAAACTTGTTACAAATTACGTGCAAAAAGTTTCAGGTTTAAGAAAGCGAAGCAAGATCAATTGCTCTTTTAATGAAAGTAAATCCAATAATTTTGGTCTACCTCTCTTAGTCTGACAAAGTATCTATCTCAGATCTTTGCCATCTTAAATCTAAGAAGTTGCATCTATAGCTCACAAATCACAAAATGAAAACAAAAATCAATGAAATGTTTACGGTGTGAATTTAAGTCACATTTCTCATAGAAATTCAGTCTTCCTCCCTCCCCTCCCCACCCCCCACCCTTTAATTCGTACTCCCTTTGAAATTTTTCTTTTGTCTATAAATGGTTCAGATAGATCTGGATGGTCTCAGCTCTAATTGCTGTATATGGCCTGTGGTTTTACTCTTATTGTAAAGGACAAGAGGCTGAGAATACCTGCATCCAAATACATTCGGATGGAGTAAACAGATGCTTTGAACTGCCTCTCTTCCTTTCCTGATTGAATGTGGCCAGATGTAGTTTCACTGAATCCTTCTTTATTGAAAAGATAGATATGGTCAAAGCAAAAAAGAGAAAAAAAAAAAAAAATCGGAGGAGTTATCTTTGAATTCCTGTTTGTGTATAATTCCAAAGACCAAGCGCATGTTACAGTTAAAGCTGAACAATTGGACTCTCAGTCTGAGTTCTTTCCTCTCTGGAAGGCAATATAGAAATTGGGTGCAGTGAGTTGTCCTGCAAAATCTGTAAAAAAAAAGTGTGACATACACACATTGAAGGTCTGTAATTTTCTACTCTTTAATTCCTGCTAAGTCATGAAAGCTCAGAGTGTGGTGGCCATTATATTTAAAACTAATTCTTCTTGGCTATGGAATCATTGTTCCTAAATTATAAATTGAGACTACATTGGAAGCCTCCAGATCTTGGGTGTGGGAGGGCTAGGAGATAGAATAAGCACAATTTAAAACAAATATGCCCTATGGAGTTTCTGACATAAAATATCGGCCTCCAGCTTTTGACACTTGGTCTCCAACCCTCAGAGAATCAATAGTTTCAGTTTATAGGAGCTGGAGAATGAGCAGCATGGAGGCCGAGGCATTCCAGAGTGATACCATCAAAAGGAAAGAAATTAAATAGTCAACACAAATTTCACCCCACAGTACTACTACAAAGCAGCCAACCACAGCAAAACCTGACGAGGGGCTCCCGTTAGGAAAAGTGTACCAAACAGCCTTCAGTCATTTGCAAATATAAGCTATTCTTTCAATTTCTGGTCATCCCTCAGCTGTTCTCCAGTTCTGTTACAGAACTTAATTCTCAGTCAGTCCAACTGATTCTTGGTTGTTTTATGACTGATGACAACATCTAGGTAGGTTAAAAATGTAAAATGTCCCATTTGTTCAAAAAGTTTAGCCTTATTAAGAGATAAAAGTTACCTCCATTGATTGCGTTTTTTACATTTAAATGTTTTCAGGTGATAGACTTTTTTTTTTTTTTTTTTTTTTAAGGCACTCTATGGTCCCAAGGTACAGATTCCTGGTCTTGAAACTCAACATTTCATAGACCTGAGGAAAATGCTGGAAAGGGTTCTTTCTCTGACTTTTTAGGAAAACGAGCTTATTTTTGGTCTCCTGTAAAAGCAGTTTCCTGATAAGACTTTGAAATGAAGATTTAATTATTATTTTTAAAGAGATATGTATAAGCTGTCTTCCAGTCAGGTTATCTGCCTTTTTAGAAAAGGCAGCTTCCTCTTTTTCCACTATTTACTTTTTTAAAAGTGGGTGTTCTTTTCTACTGACTTACTTGATTACAGTGGAGTAATCTCAATAATGGTTGTTTATTTTAAAATCAACAACAAGGAGCCACCACTAAACAGCAATAACACAAACTCCTTGGGCTGGTGTGTGGATTTTTATCTTATCCATGTCTGGGTGAACTTTCAATGGTCTAGAAATTCCTCAAAGTTCCAGTCACAAGAATTGGAAATTTCTGCTGATAAGAGAATGATAGTTTAGTTTGCATGCAGGAAGAGATGTAGACTAATTCCTCAAAAGTTTTTTTTTTTTTTCCTCCTTTCAAAGAAAACAAAATTCCTCCAGGATGAGAAAACATTTTTTTTTAAATAAAGCATTAGCATCTATAAAAGACAGAAAATGTGGTGAGTTTTACTTCACCTTGAAAATAACTTCCTGCTGAAAAGGATGTGAAAAAGTGAGCTCCTAGAGTCAGGGAGGTTGGAGGGGAGGGGCGGGGTGGGGGGTTGTGCGAGGAGGAGGACTTTGGGGGAATGAGGTTAAAGGCTCCCCATCAACTAACCTCAGGAAATTGGCTAGAGGAACAGGGCATCCACCTTAGGGAGTCCACCGGGTCACACCATCTTCCCCAGGATTTTCCCCTTTTCCTGTAAGGAAGAACTATTTTTAATGCTAGCCTTGGTTTTGGTTTGCTCCCTAGGCCAAAGGGCATTTTGCAAACTAGCCTGGGGGGTGAGGACGTCAGGCAGATCTAGGAGATGGGGGAGGGCTGCATTTTACCTGTTTGGCAGGCCCTCTTTTGCTAAAGAAGCAAAAAAAAAAAAAAAGGGGGGGGCTGCTATCATTCTTTGCCCATGCCCTAGGCCCCCGCTCTTCTCTCGCTCCTTTTCAAACTGTGGCGGCCTCACAAGCTCCTACTTTAAAAGGCCTGAGATGTTTTGCATGAAGCCCTCACAATAGGGGTTGAGGGAATTGACAGTTTCAAAAACAAGGCGTTCAGTCCTTTCCAGCTGCCAGGCCAGCTCTCTCGCACCAACTCCTAGTTCCTCTCTGCTGGTGGCGTCCTCTGGAGCAAGCTGCCTTCCCCCACCCAGCCAGCTTGCATTCCGGCCGCCCCACCCCGCCCCCAGGCTGTGTTTGTAAACAGGGGTCAGTGTCCAGGGGCTGCAGGCGCGGGGTTTGGGCCTGGTGGGCTGGAAGGCAAGGCAGGGGACTGCGGAGCAGGCGAATGGCGGACCCCGGGGCCGAGTGGCTTCCAGGGTTCCTTTCTCCCTCGTTTTCCACCTGGGCGCAGAACTCTGGGTACTTGTGCTCCCCCAGGGCAGCCCTCAGCTCTCTGGCCAGGGCTACCACCGCAGAAAGAAGTTTAAATACCGCCATTTTACATGGCTGCAAATAAATTTCTTTGTGACTTTTTTTCCCCCCTCCCGCCCAGATCTTGCTACCCTCTGAATTTGTGAAGAACTCACTCTGGGGCGCAGGAGCCTGCACCCTCTACTGCAGAGCCCCAGCGCATCTCTTGAGCACAGCTTGAAGTCCAGAGATGTTGTGGCCAGGCCTACCCAGGGCAGGGAGCAACAAGGCCCAAGGCTGGCCTCGGTGCCTCCCCTGAGGCTGGTCTTCAGGCACTGGACTGCTTCTCTCACGTTGTGCTCCTTTTGTGCTTTCAGGAGGGTATCTTCTCCCCTCCCACCCCCTTACCGCCCCTCATGCTCCTGCATACACCACCTAGTCACCTCTCACCTAGCTCAGGCCTCATCTTTCCCCAAGGCAAACACACACACACACACACACACACACACACACACCCGCCGCCCTTTTTTTTTTTCTTTTCTTTCTTTTTTTTTTTTTTTTTTTGCATTAGGCCAAGGCCTCCAAAGCCTGTGTAGAACACAAGTAGCAAAGACATGGGGCTACTGACTAGGCCAGCCAGCCTGGCTGCAAATGCCTCCTGGGAAGTGGCCCAAGGCCAGAGGCTGGGAGTGTCGGAAGGCGCAGGAGCACAGACAGGCAAGGGCCAGGCAGTATTCCTAAAGTAGGGGAAATGCGATGGGGCAAGGCCTACTTTCATTAGCGCCTAGGTATCTGCCCCTGAGAACCTCTCTCCGCCTCTGAAAGTGGAATGATGACCTGGAAACGGGAAACGTGAGACAGTGACCTGGAAAACCACCCTGGGTTGAGGAGGTTGGAGTGCAGCAATGCAAACAATAGCTGCGCCTTGAGGGAGAGGGGGAAACAGAGGTGCAGCATCGCAGATAGGTCACAGGAAAGTGCAACAAGCTTGTTTTCCCGGGTGCTTAAAATGCAGCCCCAGTTGTAAAGTGTGTGAAATTACGCACTGGTCTCTTAAAGAGTGCCTAATTTATAGTAAATAGCAAGGTCTTTGTAAATGGCTTTATTATGTTGTTTCTTGTTAATTGTTGAGAAAATCCCCATTGTTGAGTGTGAAAGGCTTTATGAGCTAACCTGGTCCTCGGCGCAATCAGAGGGCAGTAAATGGCCGCTCCGCCTGCGAGGCCCAGCGCGGAAGCCAACGCCGCTCTCGGCGATCTCTGGAGACGCTGCGTTGGCCTAGGAAGAAAGTGGCGAGGGTTTCCAGGCCTTAATTAATGAGAAGGCGTGTTTTGAACTCGCGAGTTCCCAGGAGCAGCTTGCTGAGGGCTACCGGGGGAACCGGGCCGGCCCGGGGGCGACCGGGCGGCCAGGGCCGCGGGAAGGCGGAGGGGGCCCCGGCGCCCCTCTGTGGTCACGGCCTCAACCCCTGGCTCCACGGCCCTGAGCGCCGGCTCGAACCGCGCCGGGGTAGAACTGGGTCTTGGGCTTTGTCTCCGGCCCCTCCAGCCGCGTGGAGCAGGGGCGCAGGCCAGTGGGGCCCAGTCTGCGTCACGCCCCAAAGTCCCGGGCCGGGCGCTGGAGGGACTCGAGGAAGAGCAGGCTCCGGAGGAGAGTCCAGGGCCCTACCTGCGCCTCCTCGTCTTTTGTTTAAAGCTAGAGCGCCCCCCACCTCCCTCCCAGCCCCGCGCCCCACCTTTTCTTCCTTCCCTCCCCCATCGCCTGTCCCCCTGCTCCCTCCCCCCACCTCCATTAGAAAGCTGAAATGGACTCAGAGGACAGAATATTCTTTAGTCTAAGATAAGGTATTCCTAGTCCTCTTCCTGTCTGCTTCACTTTGGCCAAAACCAAACGGGGCGCTGGGTTCCTTTGATTAACTTTGAGGCGAGGACCCCCGCCCCCCGGGTCCTGTGGGCCCAGGGCAGGCGTGGGGCGGGGGTGGGGTGGGGTGGGGTGGGGGTGAGCTCCTCCCTCGGCTCGGCCCCGGGGTCTTTCCCGGACCTGACCCGGTGGGTCGGAGGTGGAGGGGGCGGGCGCTGGAGCAGCAACCTCTAAGCTGTGGCCGTGCAGCCAGAGGAAAGAAAATTTCTTTGTGAGCCTGCGTTGCGGGAGAAAAATCCCGCGTTAGAGGGACGGTACGTAAGAGTTTGGACATTAGCACATGCAAAATCATAAGGAAATGTTCATTCCAGTCAGAAAAACCTATATTCAGCTCTCTTCTTTCCCTTCGGAGAGGGCCCTCTGCGCGCTCTCACCAAATTAGCTATTACGTGAAATCCCCCTGGGTTTCTAGCACTTGTTTCGCAGATTCGCGTACAACCCATATTAACCATGCGCTTTCTGCTATTCCTCTTGTGACTGTCCCTGCCTCTTCCTTTTTTTTTTTTTTTTTTTTTTTTTTTTGCGAGGAGTATGATGCGTTTTATTTTAGTCCAATCGATGCGTGCAAATACGGGGATAACACAACTCCTGCTTCTGCAATGGAGGCTGTTTTCAAAATTGAGTTTAGGGATCAATACTAAGTCGAAACGCTCCAATTGCATGAATTCACCAAATTCAAGCCTTGGGCTTGCATGCCCCTTTCCTGACTCATTAACAGCACTGGCCAGCGGTAATTGAGCTTCCACTGTTCCGGCTTCTCCAAACAAGATGTTTTCATCATGTGTATTTGGTTTTCCCTAAAGATCAACTCCAGTTTGTTTGGAAAAACACAACCCCAAAACGTGTGGCGTTAAACCCCTGTGGATGGCTTGCATGGTGGCGCTCCTCCTCCCGCACTTGCATTGCTGACTACTGCCATTCCCTTTTCTTTCTCTTCCTAGGACCTAAGAGCAGCACCTAGAAGTGCCACCACCGTGAGTGAGTGCTTGGACGGCGTTTGCCCAATGGAATCAACGTTTTGCTGGTTAGGGAGCAGCTTTCTCTTGGGTCACTATTTGTCTCCCATGACTTTGCTGCCCAGATTCCAGCTGTTTGGGCTGTAGGACAGAGAACTCTCTATTCTTTTGTGGCTGTGGCCATGGCTGCAGGCAGACTGGTGCCTAACTGGGGGAAGGGCTGTGCTTGTCCCCCTTGTAAGCAGTGTTCAGGCCTGAGCGGTGGAGGGGGAGAAGAAATTTCAAAAAGAATTAGCAGAGCCTGTAGCCCACAGATGTGTGTGTGTGTGTGTGTGTGCGTGTGCGTGTGTGTGTGAAACAATCAAGTACCTAGGAAGCGCTCAGGCTGCCTAGATCTTCCTTTCAGTTGAGAGAGAGTGGCAGGCAGCCTAAAGGCTCTCTGGCAAGATCCAGTTATTCAGTGCCATCAATATGTTTGTGTTTGACCCTTTTTGGATGGAAGAAGCTAAGCAGTCAATTTAGATTTAGACCCTAAAATATCACCAGTTTGCAGAGGCTTTTTTTGCAGGTTTGCAAAAGCCCTCCCCATCCCAGATGCTGGGACAAGAGGGAAACAGAAGGGAATCTGAATGGCTGCTTGCCCTCTTCCCCCAGCCATGAAAACAAACAAACAAACAAACAAACAAAATAAGCAAACAAACAAACTCAATTCTCCTGGAGACTGGGCTGTTGGAGAGGTTGGAATATACTTTCCATTATTAGAGTTTGTCTTTAAGATCAGTTTAAGTTTGCTCCAGGAACACAGTATTTGTGATAAGTGATGAGCAGCAGAGAGGAAAAATAGTATAGAAGAGAGACTGACTGCCCTGAGCTTAAGCAGCAAGCAGCTCTCTCTCTCTCTCTCTTTCGGGAAAGATGTGACACAAATATCCAAGAGATCTGAAGGTTATGACTTGGTCAGTAGACAAGGGTTTCAGTCTCTGAAATGACTGGAATGGGCCTAGGTTCTTGGCTCTCCAAGGAATAAAAGCACTTTTACAATTCATTTTCTAAGTCCCTCTCTCTGTCGCCCCCTTTCAAATGAATACCCTGATTGTCAGTCAGTGGGGCAAACATGGAAGATCAGTTTTCTTCCTCTACTTTGGATCCAAATACGCAGATCAGTGGATGCTTAGGCTTTCAGATACCTAGTTACTATATGCCTTCGCGGTTAAAACCTGCATGATATAAGAGGAATTGCCATGACCAGGTTTATTTACTGTCCCCACCTCATCCCCCACCCCCCTTTTCTTTAGCTTCTCTTTTTATCTCTTCTCCCACCTTCAGGCTTTGACTTTTCTTTTTGTCCTCCTACCTACCCTTTGCACAGGGAGGCATCCTGGAGAAATACCAATAGCTAGCATTACTTTCTCCAACGGTGGAAAGGGAGTAAGATCTGGGCTTACACCAATGTTGACAGAGGCAGTGTGGGAGCCTGCAGTGACCCTAAGCTTCCTTGGTGGGGTGAGGGGCCAGGACTTCCCAGCCTGTTGGGTTTTGCATAGTCTCAAGTTATTCTGGCTAGGCTATAAAAGCCAGTGTGTTTCTCAAGACCAAGAGAGCTCAACTCCATAAACACATGGCTATGGCTCTGACGTGGACTACATTGCCAGATGCAAATGAAAAGAGATGCTTTTAATTTTGTTCCCAGGGTTATATACATCTTGTGGCAAATTGGTCTTCAGAAAGTCCATTTGGATTTTTCTGTTAATAATAAAGACTTTTCATCAAACAACCTTAAACATATATGATTGAGAATTAAAAGGGTGTACTACGAGGGTGTTTCTTGCCTGAATTTAAAAAAAGAGAGGTGATGCTCTTTCTCCCCCTTAAATAAGGGGGAAAAAAAATGTCCGTAGGAGAGTTTGGCTAACTTTGCCTTCTTTAATTGTTTTGCTCTTCAGATAATTTTTAAAAAATAGTAGAAATATTTTAATCTTTGTGTCTTAGAATGGTCATCCCTCTCGTTTAAAATGAACTGTACGTTTTAAAAAGTGCGTTAGGAAATTAGTTATACGCTCTTGTCCTTTTCTTTAGGAAAATCACCTCCGACGCATTACTTTTCTCGAAATACCGACATTTCGTATGACCTTCAACTTTTTTTTCGGTCTATTGTTTAAATTTCAACATTATTGTTAAATAGGAGGGAAATATCACTTACTCTGTGATCTTAGGGAGGCTGTAAGGGCTTCTAAAATCTTGCCCTTTGTACAACCTTTGGCCAGTTATCCGAATAGGATCCTGTCCTGCATACCATGTAGGCGACATATAATATCCTGACACAATGGAAGGATTTCTTCATGAATTGGAAGCCTCCTGATTGTGGATTTCCTATTTATTCCTGTTTTGAAAGACTACTTTCGTGTGTACTCGAAGGTAGATTTTTTTCAAGTGTGATCACCTTCAAGAAAAAAAGGTGCAAAAACGATTATTAAGAAATGCAGGAAATCTTTTATAAATACTGCTAGGACCATTGATCCCAGTTACCTGCCATCATGTGAATGGAATCATTATGACTGTTCCATTGACATGGATTCTTCATTGAGGATTCTTGCCAAAAGAATAGCATGTCAATGTGTAAAATTCTAGCCAAAGATAAGCCATTACAATGGAAATCGTGATGTGCAAAGTCTCATTGAAGGCAATGAAATTGAGTGTAATATCCATACTGCATTCTCATCTGCTTGCCTCAGGATTTAGTATGCAGCTCTGCATTGAAATGAGATTATGCATATAAAATGCCAATATAGAATACAATGCTCAATAAAACATTAGAAAAGCAACTTACAGCCCATATACATGGCCTTTACTTAAATTTGAACTTCGTGTGTGCGAAATAAACCATCGCCCCACCAGAACACTAAATCTACAAAGTGTCCTCACTCTGGTTTTTCCGTGCCTCTTTCTGCATGATTCCCCCACACTCTCTCCTATCCAAACACAATTCTTTTGAGGGCACTCTTCAAGCCATCTAACGATTCCCAAAGGGTATGCCAGGAGTCTCTTAAAGTGTCTTTCTAAATTAAAAGGCCCCAAACAATTTAAGTGCATTTTTGAACCCCAAAATACCAGAATGTCCTTGGACATTACAAACCTGTGGGTGTGTAAAAAAAAGAAGAAAAGGACCAAAGAGAAAATGCCCCCACCGTGGATTACAAGGTTATGGGACAGGTCACTAGGAAAGGGATATAAACCGACCCCGCCTCCCCCCCCCCCAATGCTGGGTTGGGCTTGTAAATTTATGCACCTTTCAGGGAAAGCGGTTTAAGGTCTCTTCACTCAAGGGTTTTTTCCCATCCATTTTGCTATTAATTCTTAACTCTTGGTAGGCTGTTCCTTAATGAGGTTGTTTGTGGCAGGTTAATTTTCTCCAATCTACTGAGCTCCTCATTTTCTCTTTTAAGTGCTGTGCTGCCTAGAGCTTCCAGTATTTTCCATGGGGGGGGGGGAACAAAATAAACATGAAGTTGCCAGGCTGGGCTGAGAACTAAAGGCCTTATGTGGACAGAAAAACAGAGGGCCTGGGCAGATGGGAGTGGAAGGTAGGAGGCTGAGTGAGGGTATGAGGGAGAGAGAATTTGTTCTTAGGAGAGCAATCACCCTGGGAGTGTAATATATTAAATATTGCAGCGATCGATTTCAATACCCCAAGTGGACACGGGAATAAAAATTCACCAACGAGCTGAAGTGATTAGGAGTGCTTTGTTGCAAGGGGAAAAAAAAAATGTGATTTTCTTCAGATCCTTTTTGTTCAGGTTAGAAGAGGCCTGGACAATCCAAGTCTAAGCCCTGGACTCCCAGTCTGAGATACAACTCTAAGGGCTAGTCATATCTCAATAGTGCTTCTGCATAGTGAAAAGATGGGCCTTTGTACTAAGGAGGATTAAATATCAACTACAATTATGGGCCAGACACTCTAGGAGCTTTCCTCCCAAATCAGAGGAGAGTACATTTGGGAGAGGCTGCCCCTTTCCTGTGTATTAGTCTTTGTTTCAGCCCTGGGACAAAGCAGTTGCTTTTGCACAGTTCTTCTTTCATTAAAATCCAGGGGAAAATGCACAATATGGTTTACAGAAGGTTGGTTCACAATAGCAGGACATAAAACCAGTGTTTGGTGCTATGTAGAGGAGAAGTATTTCTGAAATGTCATTCTGGGGCCAAAAGTATAAAATTGTCATATTCACAGGCACAGATACCTACTACCCCCCATGATTTCATTAGTGATTTCAAAATTGGGTGGGATTTTCTGTTCTTTTTTTTCTACCAAATCCAGCTGTTAGACATTCATGCTATGAACTGTGTCTCTCTCAGTCCTGGAATCTGTTTAGGGATTTGGGGTAGTCACTGTGGAGGCTGCTTGGAGCAGGGGGATTGTTTTCAGTCACAGCCTAATGGGCAAGGCCTGGGCTCTTCACACTGGGGACACCAGGTCTGCTGCTAGGGACACACTGCTGGATGCCTGCATGCAGCAACAGCAGCCACAGCAGCTGCCTCCTCCTTCAGTGTGGCCGCCACAAATCTGGGAAAGAAATGCAGCATCATACAAAGGATTTCTTTAATGAGGATGAGTTCTTCAGAGTGACTGGAGGCTGTGGCTACTGCTCCAACCTCTCTTTCCCCTCTGCCAGATCTTTCCCTACCCATTATATCTTTCCTTATACACTAGCCTGGGGTTGTAAAGGGCACACACACACACCACCCCCCCCTCCCTCCTTTCCCTTTCCCCCTCCCTCTCTCCCTCCCCCTGATAACTCTGAGGCTGATTTCTATTTTACCCAGGTGGCTAAGTGAGGATGGAGTGGGGAAGGTGTGAGTAGGCTGGAGTCTCAGAGTCAGACAAAAGTAAATACATAACACGTAGAGATCCCCCTTCTTTCTCTGCCACCAGTCATCCCGTCTTCTTCCAGCTAGTTAGCACTTATGATGATGATGAGCTTCCGCTGGGAGCATGGTCCTAGGGACCAGTCATATTTCTGTGTGAAGATCTTACCAGGGAATAGTGGAGCAAATGAAGAAACCCCCGAAGCCTCCTAATTTCTTTGGATCTAATTGGGGCTGACCATGGCTGGGTTAAGGGTGAGGTTGGTGGTACAACAGAGCATTTAGATGTCTGCTGCCTGAAACTCCCAGGCTCACTGTGGAGTACTCTGGAGTGACAACTGGCTGTCGGGAGCCCATTCTGCCCTATAAAGGTGTTTATCACCCTAAGGCTATATGGCTCCTGCCCCTCCTAAAGTTGGGAGGGCAGGTAGATTGTGTGTGTGTGGAGGGGGGGAGTCATTCAGGCTCAGGAGCAAAAAAATATCACTCAAAAAAGTGACTTTGAGAAACTAAAGTTATTGAAAACCAGCTATCTCTTTTCTGGACTGTGGGGAAGACTGAGTTAGGGGCAGTTTGGGTAAGAAAGGAATTGCTCTGTTTTGTTGTGCCCACCCCTTTGGCTTTATTTTAACTCTACTCTCCCTGATTTTCTCAGTCTCACCCTCTTTCTAAATCCTCTCAGGAAAAAGAAGCAGGTTCAGAGCATCATGAGCATAGGCTAGGTAGGCTCTCGAGACTGAAATGGGGCCTGGCTGTGTCTGGGCAGGTGGTTCTGAGTGCAGAGATTCCTGCACTAAGTGTGACTGAGGGGTAATTTGGGGAGAAGGAATCTTCTGTGTGTGTGTGTTAAGTCTTTGTGCCAGGCATTGAGGAGCAGGGCCTCAGCTCTGGGATCCTGAAAGCCTGCCCTGGTGTATGGTACCTGTTGCTTGAGGCTGCTTGGGGGAGACTTTAGGTCCCTGCCTCACTGTAAGTCTTGGAGTTTAGGTCTGGCTTCCCCTGGGGCTGCTGGGTTTACCTGTCATTATGGTCACTGCCCAGGAATCTTGACAAACACCCACCATGTGGGTCTGAAAAGGAGCACTTAAGCTTCACTGATCTGTGTGTAGGTGCAAAACTGCAAATAAGCGAGAAATTTTGTCTATCCTTGTGAAGGGAAATACAAGTTTGCACTTCACCTGGGAACGTGAGGAAAAAAAAAAAAAAAAAAAGGGATATGTGTGTGTGTTGAGGGGAACGGTCTTCTGGCCAAAAGCCCCACTGTAATCTCCAGAACAATTTCATTTCCTTTGCAGCACCCTGGCTACCCTACTGTAGGCCTCAGGAAGGTCAGGAAGGAGAGATGGAACTTAAAGGCCAGGATGGGGAGGAGAGGCGGCTAGGCTAGGCCCTGGGCAAGGTCGCAGGTGTAAGCAGGGTCTGGTGGTGCAGAGGGGACTGACAGGATGGAAGGCCACAGGAGGGGGGAAGGGCACAGCCAGGTCTTTTGGAAGGTTTTGGTGTTTTCTTGCATTCAGAAGGGCAGGTTTATTAGGCAAGAGAGGAAAGAAGGTACCTGCATAGACACAGGCGGGCAGATATTGGTCCCCCACCCCGTCCTTTTTCTTTTCTTTTCTATTTTTTTTGGAATTCTCATGGGCTGTCTCTGGGACAGCTTGCTGCGCTCCTCCTCTGCCCCGCCGCCCCCTTCTCGCCGGGCCAGGTCTTAGGGAGCTCGGGTTTCCGCCCAGGCCTGCGCCGCCCGGCCGCCAGCGCTCCAGCAGCCTCGGCTCACAGGCCTTTCCCGCTTGCTGAGAAGGGGAAAAGCGCGCTCCCCGGGTTGTGCAGCCAGAGGGAACGTCGTGCCGAGAGCGAGGCGGCCTCCGAGGGAGCCAACCTTCCCCCAGCCAGCTCCATCAGCCCGGTGGGCTGTGCGGGCGGAGGAAGGTGCTCCGAGCGAGCGGCTCCGGGGATCCGCCGGCGAGCGGAGCGGTCGTGGCGCTGCTGCCGGGCTCCCGCGGGCTGCAGGGAGCAGCAGGCCCCGGGAAGCTCCCCCGAAGGGGAGGTTGGAACTTTTGAACCCTTTCCTTTAAAGTGATTGATTGCGTCCCACCAGAAAACAGCTCCACCCCCTGTCCCCACCTCCCTCGCCTTCCCGAGCCACCTCGACTCTCAAGTGTGCGCGGGGAACGTGCGGGGCGCGAGGGTTGGTGGAGCTGAGTGTGCAAACCGAGCATTTGTGTGTGAATGCGCGTCAAGCAGACAGCCACGGCGGCTGCAGCGATTTTGGATGAATCCTGATGGGAGAACCCAAAAAGAGAGGGTTGTTTCGGGGCTCCTCGCCCCACAACCCTCGAGGTGAAAGATACGAGCGACAGCTTTATTTTTTAATTTATTATTATTATTAATTTTTTTTTTTTTTTTAAAACTGCAAGTCCTCGCAGGACCCGGGTTCCGCCTTGGGAGCTTTCAGTGAACTTAAGAGTGCAGTCTCAAAGCTTCCACGAGTTAAGTTGATTATTAATTTGGGTTGCTGGGAGAGAGGAACCCACTCAAACGCCTTTGGCTTTGGGAAGAAGGGTCTCCCGTGGTTGGGACGGAGGCGTTGGTGACCCAGTGCAGCCACCGGGCAATCCGAAATGCGGAGGCTCCCGGACGTGTCTGTGTAGAGCTCCCAGGGCAAAGGTTGGCTCTTCCTCACCCCCAAATAAATTCTTGGTTAACTAGTGTAGACTAAACACATTAGTATTATTAAGTGGGGTAAAACAGGCGGGTTGAAAGTGAGGGCATGTCATCTGGACCCAGACCTGGTCATACTGCCTAGGTGACACATCAGGGTATTTCCCCCAGGAAAATAGAAACGTGCACTTTCAACTACACGAATTTTCGACGGGTTTACGGTATGAGTTTTTTTTTTTTTTTTAAGTATCCATCGGTTCTTTCGGTCCACACTGCTGTGCAAAGACAGAAATATATAAACAAGGACATTTTTGCTCTGCGGAACCCCCTCACCAGTTATCTCCCAAAGAAAGATCAAGACACTTTGTGAATTTTCCCCAGATAATGCCTCATATTCCGAATGACTGATCAGAGAACTCCGGTATTGTTAAATAAAATGAGAGGAAGGCGAGTGACGTGGGCATAGAACAATGGCATTTCTGAATCAGTTTGCTTGATTGACATTTGGGAGCTTCATGACCCCAGGGAATAGGACTCATTACGGTGAATACACCAAAACATCAACCAAGATTAGAACTCTAGATCCTGTTTTAATCCCATTTCAGCCTAAATTATAGTGGGAAAATATAAAATCCAAGAGGAGAGAATTACCTCATCCTATATTGATCTAAAATTTTAATTGCACTAAAGGGGGAAATAAAAATGGAAAACGGATAGACTTTTCATCCCTTCGGCAGTGGAACCGACAAGTAAAATGCAAGAGTTAGGAAGGGTGGGTGCTAAGAATATCCACGCAGTGTAAAATATTTTGCACTTATCTAGAGAGACACCTTACGGGAGACCTATACAGGAGCTTTATTTCCTGTAGGAGAAAAATATAATCCCCTTCACTGGATAAAAGTGAGACTCATCAGCAAATTTGTGTTAACAGATAATTAGATACTTAAAAGGTGAAGTCAGAATTTCCATTATTTTTTGAAAGACTTATTGCTTGGGAGGAAGCGTTTCCTAAAGTCAAAAGTTGTGTTAACATGTAAATTGAATCCAGGAAACGTTGAGAGCTGATTTTCAATTCTTGTCGGAAAAAGCAATGTATTTGAGCAACGTCTATTTTTAAAACAGAAAAGTCAGCTGACGTGAACTGTGTATTAGGTGGGGGTATAGTCTCTGGGAACTTCATGAGGGAAAATTTTCTGATTGTTCATTGAAATATTATCAACTCTCAAAAACTTGAAAAAAATTGGAATTCTCAAGTATTGCATATTAAATTGAATAAACAGAACACAGAAAGCCAAAGCTAAAGAAAGACAGGGTAGAAGATATTATAGTTATGCTTGGTCTCTTAAATTGAGAAATTGCAATAAGGGGGGAGGGGGAAATACGTGGAAGGTGTAAAACTCGAGCAAAGAGATGTTATAAATGATGGAAGGGGAAAAAGGGTCGCTGTACAACATAGCTTCACAATCTTCTATTTTGAAAGGTAGATTTTTAATGAGAAGCCTCTGTGTACATGGGAG
The DNA here is from genome assembly GCF_014898055.3 of Talpa occidentalis. Taxonomy (NCBI): domain Eukaryota; kingdom Metazoa; phylum Chordata; class Mammalia; order Eulipotyphla; family Talpidae; genus Talpa; species Talpa occidentalis. The sequence continues at coordinate 67,303,458 of NW_023601433.1, read as the reverse complement.
CTGGGAATCATAAGAGTTATTTATGCAGCAAGAAGGTACAAAAATTAATTATTAGGAGCTCGGTAATCACCAAATAAACTCTGAGCTTTGAGGTTAAAAATAGACAACTATCTTCATGTTCAATTATACAGTATCAATTACTAATACAACTGATGTTTCAGCGTCTCAGTGCGACCAGATATCATCTCTTATGGAGATATCTTGGTATTAATTAATGATTGCTTTATTCTCATTATTCACAAGGAAAAATAGGGGGGGGGGTCGTGTCACATTAAAAATTAAGATTATCTTAGTTTATCTGGCTCTGACACAAAGATCATCCAAAGTAATTATATTTTGAATTAACAGGGGCAGCAATTTATCTGGCATTTTTTTTTGTTGAAAGACAGAAAATAAAGATCAGGGGAAAAAAAGCAAAGTTTCATTTGGAAGACAGAAAGAAGCAAACAAACACGTCTTGACTTTCGCAGTATTTCCTTTGCTAAAGGGGGGGGATGAGGGAACTGTAAAAGACGTGACTTTGCAAAGTCAAGTCCTTTTTAAAAGACTCGGATCGAAATTCTTGCTATGCAACAAGGATTCAGGTTTGATTAATTTCTGCAAGCGACGTGACAGCGGTGTTTTAAAAGATTAATTAAAACTGAAGTGATACGGAGCAGGAATTCAACCTGCAGAGGCGTCCCTGGCGCCTTGGGGGGTTTTGCCAGCGAGTCCCCAGCCCGAACTGCGGGCTTTCCCGAGCCTTGGACGCAACTCCCTGGTCTCCTGGAGAGGAACGCGGAATTTGGCAGGGCGCCCGCGCGGCCGCCTGGCATCCCGAGCTGGCCGCCAGCTCTCAGGGGTGGGGACGGGGTGTGTCCTGGGGAACCCGCTGCCGAGAGAGCTGCTGGCGCGGCTCTCCACTAGCCAGTGAGGTCCGGGGTCACGCCGACGGGCCCGAGGGGACGCCCGCAGGCTTCGAGCTGACCGCCCCGGGCCGCGTCCCCCTCGGAGGGAGGAGGGGCGCACCTCCTCCTCCGCGACCCGGCTGGTGCGGAGCCCCCCTCCGCCGCGGCGCACCCGCATCTGGGGTGCGCGGGCCGCACTCTGCGAAGCAGCATCCGCGGCGCGGAGGCCTGGGATGGGCTCGGCCGCCGGGGCGCGGGCGCCGGCCAGACCCCGCCGTCCCGTCCCGCCCCGCGAGCTCGGGCTCCGGGCGGGCCCGCGCGCCTCGGCCGCCCGGCCCCCTCCGGCCCGCTCCGGGCTCACTTTCCCGCCCCAGCCACCCCTCCCCCCGCAGCCCGGTGCCCTCGCTCCACTCCGCTGCGCCTTCGCCCGAGTGAGAAATTAAGCTGCGCGCAATTGTGGCTGTACTCGGGGAGATACTATCGCCGCAGCCCTCGGGGTCGCGCGCGGGAGGAAGCGATGCGGGTGGCGCCCGAGAGGGTGGTGGTCGGGGAGGGAGGGTGCTCCTTGGCAACTGACCTCCCCAAGGCGGGAACCCCCGCGTCCCCTTCCAGCCGCGGGTGGGGAGTGCGGTGGGGTGCGGGGGTGCGGTGGGGTGCCGACCCCGAGGCCGCTGCGCGCGGGCCCCTCGCCTCGCCGTCCCCGCGGGCCGGGCGGGGAGCCGGCGGGCGCCACAGCCACACGGCGGGGGTGCGGGCCGGGCGGCTGCCCCGCGGGGTCCGGCCCCCAGATCTGCGGCGACGCGGGGAAATCACTTTCTCCGCGGCGGGCCCCGGGGGTCGGGGCCTAAAAGGGTCTCCAGGGGCTCCCCGCACAGCCGGGGCGACGTGGCTCCTGAACCTCCTCGCGTGCGCCTCCCCCACCCTCGTCCCGGGGACCTGGGGAGGGGGCGGGTGGAGAAGCGGGGAGAAGGCGGGTAAATGGACGGCGCTGGCCCGGGGGCCGGAGTTCGGGAGTGTGTGGGGGGGTCCGGGTCAGGAGGGAGGCGCGAAGGCGCGCGGGCCGGGACCGCGGGGCTCGGGGCGGGGGGGGGGGGGCTCGGCTGGGGCGCGCCGGGGGCGGGGGTGCGGCGAGCGTCCCTGCTCGTGCGAGCGGCGCGGGGGAACCTCTTTCCCGGGAACCCCACCCAGCAGCTCCCAACCTGGAGAACAAAGGGTCTGGGAAGCGCGGTCGGGGTCCGGGAGCGGAGGTGGAGGGAGGCAGGAAGGCGGGCGGTGGGGGTAGGGAGGGCGCCCTCCCGCATTTCCTCTCGGGGCGGAATGACGGAGGGCGCCCTCCAGCCAACGCCTCCCCGAGGCCGCTGCAAAATCCAGGAGGGCTCGGGTTCCTTACCTAACGGCTCCACTCTCTCCCTTCCTCCCCCGGCGTCCCCACCCCCTCCGGGGACGCTCGCGGGGACGGGGACGGGGACGGGGTGGGGGCGGGGGTGAGGCCGGCCGGGCGCCGCGGCGCGGGCGGAACAGCGGGGCAGCAGCGCCCCCTGCAGGTGCCCGGCGCCCGGTCTGCAGCGCAGCGCCGCGCCGCCTCTTAAGGTGGAACCAGCCTGGTTCTCCTGCACCACCCCCCACCAACCCCACACCTTGGAGTTTGCGTTTTCCCACAATCTTGGTTCTAGGGACTGCCAAGTCCCCCCTCACGCAGTGTGCTTGACAGTCCAGAACGGTCGGGGCCCACTGGCCCATGCTGTTATTTATTTATTTTTTAAAAAAATCCTTTGACTCCACTACCTGCAGGGTTTTCCTGCGCGGATACCTAGGTCTCCATGTCCACAATCACACCTGAGACTTCTTTGCTGTGATAAAAGAAAGAGTAAGTCGCCTGTCAGGGCGGAAAGCTCAACATGACAGTCCCTTAATCTGAAAGCAGACTTGTTTTCGTTTATTGAAAGTCCCAAACCCGCAGGAAACAGTCGCCGAAATCTGACCCGTCCTCGTCCGGATGCAGGAGGGACCGACTCAGACTTACCTGTCTGGGAATCACATTCAGCACCCGCCTGCGGAAAACTCGCGGGCAGGTGCGGGTGCGGGAGAGGCAAGAGAAAGGCGGTGAGCTCACAGGGAGTCCCTCCTCGCGCATCTCCTGCTCCCTGTCTGCAGCCTACTCTCGCCCAGATGCTTTGTTTATTTGGTGAGAACAGAGAACGTGAAGAGGATCGATGAGCAATTTTTTTTTTTTCTTTTTAAACTAAATGTGCGCGTGCATTCCTCGTTGCTTGGGTGCTGAGTGTCTTCCTCGGAGACCTCGAGATTCTTGGGAAGAACCTACGCGCACCGAGCAGGATGCGAACAAGTCAACTCTGATTCCAGTGCCATCTGCAGTCATTTCTCCTCCTTCGCTCTCACCTCCTCCGCGTCCAGGAGGGGAGGACCCCGGGGGCTGCACCAGGAGCGCGTCCCGCGAAGAACGCGCACCCGGGCGCGAGGTAGGGAAAGTCGGCAGGGGGCCAGGGAGCGAAGTTCACCTGCGCTGGGAACCTCCCCTCCTGCCAGGCGCGCGACCTCGGCTCCGCCCTGCCGGGCCGGTACCCCGCGGCTCGCAGCCCCGGGCGCGCCACCCCAGTGAAGCCCAGCTCGGCGACGGGGCCTGGGCTGGGGCAGCTGGGCTGGGCAGGTGCCGCAGGGTCAGACCCGCCGTGGGGGTTGCAAACCGCAAGCGAAAGTAGAGAGGAGCTGGAGCATTCCCGCTAATCCGTTTTACATAGTGAAAACCGCAGAGCTGTCGCCTAGGCGGCCACTTTTTAATTGGGAGGCAAACAGACGAAAAACCCAAACAAACGCGCGAGCTGACTTTCTTCCCGTCTGTTATTTCTTTCCCAACAAAAGCCCTCTCTCTAGTGGAGATGGAAACCGATCCGCGCCCGCAGGAGCTGCTTTCCGGGTCTGGTCTGGGGCGCGCAGGAGGCGCCCCCCGCGCCTGGGGCGCACCCGGGTGCCTTCTCCTCCAGCTTTTTCGAGCGTGGGTCTCCAGCTGTGTCCTTCCTCTCCACGAGCCTCGCCGAGGCCACAGGCTCTGCGCAAGCCGCATTCGGCGCGCACTCGTTGGGAACTGAAGGGCAGGTGTGGGTGCTTGGGTGTCGGGCGCTCCGACTCCGCGGCATTGGCACCGGACCCAGGTGCCTCCGAAGCCTGGGGCGGGGATAGTAAGAGCTCGGATGGCCGGTCCAGCGGCTCCGAGACCTCTAAGCCGACCAGAAAACGCACCGGCAGGCACACTTCCAGTCTCGCGCTTCCCCCTGAGGACAAGCCGAAGTTGGTAGCCGCGCGGCGCGGCGCGGGAGCCGGCTCGCACGCGCGCGCGCTGCAGGGTGAGGAGCTGCCGGCGGGGCGCGCGGTACCCTGGCGGCGGGGAGATCGCCTGGGTCAGGTGGGCCGACTCCAAGGAGACTAGATGTCGTCGAGAGACTTGACGCGTTAGGGGTTCCACGTGGAAAATCAGTGTCAGTTTCCACTTGTGGTCTTGGGGGTAGAGGGGATGGAAGGCAAAAGATAGACATTTAGTTAAGAAAAACTAGGCGAAACGGAGTAGTCAGATTGTGGAGCGGGACCGAGGAAGGGAAGGATGAAGTCTTTCCTTCTTTCTTTATTTAATTTTTTTGGTGGGACCCTCGCCGGCGGCCGGGGAACGAACCCGCGCTGCAGAGGCTGCGGGCAGCCTCGCTGCCCAGGGCTCAACCGCTGTGCCACCAGGGGAGGCGCTCTTTTTTTTTTTTTTTTTTTAAGATTTATTTATTTATGCATACAAGAGCTGGGGTCCAGGCCCGGGGTGGGGGTGGGGTGGATAAGAGGATTCATTCACCAGAGACAGAGTGGGGAACAGAACAGGTAGATTGACTGAAACACACTGCCGAGGGGAGCAGCGGGCGAGTCAGGAGAGGTCTGCTGCGCCATGTGGGTAGCTCCGGGGAATCAAACTGGTGCTGCAGTGGCTGAGGATAGCTTCATAGCTCTGAGACTTAACCCCTTGCGCCACTAAGGAGGTCCCTCCTCATTGTGATTTGAAGCATATTTTGGATAAAAATTTCAGAAGAGAAAATGCGTGCATAGATCTGTACATATATGCACAGGCAATAGTTTGTATGCTTTTTTTTTTTTTTTTTTGTGGTGGGACCCTCGCCGGTGGTCGGGGAACGAACCGGCGTTGCAGAGGCTGCGGGCAGCCTCGCAGCCCAGCGCTCAACCGCTGCGCCCCCGGGGGAGCCTCTAGTTTGTGTTCATTCTATTCCAAGACAAGAGATTCGATAATAAAGTATATATGACGGCTGATTTTTTTTCTAGTACGATGTTATCACTAGAGAGGGGGAGAAGAGTCCTGAGTTAACTTTCTCTCCACTACATCTAAGATCTCCCTCTCTCTCTCAACTCAAGAGATGCCCTGCCCTCCAACCCCAATTTTTAGTTAGCTTTCATTCCCGCACACGGACACACACAGAATATACACCATGCAAAGACTTTTTCTTTCTTTCTAAAGATTTATTTATTTGCACAAGAACTGAGGTACAGGCAAAAGGCGCAGGAGGGTGAGAGATTTCATCAGAGACAGAGCAGGGAGCCTAACAGGCAGACGGACCTAAGACACTGCTGAGGGCAGCAGCCGGCGGGGTTCCTCCCTGGCCGGCTGGGAATCGAACCCGCGCTGCAGAGGCTGCGGGCAGCTTCACAGAGTGGCGTTCAACCCGCTGCGCCACCCGGAGAGGCCCGCACAGACTTTTTCTTAATCGACCTGTAATGTATATGCCCGCGGATAAGTTTTCATTGCCTTTGGGAACATTGTTGGGGACTTACTTTAGTTCTTCCCTGTGAGTGCACGGTCCTCAGGGATCTCTGACCGACAAAAGATTATCTTTGCTCTGCATTTACTTCTTTGTGATTAAATGGAAAAATAACACGAAAGAACGGTTAAACAGTGTTTTTGTATGAAAATATCACAAATGAAAAAAAAATTGTTGTCCCAAATGTTCAGCATGATGGTCTCCCAGTTGCAGTCATGTTTTGGTGAAATTATTTCATATTAATTGAAAAGGACTGAAACAATGCATGTAGAGAGGCTTAGTCACTGAACTTTCCCTACAGTAATGTACACTAGCTGGTTCAAATGACTTAAGTAATTCCTATTAAAGAGAGGGTTGGCAAATTAGGAACTGTGGACTAACTTGTGTTTTTGGTCTTTTCATGAAGTTTTAATTAAGTCTGATTTTTGTGAAAAATAAAACTAAAACAGTACCATAATCCCTTAAGTGATCTTGTAGAACAATTTGTGATTGTTCTGCATACATGAAATGTGTGCCCAAGAGATATTTTTAATGAAACTAGATGAATACAAATATAACTACCGTTGTTTGTCCACTGATTTTTTTTTTTCTCTCTCTCAAATGTAAGACATGGAGGGCTCCTGAAATATGACCTTTAATTTGTTTTTATAATAAGAAATCAGTTGCTAGTTTTCTCAGAGGAGCACAGTTATCTGGGGGCAATGCCAAAATAGTAGATAAGCATCATTCTGCTACATGAAATTCCATCTTAGAAATATGCAAGAATATTATATTTGTTTCAGAAGCTTGAAAATACAATAGAATTTGAAGTCCTGAAAATATGATTCTCAGCTGACGATATCTTAGAAGTTGAGAGGAATCTCTTTGAGATGACTTTAATAATGACTGACGTTAACAATGTTGGAAAGTAAGGAAAGATTTCAGTAGCGGGCAAGATGTGATGAATGGATACAAGGAACAATAAAGCTATTGACAAAACACACTGACTTTTAGAATTCTATCTAAATTATTGTTTTTCCTTCCATTGCAGGGGAAGATACATAAGTGCATCAGTGTTCATCAGATGCAGGGTAATAAAGATGTGAGTGACAGTCAATGGACTGTGACTGTCACATGATTGTTCATGGAGGTGGGTGTACACTGAAACCTTGTTCCTGTTTAAAGAAGGTCTGTGGTCCTCAGATAAGATATGGAAAGTTTGTAGAAGACTGAGGCCATGAAGGAGAAGCAGAAGGAAGGCTAAAGAAAGAAAAAAAGCAAATTTTGTAATTAAAAAACTATTTGCTTTTGGGGGCCTCCCTGGTGGCGCAAGGGGTTAAGATGCACCCTGTGAAGCTATCAGCAGCTACTGCAGCATGAGTTCCATCCCCTGCCAGGGAGCTCCCCACCTGGCGGGCTGCAGACCTCTCCTGACTGGCCCTCTGCTCCCCTCAGCAGTGTATTTCAGTCAATCTGCCTGTTCTGTTCCCCTCTCTGACTCTGGTGAATCCTGTCACCGACCCCCCCCCACCCCCCCCAACAACTCTGGCCTGTACCCCAGTTCTTGTATGCATAAATAAATAAATCTTTAAAAAAAACCCCACAAAACTATTTGCTTTCTAGTCTCAATTTAATTTTAGCCAGTTGTTCCTGCTAGCTATTTAGAGGAAATAAATGGAATATCGCCTAATAGGCAGATGCTCCGAGGATACATTTTCCTTTAAAAGGATCTGATTCCTGGCATCCAAAGGAAACTGGAATTCAAGTTAGTATGAGAACTTGAATTTGTTCTGCCAAAGTGAAAATTGGTTCCATTAGGCATCAGTCACAGAACTCTTAGAGACCTGGCTAAATCTGTAGATATGATATATCCAGCTAGCTGAAATAATAAAGTCTTAGGTAATGCTAGATGTGCTTAGGGAGACCATCCAGGGGAGTTTCATTTTTTTAAATGAAAGTTTCCTAATTTTACAGTCCTCATAAATCTGGAACAAGTCTAATTAAGGTTATCAGGGTGAGCGAAAGCCTAGAGGCTGATCTGTTGGAGATAACATAATAAGAATAACTTAAAATGCGAAATAATCAATTGTGTGCAATCTTTAGCAAGGATTCCTTCCTGGACATTGATTCATTTCTGGACGTTTTTCTTACTCACTTGCCCATACTTCCTTCTCATTGCAGATTTATAGTGCTCTGGGGGCGACCCTGGGAAGAAGTGATATATCAGACATATACTATCCAAAAGCTTAAAAGTTAGTGTCTGAGCATACAAATAATAATCTAAACAACAGCCACAAGAAAGAATTTTAGTCTATAATTCATTAATTATGGGAGGATTTTAAATAAATTCAATTCCTGATGCACATGTGGATTTATATACATAAACATAATAATCTTTCATAAGTTAAATTGATTGGAACCCCTGCCATATTCACTATATGAACATATTTGATAGCTTTAATTAAATAATTAATTATACATGAAAGAACCGAAAAATTAGGATTGAGAAGTAGATACTAGGTTCAATAGAAAAATTAAAATAAATTTCAATTTTCCTTAATTTCGTATAGAAATCTGTTTGCTATTAATTTTCCTTTGAACAGAAAATCTGTCAACTTCTTATTCTGGCATCACTTTCTCCATGGATTTTCTTTTATTTACTTGTGAACAAATGTCATTAGCTAAGTTAATAGTACCAAATAAAATAATTATAAAATGTCAGAGGTAATGTTTTGATGGAAATAGTAAATTCAAGTTTAGAAGTATTGATGGATGATAACTCAGCAAGCTTAGTAACTTTGGTTAATTGCGTTTTTTTTTTTTTTTTCTGGACTCAGCCTGTTGCTACCAGATTTTTAACTTCTTTTGTCTACAATGGAAGATACCAGTGTTTCCAAGATGTGTAAAAACAAATGCTATCTTCAACACACTTTATAATTTGGGACTTGAACTAAGACTGTCCACGTTCTTCTTTTAACAAATGATCGAAAGCAGGTAAAGGGAGTAGTTTGCATTTTTTTTGCCGATAAAGGAAAAAAATCAAGGAATATTCCTCTGAATAAATTTAAGTATTTTTCAATCCTTATGAAATATCTGTTGGCTCTAAAAATCGAGCACAAAAATAACTCATAAGGGCCTCCCTGGTGGTGCAGGGGGTTAAGCACAGCACTATGAAGCTGTCCGCAGCCTCCGCAGCATGAGTTTGATCCCTTGATCCCTGGCCAGCCAGGGAGATACCCGCATGGCGCAGCAGACCTCTCCTGTCTCGCCCGCTGCTCCCCTCAGCAGTGTATTTCAGTAGATCCACCTGTTCTGCTCCCCACTCTGTCTCTGGTGAACCATCTCACCCCCCACACCTCTGGCCTACACCCCAGTTCTTGTATGCATAAATAAATAAATCTTTAATTAAAAAAATAACCTCATTAGCAGTTAATGCACACTAAATGTTAAAAGTAGCTCTATGAACTTTATCAGAAGTTGAATTTAAGAGTCCAGACCTTCCTGTTTCTTTCCCCTACTAGATGCGGAGAAGATTACTTTGCCCAATGGGAGCCTTGCTCTTCCCAACAAGTGTGGAAAAAATGCAATAGGCAATCTTGTCTCCAGGGACTTAATATTTTAGGTGGCATTTGGCCAAAATAAGTAGGAAATTTAGGAAACTGCCAAGCCTCAGTGCTGATGAAAGTACTGACATAGCTAAATAGAAATTGGAAGAAGAGTGTCTACATGAAAACAAATCAGAATTTGCATGGTCAGTGGTGTGTATGTGTAGGGGAAAGTATAAATCCTTAGATTTATTTTATTTTTTATTTTTATTTTTATTTTTTTGTGGGACCCTTGCCGGCGGCCGGGCAACGAAGCGGTGCTGCAGAGTCTGCGGGCAGCCTCGCAGCCCAGCGCTCAACTGCTGCGCCACCAGGGGAGGCCCCTAAATCTGTAGATTTATATAATAGTGTTTGAACAAAGCTATTTAAGAAGAACTTTGGCTATTTGGATGTTGCTTTAGAAATCAGAGTTATAGAATTAACAGTACTTATATTTGTCAGAAGTATTTGCAGCCCTTGGCATTATGACCTTGTTGCTCTCATCTATAATAGAAATGGAAGCTATTCTGCACCCCTGGAACGTGGGCTGGACTTGCGATTTGTTTGAACAACTTGGATATGGTGGAAGTGATGATGTGGAACAAATTTTGGAATTTAGGCCACAAGAAACTTTGCAGCTTCCACTTTGGCACTTTTGTCCTCTCTCTCTCTCTCTCTCTTTTTTTTTTAATGCACACAAGAAACTCGGGTGCAGGCCAGAGGGTGGGTGGGTGGGTGAGAGGATTCATCAGAGACAGTGGGGAGCAGAACAGGCAGATCTTCTGAAACACACTGCTGAGGGGAGCAGCGGGCGAGACAGGACAGGTCTGCTGTGCCATGTGGGTAGCTCCCTGGCCAGGGATCAAACTCGTGCTGCAGTGGTTGCAGGTAGGTTCATAGTGCTGCGTCTTAATCCCTTGCACCACCAGGGAGGCCCCTATTTTATTTATTTATTTATTTTTAAAGAATTATTTATTTAGGGCCTCCCCGGTGGCGCAGCGGTTGAGCGCTGGGTTGCGAAGCTGCCCGCGGCCTCTGCGGAGCCGGTTTGATCCCCGGCTGCTCCCCGGCCACCAGAGGAGGGTCCCACATGGCGCACAGACCTCTCCTGCCGCCCACTGCTCCCCTCAGCAGTGTACTTCGGTCCTTCTGCCTGCTCTGCTCCCCGCGCTGGCTCTGGTGAATTCTCTCACCCTCCTGCGCTTCTGACTGTACCCAGTGCATGTATAAACAAAACAAACAAACAAATAAATAAATAAAACATACCTCTAAAAAAAAAAAAAAAGATTTATTTATGCATAGAAAACTGGGGTGCAGGACAGAGATGTGAGGGGATTCACCAGAGACAGAGTGGGGAGCAGAACAGACAGATCCACAGTGGTGGGGACAGGAGAGATCTGCTGTGCCATATGTGGGTTAGCTTCCTGACTGAGGATGGAACTCAGGCCTTAGAGGTGATAGCACTGACACTTTACCCCTAATGCCACCAGGGAGGCCCAGTCATTGTTATTTTTAAAACTTCTAAACTTAGAGGTAGTCTGTTACACAGCAATGATCACCCTTATCTTGTTAACTGCAACTATTGCCATCATCTAAAGTTGAGAGAAAATTTGTAGATATAACAAGTATCTAATTTGTGATCAAATTAAGGAGCTCCATTTTTAAAAAAGATTTATTTATGTATGCATACAAGAACTGGGGTGTAGTCCAGAGGTGTGGGGGGGTGAGATGATTCACCAGAGATAGAGTGGGGAGCAGAGCAGGTGGATCTACTGAAATACACTGCTGAGGGGAGCAGCGGGCGAGACAGGAGAGGTCTGCTGCGCCATGTGGGTCAGCTCCCTGGCTGGGGATCGAACTCATATCAACTCATGTCAAAGTGGTTGAAGATAGCTTGATAGCACTGAGACTTTAAACCCTGAGTCACCAGAGAGGACCCCCCAGCTCTCCATTTTTACAGAGCTCTTTTGTATATGGGAAGACCATATACAGACCATACTATCTATGGCTGTCATGGTGACATTTGGTTTTCAGCACTGAGGTTGGTGACATTTAAGGATGTCACAGAGCAAACTGGTAAAGTAGGGAAGGTTGTCATTATTCACATCTTATTTATTTAATTCATATTTTAAAGGTGGATAAACAGGTTCAGTAAAGTAAAAGAAAGTATTGAGACAAGCCTTTGGCTTAAGAAAGGGTATGGGGCCTCCCCTGGTGGCGCAGGCGGTTGAGCGCCGCGTTGTGAAGCTGCCCGCAGCCTCTGCGGCGCTGGTTCGATCCCAGCTGGCCGGTGAGCGAGGGTCCCACCCGGTGCGGCACACCTCTCCTGTCACGCCTGCTGCTCCCCTCAGCAGTGTATTTTGTCCGCCTGCCTGTTCTGTTCCCCACTCTGTTTCTGGTGAATCCTCTCACCGTCTCACACATCTGGCCTGTGCCCCGGTTCTTGTATAAATCAATCAATCAATCAATCAATCAATCAATCAATCAATAAATCTTTAAAAAAAAAAAAAAAAGAAAGGGTACGTCTGGGGCCTCCCTGGTGGCGCAAGGGGTTAAGCACCGCATTGTGAAGCAATCCACAGCCTCTGCAGCATGAGTTCAATCCCCAGCCAGCCAGGGAGCTACCCACATGGTGCAGCAGACCTCTCCTGCCTCTCCCGCTGCTCCCCTCAGCAGTGTATTTCAGTCAGTCTGCCTGTTCTGTTCCCTGCTCTGTCTCTGGTGAATCCTCTCAGCCCCCGCATCTCTGGCCTGTACCCCAGCTCTTGTATGCTTAAATAAATAAATCTTAAAAAAAAAAAAGGGTCTGTCTGAGATGTCAATGAGCCTCATTTTTCGTACTGGGAAAAGGAAGGGATTATATTGGAGGATTTCTGAAGTTCCTTTTGTCATGTCAGAGGTCTCAGATTGGGTTACATTAATCAGAGTCAAGAGAGAAAAGGGAGCTGAGATCAACTGTAATAGAAGCTGAGAGAAACCAGCTTGCGTAGGATCTTGGCATCTGGATCTAATAGAAGGCCATTCATTAATTTCATTCATTCAAAAATAATCTGCTCAGGGTTTTTTTTTTTAAATATGCCTAGGACTGTTCTAGGCATTGGAGATGCAGTGGCAGATTTCACAAAATCTGTACTTATATGTAGCTTGCTTTCTGGTAGGGGATTATGACAACATGGAAGATAACATTTTGTATACATAGATTCAAATGCTGGTACTCTTTCTTATCAGCTATGGGGCATGAGAGAGCCAAGTTACTTCTCGAGTCTCAGTTTTCTTATTTATTATGTGGGGCTAATCAAAGAAGGTTGTTATTGTCCCCAACAGCAAGGAAAACACAAGAGAACATAAACATCTGGGACTACAGCAAATTAAGAAGCTTCTGTACAGTGAGAAAAACCACATTGAAACGCAAAGGGAATGGGAGAAAGTATTTGCACGCCATATCACTGACAAAGAGCTGATATGAAAGATGTACAAAGAACTCATAAAACTCTACAAAAATAAAACAAATAACTCAATTAAGAAAATGGGCAGCAGCTCTTTCTGCCCACTTGTGCAAGCATCCTTTACTCTTCTTACCCTTTTTACAATAAAACCTATTCTTTGGGATATTAAAAAAAAAAAATGGGCAAAAAGCCTAAATAGACACTGTTCCAAAGAAGACATTCAAATGGCCAACAAGCACATGAAAAAATATTCACAGCCACTTATTATTAGAGAAACAAAAGTGAAGACCACAGTGAGATACCATCTCACCAGACCGACAAGTGGACTCCAAACAATAGCTTTGGTTGACAGCTCATGTTCAGTTACTGTTCCCCTGGTGGAAACACTCCACAAGGTTTCCCTTGACATCCAGGTTTTGCTGGAAGGGTTCTGTAAAACCTTTCCTAAGTCAAATGGCATAAAGAAGCAATTACAATTAAGAAAAACTTTTTAGGGGCCTCCCTGGTGATTACTTCAAAGTGCCCCTGCAGGGCCTTCCTGGTGGTGTGGGGGATTAAGATGCAGCACTCTGAAGCTATCCTCAGCCACTGCAGCAGGAGTTCGATCCCCGGCCAGGTAGATGACCCACGCGACGCAGCAGACCTCTCCTGTCTCACCCGCTGCTCCCCTCAGCAGTGTATTTCAGCCAATCTGCCTGTTCTGCTCCCCACCCTGTCTCTGGTGAATCCTCTCACCCCCATACCTCTGGCTTACACTCCAGTTCTTGTGTGCATAAACAATAAATCTTTTTTAAAAAGGCACAATATAAAAGAGTGAAAAATAAGCCTCCTTCCTTCTGTTTCCTAGTTATTCAAGTCCCCTGTTATCAATTTCTTGAGTATCCTTCAAGAGATATTTCAGGCATTTTAAAAAAGATTTATTTATTTATGCATACAAGAACTGGTGTATAGGCCAGAGGTGTGGGAGTGGGGGGTGAGTGAGAGGATACACCAGAGAAGGAGTGGGGAGCAGAACAGGTGGATTGACTGAAATACACTGCTGAGACAGGAGAGGTCTGCTGGGCCATGTGGATGAGCTCCCTGGCCGGCGGGGGATTGAACTCATGCTGCAGTGTCTGGCGATAGCTTGATAGCACTGAGACTTTAACTGCTGTGCCACCAAGGAGGCCCTGATGCTTCCTCTGGTGTCATGTGTCATAGATGCTTTCCAGATCTCTATCTTCAGAAACAAACCTATATCCCTTTTATTCCTGTGGTGGACTAGTGATAAACTCTTGGAAAATCCAGGATGGAGACATAAGTACATTTTCATGTATTTGAGAAAGGGAAAGGAATGTTCTGACCTCCATGAAGATGGAGTGATGATACAAGCTTCAAGAGGAGCCAATGATCAGTCGGGATTGAATAGCGATAGTAGTTGTCACATTTTGTATATTGGCTTGTATTAAAGTGTAAAATATCAGAAAAGCAAAATAAAAGTGGTGCCTTCACCACTGCCATAGCTGTGTGATAAACTTCCTTTATAATCCATCCTCCAGATCACTGTGAGTGTTACCTTTCTAAAATACTAGCCCCATCCCTATCTTGAATGACTTGCCTCTGTGGCTTCCAGAATAAAATCTAAGTGATTTAGCACAAGGTCATTAGACATCCTGCCTTCCCTGTGAGTGGCCTGTTTTTTCCATTCTCTCCTCCCACCCCCTCCCAGCTGGCCTCCTCCTTGAGTGGGTAGCAGCACTGAACTTCGTACTGTATGATACCGCCTTTTCCTTCCGGGTTTACTTACTGAATGGAGATCTGGTTAAAGAGTGGCCTCTTTTATGATTTTTTCCCTCTACTTTCTTCTCATAAAGAAGCCTCTATGGGCCTCCCCGGTGGCGCAGCGGTTGAGCGCTGGCTTGCAAAGCTGCCTGCAGCCTCTGCAGCGCCGGTTCGATCCCTGGCTGCTCCCCAGCCATCGGAGGAGGGTCCCACATGGCGCGCAGACCTCTCCTGCCACCCGCTGCTCCCCTCAGCAGTGTGCTTTGGTCCTTCTGCCTGCTCTGCTCCCCGCTCTAGCTCTGGTGAATTCTCTCACCCTCCCGTCCCTCTGACTGTACCCAGTGCTTGTATACATAAATAAAAATAAATCTTAAAAAAAAAAAAGCAAACATTGTACAAAAATGAACAATGATGTAAAAAAAAAAAAAAAGAAGCCTCTATACTGCCAGGGAAAGGAGTACATGCTTGATTATTGCGCTCCTCCTATACATTAGACTCACCTGACTAGGTCTGTTATACTGCTTGGCATGCACTCCCCTGAAGGCAGAGTAAGTGTCCTTGTCATCTTAACAACTCACAGTGCTTGGCACATATTAGGCACTAAATACAAATTTATTGTGTCAGTGATTGAAATCCAGCCTAGGGTGTAATTTGGGACAAATCCTTTATTCTTTTTAAAAGATTTATTTATTGATGCATACAAGAACTGAGGTACAGGCCAGAGGTGTGGGGGCGGTGAGAGGATTCACCGGAGACAGAGTGGGGAACAGAACAGGCAGACTGACTGAAACACACTGCTGAGGGGAGCAGTGGGCGAGGCAGGAGAGGTCTGCTGTGCCATGTGGGTTGCTCCCTGGCCGGCCGGGGATCGAACTTGTTCTGCAGAGGCTTCGGATTGCTTCATAGTGCAGTACTTAACCCCCCAAGCCACCAGGGAGGCCACTGTACAGTGTGATTGTTTTTTGAAATTTTATTGTAGTAAAACATGCATAATATAAAATTGACTATTTTAATCATTGTAAATCTCCCCTTACATTTTATTGGCAAATAATTCAATGACATTCTAATTTTCTCCACTAAATATTCAATCATATATTGAATATCTATAAATTTCCCTTATAGTCAGTGGACATTGACTTATTAGCTAAGAGGTTCATCACCTAGAACGAACAAGTATATGAAATTCCCGTCCATTTTGCTTATGAGAATGCAATGATAGTGCAACAATGGACCTTCATAAAGGCTTAAGCATTTTAGATAGATAGAGGTTACTACTTAAAGCCAAGATAAATGTTTTGGTGAGAAATGACATATTAATTTAAAAAGTGAGACTAGTTTAACTGGGTTTTAGAAATAGTCTTTCAGCATCTTTCTTTAAATTTTATCCCAGGTTGGGCCTCCTTGGTAGTGCAGGGGGTTAAGTCTCAGTGTTATGAAGCTATCAGCAGCCACTGCAGCATGAGTGGCCAGGGAGCTAACCCACGTGGTGCAGCAGACCTCCCATGTCTTGCCTGCTGCTCCCCTCAGCAGTGTATTTCAGTAGATCTGCCTGTTCTGCTCCCCACTCTATCTCTGATGAATCCTCTCACACCCCACATCTCTGGCCTGCACCCCAGTTCTTGCATGCATGCATGCATAAAATAAATCTAAAAAAAATTATTCCAGATTTTTGTATGTGCATATAAACTGGTAGGGAAAGTAAATGTAATAATTATGACAGAGTGTTTGAGTTTCTGTTTTTCTCTTACCTGGTATAACCCAAATTTGAGAAAAAAATGTTTTCTCAGTCAGTTTTGTCACAAAAGTCACATTCTTCAGAGTGAAAACAGCTATAATAAATAACACTCAATGATCAAATCTGAGAATGCATTCCAATGTAAAAATGTTCTTGCTTTTGTTCTGATGGACTGACAGGCTGTTCAGGTTTAAGAGAGGAAAGTTTCTTCCCATTTCATAGCTCGGGGATGTTAGAGTAAACCAGTTCAGCTGTTTTTGTATAAAATGATTTGAAAAAATCCTGGTGACCTTTTTCTGCCCTCAAATAACTTTAAGAACAGTTGGACATAAAACCTTCAAGCTTTACATATTCATGGCTCTCTGAGGAATACAATCGTTGTTAGTTTGAGAAAAAGCTTAGCATTTTTTTTGAGTTGGAAAGCTCTATATTACATGTTTGCACATGCTTGGTACGTTACTCTTAGTCTGCTGATGAAAATTGATATGAGACTTTTATAGCATATGTGTAGTTGCTGGTTTTTTACTTTATTTACCATGTCACAGAACTTACAAAAGCATATGGAATTTGCCTTTATATTGAAGTTAAAACTTTACATCTGTTCAGCAATATGAAAAAAGAGATTCTACGACGACATTGCAGAAGTCATATAGAAAATCTTGCCATGGTGCCTCTGAAGAATTGATTTCAGTTATGTTCCTGTTCCCTCAAAGGAGGCCTGAGTGTCTGGCACTCCATGGGAAAGGGTTTTTTTTTTTGAGGCTCCTTAGGAGATTTTCACATATATTCTGGATAGAGTCCTAAGTAAAGACTGTTGATTGCTAGTGTGGTTAGGCTTCTGACACCTGGGGTTTAAAAATAAGTTTCTTTAGAGTTCCATTTAGAATACTGAAGGTAGTTAGTTCCTCAATACCTCATATATAACCCTCTGAATATTTGGCTGCCACCCCCAAATGCAAACTTTTTGTATCATCTTTTCTTCAGGTTTAAGTTCCATATGGTTTTATGTTCCCTTTCCCCCATTCATCTCCCAACTGCTGTACCCTCTCCCTGCAATCTCTTCCATCATGAGCAAATCCCCCTGAACCCTAAGCCTCTCTCCGGAAGTCTTCCTCCACCAGCTCAAAGAGCTGCTGCTTACTCTTCCCTACATCCCTTCGGTTTGCCAGTACTGTTATTTTCCTGGTAGTCTCCATCCCTGTAAAAAACTTAATACCAAAATAATAAAGTAAATAAAAATAAAAATTCCCCCTAATCCCTAACCAGGAGATATACATTGCTATTTTTGGAGTATATCCTTCAGAACATGTGTAGTGATTATATTGCATGTGTTTTTTCACCATATAACAATATAATGTAAATTAAAAAAAATTTTACTGTATATTATTTCAAATATATAGATAAATACAGAGAAAAAGCATACAGCACTCTTGCATATCCACTAGCTGGTTTTGAATTTTTTTTGAACGATTTATTTATTTATGCATACAAGAACTGAGGTACAGGCCAGAGGTGTGGGGGGGGAGGGTGAGAGGATTCACCAGAGACAGAGGGGGGAGCAGAACAGGCAGACTGACTGAGTCAGGAGAGGTCTGCTGTGCCATGTGGGTAGCTCCCTGGCTAGGGATCGAACTTGTGCTGCAGTGACTGCGGAGAGCTTCATAGTGCTGAGACTTAACCCCTTGCACAAACAGGGAGGCCCCTGGATTTTGAATTTTTTTTTTAAAAGATATATTTATTTGTTTATACAAGCACTGGGTACAGTCAGAAGCGTGGGAGGGTGAGAGAATTCACCAGAGACAGAGTGGTGAGTAGAACAGGCAGACTGATGAAGTACACTGCTGAGGGGAGCAGTGGGTGGCAGGAGAGGTCGGTGCGCACCATGTGGGACCCTCGTCCAGTGGCCGGGGATGGAACAGGAGCTGCAGAGGCTGCGGGCAGCTTCGTAACCCAGTGCTCAACCGCTGCGCCACCGGGGAGGCCCTGGTTTTTGAATCTTAATAGACACGGTACTAGATATCTTATGTTTATCACTTTAGATTGATTCTTTTCTCCTCTACATGCTGCATAGTGCCCCATGAGGCTGATTACTACTAACTGGTCCACTGTTTAAGTCTCTGGCATCCAGTGGGTTTGCCCCTGGGGGGATCCAGCAGGAGGAGATCGAGGGTAGGAGGTGGTTGATGTCAGGGTTTTTATTCCTCTATCTCCAGTTCCACCCTCTGGGCATCTATCTGGCTGAATCCTTTTACTGAACACCCTGGCTCCTAGGTTACAGCTATTGTCACACAAGCTACAATTTCTCTGTGTTTTGATGACCTCTTCAAGTTTAGGGTAGAAACAGCCAAGTACAGTGACTAGCCCTGTTACATTCCCTTGTGGTTTTCCTTAAATGTTGTCTACAACTGTTATGGGTTCATTTATGACCCCTCAAATCCGTATGTGGAAACCCAAATCCCCAGTACCTTAAAATGTGACTGTACCTTGAGATAGTCTTTATAGAGAGACTCAAGTTAAAGGGAGGATATTAGGGTGGAACCAAATCCAATGTGATTGGTGTCCCGAAAAGGGGACATTTCGATGTAGTGACAGACACTCGTAGAGGGAAGAGGATGTGAAGACACAGGGAGAAGACAGCCATCAGACCCGAGCAGATCCATTCCTTGTAACCCCCTGGAAGAAATAAACCCTACCAACATCTTGACCTTGGACTTCTAGCCTCCAGAGTTGTATGACATAAAAATTCTGCTGTTTATTTTTTTATTTTTAATTTTTTTTAAAGATTTATTTATTTATACAAGCACTGGGTACAGTTAGAAGCGCGGGAGGGTGAGAGAATTCACCAGAGCCAGAGCCGGTAACAGAACAGGCAGACCAATGAAATACACTGCTGAGGGAAGCAGCGGGCTCGGCAAGAGAGGTCTGGCGCCATGTGGGACCATCGCCAGCAGCCAGGGATTGAACTGGCACTGCAGAGACTGCGGGCAGCTTCGCAGCCCAATGGTCAACGGCTACGCCACCAGGGAGGCCCAAAACTTCTGCTGCTTAAAACACTGAGTTTGTGGTACTGTGTAATGGCAGCTCTAGCAACTGCACACAGCATCTTTATGCACAGTCCCTTCATTTAACAATATTTAATTTATCCAGTTTGAGTGTGACATCTGTTTCCTCTTGGAACCAGACCTAGCTAGACCTATAATCTATGAGTCTATCTGACTTATTTGCATCAGATTTTTTTTCTGTTAAGATTTCCTTTTTTTAAAAAGGATTTATTTTATTTATTTATGCATACAAGAGCTGGGGTGTAGGCCAGAGGTGCAAGGGGGTAAGAGGATTCACCAGAGACAGAGTGGGAGCAGAACAGGTGGATCTACTGAAATACACTGCTGAGGAGAGCAGCGGGTGAGACAAGGAGGTCTGTTGTGCCATGTGGGTTAGCTCCCTGGCTGCGGATGGAACTCATGCTGCAGTGGCTGCCCGTAGCTTGATAGGGTTGAGACTTTAACCCCTGTGCCACCAGGGAAGTCTGTTAAGATTTTTTTTTTTTTTTTGTTAAGATTTCTTGTTAAGAAATTGAGCGCTGCAGATTCATGAGGCTTTCATGTCAATAAATATGTTTTCACAGCCCTCAGCACACTTAGGAAGTCTGGCCCGGAGTTTTCCTCTAACACCAGCCCACAGTTAGACTATTTTTTTTTTTTTAAAGATTTATTTATTTTTGCATACAAGAACTGGGGTATAGGCCAGTGGTGCGGGGTGGGGGTGGGGGGTGAGAGGATTCACCAGAGACAGAGTGGGAAACAGAACAGGCCGACTGACTGAAATACACTGTTGAAAAGAGCAGTGGGCGAGTCAGGAGACGTCTGCTGCGCCATGTGGGTAGCTCCCTGGACCACTTGGAGGATTGAACTCATGCTGCAGAGGCTGCGGATAGCTTCATAGTGCTGTGCTTAACCCCTTGAGCCACCAGGGAAGCCCCACAGTTAGACTATTTCTATTGACATGGAGGTAGGATTCCTTGGAGCTCCCTCTTCTTTCAGAATGCTGTGATTCACTGGTCACTGCAACAAAATCTTCCATGGAATCATTGGTAAGTGTGCTCTATCACCATGCACATGAGTATATTAATCACCCCCCAAATTAGACCAATAAACAGTTGTTGGTTTACTGACAATCAATACATCTGTTTGTAGAAATCTTTTTTATTATAAAGGGGCAATACGTTCCTCTCAGGCTTTTTTTTTTTTTTTTTTAATAGAGGCATGCTTTATTTATTTATTTGTTTGTTTGTTTGTTTTTATTTATACATGCACTGGGTACAGTCAGAAGCGCGGGAGGGTGAGAGAATTCACCAGAGCCAGAGCGGGGAGCAGAGCAGGCAGAAGGACCGAAGTACACTGCTGAGGGGAGCAGCGGGCGGCAGGAAAGGTCTGCGCGCCATGTGGGACCCTCCTCCGGTGGCCGGGGAGCAGCCGGGGATCGAACCGGCGCTGCATAGGCTGCGGGCAGCTTCGCAACCCAGCGCTCAACCGCTGCGCCACCGGGGAGGCCCCTCCTCTCAGGCTTTTTTATTTCCAAATTGCTATTTCCTGATTATTACCTGTAATTCCTTAAACCTATTTCTTAAAAAAGAACATCACAAATGAAGAGGAAATTTTGGTGTTCCTGGTTTCTAGAAAGGGAACAAAAATCCAAAACAATTGTCAGTGGAAATATCCTATTAAAAAACATAACACTTCTCTGTGAACTAAATAAAATTTAATAATGTCAAGGGTAGTGGAATCAAGTTTCATGCTCACTTGCCTATCTTGGATAATTAGCAAAGCAGGTCTTTCAAGCAGAATTAACTGAAGAAGAATGAACAGTTTAGGAAAAAAGGAATGAACTGCCTAGGGGAAAATATAACTAGGAATTGAAAATTCAACCCATATCATATTTTGAGCTACTGAATATGATTTGACTGTATGGAAGAGTGGCCTGGTAAATCCCTCCAACCACAGTCCATCTTTAAACGTGGCACTGAAAGCAATACTTGTCACTTAGGTTAGTATTTCACTGTGGCTTTCAAGATAATATGTTGTCCGTTTTTTAATAACATTTAACATGTTCATCTCCCTTTGACTGAGCACTTATGGCAAAATTATTAGTGCTTATGGCTTACTGTAGACAGTATTTATGCTGCTTTCCAGAAGCCACTTTTATCTGTTGAAAAAAAATTCCCACTGTAGGATTTCCAACCTTTTAGGCTAACGTCTGACTCGATTAGCTCCTAAATAGAAGAACCATAAATAATCTTCCATTTTACATTCTATGCTTTTAGCTAAAGCATTAATCACAGAGGTATTTTTCTTTGCCTCATGAGGAAAACCAGCCATATAATTTGAAGATTTGGTTTACAAAATATGGTTTTAAGGGTATATAGGAGCGGGGGTTGGTGATAGAAAGGAGGGGGCTTTGTGGCCTTTGTGAGTAAAATACCTTGGGAACAAATGGGCATTTTCCTTTCCAGGGTCAAATAATATCACAGAGATCTCCCTAGTAATAAATTGGGGGAGGGTGTAGGAAGGGAGAGAGTCCTATTAACCCTTCCAGGTGATAAGGGTACCATTTTTCATTATAGTCCAATGCACTTGAGTCATCCTGTGGCCCTGAGCAGTTGATGAGTATCTTGATGAGCTTAGTGTTTAAACCTACTGTAGGGGGCAACTTTAGAACATGATTAAAGCTGATTAACAGCATTTCTTTTTACATAGGCTTTCTCTGAAATTCACATGCATGCAATTTAATTATTATTATAATTATTTTTCTTGTCATTGAAGTGACAGGTGTTCCTGGATATTTTCATTCACTAAATAGGCATTTTATTTTTCCTACAAGGTGATTGTGGGAGAGTGGTTTTTAGCACAATTCTTAATTTTTCTTGTTTTCGTCATCCTTAGGAGTTAGTATGTCAGGGCTTGATAATGCTAGTTTTAGTTCAACCATTAATTCCCTATGTCATTTGCTTCTTGAACAAATGCTGGGTCAGTATGCTTGGTCAGTAACTCATTTCTGAACCTTGAAAATTGCTTGTTTGATTTTATTTTACCTACTAATGAAATTTGCCTTTTAGTTTTGTTAATGCTTTTATACAATGTCAGATTTGACTTAAGTCAGACTTTTAAGTAACAATTCAATTGACTTGGATTAATAGCAGTAAGAAGTCACTAAATGGCAGTATTATTCATCTCTAAATATATATCTAGTCTTGAAATCTTCAATTTCTGTAATAGCTGTAAGTGGGAATAAAATGACTAAACTACCATGTATAATTATTTTTACACTTCTTAAAATTGCTTAAAAAATAACCAAGTAGTGCATCAGATTTTCTTTTTACTTTTCATGAACCTTGAAGATTTGTATGGGTATGTGGTAAATTCTCCACCCCTCTGAGTTCTTTTTGGACAGATTAGTAGGAGAAAAAACAAATTTAATTGCATATGTATGGGGAGTTTACAAAAATGTAAATTGTACAGAATATGGGACAAACAGAGGGTTTTCATCCTGAGTTAAAGAATGGAAATGGACTAGGGGGCCTGGCACATTGAGAAGAGAGGAGGGGGTCTCACATGACAAGGAGGGATGACTTCATATGACGAAACTCTGCCTCTAAATTTTTTTGCTCTGCCTTAAGACAGAGTTTTCCCCAATAAAAAGGATAATTTCTGGAGATGACACTAAATCTGGGTAATCTTCATTCTTTAAGGTAATGGGGATAGTTTTTTTTTTTTAAGATTTATTTATTTATGCATACAAGAACTGGGGCACAGGCCAGAGGTGTGGGGGGCGGTGAGAGGATTCACCAGGGACAGAGTGGGGAACAGAACAGGCAGATTGACCAAAGTACACTGCTGAGGGGAGCAGTGGGCGAGTCAGGAGAGGTCTGCTGCACCATGTGGGTAGCTCCCTGGCTGGCCGGGAATCAAACTTGTGCTACAGAGGCTGCAGACAGCTTTATACGTTGCTTCATAGGTTGCATCTTAAGCCTTGCACCACCAGGGAGGCCCCTAATGGGAACAGTTTTACTGAGGTCCAAAACATCTCAATTGATCTTAGATCCTCATACCAAAGTGACACATACGGGAAAAAGCCTGCTCTGGACATCTTGGAAAATCCAATGAGGACATTTTGGGGGAGGCTGACTTCAGCACCGTGGAATACTGAGTATTTTAAGCTGAAGGAATTTGGGAAACAGCAGTGCAGGAAGAATTCTATGACCTCCTCTCTCTCGCCTGAAGTGGGTCATGAGATCCTGGAGTGACAGGTGCCCTTTCTGTCGCTGGAGGAAAAGAACATCCTTATCTCTGAAGGTAGAGGAACCCTGAGAGGAATTCAAATACACCTTGTTAAGTGTCCCCTAGTCTATGACTCTTACCTCATATCATTTGTCTATGTTTTTCTACAATTTCTTATTCTTTATCAAACTTAATATAGAATTGCTCCTGCTTAACCATGTCTTTGGATTATTATTTCCTTATGAAAACTCCCATGTCATGTAGCACTTATGTTCAATAAATTTGCATGCTTTTCTCTTGCTAATCTGTCTTTTTACAGTCCAATTTATAGGACCCTGTCTGCAGAGAAAGGGAGTGGGTAGAGAAAGCAATCCTTCTCCCCACCCTACACTATCTCTTCAAACATTTTTTAACATACTTATTTTAAAGTGTGTTTTAGGGCCTCCCTGGTGGCAAAAGGGGTTAAGCACAGCACTATCAAGTGATCCGCAGCCTCAGGGAGCAACCCACGTGGCACAGCAGACTGTTCTTGTCTCACCTGCTGCTCCCCTCAGCAGTGTATTTCAGTCTGCCTGTTCTGCTCCCTATTCTGTCTCTGGTGAATCCTCTCCTCCCGGCCCCCCCACCCCCACCTGTCCCTGCACCTCTAGCCTGTACTCCACTTCTTGTATGCATAAATAAATAAATCTTTAAAAAAAAATAAAGTGTGTTTTAAATTGATTTACTAAGAGTAGTTCTTGGATATAAATGGTCATGTTTGTCCTGTCTGCTAACTTTTCTTTGTTGTGGTTTATTTTCCTGTGTGGTTTCTCATTTTTTACTGTAAAGTTATTTTCAGCAGGACTGTTTTGTTACCTATGAAATTTTTTTGTATGTTAAATTGTTGAAGCTTTCCTACGGAATGGTTTTACTTTTCCTTCTGAGCTCTACAGTCTTAGGCCAGCTTATACGTTAATTACTCAAGCCAGTTTCTTGCAGTACGAATTCCAGCCTGCCTTCTGCACCTGGATAAGGCATAGGTTTCAGATTTCTCTCCAGTGACTGTTTTTCCCATTGTGGTAGCAAGTTTCCTTGCTGCTTCCTCGAGGGGTGGGCCAAGTTTTTCTAGGCTCCATTTCACAAGGGCCAGCCCTTTGTGAGTCCTGGCTTGACACAGAGTCCTACTCCGTAAGCATAGGTGTTAATGTCGCAATCTCTACTGTTAAGGCCTATTGAACTCTGATTCCTCCATGAGCCCCTTGGCTTCAGTTCCCAATTACCATTCTAAGTTCTGCACTCCTACGACTTTTTTCATTTCTTGATTTTTAAAAAATTTTATTTTATGTATTTTTTACGTCATTTTTCATTTTTGCACAATGTATGCATTTTCATCTTGGTTATATTCCCCATACAATTCCCACCCCCCTTGTTTTGACCCTACTCCCACCTCCCCCACTCCCATAGTGTGTCTCAGGTTTATAGTTTGTTGATTTTTATTTGTACTTTATTTGGTACATATACACAATGGAATATTACTCAGCAATCAAAAAAGATAAACTCATGCAATTTGCAGCAACATGGATGGAGCTGGAAGGGATCGTGCTCAGCGAAATAAGCCAGAAAGAAAAAGAAAAATACAGGATGGTCTCACTCATAGCAGGAATTTAGAAAACCTAAATAAGGGACCAGGAAAAAGACTAATTATAATAAGTAAAAATCATTTATTGATTTTAACCTCATCCTGATGTAAAAGCCAATTTTATTTATTGATTGATTTAAGATTTATTTATTTATTTATTTATTTATTTTTTAAATGTGGCAGAACTACTTTATTTTTTTTATAGAGGCATGTTTATTTATTTATTTGTTTGTTTTTGTTTTGTTTATACATGCACTGGGTACAGTCAGAAGCGCGGGAGGGTGAGAGAATTCACCAGAGCCAGAGCGGGGAGCAGAGCAGGCAGAAGGACCGAAGTACACTGCTGAGGGGAGCAGCGGGCGGCAGGAGAGGTCTGCGCGCCATGTGGGACCCTCCTCCGGTGGCCGGGGAGCAGCCGGGGATCGAACCGGCACCACAGAGGCCGCAGGCAGCTTCGCAACCCAGCGCTCAACCGCTGCGCCACCGGGGAGGCCCCAAGATTTATTTATTTATTGCATATAAGAACTGGGGTACAGGCCAGAGGTGTGGGGTGTGAGAGGATTCACTAGAGACAGAGTGGGGAACAGAACAGGCGGATTGACTGAAATACACTGTTGAGGGGAGCAGCAGGCGAGACAGGAGAGGTCTGCTGTGCCATGTGGATCAGTTCCCTGGCCAGGGATCGAACTCAGTGCCACAGAGGCTGCAGATAGCTTCATAGTGTTGCGTTTTAACCCCTGTGCTACCAGAGAGGCCCTCAATTGAGGCTTTTTGAGCCTCAGGAGAAATTGTTCCCCTTACCTTAAGGAATGAATGTCAGATTTAGGGGCCTCCCGGGTGGTGCAAGAGGTTCAGCACAGCACTGTGAAGCTATCCGCAGCCACTGCAGCATGAGTTCAATCCCTGGCCAGGGAGCTACCCACATGGCACAGCAGACCTCTCCTGTTTCACCTGCTGCTCTCCTCAGCAGTGTATTTCAGTCAGTCCACCTGTTCTGCTCCCCACTCTATCTCTGGTGAATCCTCATATCCCCTCCCGCCGCCCCCTAACCACCCCCCCCATGCACCCTGGTGCACCTCTGACCTGCACCACAGCTCTTGTATGCATAAATAAATAAATTAAATAAATTTTAAAAAAGATTACACAGATTTAGTGTGATCTCTAGAAATAACCTCTTGGAGAAACCCGTCTGAAGTCAAGGCAAACATCTGTAGCATCTGGTTTTGTCATATGAAATCATCCCTTCTTTATCAGGTGAGGCCTCAACCCCCTTGATGCTCCAGGCCTCTATTCCATTCCCATTGCTGAACTTAAGATAAATCCCTGTTTGTCCCATTTACTGTAAAATTCACAGTCATTTAAATTCTCCAAACATATAAAATTAAATTTGATACTTTTCTTTTATTGATCTGTCTGATGTTGATTTCTTTTCTTGACCAGGATTAGAAGACCATGGAGGGATGGGAGAATATTTCCCACTTTGTACCTACCCTGGAACACTTAGATTTTTGTTTTGTGTATTTAGACATAAATAAATGCATACCTCTAACTACTTTTTTTTATTGGTTTCCCTTTCAAAATGTCACGTCTAGTATAATTTTAGTATTTTACTTGAAAAGAAGTATAAAGTTGATAGAAACAAATGAACTCTTGTTGATACTGCTTCATTAGAAGCAGTATCAGAAAATTCTCTAATCAGAGAATTAGAGCAGAAGGAGAATTTGGACTAGATGCCTGGATAAGGAATTTTAGAATTAAAAAAAAAAACCAAACAACTTCAGGGTCCTCCCTGGTGGCACAGGGGTTAAAGTCTCAGTGCTATGAAGCTATCTCCAGCCACTGTGGCACAAGTTTGATCTTTGGCCGGGGAGCAACCCACATGGAGCAGCAGACATCTCCTGTCTAGCCCGCTGTTCCCCTTAGCAGTGTGTTTCAGTAGATCCGCCTGTTCTGCTCCAAACTCTGTCGCTGGTGAATCCTCTCATCCCCTGCATCTCTGGCCTGCACCCCAGCTCTTGTATCCATAAATAAATCAATCTTAAAAAAAAAAGTGGTGATGGAGAAGGCATGTCAGGAGTTTACAGTCTTGTTGGGGAGTCAAGACCCAAATGAGGAAGGATAACATGCTCTTTTATTAAGGACTAAACCACGTGTTAGACTATAAGTTTAACAGGAATTTGCAAGGGTAAAAATCATGACAGGATTCATAGATTAGATAAAAGTAGAACTTCAAAAAAGTGTTGTGATGGAGAAGAAAAGAGTATACATCTTATCTTGATTCTTTCTGCTTTGGAATGTATGCTAATTCCTCTTGGACTTTTCCTTAAAAAAAAAAAAAAGGGAGTTGTTCTTTGCATACTATCAATTTACATATTAAACAGATTTTTCTGTAACTCCCATATTTTACCAGGCCACAAATCTTATGGTTTCTTCATTCAGATTGGTTTTTACTGCGAAAACCTCGTTGAGCACTTTTAAACTTCATGCATAGATTTTTATTTGTCTAAGTTCGCTGAGCAAGTGATAAAGCTGAGGATAGAACTCAAGTCTTCTGCTTTGTCTCAGACCCCATATGGCTTGCCCACAATCAACAATCTTAAAATATCCTTTACTGATTGGTTAAATAAACTATGCAGCCATTGTAAATTATGATTTATATTTACATTTATTGTTGTGGACGTTGCTCACAGTATTAAACAAAGCAATTAGTAAGCATGGTCCTATATTTGTAAATAAATGTATACGTTGGTATGGGCAGGACCTGAACACTTTATTCTAAAACATTAATATTAGTTACTGAGTAGTGGAATTTTAGATTATTTACATATTTTTCTTGGTAACTTCTCAATTTTTTAAATTTAAATTTATTTATTTATTTATACAGGCACTGGGTACAGTCAGAAGTGGGGGAGGGTAAGAGAATTCACCAAAGCCAGAGCAGGATGCAGAGCAGGCAGACTGATGAAGTACACTGCTGAGGGGAGCAGCGGGAGGCAGGAGAGGTCTGCATGCCATGTGGGACCCTCACCCTGCAGCCAGGGATTGAACCGGCGCTGCAGAGCTTCGCAGCCCAGCGCTCAACTGTTGCGCCACTGGGGAGGCCCGATAACTTCTCAGTTTTTGACACTGATCATTACTTATTTGTATAATTAATAAGCAATAAGTTACATTTCCTCCTTTAAGACCATGAAAGTTTCCTTATTGCTTATCCCAGTAATTAGAAAGATTAAAAACCCTGTTTGTATATTTTAATACCCGGGTTATTAAGAAAATAAACATATTGGTGCTCAGGTCCTATTTCAGGCCAATTAAATTAGAATCACTAAGGGATAGGGTCCTGGCTTTGAGTTTCTCTTTATTTATTTAAGATTTATTTATTTACGCATGCAAGAACTGGGGTATAGACCAGAGGTATCGGGGTGGTGGTGAGAGGATTCACCAGAGACAGAGTGGGGAACAGAACAGGCACACTGACTGAAATACACTGCTGAGGGGAGCCATGCGGGTCAGCTCCCTGGCTGGAGATCAAACTTGTGTTGCAGTGGCTGCAGATAGCTTCTTAGTGCTGCATCTTAATCCCTTGCACCACCAGGGAGGTCCCTGGCTTTGAGTTTAAAAAAAAGGTTTTTAGGTGGTTTTATTGTGCATCTAGCATTATCTGGGAATAAGTTAGGTTTATAAAATCTCAGATCACATCCCAGATCTACAGACACAGAAACTCTGGGTGTGGGCCCCAGTCAGCTGTGTTGTAAGTCCTCCACCAAAGTTTGAGAACCGTAGACTACACATTCTTAAAATCCACACTTCATCTAGCCGCAACCTCCCTAAAATTATTCTTTTCCATTTCCCATTCTCAATTTGCACTCTAACCAGGTGAGTTTACAGTTGTCTCCCGGGTCTTTGTGACTGTGCCCACCTCTTTGCCAGGCTCTTGGCTCTTCCTGGCTTGCCTGGTTGCTCTCCCCTTTTGAGCCACCTGATTTTAGCCATCCTGCAATGCCAGCTGAGTCTCACCACCTCCATGAAGCCTTCTGCACCCCACCCCTCAAATCCCCCCACTGCTACATCCCCCTTTTCTCTAGCATTCATTTGTTTCTTTAACAAGTATTTATTTCAAGTTTATTATTTGTGAAGCATTGAGTGAAATACAAGAGAACTATGTAAGGGTGGCTTTGCAGGATTTTTTCTTGTGTTTGGGAGTAACGGAGGAAAAGCAATGTTGAAGGTGAGAGGATATGGAGTTAGGGATATGTTCTTTCTCACTCAGTTGTGAGTGCGGGGCAGACACAGTGTACTTGTGCAGCCTGAAGGAGTATACCTGCAGGGTGTACCTGTAGACACAGTGTATCCAGGCAGCCTGAAAGGGACTCCTGAAAGGGGGAGAGTTTGGCTAGAACTGGAGCATTTGACACCAGCTGGCCCCCCTAAACATAGGGTCTCTGCTACAAACATTATGATGCCTTTTTTTTTTTTAAATCCATGGCAACCAAACTGTTATGAAAATAGCTGCCATAGAGTAAGACAACGGTGGATGAGATCATTGGAAAGTGAGATCTATTTGGGAAAGTAGGAGCAACCTTTTTTCTTTAACCTGAAGTTTTTTGGTCTATTGCGTTTGTGTGGATCTAAGTTAACAAAATTCTCCTCACATTAAAAAAAAGTGGCAAATGCTTTTTTTTGTAGAAAAAATTGTAGAAATATTGGGGATTTTAAGAAATACCTGAATCATAAGTGTAAATGGCTGAAAAATGACACATATATATATACACACACTTCATGTCTGTATTTTCAACTCTGTGACTTTTGCATGAGCAGATAGAGGAAGAACCAATTTTGTTGATACAAGATAAACGATGTCCTCACACTTGGTTAATGTCATAGCCTCACTGGCTGTCATTTGAATTGTGAATATTGCAGTCGTTGAGAGAGAAGAATGCAAATAAAAACAAGGAATGAAGAAGATGGAGGAAGATTATAGGTTATGCCTATGCCTACCCAGTTTATGACAAAGGAAAGCAGTGGAGTCTAGCTCAGGACAAGGGTCGGTGCGGAGTATAGCTGCAGGTAGTAATTGAAATTTATATAGACTTTGGCTAAACTGTGACCACCACCCACATTATCCCCATAATCTCCCAAGCCAGACATGCCATTAAGTGTGATATGATCACTCTCACAACAGGAGCTACTAGTCAGAGAGAGCTCCAAGATGGTACTGAAATGCCTGATGAAAAACAAAGGACAAAAGGAACACCTTGGTGCACAGAAAGAAACATGAGAACTGGTTTGCTGCAGGATTTCTGGACAAGGAAAGGGGCGTTTCCCTTCACAGCCCCCTCCACCTCTCACCCCCGCCAGGTTAATATCTACATGGTGTGGAATAGAACATTTTAGAAGAATGTGTGTCAGTGACAATATTTACTATCTGGTTGTAGTTTTCTTTTGTTTGCAGAGACATAGGTACATCCTGTTTCTCTACTAGGGTAATCATAATCAGTAAAAAGGATCAATTACTGAGAGATTACTAGTAGCTGACACAACATTTGGAGAAGTTGTGAATCCCCAGAGGAATGGATATTTCTTAGATCAAAATGATAGCGGTCCACTATGGGATTGCTATCAACATTCAAAAGCAAAAGAAGCTGGGCCTCCCTGATGGCGCAAGGGGTTAAGACGCAACCTATGAAGCTATCCTCAGCCTCTGCAGCATGAGTTCAATCCCCCCGCTGGCCAGGGAACTACCCACATAGCGCAGCAAACCTCTCCTGACTTGCCGCTGCTCCCCTCAGCAGTGTATTTCAGTCAGTCTGCCTGTTCTGCTCCCCACTCTGTCTCTGGTGAATCCTCTCATCCTCTGCACGTCTGGCCTGTGCCCCAGCTCTTGTATAAACAAATAAATAAATGAATCTTAAAAGAAAAAGAAAAAGAAGCTGAGGTTCGAGGGGTTAAGTAACTTATCCAAGGTCACACAACTGGTAGGTGTAGAAATCTTGGTCTAATTTTTAAGCCCAGGCTCTTTTTTTTTTTAAATTGAGTTTTATGGGGCCTTCCCTGGTGGCGCAGCGGTTGAGCGCTGGGTTGTGAAGCTGCCTGCACACAGCCTCCGCAGCGCCGGTTCGATCCCCAGCCGCAGGGCACGGGTCCCACATGGCGCGCGTAGATCTCTCCTGCCACCCGCTGCTCCCCTCAGCAGTGTATTTCATCAGTCTGCCCGTTCTGCTCCCAGCTCTGGTTCTCATGAATTCACTCACCCTCCCACGCTTCTGACTGTACCCAGTGTTTGTATAAATAAATAAATAAATCTTTAAAAAAAATCATCTAGAATTAAGGTTTAAAAAAACAACATTGAGTTTTATGTATGCAAACAAGAACTGGGGTGTAGGCCAGAGGTTTGATGGGTTAGAGGATTCACTGGAGACAGAGTGGGGAGCAGAACAGGTGTCCCCTCGAAATATCGCCCTACCAGGGTGATAACTCAAGTAGTGTCACAATATGTGAGTTCAGTTCATGGCCTAGGTACCGCCTTTCTTGAATATTTATATTTTCATTTCTAAAAGGGAGATAAGCACATTTGTACCTTTAAGATAAGATTGTTACATTGATCAAATAAAATATCTTTGAAGCATTTTGTAATAATGTATGGTACAATAGAAAAAAAGCAGATTTCAGTTCTTTTGATATGAATCCCAATTAAGCAGAACATAGTAAAATAACACTTCATATGTTTGGCACCATTGAGGCATTCATAACAGTAAATTTTCTGGGCTGGTTAATCTTTTTTTTTTTTAAAGATTTATTTATTTATTTAATTTAAATTAATTTTTAAAAAACTTTTTATTTTTTTTTTTAAAGATTTATTTATTTATTTATACATACAAGCACTGGGTACAGTCAGAAGCGTGGGAGGGTGAGAGAATTCACCAGAGCCAGAGCGGGGAGCAGAGCAGGCAGAAGGACCGAAGTACACTGCTGAGGGGAGCAGCAGGCGGCAGGAGAGGTCTGCGCGCCATGCGGGACCCTCCTCCGGTGGCCGGGGAGCAGCCGGGGATTGAACCGGCGATGCAGAGGCTGTGGGCAGCTTTGCAACCCAGTGCTCAACCCAGCGCCACCGGGGAGGCCCTAAAGATTTATTTATTTGTGCATATAAGAACTGGGGTACAGGCCAGAAGCATGGGGAGGTGAGATGATTCAACAGAGACAGAGTGGGGAGCAGAACAGGCAGATCTGCTGAAATACACTGCTGAGGGGAGCATTGGGAGAGACAGGGGAGGTCTGCTGTGCCATGTGGGCTTCTCCCTGGCCAGGGATCGAACTCATGCTACAGTGGCTGTGGACAGCTTCATAAGTTGCGTCTTAACCCCTTGGACTACCAGGGAGGCACAGGGCTGCTTAATCTTTTGAAATGTGAGAAAATGATATATACAACTGACCATAGACTAACTATCAACTGATTGCTGCTGAGACCAGGAGAAAAATGGCCCAGTGTATACCAGTTCCAAGTGCAGAATTGTGAACAAGTACATGGTTTGTCATCTGATTTCACGATGTTTTGGGAATGCTTTGCTATGGGGCAAATGATAACTGAAAGAAGGAAATAGGAAAATTCTGCCAACCCCCAGTGTTTGTGTTCTGTCCCAGAACACTACCGGGAGTTATCTTTGTTTCACACAGTACACTGTGTGAAATTTTAGGGGGAAAGGATGTCCTGAGCAAACTCCATGCAGGCTTTGTGGATGCCACCCCCCCTCCATCAAGACACTGGGAACTGCAAATCCCATGAGGGAGGTTGTGAGGACCTAAGGGCGGAATTAAGCAGCCATTTTCTTTGTTTGTAAATAAAACCAGCCATGTTAGTGGGGTCTCACTCTCTTGGCTCATGCTCTCAGCCAGGCAGGTTGGGTCGTGGCGGGTCATTTGGGATTCCAGGTTGGTGGAACGGGTATGATGCATTTAAGAGTTTTATCTCCCTCTTTTCTCCCTGAGTTGTACATTTCCTCATTTCCCTTTCCTTTGTAAATAATCCTTTTGTTAACATTTTGTGTGTGCCTGCAGTTTAAGTCCCCTTTAAGTGTGCGGGTGAGGACCCACAGTCACACAACCCATTTTAGAGCGGGGTTGCCCTGTAACAGCTTGGTGCCCAGCATGGTTTCCAAGTTACACCTGTGGTTGACCAGCCCAAAGTAACCTTCCTTGCATTGGTCACCGTAAGTGCACTAGGTCTGCAGGACACTGGTGAAAGTCTTTGTCTCAGGTCTTGAACAGTTTGCTTTTTTTTCCCCTTGCATACAGCTCTGTCTTGTGGCTGGTTTTATTTACAAACAAAGAAAATGGCTGCTTAACTCTGCCCTTAGGTCCTCACAACCTCCCTTTGGGGATCATGGGATTTGTAGTTCCCAGTGTCTGGATGGCGTGGGGGTGGCGTCCACAAAGCCTGCATGGAGTTTGCTCAGGACATCCTTTCCCCAACAAAATCACTACAAAATGATTGTAGGGTAAATGAGGTTGATCAGACTTTACATTACTGGCCTCTGTGGTTATCACCTTCGACCTTGCTCTTGTTAATGTAGAAGGTGTGTGTAAGGGCAGGAACAAGCCATTGAGCAGGTTTTCTGATCCAGCAGACCAGGTAAAGGAGAGTCCTGGAGAGTCCTCGGTGGCTTTTGCAGGCTTTTATTGGGATTTACCAGGTACATAGCAAGCAGGGGTACTGGCCTGCCGGCCTCCTAGTCCCCAGCAAGTCTTCACTCTTTCTGGGCTCTCCAGTGTTCTCTGGTGGTCTCTGCTTCTCTGCTCTCTGCTTCTACTCATGGTTCTTCTTTCGTTCTGCTTCTGCTGGCGTCCCCGTGACGCCGCCCTTAAAAGCCCTGTCTTAGCCCTGGGGAATCCCATCTACATATGCCCACACCCTACTCCAGGTGCCCGCCATCAGGCAAGCATTCAGGACCACAGGGTTCTGTCATCTATCCTAATGGCGGGAGGGCAGAAAAGCCTGATTCTTTTACCTTACCCTCCAGTGTGTTGATGTGGGGCAGGCATGCCTGACTATGGACACCTGAGCATGGGTGTATGCACACCTGAGCCTAGAGGTCAGGGATATTAGTGGCATTACTCAGAGATGGCTGTAGTGGAGCAGCTATGAGAGGAAGAGACCATGAGAGAATAACAGAGAAAGCCCAGAGAAAAGCGCGTATAGAGATTTGCAGAAGGGTCAAGTTGCTGTTTCCCTGCTGGCTTATTTCCCCTGCTAACCATTTAAAACCTGTGAAAATGATGCCAAGATCTCTGAAGTTCTCCTTCCAATCCCTAGAACCAAACAGTGAGCCTACCAGGCCTGAGATTGTTGCAAAACAGTGATAAAAGTTTTGTTTTAATGGTTCTTTTGCTCTACCCTGTCGTCCCCAGGATGCTGGTTCTTTTTTTTTATCAGGAGTGTCCCACGCTGCCATCCAACCACATCTCATTAGAGCCCTTGCCTGCCTTTCCCCACCTGAACAATACCTGGAGATCTAGTGGTATGGCTGAGGGGTCTTACTTTGATGGCTGCTGAGAATCTCACCTTGCCCTTAGGAACATGGAGAATCAGTACCACCTCAAAATATCTTCACAGACATGGGTGAATTGGCCAAATGGATCAGGTTCCTCTCTGCATGCTGGTCTCCACCCACCTACTTAAAGCAAGAAAAAAGGGTAAGTCCTGAGTGACTTTCTTTTGAGTTGAGATATTTTGCCTTCTATTCCTTTAACTGTTCAGAGGTCTTTTGGTTTTTCGTGGTACTAGGCTGTATTCTGCTTAGCCAAGTTTGCTTGATAAATGATGACCTCCAGATACATTGTTTCCAAGATAAGAAAGGTTTATATTAAAACTAGATTTTCAGGTGTTCTGTATCCTCCACGATGGAGAGTTTAGGTGAATGAGATTTCATTACCAGCATAACTATGGACAGTGGCTTTCTCAGGTAAACCTTATCTGCCCTGGTTTTAGAGTGGGCATAAAGGTATAAACATTTAAATAACATTTATATAAATTTTAATTTTTTAATTACTACCATACCTTAATTACTACCATACCTGTAATTAATCCCTTAATTACTACCATACCTGCCACTAAAATATTTACCACGGAATGACTTCATTGTAGCTAATAATAAAGAGAAAAGAACTTTTTCCTTTATTATTTAGTTGGTAATAAAAGATTGCAAAGGCCATTTTGAAAATACAAATAAACAATTTAAAACAAATAAAAATCACTAATCTCACTAATCTGACTTCAGTCATAGCCATTGTTAATGTCTTTAAATGTCCTTCTAGACTTTTTCCCCCACACCCCTACTAGACTTTTTTTTTTGCATGGAAGAATGGGGGTGTAGGCCAGAGGTTGGGGGGTGAGATGATTTACCAGAGACAGATTGGGGAGCATAACAGGTGGATTTACTGAAATACACTGCTGAGGGGAGCAGCGGGTGGGATAGGAGAGGTCAGCTGCACCCTGGCTGGGATCAAACTCAGACTGTAGAGGTGTCAGTGCTGAGGCTTAATCCCTGGGCCACCAGGGAGGCCCCCCAACACCAGACTTTTTGAATGCACACATTCATTTACTTGTGAGAGGTATCCTCAAAAGACAGATAGAAGTTTCTACCCCTCCCCCCATGCTTCACCTTGCAACTTATATTTTACTCTAATTATTAGGTTAAAAGTTCTCTAAGGCAGACACAAGACACTTTAGACAATTAGGTGATTTTTATGGTAGTTGACTCATCATGCTTTGGGGATGAGGGTAAAATATGATCCGTAAGGCCAACGAATTTAGCTGTCTGGGCGCCATCATTCTGTGATGCTCGCACACCAAGAAAACACTGGTCAATTCATTTAAACTAGAGGGACATAAAAAGACAGACCTGTTGGTAGCCATCAAGTCAACAAAATAGCATGTCAGTTGGCTGTGCTTTCCCTTTCCAACTCCAGACCATGTGGATATTGGTTCGCGTTTCTAAATGGTGACAGTGACCCCCAAAGAATGATGTTCACTCAAGGCACTCACAATTTATTGGAATCTGAAAAGAAATGAAGAAAGCAGGCAAGCTGGTTTAACAAACAGATGGTTTTCATGAAATGTAACTATTAATCTTGTCCTGATTATTTAGTGGAATGTGTTAGATTGCAATGTTTTCTTGATCTGCTGATGAACTATCACCACAAAATATGTCACTGAAATAAAATAATTGTTGATGTGTTAATGAGAACCATCAGACACACCAGAAGCCTACCCTCTGTAGAATTAGGCAAATGAAGAATCTGAGAAGAAAGAAGGGGTTGATGTAATAACAGATTGAACTACCTCTTTGGAGCAGTTTTATGATTGTGGAACAAAAGCACAAAGCTTTGTAAATGACCTGTTGAATTACAGGGGCACTTCTTTTTTTTTTTTTTTTTTTTTAAAGATTTATTTATTTATTTATGCATACAGGAGCTGGGGTACAGGCCAGAGGTGTGGGGAGTGAGAGGACTCATCAGAGACAGAGTGGGGAACAGAACAGGCAGGCTGACTGAAATACACTGCTGAGGGGAGCAGCGGGTGATGCCGGAGTGGTCTGCTTCTCCCTGGCTGGCTGGGGATTGAACCGGTGCTGCAGAGGCTGCGGACAGCTTCACAGTGCTGTGCTCAACCGCTTGTGCCACCAGGGAGGCCCGGCGATGGATAGATTTAAATATAGATTCTGATGATACATACTTATTTCCAAATTCAACAAGTTGTGCACATTAAATATGTATAGCTTTTGGTATGTCAATTATACTAAATCAAATAATAAAATTTAAGAACAACACCCATACAGATTCTCAGTAGAATTTTTAGATTATCTTTTAAATTTTAAACAGTATTTTGATTTTAAAATTCTGCCTGTAGGGCCTCCCTGGTGGCGCAGCGGTTGAGGGCTGGGTTGCGAAGCTGCCCGCAGTCTCTGCAGCGCCGGTTCGATTCCCGGCTGCTCCCCGGCCACCAGAGGAGGGTCCCACATGGCGCACAGACCTCTCCTTCCATGCCCGCTGCTCCCCTCAGCAGTGTACTTCGGTCCTTCTGCCTGCTCTGCTCCCTGCTCTGGCTCTGGTGAATTCTCTCACCTTCCTGCGCTTCTGACTGTACCCAGTGCTTGTATGTATGTATGTATAAATAAATAAATCTTTAAAAAAAAAAATATAAAAAAAAAATAAAATAAAATTCTGTCTGTAACATCCTGAAAACATATCTAAAGTGTAAGGTAATATAAACTAAAATGATACACAAACTTTGAAATGGAGGAAACAGGTTGAATTATAAAGTCTCTCAATTTCATCTGTTGGGTTCAGAACAACTTTTACATACTGGTTAATATAGGACTTCAGCTATATTTCTTTTCTAATTCATATATATACCTAATACACATATGTAATAAGATAATGTATATATGTATTTGGATATATATTTCTCTTCTTAGACCTGGTAAAATTCTTTTTACAGGCCACCCTGGTGGCCTAGGGGTTAAGTCTCAGTGCTATCACTGCTACAGCATGAGTTGGATCTCCAGCTAGGGAGCTAACCCACATATGGCATTGCAGACCTCTCCTGTCTCACCTGCTGCTCCCCTCAGCAGTGTTATTTCAGTAAATCTACCTGTTCTGCTCCCCACTCTGTCCTTGGTGAATCCTCTCACGCCAGCACCTCTGGCCTACACACAAGTTCTTTTACACAAAATTAAGTGAAAATTCGGGCCTCCCCGGTGGCGCAGCGGTTGAGCGCTGGGTTGCGAAGCTGCCCGCAGCTTCTGCAGTGCCAGTTCGATCCCCGGCTGCTCCCCGGCCACCTGAGGAGGGTCCCACATGGCGCGCAGACCTCTCCTGCCGCCCGCTGCTCCCCTCAGCAGTGTACTTCGGTCCTTCTGCCTGCTCTGCTCCCCGCTCTGGCTCTGGTGAATTCTCTCACCCTCCCGCGCTTCTGACTGTACCCAGTGCTTGTATAAATAAATAAAATAAATAAATAAAAATAAAATAAAATAAATCTTTAAAAAAAATAAGTGAAAATTCAAAAAAAAATCTTTTTACTAACTAATAAAGGAAATTGAACCCAGAGAAACTAAGTGATTGCCTAAATCAGTTAACCAGTGAATGGCAGGTTACACAGTGATCAGAAGTACAAGTTCTGGTGTTTGACTGCCATCTTCATGTGTTGGCTTTCCACCCTATTGGCTATATGCTTGGGCAGCTTATTTCATTTCTCTGGGTCTAAATTTTCTTATTGGTAAAATAGAAGCTATGATTATCTATCATCAAGGGTAGCTGTTAGCATTAGGGGAGTTTCTGCATGTGGTACACTTAGCAAGATACTCATAGTAAGCACACAGTAGGTATTAGTGATGATGGTCACAGTGTTCTTTAAAAAAAAAAAAACAAAACCAACCAGTGACCAGAAGTCTACTTTCCTGAGTCTTTTCCTCTATAAATGTCATCAGAGATGATATCCCAGTGAGCACAGCCCAAGCACCAACTGTCAGAATGAATGCACACATCAGGACTGACACATTGGTGTCTCCCTTCCCAACAGGAAACACTGTGTGAATT
The DNA here is from genome assembly GCF_014898055.3 of Talpa occidentalis. Taxonomy (NCBI): domain Eukaryota; kingdom Metazoa; phylum Chordata; class Mammalia; order Eulipotyphla; family Talpidae; genus Talpa; species Talpa occidentalis. Next base: position 67,264,761 of record NW_023601433.1, on the reverse strand, counting down.
TCACTCTCACATGATACAATGGACATCTCTATAGTTCTTTGAGTGGATGTTGCAGATGCCTGGTGTATTATTTTTAGGGAGGCATTAATGACTAGTGGAAGGAGAATAGGAATTACTTGCAGTGGGAGGGGCTGTTACCCACTATGACACCTTGAATAAACCACATAACCTCTCTGTAGCTCACTTTCCTCATACTTAATACTCAAAACCATGCAAAGTTGTTATGGGGATAAACAAGGATCAGAAATGGAAAAAACTCTTTGAAAAAGGGTAAACCATTACACAAATGCAGGAGATTTGTGAAATACCTAAACCTTCAAGAAAAGAGGTTCCAGGGGGAAATCAGCTGAGCTCGACATTCCTCTTCTAATTTACTGTAATGTTTTATACTAAACCTGCAGATGAGATTTAAAACATCACATTGTATTTCTTCATTTTTACATTGGCAAAGTCAATCAAAATGTGAGGTCTTCTGGACTTTTCTGCAGGAAGTAGAATTAACTTCTTCCTATTAACAGGAAATAATAAATAGGAAATAATTTTCCTTTCTTTAATGTAATGCACTATTTTATAATAGCTTAGGTTAAGGTAATTTTGAAAATATCACAAATTACATCCATAAACTAGAAACTATGTTCTTCAGAGAGTTTTTTCTTAAATTGATACAAACTTCATTCACATTTGAGGTTGGTAAACAGTGTTTTATTTTTATTTATTTATTTATTTTTTTTATATTAAGATTTTTTTTTTTTTTTTTTAAGATTTATTTATTTATTTATACAAGCACTGGGTACAGTCAGAAGCGCGGGAGGGTGAGAGAATTCACCAGAGCCAGAGCGGGGAACAGAATAGGCAGAAGGACCGAAGTACACTGCTGAGGGGAGCAGCGGGCGGCAGGAGAGGTCTGCGCGCCATGTGGGATCCTCCTCCGGTGGCCGGGGAGCAGCTGGGGATCGAACCGGCGCTGCAGAGACTGCGGGCAGCTTCGCTAACCCAGCGCTCAACCGCTGCGCCACGGGGGAAGCCCGGTAAACAGTGTTTTAAACCATGGTATGGAGTTGGTAAATTTTAAACATCACAGTAGCATGGCAAACAGTTATAACCAGTGGTAAACATCTATTTTCAATTTATGGCATTTGTGCCTCTTCAATAAGATGTTGGCGTTTTTCCTCTTCTGACTCAAATTTCCTTTCTGTTTCTTATTCTTTTTATAGATTGTTTCAATCTGTGTCACTTCTGAGCCAACATTTTTGAGATTAGGATACCATTTGGGATCCTTTACTTACCCACGTCTTGCGTACACATGCTTCTACAGACATTTACATGGACACCCGGCCATACAGAGCTAATTACATGAGGACTCAGCTCGAGCCTTTAATCACACGTGTTCTTACAAATATCCAAAGTGCCACCAGGAAATAATGAGACAGCTTCCATAAGCTGCTCACAATGGTCCAGTCCTTCATAATGACATCTCCCTGCTCCTCTGGATGCTCTTTTACTTAGATTTCTAGTGGTGCAAATACTGTCTCTGTGGGTATTTGTCCACTGCAGAGTGAATTAAGACTTTAAAGACCTTGAGCTTACAGGGACAACTCATCTATATCTATATATCTATATCTATATCCATAGCTATATATGGATATATATAGCTATATATGGATATATATAGATAGCTATGGATATAGATATAGATATATATGCAAAACAATAAAATCAGAATAAGTTTCACAATGAACCCCAATTTTGAGATTCTCTCTTTTGGTGCCACTGCTTTGCTAGTGCCTCAGGTGCAAACTTTGTCCTCCTCTGGAGTTCTCAAACCCCACCTGTGCATCCATAACCAGACAGGAGCAATGGCTACTTCAACCCTCTCCCAGGTACCAGGACTTAAACCTTTCTAATGTTCTTCATTCATCACTGACAGGTGGCTACCCTGTGCCCCTTTCTGCCTCCCTTTTTTCTTCTCACCACTTAAGCCTTCTTGCTCAGGTGCATCATACCATGGTTACCATCTCCTTGAAATTGGGGGTGAAGGCTGATGGGGTTTTGGCATGCTACCCCAAAATATGGTACCTTGACATATTGAATATTTGGGGTTGAGGAATTTGGGAGATGGAAGGACACTCTGAACTTCCCCAGTTCCCAAAGCAGGTGGTGGGAGTCTCCCTTACATGAGAGTTGTCTTCCTTAGATGCGGAGGGAAGGAACATCCTTGTCTCCAAATAGTCATGCTGAGAGGATGCCAAAGAACAGGACTTGCTAAGTTCCCCCCGATTTACTACCCTGAGCTCATACCCTGTTTTCCTAATATCACATTTTTTCATGACTTTCTACTCTTCATCAACCCTAGTATAAAATGTTTAGTTTTAATCACTTCTGGTCTTTTATTTCCTTCTGAAGGCTCCCATGTCACATAAAACTTATATTAAGGAAATTTTATGGTTTTTTTTCTCGTTAATCTATCTTTTGTCAGTCTAATTTACAAGGCCCCAGCTGGAGAACCTAAGATGGGTAGAAGAGATTTTTTTTCCTTTCCTTACAAGGAAGTTCTATAAATCCTAGAAATCCTCCCTGCTGGCTTTGTGTAGGCGAGGACCATCTGCACCAGGCAGAGCAAAAAGACCTATGAGGGCTGTTGTTTTCTCTGTGCTGCTTATCCTGCCCTTGATGGCGGGGTGCGCTGAAGACTCACTTGTGTTTTCATTCATTCATTCACTCTCTCATTCATCCATACACTTATCTGTTTTTTTTTTTTTTGAAGATTTATTCATTTATTTATACATAGAAGAACTGGGGTACATGCCAGAGGTGTGGGGTGTAAGAGAATTCACCAGAGACAGAGCAGGGAGCAGAACAGGCAGATCCACTGAAATACACTGCTGAGGGGAGCAATGGGTAAGACAGGAGAGGTCTGCTGCTCCAGGTGGTTCAGCCCCTGGCTGGGGATTGAACTCAGTGCTGCAGAGGCTGCCAATATCGTGATAGCACTGAGACTTAATGCCTAGGCCATCAGGGGGGCCCCTTATCTGTTTAATCCATTGTTTAATTAACAGTTTTTTACTTTTATTTTGTGTTTTTTACTTTCAAGTTGAGATTTTATTTGTTTATTTTTCTCCAATTATGTTTATTGAGTTAAGGTCTGTTTATATCATTGAGTTTGTTTTAGCGTTTGTAGATCCAAAACGCTACAAATGTATATTTTCATACCATGGCCACCACGGATAATCCTCTACCCCAATAATCCTCTACCCCAATAATCCTCTACCAAGCTCCATTGGGCCCCCTTTCTCTCCCATTCCCAACCTAACTCCCTCCCTTTCCTGTAGCCTCAGTTTTACAGTCCAGTGTCAAGTGTTTACTTCCGGTTTGACTTTGACCCTTTGTTTTATTTCTCTATATTCCACATATAAGTGAAATCATCCAGTGTTGTCTTTCTGACTTATTTTGCTTAGCATTATCCCCTCCAGTTCCATCAATGTTTTGCAAATGGCGAGAGTTCATAATTTTTTTAATAACTACTAGTATTTTAGTATGTGTGTGTATATATAATATCACATTTTTTATGATCCATTCCTCTGTAAATAGGAATACAATGGACTTATGCAAAAACTTCAAATTAGTGTTTTTGCATTTTTTTAAATATAGCAGTGGTTATCATTTTTGTTTTTAAGAATTTATTTATTCATACATACAAGAACCGGGAAACAGGGCCTCCCCGGTGGCGCAGCGGTTGAGTGCTGGGTTGCGAAGCTGCCTGCACCCTCTGCAGTGCTGGTTCGATCCCCAGCTGCTCCCCGGCCACCGGAGGAGGGTCCCACATGGCGCGCAGACCTCTCCTGCCCGCCCGCTGCTCCCCTCAGCAGTGTACTTCGGTCCTTCTGCCTGCTCTGCTCCCCGCTCTGGCTCTGGTGAATTCTCTCACCCTCCCGCGCTTCTGACTGTACCCAGTGCATGTATAAACAAAACGAACAAACAAACAAACAAACAAATAAATAAAAAAAAAACATGCCTCTAAAAAAAAAAAGAAAGAACCGGGAAACATCAGATGCGCGGGAGGGTGAGAGGATTCACCAGAGACAGAGTGGGGAACAGAATAGGCAGACTGACTGAAATACAATGCTGAGGGGAGCAGCAGGCGAGACAGGAGAGGTCTGCCATGCCATGTAGGATCCTCGCCTGCTGGCCAGGATTGAACCCACACTACAGAGGCTGCAAACAGCCTCACAGAGCTGTGTTCAACCGCCTGCGCCACCTGGGAAGGCCCTGTTTTTGCATTCTTTATATAGATAGATACCTAGGAGTGGAATTTGTAGGTCACATGGTAGATATATTTTAATTATTTTAAAAAAAGATTTATTTATTTATGCATACATCTCTGGGATACAGGCCAGAGATGCGGGGGGTGAGAGGATTCACCAGAGACAGAGTGGGGAACAGAACAGGCAGATCAACCAAAGTACACAGCTGAGGGGAGAGCAGGCGAGCTATGTGGCTTGCTCCCTGGCTGGCCGGGGATTGAACTTGTGCTGCAGAGGCTGCAAATTGCTTCATAGTGCGGTGCTTAGCCCCTTGCGCCACCAGGGAGGCCCCTATTTTAATTATTTTTGAGGAAACTCCCTCCTGTTTTCCATAGAAGCTGACCAGTCTATGGCCCCACCAACAGTGCAGGATTCCTTTTTCTCCACATCCTCATCAGCACTTGTTGATTCTGATCTTTTTGATATGAGTCATTCTCGTGTGTATGAGATGGTATCTCCTTGTGGTTTTGATTTGCATTTCCCTGATTGTAAGTGATGATGAACATTTTTTTCATGTGTCTTTTGGCCTTCTGTATGTCTTCTTTGGAGAAATGTCTATTTAGCTTTTCTGCCCATTTTTTTTGTTTGGGTTAATGGTTTTCTTTTCATTGAGTTTTTATATATTTTGGATATCAGCCCTTTGTCAGATGTATGATGTGCAAATACTTTCTCCCACCTGGCCGTCCTTTGTTGAACTGTGCAATAGGCTATGCTCTCCCTGAGAATTGTGTACTGTCTTCTAGGCTGGAGCTGTCGGGGAGCATGGGGACTGGTGAGGGAAGTGCCAGTCAAATGTCCCTCCCATTGAACTGGCCCCACTCCTGACTTACTGTTTCTCAGTCTTCCCTGCCCTTCCCACTGGTTCCTGGCTCTCCTCCTTGCTCACACACTGGTCTTCGTATCCCCAGTGCTTCGTATCAGATGTGGGTGCTTCCTCTGGATAATTATCTTTGGAATCTCTGAAGAGGGAAATGACTCAAGGAACCCTGTCTGTCTACCATCTCCACCCCCGCCCCCCTCTAACACAGTTGTTGAGTGAAGACTATATTTTAGGTGCTATGCTATTATTGAGGGGAACCAGCTGTCATCAAAGCTGTATAAACAGATTTTATTCAGGAATGATTGCAATAGGGAAAAGGAGACCTCAGCATAGAACTGACCTCAATTTTGAATAAAACGAAGAAAGGAGAGACAATGCAGCCAGGGAATAGGGTGAGGGGGGTGGTCACTGGATAGAAAATTACTGAGAGGAAATGTTAAAGGTAAGAGGAGGTTCTGATTAGGCACACTGAACAGGGTTCTTGCTGGGGGTGATCAGATACCTGGGGGCTGGGGTGGCTGAGGAATTTGATCAGAGATGGAGAGCCATTAGGTATCGAGGGCTGGGGATTCTCTTGGACCTGGGTTCTTGCTAAACCTGGGTGATGCAGTCCCAACAAAGATGGATACTGATGCCCCAAGTTGAGGCCCAGTTGAATATGAATTAGAGGAGCCTGTTGGGTCAAGGAGAGAGTCTATCACAAGGGTGCTAGCGAAGGGAAAAGGAGCCCAGGACACTGTCCCTTCCCTGGAGGAGTCAAGAGGCACACACACAAAATCACATTGTAACATGTGGTTGGTGTGAATAGAGGTGTGCAGTGCAGGAGGCAAATAACCAGGCTTAGAAGTATGAGCACCATCTTCCTTTTCTAAGAACAGTTTGAAAGACTAGTCCCTGGAACCCTGAGAAGTTTTTATTCCCACAGAGAAACTACAGAAGGAGCATGAGCCACCCCTCAGGAAACACTGTCAGGGTTTGTTAAGTTGCTTTGAAGTGAGTATAAATTCAGATCTTTCTGGCCAGTTGGATATTTGACTGTTTTAAGTTTTTAAAACAGGAAGATTTTCAGATGTGAAAAATGGTTTGTTCATTCTTACTTCTTCTCTTTTAAAGAGTGTTTTTTTTCCCCCTAAATAGTATACAGATGACTAAAGTATCCCCACAGTGAGTGAATTGGAGCATGCACTTCGTAGTTCTAGAAGTGTTTGATGTTGAGTCTTCTCTTCGGATACTTGACTCATGTGCTTATGTCTAGGGCCTTGGAAATCAGAAACTGATCATTAACATGGAAAACCCATAACTCCCCAGGTTGAGAGAGAGGAAGAAGTGTAGGAATTCTATTGGTGGCATATAAAAGTTTTTTTTTTAATAAAAAAGAAATAATTAGAACTAGAATAAGGTATCCTGTTTCTGCTACTTCTGAAAAGGAAAACACTATCTTTTTATTATTATATGTAAAATTTTAATCTTTTTCAGATAAGATTTGCTTTGGATATTTTAGAGTATCTTATGTGGACCAAATAAGTCATCTGAGGAATTAGGTAGAAGTAACCCATACTGCCATTGGCTTTGTTACACCTCTGGAGTGAAGAGTTAGAAAATTGAAGCAAGATTAAAAGAATAAAAGCAGATTTTAGAGTTTATAAATGTCTGGTTGGGGGCTCTTTTGCACATGTAGAGACCCCTCAGTGGGAGGCAGGAAGCTTGATCCTGTTAAGTAGTAAAGACCATTTTTTCTGATTATAATGAATCATTTGGCAGAGTATTTGGAAAAGCTAATAGCCCTTGATTTACTCCATCAAGATAGATTGTTTTGTTTAGTTGGAATTATCCCCTCCTCCCCACTGCTGGGGGTCATGGCACTGTACTGTAGCCAGGAGGTCCTTATTGGGGAAGGTTCTCTGATTCTTTATCCCTCTCCCCTTCAGAGTCAGAAACATGCTGTATTGGTACAGTGAAGACAATTGTAAAAGATGGGCTATGGCCAGCCACTGTAGCATGAGTTTGATCCCCAACCAGGGAGCTAACCCACATGGCACAGCAGACCTCTCTTGCCTCGCCTGCTGCTCCCCTCAGCATTGTGTTTCAGTAGATCTGCCTGTCCTGCCCCCCAACTCTGTCTCTGGTGAATCCTTTCATCCCTGGCACCTCTGGCCTCTATCCCAGTTCTTTTATTTTTTTAAAAAAAAGATTTATTTATTTATGCATACAAGGACTGGGGTATAAGTCAGAGATGCAGAGGGTGAGAGGATTCACCAGAGTGGGGAGCAGAACAGTTAGATCTACTGAAATACACTGCTGAGGGGAGCAGTGGGTGAGACAGGAGAGGTCTGCTGCACCATGTGGGTTGCTCCCTGGCCGGCCGGGGATCGAACTGGTGCCACAGTGGCTGGCAACAGCTTGATAGCGATGTCTTTAACCCCTGTGCCATCAGGGAGGCCCCCTATACCCCAGTTCTTGTATGTGTAAATAAAAATAAATCTTAAAACAAACAAACATGTAAAAGAATACACTAAAAACAGTGCCCAAATGGAAGAATATCTTTTTGAAGATAAATGTAGAGCCATATCATCTTTATATATGAGCAACAGCAGTAGTATAATAAGTCAGTTTTCATCTTTCTCATGCCATCAAGAAGCTAACTCTGAAGAAAGTTTCTATTCCTTTTTTTTTTTTTGTGTTTACCAACCCGCTAACTGAGAAATCTAACAGGAAAACAGGTTCAACTCATTCTTACTAGTTGTATTGATTTTGTTGGTTTAAAACTTGAGGAAAATACCTTGTAATCAGAGCTGAGTGCCTGCATATGCTCATTTTTTTTTGCAGAAACCCAAGTCCCATAAAAATCAAAGAAAGACAGTCTAGAAAAGATGACTTTTTATGTGAAATTTCCTCTAGTTTTCCAGTTTTTCTTTTCCCCACCCCCCTCCCCTTTTGGTTTGTTTTAGGGTTAAATGACAGATCTTTATCATATCTAACCATCAAGTGCTTATTTTCTTGGCTACAGTTTCATCACCTAAAACGGCCTTTGTGTACACATACATTGCTCTTCTTTAATAGAAACCTGATGAACTTCAGAATTTATTTGAAATATGTATTCAATATAAACCGCTGTTCATTTTTTACAAAAGTAGAGTAGTACAGCAGACTCCATTTGTTTTCAAAAAATTTTTTCTGTTCTCTCATCTCATTCCTCATAGCAGCCCTGTTCAGGCTGAATGAAATATTGATAAACATGAAACCATGTTCAACTTCCCTAATAAAGAAATGCATATTGAAATGAGATAGTATTGTTTCTCCTATCACTGTGACAGAAATGATGGATATTAATCATACCCATTGTTGGTGAGAGAGGGACAGAGAACTCAGAAAACATGCCTCCCTCTTCACAACCATCCTGTCCCAGCCTTTTCTGAGTTCCCTGCTCCATTCCTACCCCCTGGGAACTGTAAATTGCCCCATATTCTTGCAATAAATCCTTTTTCTTCTTTTCCTTTTATTTTATCTATTTTTTTGGGTAAAAACATAGAGTATAAATTAATATAATGAATTCTTTTTTTTCCCCAAAGATTTATTTATTTATGAAAGAACCGGGGTACAGACCAGATGCGTGGGAGGGTGAGAGGACTCACCAGAGACAGAGTGGGGAACAGAACAGGCAGACTGACGAAACACACTGCTGAGGGGAGCAGCGGGCGAGACAGGAGAGGTCTGCTGCGCCATGTGGGACCCTCGCCTGCCAGCCGGGATGGAACCGGCGATGCAGAGGCTGCGAACAGCTCCACAGTGTGGTGCTCAACTGCTTGTGCCACCAGGGGAGGCCCAATGAATTCTTTTTAAAAAAGATTATTTATGTGTACAAGAACTGGGGTACAGATCAGAGATGTGTGTGTGTGGGTGGGTTGAGAGGATTCACCAAAGACAGAGTGGGGAGTAGAACAGACAGTCTGACTGAAATACACGGCTGAGGGGAGCAGCAGGCGAGTCAGGAGAGATCTGCTGTGCCATGTGGGTAGCTCCCTGGCTGGGGACAGAACTTGTGCTGCAGTGGCTGTGAATAGCTTCATAGATTGCGTCTTAACCCCTTGAGCCTCAGGAAGGCCCTAATATAATAAATTCTTTTGCCTTGATTGCATTAAGGATACTAAACCACTTCGTAATTTTTTCCTGGATTAGCATAGGCTCATTTTCAGTTGGAGATTTTTTATTCTGTATGCTTTTCTGGGCATTCTTTTTCCTTTGTCTATGTTTAACATCACAGGTCTTAATTTTCCCCCCTCCCTTTTCTGTATTTCAAGTATGAGGAGATATTTTCACTCGTGATGATGGCTATCACAGAAATATTAAATTTGCTTGGCTCTATTTACTCTGTACTGCCCTTTCTTAACTATGTAGCTGGCACCATGTCCCCAAAGAGATTCATCCAGGGGGTCTCTTGAAGGACTTAGGTCCCAGCCTCCACAACTGCAATCCCCAGGGCAGACCACACCCACTAGGGTAGAGTGCACCCCCACAAAGAACTGCCAACTGGAATGTTCTGCTCTCTGACACAACCTACAGAATTTTACTTGTGGGGTTATGTCTCCCAGGAGCCAGTGTGCCACTTCTAGCAATTGCTCTTTCTTCCCTTGAGTTTTCTGGCAGAGAGACAAAATATGCATGTAGATCTTACCCTGACTGCCTCAAGGCTCATTATTCAGGTTTTTTTTTTTTTTTTTAGTAGTCACCAAACCCAGTTTTGAGACATGAAGTAGACTCCAAGGGAGGTATAGAGGATTTGATTGATTTTTTTCAGTCTGGTGCTGGTTAGATTTTTCTCAACCTGATTCTATCAGTAATAATGGTGGGTGGAAATTTCTTAGAGGATTTGGCTTTAGATTGTCTCTCAGTCTGCATTTTCACTGGAGAGGAAGGAAGCTGAGGAGGAATCCAGCCATTGTTTGCATTGGACCTAGCAACGTCTTCTGTTGTCCATTGCGGGAAGTCTGCCCTCCTCCCTGTGGTTTTCAATAGACTGCACAATCTTGTCTAACCCTGTAATCTGCACCCTCCACCCCAAGCAGCTGGTCTCCTTCACCTGTATATTAATATCTCCTTTCTACCTGGCAGGAACCATTTCTCTTAATGGTGCTCAGAACAGACTCCTCAAGACATAACAAATTAGCATGAGGATTATTTAGAGCCAAGGTCAACTGAGGCCCTGTAGGCTTATGAGGAACTTTTACCACTTCCTTAACTACCTGGTAGAATGGAAATTGGCGGTATTATACAGAATTAGGGTTAACTCCAGAAATAACCTTTCTATTGGAGAAAACCATCTATATGGCAGGGCAGACATCTAATTACAGGGCTCTGGTCTTTGCCATATGAGTCTCCCTCTTCTCATTGTATAAGTCCCCTTTGTCTCTGCTTGAAGCCCCAGGCCCCTATACCATTCCTCAGCTCAGATATTTGTCCTCATTTCCTTCACTGAAATCGGAATCCTCACTTTCTGTGTAGAGTCTTCATGTGGGTGTAGTTAAATTGTTTTTTTCTCCTCCTGATAATCTGCTGCTGTTTTGATTAACTGATTGCCCAGAGAAGAACCCAGCAGGATAGAGGAAAATTTCCCCTCTGCTCCTAACTTCTGTTCAGGTAAGCCCTCCATGTAATGCTGAGATCAAGTATTATTTCCTACACAATGCTTTTGATGATTTCAGCCTACATTGAAGTCCTCCATTTTCTTTCCCTTTTTATTTTTTAAAGGCTTATGTTATTTATGCATACAAGAGCTGGGGTGCAGGCCAGAGGTGCAGGGGTGTGTGTGTGTGTGAGTGAGAGAGAGAGAGAGAGAGAGAGAGAGGATTCATCAGAAACAGTGGGGAGCAGAACATGTGGATTGACTGAAATACACTGCTGAGGGGAGCAGCAGGCAAGACAGGAGAGGTCTGCTGTGCCATGTGGGTCATTTCCCTGGCAAGGGATTGAACTCCTGCTGCAGTTTCTGCTGATAGCTTCAGAGTGCTGAGACTTAACCCCTTGTGCCACCAGGGAGGTCCTGAAGTCCTCCATTTTCATTCTTTTATTGATTGATTCATTCATTGACTGAAAAAATAAATATCAGTTAGATGTTTATGTCATGCCATTTACCATGGTTACTGGGAATCCCATGAGAAATAGGCAGACTTGTTCCCTACCTTCATGGGGCTGACAGTTTAGGCATTACACACAAAAACCACATAATATTAGATTCTTTCAGCCTTCTTTAAAACTCTAGTTTATTAGTTAGGATAACTTTTTTTTGGCAATTAACAAAACCAGTTTTGGAATATGGATGAAAATACATGAAGAGCCCTACTGAATTGAAGGAAGAGTGGAAAACTTGGCTCTCAGGTGGCAGGAAAGTAGACGCTCCAGGGGTCCCAGCAGCAGATATGTTTAGACTTTTTCTGTAAGCCACAGCTCAGCTTCAATAACTGTAACTTTCTACTTCTATGCCAATTTTCAAGTGCCTGAAGAAAACTGGGGTGTTTAACCTTGAGCCCGATTAACACTAGATCATTCAGCCAGGCAGGTGAGGATCAGGGACCACTGGGTGCTGAAGGGTGGTTCACCCCAAGAGAACAGGTTTTCTCATCATGTGTCACTGTGGCATGTGGACTATTTTGAGCTAAAATCAATCTAGGTCCTGCAGGCTTCAGAGAAACTTGTAACTACCTAGAAAAATGAAGAATTTTAGAGTTACCTCCAAAAATAATCCTTCCTCAGAGAAACCAGTCTATATGACAGGACAAACATGTAATCACAGAGCCTCTGGTTTTTGCCTTATGTGTCACTCTTGTCACCATGTAAGTCCCTCATCTCTCTCCTTGAAGCCCCAGGCCCCTTTCTTAGCTCAGGATATATACTCTTGTTGTTTTTTATTTGTAAAGATTTATTTATTTATGCATACAAGAACTGAGATACAGGCCAGAGATGCGGGGGGTGAGAGGATTCACCAGAGACAGAGTGGGGTAAAGAATAGGCAGATTGACTGAAATACACTGCTGAGGGGAGCAGTGGGTGAGTCAGGAGAGGTCTGCTGTACCATGTGGGTAGCTCCCTGGCCGACCTGGTTCAAACTCATGCTGCAGAGTCTGTGGACAGCTTCATAGGTTGTGTCTTAACCCCTTGTGCCTCCAGAGAGGCCCCTATATACTCTTGTTTTAGCCCATTTGCTTTAGAACCTATATCCATACAAATTCCCTATTCATATATAATGAAATGTGTTTTTTTCCCCCTACTAATCTATCTGATATAAATTTCATTGCTCAACCAGTCAGAGAAGAATCCAGAAGAGCAGGAGAAACATTCCTCTCTGCCCCTACAGACTTCCCTAATGAGTGAGCATGGAAATTGTCGTGACCTGACACACCAGCCTGTGGATGCTGTACTATTAAATCCCCCCTTGAAAGGTGTAGAACGTATTCCCTAGCAGCTGGGCTGCTACAGGCCCCATAGGAACAACCAACTGTCAGAATACCCTGGGAATTGCCTCTGTTCCAGTAAGCACCTTGGAACTCCCTGCTGGATACCCGAAATCCACTGAATAGTGGGAATGTGTGGGGCTGCCTCAGGGCCCAGTGTGGAACAATTTCCAAGGGATGTTTCTGCTTCAGAGCTTCCCACAAAAGGCCTGGGCTACAATCCAACTTTTCCATGGGCCCAGGTCTGAGCTCTTCCTTTACCCCACAGATGTGAAGCCTGAAAACACCCCCTAAGAACATCCAGTGCCCTAATCTCCACCTTAGAGTTCATTCCCTGAGGAACCCAATCTGTAACACACTCCAACAGAATTCCCAACATCTATGTTGGATATACTGTCCCACTCTATTATATATTAGCTGGCATAGTTTAATTACTTCGCCTTACTCAATTCCTTCCAAACTAGAATACAGGCTTCCCATAGTGTTACAGGGCAACCCTTTCCCCCTAACAATAGCGGAAACATTAACTTCCCTGATATTCAGCCCACAAACCCCAGTTGTAGTAAGAGGCACTTCCAGTATGCGATCACTCAAATTATGTGCTCATCGATGTGTCCAGTTGAGAGACAAGTCATGCTAAGCCTAACATGTCAAAATGTGTTGTTTTAAGACAAAATCAAACTACAACAACTGCTTGGAATCTGACTAAGGTAACTAGAGGAGGGTGGGTAGCAAAGGGGTAGAGACGGCCCAATGGCCCTGTGGTGGAGGGTTATTGGTATTTTGGTGGTTGGTCTAATAGGGCAACATTCATTTGAAAAGGTGTGAACCCGTACTCCTGAAACATAAGTGGTCTGTAAACGAATGCTACCTGAATTAAAAAAAAAAAAAGAAAAAAAAGGCATCTAACTTTGGGAAAACTGAAACAATGGGATAACCAATAATTTTGAAACAACTTAGTATACTTCTATATCCATATAAAATTGATTAATATAGGCCTCCCTGGTGGCCTAGGGGTTAAATCTCAGCATCACCACAGTGGCATGAATTCAATTCCTGGCCAGGGAGCTAAGACACATAAGGCTTAAGGTACCTCTCCTGTCTCTCCTGCTTCTCCCCTCAGCAATGTATTTCAGATGATCCTCCGGTTCTGCTCACCACTCAGTCTCTGGTGATCCTCTCACCCCCCACACCTTTGACCTGCACCCCAAATCGTCTATGCAAAAATAAAAAAAGATTAAAAAAGTAATTAATATTCATTTAATACATTACTTACTCACACTTTATTTAATGCTAAGTAAAGTGCCTTTTTTTAAAAAAAGATTTATTTTTTATTTTTATACAAGAACTGGGGTACAGGTCAGATGCGCTGGAGGGTGAGAGGATTCACCTGAGACAGAGTGGGGAACAGAACAGGCATACTGAAGAAATACACTGCTGAGGGAAGCAGCGGGAGAGACAGGAGAGGTCTGCTTCACCATGTGGGATTCTCACCGGCCAGCCAGCCAGGATCGAACCTGCACTGCAGAGGCTGTGGACAGCTTCACAGTGTGGTGCTCAACCGCCTGCGCCACCAGGGAGGCCCTAAGTAAAGTGCCTTTTATAATAATAATAACAATTAAAACCCAAAGCAAAATCTTGTTGTTTTACTTGGACCAGAGATTTAATATTTCAAAAGTGTTCTTTTGGGCCTCCCCAGTGGCGCAGCGGTTGAGCACTGGGTTGCAAAGCTGCCTGCGACCTCTGCAGCGCTGGTTCAATCCCCGGCTGCTTCCCGGCCACCAGAGGAGGGTCCCACATGGCGCGCAGACCTCTCCTGCCGCCCGCTGCTCCCCTCAGCAGTGTACTTCGGTCCTTCTGCCTGCTCTGCTCCCCGCTCTGGCTCTGGTGAATTCTCTCACCCTCCTGCGCTTCTGACTGTACTCAGTGCTCGCATAAACAAACAAACAAATAAATAAATAACATGCCTCTATTAAAAAAAAAAAAGTGTTCTTTTAACATGGTCTAAAGCTATAGTCGAGTTTTTGTTTGTTTTCTTTTGTTCAGTGGCTCACTCATTGATTTTGGAGAGCAGAGCATTCTGATTAGGAGAATAAATCCCTCTGTGGTGATAGCCCTTTTCTCTCTGCAGTCTAAGTTTTCCTTTCCTTTTGTCTCTGGGGATGTGGTCATGTTACCTAATAAAACATGCTTAAGGACATGATTTTAAGAGCTGTTTCCATTCTTTACGATTGTATGTGTGTGGTGAGCAGGGAGAGGAATGTGCATCCTGGACTGTGACATTTAGGAGCTGGCTGATCCACAATTGCCATGTGCCAAGAAGAATGGAAGGTTGGTGAGGAACTTTCATTCTTGAAAATAATTAGCTTTCCAAGATGAGGGAATTTAGAAATCTCCATATGCACTTTCATAATCATCTCAGTTTTAAGACAGATAAAGCAAGATCCCTTTTACTTATGGAGTGTTCAGTTTAAAAAATTGAATGAAAATATGATTCTCTAGTCCTCTTTTCCCAGTCTCTGAAACTCTCCATCCCCACCCCCATTCGGAGCTGACACTTGCAAAGGGAACTTATTACCTCCTGCCCATCAGTTTCTGTCCGATTCTGATAATGTAATAATATTTCATAGAGCTACCCCACGATGCAGGCACATTTTCTACACCCAGTGCACATGTGTAGTTTCTTTTCATTTCAGAAAAATTGTGCTGTGAGCACAGCAAGGAGAATAACTCCTATGTTTTTCTTCTAATAAGGAATGTGCTTTTATGATATATTTTTTAATTGATTAAGAGGTGAGGGTAGAAAATCAACATCTGATCCAAGTTTCAGCAAAGGACCCTTTATTGAAGTACAGAATCTAAAGTTATTTCAGGCAAGTTCCCAGAGGCAATTTTTAAAACCATCAGGTTGCATGAGGAGACTGAGTCTAACGAATGCTGCCACTCCTTAGAGATAAATTGTTCCCTTCCAAACAGTGTGGCTAGTGGGTTGGGAGGTCATATTTTGAAATAGTTGAGCCCAAACATTAGCTGGATTTGCATTTTTAAAAATCTATAGTTGGCTTTTCACGTTTTCTCTTTCCAGTGACCCTGGCATTGTATGGTCTAAGCTGTTTCTTTGCCAGGGTGCCTTGGGCTCATTTATGAGGTGTGGAATAGAAAGGGGGCCCAGTACTTTGACTGCCTGAACTTTCCATCCTGCCTTAAACAACCTGGGAAAAGTTGGTGTGAATTATGACAGTAGTTATTTCTGCTCTTTTACTTAGCCAGGAATATTCTCATGCTATCAAAACCACCAACCCCACCCTTCCTTAACCCTCCTGTCCCTAAAAGGGACATTTTGAACCACTGTGATTCCTACCTCTTGACAAGTCATCTGAATGAGTCATTATTGTTTTTTTTTAAAGATTTATTTATTTATGCATACAAGAACTGGGGTACAGGCCAGAGGGGTGTATGTGTGTGTGGGTGAGAGGATTCACCAGAGAGAGAGTGGGAGCAGAGTAGGCTGAAGGGAGCAGCAGGTGAGTCGGGAGAGATCTGCTATGCCATGTGGGTAGCTCCCTGTCTAGTAGGGGATCGATCTCATGCTGTAGAGGGTGCAGCTAGCTTTATAGGTTGCATCTTAACCCCTTGCACCACCAGGGAGGCCCTGAATGAGTCATTAAAAACATATGTTTATGCAACTAAGGAGGATTCTTTATAAATGAGGGGAGGGTGAAAATAGGTGAAGAGATCACTTTTTCTAGCTACACCCAATATAATTTTAAAGCTAGGGAGGCCTACTGAACAGATACATGTTAGGAGACTGTCTGGTTATTTTCATCAATGATGCCCATGTCTTGGTCACAAAAGCCTGAGATCAGGGGCCTCCCTGGTGGCGCAAAGGGTTAAGTTGCAGCACTGTGAAGCTATCTGTAGCCTCTGCAGCATGAGTTTGATCCCCAGCCAGGGAGGTGACCTATGTAGGATGTAGGACGCAGCAGCCCTCTCCTGTCTCACCTGCTGCTCCCCTCAGCAGTGTGTTTCATCGGTCTGCCTGTTCTGTTCCCCACCCTGTCTCTGTTGAATCCTCTCACCCTCCGCCTCCTGCACCTCTGGCCTGTACCCCAGTTCGCTCTTCTATGCATAAATAAATAAATAAATCTTTAAAAAAAAAAAAAAAGAATAAAATTCCCCTGCATGGGTATACCACATTTAGCTGATCCATTCATTTACCAATAGACATTTGGGTTGTTTGCATTTTGTAGCTAATATGAGTAATCTTGCAATGGACGTGGGGGTACAAATATCTCTTGAGACCGTTTTCCTTATTTTTGGGGATTGCTAGATCACATAGTAATTCTAGTTTTAATTTTTTTGAGGAACTGCCATAAAGTAGCTGTCCCTTTTATGTTCTCACCAACAGTGTACCTTGATTCCAGTTTCTCCACAATTTTACCAATGGTTGTTCTTTTCTGCTTTTTTAAAAAAAATAAATATTCTAGTGAATGTGAGGTGGTGTTTCATTATAGTTTTGATTTATATTTCTCCAGTGATTAGTAATCGTGTCTGCTTTTTGTCTTTTTGTATACTTTTTTTTTGAGAAATATCTGTTCAAGTTCTCTGCCCATTTTTGAATTGGGTTGTTTTTGTTGAGATTTAGGTCTTCTTTATATATTTTGGATATTAATCCTTTATCAGATATATGAATTGCAAATATTTTCTCCCATTTTGTGAGTTGGCTTTTTATTCTGCTGATACTATGTTTTGATGCACATAATTTTTAAACTTATAAACTTGTTGTATATTAAACTCACCAGTTAATTTATTTTGTAGTTGGAGAGATCTGGCCTGGTTTCTATTCCTGACAGAGAGGTAGCACTATCCTTATTGAGGTAAGAAATCTACCTTTGGAAAGAAATCATTATTAGAGCCAGAAATGGAATTTAGGAGGACAGGTCAACACTTAAAAATATTTAATCCCATTTTTTCTGAAAGTGAATTGCTGAGGGCATTGGATAGGACAGTTGAAAAGCTCAAACTGAGTTTTCAGGCAACAGCATTAGTGGGAACAAGTTGGGACTAGATCTGGAATTAGTGATGGAAAAGGCACAAAAGGTCATCTAGCCTCTACTTCTGGTGTAACCACAGGCTTATGGGATGGGGCGGGGGTGTTCTTTTTATGCTTCAAAATAGGAATGGAATGAGAAAGAAGAGGACTTATAAGGTGAATTTGCATGATAATAGGGGACTGGAGAGCTGAGTAATGTCAGGGAAATTTGTATGAACTCTAAAGGCCACTGGGGTGTGTGAGAAGTGTTATGTTAAGCAGAAGCAGAGGGAGCACAAAGGGAAGACTAAAATAATTGTAAGGCTACTATATCCCCTTTTTCCCCAGTTCTAGAAAATGACCGATTCCTCCTTAACAGTTGGCAGCTCTGAAAACCTTTGATTTAATCCATCTTTTTCTTCTAGAATATTAGTTGAAAAGTGTTTCTAAGTAATTGTAACACACTGCACACTCAGAGATAGCTTAATAAGAGGGGGGCATTGCGGACATTGCTTACCTGGTCCACCCCTTTGAGGCACCAGAGCCTGGACCAGCATAGTTGGGGGTTTTCTCTGAATGTGACTGTAACAATACCTGGAGGGGTTCATTAGCTTGGAATCTTATGGAGCTAATAAAGACATTAATTAAGATTGCCAAAAGCCACACGTGGAAGGAGATCTAGATCCAATTTACTCTGCACTGAATTTAAACACCATTTTATATATAACAACTACAAATACCTTGCAGTGTGGTTCTGCTATTAATTTATAATCTTTCACTGCTGGGGACTTGGAGAAACCTTTAGCTGTGTGTGCCTAAGGGAAGGGTCTCTGCTGTGTGCCTATTCTCCTTCTTTGTCAGCCAGGTTCTGTGTTTTGTCTGCTGACCTTTTCAGAATGTCCCAGGCCACTCTTATCCTGCACCAGTTTGCTCCGGAATGGTCAGTTATTTCTACCGGGGCTTTTTCTTTTTCTCCTACTAATTGAACGTGTATCTCAAAAATGCTCCCTTTAGAGCTCGCATCACAGAGCCCCTATTAACTGGCCGTAGGCTGTTAGGTATGCTCCAATGTGTGTGGCTGAGTGCCTGCTGTCTACTTTATGCCAGGAAAAGCTTTTTGTTGTTGGCCTTAAACAAAAAACAGCTCTTCCACCAAACAACATGGGTTTATTCGGAAACAACCACAAAAAGGCTGTTAGGAAAGTGCAGTCTCGTGACAGGACATACGTGCACTCTCAGAAAGCAAGCCACAAACTTACGCAGCCTTCGCTGCTGCTACTGAGGCTGGGTAGAGGATCCCCTGGCTGGCTGGCTGCAGCTGGCTTGCACCTTTACTTCCTTAGGAGATGCGAGGTGTGCTGTTGGGTCCTGTAGTTTGCTGATCGTGCACTTTTAGGCACTCTCTTCTAGCCTCCTGACCTAATTTAAATAAGGTTTCTGCACGTTAATATTTACACTCTATCTTCCCTTTGTTTTTTTTTTTAAAGATTTATTTATTTATGCATACAAGAACTGGGGTAGGGGCCAGAGGTGTGGTGGGTGAGAGGATTCACCAGAGACAGAGTGGGGAGCAGAGCAGGCAGATTGACTGAAATACACTGCTGAGGGGAGCAGTGGATGAGGAAGGAGAGGTCTGCTGTGCCATGTGGATAGCTCCTTGGCCGGGGATCGAACTCGTGCTGCAGAGGCTGTGGATAGCTTCATAGATTGTGTCTTAACTCCTTGTACCACCAGGGAGGTCCTCTTTTTTCTCTTTATAAATGGTCCGAAAGCCCTAAGTTCTAGGCAGATGCTGTCTCCTGTCTTCTGGTCCTAGTTTCTGATGGTTCATGTGCTCATGACCCACCCTGCAAAATACCCTCTGAGCTCAGCCTCTACTGTAAAGAAAGAATTCATTGTGTGTCCAGTGGTCAATTTATTGTTTCCCAGTTAAAGTGCCAGGAGGGCAGGGACCAGTCTCCCGGTTCATTCTTGTGTTTGCAGCGTGGAGGCTGGCATCTTGCTGACAGAGGGCATTCGATTAATGGTTGTTGAATAAATGACTCTTGCACACTGGGGCATGAGGGAGAAGGCTATGTATTGCTTATTTTGGAGGGAAGTGAAAATTCCAGGCTGATTTGGACTTGAAAAGATTTGTACTAGGCAGATTTCTGGATACTGTGATAATTAACAGTTTTAACTGAAATCACTTGTGTTTTTCTGTTTAATCATTTCATGCTCATTATCTTTATAGTCTTTGTTATAATTTTTGAAGGGGGAGGGAGCATTTAACAAGAGCAAGTAAAATAAAGGATTTGGAAAATTATCCATCTAATTTGGGATAGTTTGTGTTCAATATGTGTTCAAAGATAAGGCAACTTTGAATGTAATGCTATTTCCATTTTTTATAATGAGAAGCTTTGTCAACTCAAATACACAAAGTTCTAAGGATATAGAGAAAATATCCAATGTTTACTCATAATATTTAACTCCAGATATTTATGTATTTAATAATTATTTGTTTAATTATATTTAGTTTATTTATATTTGTTTATTTATTAAATTTTTAAAGATTTATTTATACAAGCACTGGGTACAGTCAGAAGCGTGGTGGGTAAGAGAATTCACCAGAGTCAGAGTGGAGAGCAGAGCAGGCAGACTGATGAAACACAGGGGAGCAGCGGGCGGGCAGGAGAGGTCTGCGTGCCATGTGGGACCCTCACCCGGTGGCTGGGGATCGAACCAGAGCTGCAGAGGCTGCAGGCAGCTTTGCAACCCAGCACTCAACTGCTGCGCCACCGGGGAGGCCCTAGTTTATTTGTATTTAAACATATAACATAATTTTATATTTTTAACTCTAATATAGTTGATTCTAATTATCATTCAATATAATTAAACTTGACATTTATGTAATTATAATTTTTATTTATAAATATTTAATTATAAGTAGTGACTTATAAATACTTGTAATATTGAACTGAATTCCATATTTAAAATGTAATATTCAAATAAAATTGATGACTAAATAAGTGTAAAAGACCTCTTTCCATAAATAAAATATATTTCTAAGTGATAAGAAAGCATCGTGTCAGAATTTAACTGGTACCATGTTTTTTTAGTGGTGCACAAGAGAATATCTAAAGATCCATGGCACTTAGATATAAGGAAATGTGGTAGTATTTGCTTTAGATTGAAAAGTTGAATCTCATGTTATTTTATTGGTAAATTTCTTATTTTGATGTGCTTTATGAATTCCCATCTCCTAAGATCACATTTAAAGGAAATTATCTGCTATCTCTTTACTACAAACGGTGTTCAAGTTCAATCTGCAGTTCTTCAATCACACCCTACTTCAAAGCTTTACAAAGGGGTATTGAAAATCTGGTGAACATGTTGCAGTGATAGGAAACATTAAAACTTACAAAGGTACAAGGGGATTTGAAATTATAGGGGCACCATAGCTAAATAAGGTATGTGTTACACAGTTTGCTCTAAAAAAAATCTTTTAAAACTTCATAAGGAATTGTTTAAAGCCTTATAAATAAGATCTGGATCATTCAATCAATCATCAGACACCCATTTGTTGTGAGACTACTTTATGTAAGACTTTGGGCCAAAAATCTAAAGGACTCAGTAGGACTTAATGGAAGGTTCGGTATTCATTCATACCTAATATTTACTGAGCTTGCTATGTGCTAGGCATTGCCCTGGAACCTAAGAATAAATAGTGAAAGAGAGGGTCACAGCCTTGATAGTTTATTTTTTCTTGGGGAAAGAAGGTAGGTATTAGCAGGAGACATTTCTAAGTTTTGTAGCTATTTCTCATGAGCCTAAAAGCCTCCTCTACTCGTCCTGCAGTGGGGAGCAGAGTGTGAATAGGAAACTAAGTCAAGATCTTGATGAGAGGCAGGTGGCATAGTCAAAATAGGGACTATGCAGAGAGTTTATTAAAGGAATTATTTACAAAGGTGTGGGTAGGGTATAGGAAAACCACAGGATAATTTCATACTTGAAGAGGCAGTAATAGTCACAAAAGTGAAGGAAGGGAGGGTGCGGTAGAGGGTGAGGGAATGGATCCCCACCCTTAGGTCTGAAGAGATCTTCCATCTCAACAGGAAGTCAGAGTATAATTACAGACACCAAACCGAAAGTTTTTCAGTGTTTGGAGAAGCATGTTGATGTGATTAAGACAGAAAAGAGGGCTCTGGATCCAAACAAGTAGGGGTTCTTACAGTTATTAACTCATTGGTTGGTCTTCTGAGATTATTAACTTCATTCCCTCTTCTCTCTTTTAGTAAAAGCATGTTCTGGAATTGTTACTGGCTGCATGGCTTTTTAGCTACAGAATATATTGCCCACTAACTCTGGACATGTGCTTGAATCTGAACCGAAATTCTTTATATTTGTATTGGCAACTTTTACTTTCAGAAAGATCTTTTCATTTTATCTATGTTGTCACATTCATTGGATAAATTGTTTATAATATTCTTTTACTTTTTTTTTTTTAAGATTTTATTTATTTATACAAGCACTTGGTACAGTCAGAACTGTGGGAGGGTGAGAGAATTCACCAGAGCCAGAGTGGGGAGCAGAACAGACAGACTGACGAAATGCACTGCTGAGGGGAGCAGTGGGCAAGACAGGAGAGGTCTGCTGCGCCATGTGGGTCACCTCCCTGGCTGAGGATTGAACCTGTGCTGCAGAGGCTGCTACAGCTTCATAGGTTGCATCTTAAACCCTTGTGCCACCATGGAGGCCCCTACTTTTATTTTTTTTTTTTAAAGATTTATTTATTTCATGCATATAAGAACTGGGATCTAGGCCAGAGACATGGTAGTTGAGAGGATTCACTAGACATAGTGGGGACCAGAACAGTCAGATCTACTGAAACACACTGCTGAGGGGAGCAGCAGGAGAGTCAGGAGAGGTCTGCTATGCCATGTGGGTTGCTCCCTGGCCATCAGAAGAATCAAACTGCAGTGCTGCAGTGGCTCATGTTGCAGTGGCTGGCGATAGCTTGATAGTGCTGAGACTTTAACCCCTGCGCCTTTAACCCCTGCGCCACCAGAGATGCCCCCGCCATGGAATATTTTAAAGCAATTCCTAGATATCTTGTGATCTTACCCTTAAGTATTTTTTCATTACTATCTTTAAAAGTGAGACTTCTTCTCCAATATAAACACAATAGCATTATCAAACTTCAAAAAAAAAAAAAAGAATATTAATTTCTTAATATATTATCTAATTTCCAGGCCATGTTCAGTCTTCTCCAATTATCTCAAAAAATGTTTTTGTACACATGGTTTGCTTGCATCGGGACTTAAAGAAGATCCACACATGTATTTGGTTCTGTCTCTTAAGTCTCTTATTACCTATAATAATTCCCACAACCTCTTTTAAAAACTATGCATTTCTTAAAAGAAGCTGGTCATTTGTCCTGTGGAATTTTCCACTCTGGATTTGGCTGATTATATCATCCCAGTGTAGTTCAAAATGTTCCTCTGTTCCCTGTGCCTCCTGGGAATTGGTAATAATGAGGTCTAGAGGCTCGAATAGCTTCTGCTTCAGTTATTGCTGTTATGATCTTTTGGGGGCAAGAATACTTCACAGTTGGGGTAGAGTACTTCCTAATGCCTCTCATCAAGACACACATAATGTCTGACTGTTCCCTTTTAGTGCTGTTACAGTTGATCAGCAAATTTTAGTAAAAAATGCTATTGTAGTTTTTTATGCCCCACTCTAGGATTCTGGCCCGAGTCCATGGGGGCTGGGCTGGTGGGCAAATCTAATTCATAGACCAGGCTGCACTCAGAACCCCCTTCCTCTGGGACCAGGGAGGCACTGTGACTGGGCCAGCTTATGTCTGACCTTTCAGAGCTTCCCTTGGGTGGTAGAATTTCCCAGGAAGCTATTCAGGCCCTCAGGCAAATGAGGTTCCCGCTGGCCTGCCCCACTAGTCTGTCAGACACTTCTGGATCTTTGCATGAAGTGAGGAAAGTCCAAAGAGATTTGTCAGGATGTGTGATATTAGATTTCTTTAGCAAGAATGCTTGTCACTTTACCACTTGCCAATGAAGAAATTCCCACTGATTGTGTCTAAAAATGCAAAATAAAATGAAGAATAAAGGCAGTTTCACATGAAGATATTAAGCCACAGCAACTTATTGAGCCATACAGGAGGACTTTCTTTTCCTTTATGGTCTTGAATGATATAACTTGCCCTTTGAACTGGATAATTTGATTATGTAGTCAGTTCCCCAGGGCAATTCAGATTTGCCCCCTAGATTATTACGACTCCCTTCCCCTCTGTATATGAAGATAATTGTGTTAGCTTCAGTCTTTTTAAACCTATAGTAGCTTTTGGATTACAGTAGCCTTTAAGTATAGGAAAATTGTTTTATGTAGATGGAGATGAATGCAGTCATTTAGTTTTCATTCATCTGACTTAGCTACTAAAGAGTACGGCTTTAGGAATTGTGAATCTCTCTACGTGTTTTGTCTTTTATATGATTTTGGGATCCGTTGCAAAACAAGATGCTAAAAAGCAAATGCATCTGCTCTGCTTTTGTTTTCTTTCTTTATGTCTTGTGTTTAGGATGTTTCATTTCTGTGTCTGCCCCAGGGACTTCTTTGGTGTCAGGTGACATGACTCCTCCTGGTCTGATTTCCACACTCAGGAAGGCATCCTTTTTGTCATATAAGATTTGTTTTATTACTGGCTAGTATAAAAATACTTAGAGAAATGTTATGAAGTATTTCACATGTTTCTCTGCATCTTCTTATAAAGTGGGTTTCTCAAATGTAATTACTCCATTGTAGACTTATACTTTTCTCTCTTTCACCAAAAGCTGAACTGGACCGCACACTCCTTGGGGAACTTTATCTTACACATCGTTTCTGAATACAGTGCCAAGCCCATGGCAAGTGTCCAATGAATATTCACTGAATGAATTGATGAGTGAAAATGAACTTTGGGAATTTTCTTCCCTCTATTCAACTCCAAATTCCCCAATAGGAAACTCTGGTTTATACTAGTTTTTATGAAATTCTATTGGTTACAGCCCACTCCTTTTGCCTAGAGAGATGTAGGGGTTTATTTTTCTTAGGTAAATGCTCAGATAAATTCAAATTGCTAACTCCATTTTATAGGTAATATTAGATTCAGGGTGGAACATTTTGGCCAAGGGCTACAGCTGTGAGTAAACTTTCAAGACTAAAGCTAAAGACAACGGTACTGTATTAATTTCCTGTGAATGCTGTAAAACCACATTTGGGTGGCTTAAAATAACAGAAGTTTACTCTCTCACAGTTCTGAAGGATAGAAGTCCAAAATCAGGATCACTGGGCTGAGACCAAGGTGTTGGCAGAACTTCGTTTCCTCCACAGGCTCTGGGGGAGAATCGTTCCTTTTTCCCCAGCAGGGAAGAGGTGCTGAGGGCTGCCAGCACTGCTGGCCTGCTGCACCTGAAATGTTTATCAATCACATTTTGAAAGTGGTGGACAGAAAAGAAGGTCAAATTTCATGACAGAAATATGCTGTTAAAAGTCACTCTTTGGAACAAGAACGGCAACTATCTGCTAGCAACTAGCACCCCCTTTTCCGTTAGCTGTATATACCCCTCTGCCAGAGGTTTAACAGGTGGGCTACAATGCCCAGGTGGACCAGGTAGAGTTCAGGAGAAATGGGGGCGCTCAGCCTGATCTGTTGTAGGTGGGGCTGTCTGACTGAGTTCGCACTGTTGGGTTGTGAGTTGAAGTGATGTGGGCAACTTCTTCATCACCGTCTTTCTTTAAAAAAAATTGCTGAAGGGGCCTCCCTGGTGGTGCAGGGGTTAAAGACAGAACTATCAAGCTATCGCCAGTCACTGCAGCATGAGTGATTCCCTAGCCAGCCAGGGAGATGATCCAAATATGGTGCAGCAGACTTCTGTCTTGCCCACTGCTCCCCTCAGCAGTGTATTTCAGTCAGTCTGCCTGTTCTGTTCCCCACTGTCTCTGGTGAATCTCTCACCTCCTGCACCTCTGGCCTGTACCCCAGCTCTTGTATGCATAAATAAATAAATCTTTAAAAAAAATTACTGAAGTAACTTTGGTTTATAACATTAAATAGGTTTCAACAGTACATTATTTTATTTCTACATCTGTATCTATTCTGTTATGATCACCACCTGCCGCGGACCAGCACAGCAGTGAACGATGAGGCCGTCTCAGGGTTGAGAGACTGCGCAGGGTGGTCAGGGATTCGGTGAAAGAAAGCGCTGGTTCCTTGCCCAGCCGGACCTATGGACCTTGGCGAAAGCCATTAGCCCTAAAGGTCACTGCAGGGGGAGGTGCAGCAACCACCAAAAGTCTAGTTTCTGTCACCACCAGTTGATCCCCTTTGACCCCCATCTCCCTTCTCCTCGTTTAACTACCATTTTGTTCTCATAAGCTGATTTGTCTTTGTTTTGTTTGTTTTTTAAAAAATCTTCCACAAATGACTGGAATCATATGATAATTGTGTCTCTCTCTCTGACTTATTTCACTTATCTTAATCCCCTCAAGTTCCATCTATGTTGTTGCAAATGGCAAGATTTTTTATTTTTTTAAATATAGCTGAGTGGTATTCCATTGTGTATATTTACCACATTTTTATCTATTTTTTAAAAAAGATTTATTTATTTACTTATACAAGCACTGGGTACAGTCAGAAGCATGGGAGGGTGAGAGAATTCACCAGAGCCAG
Source organism: Talpa occidentalis (assembly GCF_014898055.3). Classification (NCBI taxonomy): domain Eukaryota; kingdom Metazoa; phylum Chordata; class Mammalia; order Eulipotyphla; family Talpidae; genus Talpa; species Talpa occidentalis. Next base: position 67,238,459 of record NW_023601433.1, on the reverse strand, counting down.
AGTGGAGAGCAGAACAGGCAGACTGACAAAGTACCCTGCTGAGGGGAGCAGCGGGCGGCAGGAGAGGTCTGTGCGCCATGTGGGCCCCTCGCCCGGCCTGGCATCGAACCGGCGCTGCAGAGGCTACAGGCAGCTTTGCAACCCAGCGCTCAACCCCTGAGCCACCAAGGAGGCCCCACATTTTTATCTATTCATCAGTTGCCACATCATTTTCTTAAAGAGAAATTGTTTGTCTCATATTTTTTCTCCTTCCCCTTCCTTTGGAAAGGGGTGCAGATGTGATAGTCGGTCTGATTACAAAGATAAGGGTACTCACAGCTCCTCCCCATCTGGCAGGGAAGTTAGGGCCACAGGGCCTCCTGGAGCAAGCTGCCTCACCCTCCTGTTCCAGCCACTTCCCTCCATGAGAGAGGAGAAGAAACTATATTATTTGGATCATCATTTTGAAGGCCCTTTGTTACAGTAGCTTAGCTTAAACATGAACTAATACACAGATGAGATTAGGAAAGAAGTTCGTTTCTTGGTTTCAACTACCATTGCCGTGTGGGACAGCAGGTAAGACATATTGGATATTATTAATATTGCTTTACATTGCCAGTTAAGCCTTTAAAAAACCCAAAAACACTCTTCTGCTACATACTCCAAAGGAAAATTGTCATTCCAAACTTTATCCATGTAAGCTAATCATTTTGTCTCTTCTACACTGGGCTCACTGAGACTGGAGGAAATACTGTGTGTCTTTCCTGCAGTAGTGTGTAGGGTCTTCTTGGTGGCTTTCCTAAGCAATACTGAAATAAATATCTCCTAAGTGTGTTTAAATTCATAATAATCTCTAGGACATTGACTGAGAGAGCTACTTCTAAATTCTGTTGAAAACAAGTCAATTTTTTTCTGTTATAATAAAGATTTAATTCTTTTTACAAAAAGAATTCATTTCTGTTATTGAAAAACTTAAAAATAGATTGGAAAAAAGGAAACAAGTACTATTATAATTGTACCATCCAGTTAGCACCTTGGTGTCTATATAATTTCCATTCTTTCTTTACGAATATATGTATATTTACTAAAATCAGATTACATTGTATGCAGTTTTGTAATTTCTCTCTTAAAAGAAAAGCAAATATCTTGATAGTGGCTAATGTCAAAGGACTAGTAACTGCAGACCAGGCTCTCACAGAGGGAAGGTGGAGATCCTAATGGGTCTCTCTGAGTCTGTCTATATGCAGCACACACTCTGCTCCCACTGGAGTGTCGTAGGGAAGCTGCAGCAGCACTGACCCGCCTTCCATCTGTAGAAAGTTTGCTCATAATGCACGAGCATGAGAATGTGCTCAGCTTATTTTATGACTACTCAACTTTGAATTGCAGGCTATTTATGTTTCCTCTCTTTGATGATAGAGAAGAGAGAGTTGTTTGTCTGCTTCAGTTAAAGTAAGAATCCAATATTGTTCCTAGGCTTTGTGTAGCTTTTCCTTTTGAAAACGCAGGAGTGGAATGGAGAGGATGCACGTAGCATTTACCAGGTACCAGACACTGGGTAAGCACATCACACAATAATGTTTAAATTACACAAAACCCTATGGGGAGATTTTTAGTCCCTTTCCAATTTTTCACATTAGAATGTGGAGACTTGGAGATGGAGCAACATTTCCAAGTGATTAGACCTAGTAAGAGTCAGAGCTGAAATTTAAACCCACCCTGAGATTTCAAAGCCCACCTTTTGATCACGATGCTTATTGTCTCCTTGGGTGAAATGAATTTACTTTTGCATCTAATTCTTCAAACACCCAAATTCCGTCAAATCTGGAACACCGTAGAGTGTGAGACACATCATTATTTCTGGTTCTGATAACAAAGAAAAGTGCTACTAACGGTAAGATGCAGCTCAATTTCTGAGAAGTTATAATGTGAAAAGTATGTAAGCCTTAGAATTGATAAAATAAATTGTAGAACTGCTTCTTATAAGAATAAGAGGCTAATGCTGTGTATGTCTGCCCAAGTCTGCTGCATGGGCAGCACAGACAGTGGGACTTCTTGGCGGGTCTACTGCGTTCTCAGGGGTGAGGTCTAGCAGGCAGGGCCATTCATAATTTTCAACTCACTTCCAGGAATAGGGGTTGTGTGGTTGGATTTGTGACTGCAGTTGGATAAGTCATTACTATTCCTGCCAATTGTCCCAGAAGCTTGGAAGCACCAAGCTGCCTAGAGCTACTTGAAAATAATAATAGAAAAAAAGAATAGGGGAATAATGGATGAGGTGTGTGCAGTACTTTGTTTCTGTGGTTCGGAATGGAGGACATATACATCTAGCAGTTCTTTCTCGGCAATGATGTATTGAACAACTACATAGCAACACTTTGTGATTTCTAGGAAATATCAGCCAAAAAAATATAACTGAAGAAGGAAATTAAATCAGTCTGGCAGAATTATTCCAGGAGTGTAGAACAAGAAAGGCAGAACACGGGTCTTGAGAGATGTCTGCAGTGAGGGGGTGAGAGAGACACACGAAAGGGAGGAAGGTGGGGGGAGGGGAGGAGAGAGGGAGGCTGGAAGGAACACAAAAGGGCTAAATAACAGAAGCCAGAGGAGAGGAGAGTTCCTTGAAACAGAGGTGGTCGTTGGGGGTCAAAGGCTCTAGAGGGTTCATTGACAAATGACTTTTGTTCAAGCAGTTGATGGAGTCTACGAGGAGATTCGAAGAAGGCAATTTGAGAGCAGAGAAAATCCCTTTCTCTTTTATTGTTTTATGAGGAATGTTACAGAGGCAAGGTTGGGATGAGCTTCACATGCCTGGCTGGCCAGATCCACACTGTACCCCTTTTTGTCTTAGGGATCTTCTAAAAGCTGAGCTCACTCTCTTCCACCCTCTGGAGTCCTCGCCTCACTGAGCCCTGAGGTCTCATTCTCTGCACTACCTTCTGCCTCTCTTCTGAGATTTCTCAATCACTTTGCCTGATTTTTCCTCTCTGCTCTCTATACTTTCAATATTGACTTGCCCCGGGATTTCATCCCCATCCCTAGCACTCTCCTATCTTCTGCACACTCTCTTTGGAAGGTCTCATATACCCATGGCTTCAATTACCATCCAGTTGCTCTTTATGCCTAAAGCACTCTTCTAAGTCTCTCACCTCAGTTTCTGACTTATCTCCTTTCCCTGCCTCCACCCTCTTTCCTTCTCTTCTATTCACCTCATTATAAATTTTGCATCACACCACTAGGCAAAGTGTACAAGAGAATGGACATTAGGCACTAGCTTTGACCTCCAAGTATCTGTTAGGGTGTGACTAATCAACATCACCCCAGGAGCATGTTTGCAGGGAGAGATGACCATGTGACCAGGCAGCAAGGGGACAGTCATGTGGTGCACAGCAAGGAGGGTGGCCTCAGAAGAACCCAACTCTGCTGACACCTTGATCTCAGATTTCTGGCCTCCAAAACTGTGAGGCAAGGAATTCTGTTGTTTTAAGCCTCTGGTATTTTGTGTTATGGCTGTTCTAACACATACATTATGTGTGTGTGTATGTATGAGTCTGTCTGTCTGTTTATCTATCTATCTATCTATCTATCTATCTATCTATCTATCTATCTATCTATCTATCTATCTATCTATTCTATGGCTTGAATAGCACTAGCTCAATAAATGGCAGCCATTATAATTATTAAACTTTTCCAGTGAGGCTGCAAAGGAGATTATCCCTAAGTCACATGCAAATTGTTCATTATTTTCCTGTGTCAACATAAGCTAGAGGAATTCCTTTGTTCCCCAGGTGCCTGGGAGATTTTCCTGATCTTGGGGCAGATGTCTCCACTCCCTCTGGAATCTGACCTAGACTATTCCCTGGGTACTGTCATCATCCATCTGTATAACTGCCTCCCTCCCTGAACTGTGTCCTGTTCATCTTTGTATCCTGGGCACCTAGCACCGTATGTCAGGGAATTCAATTCAATATCTATGATGTAAGTTCACAGAGAGTTTAGGTTTAGCTCATTAACAGCTGAGATGATAGCATTATGGGTTAGGGAGTATCTTCCACATCTGTTCTCAAACATTTTCCCCAGAATGGCTTCTGGAGCCTCCCAGCGCTGGGGTGAGCTCCGGGCAGTCTTAGCTGCTCCCACGGATAAGACACAGCCTGTTTAACTAGCCAGAGTATGTGTAACAGAGGCCTGCTCACATCTGGGCATGCACAATGCTTGCTTCATTGACCTGTAAATTGCAAAGATCTTTTCTCATAATGAGGTCTCTGAAATATTCCCTGTATTTCAGAAACTCAGGCAATTAACTAAGAAGGAACTGGCAATAACCAGTGGTAAAAGGACCAGATATTTCCTGTGTATTGTTTCTGTTTATGAGCGGTGGAACAAATGATGTGGGGAAGAAAGATTTTAACTGTCGTTATACATTTTATTCCCTTCTGTCTGATCTGGAAGGATGCTGACACTGTGTTGTTCTTGAAGGTCACCTTGACTCTTATATGTGCCTTAGACTTTCCTTCCAACCAAGCAATAATAGCTCAGCACTTTGGATATATCTTATTTGCTCTTAGCAATGGTAAGCCACAAGCCAATCCAGCACAGAATAGTTGAGATGCCTTTTGTTTCTTTGGCAACTGTTCCATCACTCTTGACTTTCTTTATTTGATGAGAAGTGGAGAAAAATGGTGATTATCTCACATGGTGTATAGGTATTTTAAAAAAATATTTATTTATTTATGCATACAAGAACTGGGGTACAGGCCAGAGGTGCGGGGGTGAGAGCATTCACCAGAGTCAGAGGATTCAACAGGCAGATTGACTGAAATATATTGCTGAGGGGAGCAGCGGGTGAGTCAGGAGAGGTCTGCTGCGCCACGTGGGTAGCTCCTGGTCGGGGATTGAACTCCTGCAGCAGAGGCTGTAGTTAGCTTCATGGTTGTGTCTTAACCCCTTGTGCCACCAGGGAGGCCCTCTAGTAGTCTGTTCTTATCCACATTTTCCTGATCATTCCTAAAATGTCATATTTTCAAAAATGTGATTTTTAAAAAATAAATATTTAAAGTGTGGACATTGCAATAGATTTTTTATGTCGCTCTAGTGTTTATTTTCTTTATCAGTGTTCCTCTTCCATCTGTATTTTCATTGATCTGTTAATAAAACCAGGTCTTTTGCTCTAGCTGATGAAGATCCCTAGATTTATTAGGCTTCCTTGTTGTATTATTGAACATTTTTCTGTGTCAGATCTCTTAGCAGACATTTTAGTTTAGCCTAGAGAATAAGTTGTGAATTCTGGTTCTGTTACTGACCCTATTACTTTGGACAAGTCACATGTATTCTCCATATGTTAATTTCTCCCATTTGGGGGAAATTTTTCAATCTGAAAACTAGGGAGATCATATGTTCTGTCTTTCGGATGCCATGACAATGAAACGAGGCGCTTTATGACATAAGTATAAAGGTTCTTAGGAAGAATACACTATCCAAGAATGGTTGTGACTTTCCTTAGGCTGGTGGGAATACTGTGAATTTAGAAATAGAGAAGATTTTGTGACATGGGAGAAGGCATGAATTCATTGGCTATAGAGATCGATATTGCTCTTTTCCTCTCTGCATATATATCAAGGTGTCTAGACCTAAAGGGTGTAAAAAAAAGCAATACAATTCAATTAGAAGTGTCACATCACATTAAGCTTATTCTATTTGTCTTCTTTATTACTACTTCCAATAACAGTGAGTACCAGGTAGGGATCTAGCTGTTTCTTTACTCTTGATGGTGTGATAATAACAAAATAGGGTGGAAAGAACATTCTGGTGTGGAAACCCCCATTGCATAGGGTGATGCTATGATGTCTGACTAGCTAACAGGTGACTTCTCAGTTTACTTTGACAGACCCTGAAATCTTAAGTCAGGGGTTGCCATTCAATCAATTGCTGTTGCCAGCTGCCCTCCTGTCCACCCACTGGCCCATCACCATCCTCTTTCTAAACCAGGATTCCTGAGCATGGGTCAAGGCAGGTTTCTTTTTTTTTTATTCCTCTCAGGGCCTTGCTATCAGCATCTCCTGCCTTATGTGAACATGGGTGTTCTTAAGTTACCGAAAGGTTGGTTATCATACAACTGTCAGTCCCGTCCGGTCATGCTGTCTATACTAGCCAGTTGGATTAAACTTGGACATTCTTAAATTTCCTCTTTTGAGCTATATTTTCAGGTTAGTGATCTTAACATTTATATATTATTTTACATATAATTTTATTTTGCTTCTTTTTCATTATTTAATTAATACAGGACATAGTTAAAAAAAGAACAGAAAAGGTATCAATTTTCTTTCCTTTATCCCCACTGATACCCAGAGGAAAATCCTGATAACAGTGTTCTGTTTATCATTCTAAAAATTTTGAATGCATGGACATGCATATACAGTATGTTATTTAAAAATACAAATAAATTGCATGGTTCTTATCTATTTTTTTAATCTTTCTTTTTGCAATTTTCTCTCAATAATACATCTCAGAGTAAACTTGTTTCCTCCCTCTGGAAATATAGCAGGGGGTAGATAAATTGGGAGTATAAGTGACCTAAAAACTAGAGTATCTGATTAGTATAATTTGAGAGAGAGAGGCACAATATGTTATACTATAAAAGGACAAAGCTGACTGCTATACGTCATTTTATTTTACAGTTATTTCATCTTCAAAGTCCATACATACGTATGACTATTCAAACAGGGGCCCAACCCCAGAGTAGCAGATTCGAGCCATTACAAATTATTAGGTAGGTCTTTCCCTTTTATGATCACATTTTAGTTGTTTATTTGAACAAGGAAGTTCTTCTGTGGTCTTGTTGAGAAGAGGTGGCTGTGTGGCCCCAGGCAAGAGCCGTAATACAAATGTGCTTGTTGTTTTAGCTTTAATTTGGAGAAAATGATAGTATTCTCAAAGGATTCAATGAGTTAATACTTGCAAAGCACTTAAAAGAGTGGCAGACTTGTGGTAAGCATGTTGGCCTTTATGACGATTATCAAAAGTATGTATAGATTTGAGAACAGGAAGGCAAGTAGGATGGGGGTGGCAGCAAAAGTGAGGCCTGAGGGAAGAGTCAAACTCTGAGTGGGCCTTTAAGCCTGCATGGAGACAGACGGCAGAGTGGGGGACGAAAATAGGCAGAAATTAAGGAACAAATCTCCCAGACTCTCCTCTCTCTTCCATACCTTCTTCCTCCCATCTCCAGGTTTGGAGGTGAAGAGAAAGCAAGAAGGTGCAAATTCATTGTGCCAACTGGTGAGTTACCCTTTGGCCATCTCGTTGGAATGGGGAGTGTTATATAAGAGAGATGACTTCAACACTTGCCACTGAGTCATCACTGCTTTCAGGAAATGATAATATGCTTTACTTTCTTCACACAGGCTTACACGTTCCACCTATCCCACACTGTTGGACTGGGGGATGAGGGGGGTCGGTGGGGAACATGTAATGGTCCTAGCCAGAAGTTGTTATAGTCCTAGGAAGACAGGAAGTAATGTTTTACCACTAAAGAGGTTTGCTTCCCCAGCCCCTTTCCCTCAGTATGTGGCTGAATGCTGATCCCATTGGCAAGTATTGAAGCCAGCAAAGGGCAGCCAGATGGAGGCGTGCAGCTGTATCCAAACTGAGCAGCAGAGAGTAAGATGCCTGAGATGGATGGACAGCCCTTTTCTCTTGATTATGCTGGCCCAGTGAATCCCATCCGTTAATGAATGAGGAGCAGAGCTCATGTGAGAATTTGACCCTCACCCTCTCACCTGCCTATCTGAGTGACCTGCCCTTTAATCAGGTTCTGGTGAAAGGTAACAAGAGACTAATACTGGAACTTATGTAATAGCTGACCCTTGATTATGGTTTACTCTAAATGGCTCCGAGACCATCTACCCAAAGTTGGTTTGATCACTATCAACAGCTTCTTGGTGAGGAGGTTTCAGTAGGCAGGGGATGGTCACTGATGAGGTTGGGTATTGCCAAGCATGTTCTCAGGAGATCTGAGGATTTTTCATTTCACTGGAAAATATTCCACAGTTAAGAGAGTGATTGGAAGCTCCAGAAGTCTAGAAACCTACTTTATCAAGCCATGAATTATAGAGAGTGGAATGTTTCTCAGTGGTGGACTTATATGAACCAAATTCAGAAAATGAAGGTGAAACCAAAGTGACAGCCAACCTATTATTACTAAATGGGCCAGTGGGGGTTGAGTACCGGCAGCCAGCCTGTGGCCAATAGTAAAGGTAGGCTACATGGACAAAGTCTATAAGAGTAAGTTAAAAGTTAATGGCCACAGAAACTGGGACGGGGGCAGTTAACCCTACAATTTAGACATTTAGTGATGCCAGGCTAAGATGGTTTGATGTGTCCACCTCCACAGTGAGATACCTGCCACCTTCCCTAGGTAAGGAAGACTGTTAGGTTCGATAAGGACTCTGCCCCTTTGCTCTGACTGAGGGGCCACTGCCAGCATTTAGCTGTGACATTCTCCTTTTTTTTTTTTTTTAATATCCCATAGCTCACCACAGCCTTACAAACACAGACGCTTCTTGAGTTAGATCAAGGTCAAATTTGAATGTATGGGAATCATCCCATCTTTTTAGGGTAGTATTTCTTACGGTGTAAGCCTCTGATACTTTTATCAGAATTGTTTGTGCATGGGTGAGTTGGATTGCTGGTTGAAAATACAGATTCCTGGATTTCACTCCAGAAGATGATTTCTAGGGACAGTGCCTGGGAGTCTGAATTTTAAACTAACACATCACTTGAGTCTAATGAACAAAAAGTTTGATGTTTTTCTTTTGGGAGTGATTGTACCTATCTTTTATATTATGAGTTGATTTTAGGGTGGTTATCTTATATTTGAGTGTTTATGGGAAGCCTTAGTACTAGGGGCCCTTTTACTATCTTCATTATGTCTTAGGTTAAGTAACAGATCTCAAACAGGGTGTTCCTATGTAATGAATATAATGTTGACTGTAGTACATAGAAAAGGCAAAATTAGGTGTATTTCCTCCTCTTGAATCATCTTAATGAGCCTGCATTTTATCGGTTACCCACTTTGCCAATATTGTTTATTAACTAAGTTTAATAATAAAGGCATAGGGTCTAAATCATTAGCATTTCAAATAGCACTACAAACGGGACTTATTTTGCTTTCCCTTTGCTCAATATTAGAAACACTGAGGCATGCAAAGTGCAGTTAAAGAGCTCTGGCAACACCACTCATCATTGGGGTTATGAGGTTTATCCCACAGAAATCTTGGTTGTAGAGGAGTGTACATATAAGAGACCCTGCGCTCAGAAACTATTATGCCAGCTGTGATGAAGGCAAAGGAATTTCTAATGCTTGTATAGAAAGGAGAAATATTTTATTTTCCTTCAGTATGGAGGTTCTTGGTCTTCCCTGATTTTTCACATTCACCCAGCTCTTCACACTGACCATGAGGTTTGGTTTTGGGGGTGGATGGATCCTAACCTTCTATTATCACTTCTCCTGGTAAGGATCCACCCATCCAGCCAGTCAAGGGGTTACACTTATTTTACTGACATGACTGCTGTTTGAGTTGCAGCCATGTGAGGAAACAATGCAGCTCCAGCTCAGTCAGGTTAATCACAGGTGTGTGATCCTGCACCCTGGCAGAAAGCCTTTTGGAACCAGAGAACTTTGAATTAACATTAGAGTGAACCAATTGCTGAGCTCATGAATTATGATTTGTCTGGAACTGCTTTTTTTTTTGTTAAAAGATTTATTTATTTATTTATTTATACATGCACTGGGTACAGTCAGAAGCGTGGAAGGGTGAGAGAATTCACTAGAGTCAGAGAGGAGAGCAGAGCAGGCAGATTGACGAAACACACTGCTGAGGGGAGCAGCGGGTGCCAGGAGAGGTCTGCGCACCATGTGGGACCCTCACCCGGTGGCCAGGGATCGAACCGGCACTGCAGAGGCTGTGGGCAGCTTCGCAACCCAGTGCTCAACCTCTGCGCTACCGGGGAGGCCCTGTCTGGAACTTCTGCCAGTCAACTGTCAGGAAATGCAAACCTCAGAACATTTTGAAGGCTTTATTTATTTATTTTATTTTATGGTTTTTTTTTTTTTTTTTATAGAGGCATGTTTTTTATTTATTTATTTGTTTGTTTGTTTGTTTGTTTTGTTTATACATGCACTGGGTACAGTCAGAAGCGCGGGAGGGTGAGAGAATTCACCAGAGTCAGAGCGGGGAGCAGAGCAGGCAGAAGGACTGAAGTACACTGCTGAGGGGAGCAGCGGGCGGCAGGAGAGGTCTGCGCGCCATGTGGGACCCTCCTCTGGTGGCCGGGGAGCAGCCGGGGATTGAACCGGCGCCGTAGAGGCCGCAGGCGGCATCGCAACCCAGTGCTCAACCGCTGCGCCACCGGGGAGGCCCCTTTATTTATTTTTTTAAAGATTTATTTATTTATGCATTCAAAAACTGGGGACTAGGCCAGAGGTGTGGGGGCTGAGAGGATTCACCAGAGACAGAGTGGGGAACAGAACAGGCAGACTGACTGAAATACACTACTGAGGGAGCAGCGGGCGAGACAGGAGAGGTCTACTGTGCCATGTTGGTAGCTCCCTGGCTGGCTGGGGATCAAACTCATGCTGCAGAGACTGCAGTTAGCTTCACAGTGCTGTGCTTAAGCCCCTGCGCCACCCGGAAGGCCCTTGAAGCCTTTCTTTTTGACCTCTAAAAACAATAGTGTGACTTGAGGCAACTCTTCCTGCTTGGGTCTGTGCAAGTGTCGTGTTCTTCCTTCCATTTCCTAATAAGCCTGTCCTTTCAAAATGTGAAAAAATAAAAAATAAATAGTGTGATTTAAGAAGGGAGGGAAAGCACAAGAATTACATTTTTGGCCAATAATACGATATATTGCAAGATGACTGCATTTTAGAAATAAAAGAAGCAACAAAAATAATGTTGATTTTGTGTATATCACAGTTAATGGAGTATTGTTTTTTATTGTATTTTGTGCAAAATCTGCAAAATTAGTTCTCTTTAGAGTGAGTTTCCAAATGCCAGTTCTAAGTGTGTTTACTTATCTGTTAGGTTAAATTAGTCCATATTCTGGGCCTCCCTGGTGGCACAGGGGTTAAAAGTCTCAGCACCATCAAGCTATTGCCAGCCATTGTAGCATGAGTTTGATCCTGCCTGTTCTGTTCTGTCCTTGTCTCGGGTGAATCCTCTCACCCCCTGCACCTCTGGCCTACACCCTAGTTCTTGAATGCATAGAAAAAAATTAGTCCATATTCTTAAAGCCTATGGCCATCTGATAGGTGTATACTCTTCTGTGTCCTCGGGAAGGAAATTAGATACTGATACTTTTCCAGAACACCCTGTCACCTGACACCAAATTTCCTATTGCTAATCCTTTATCCTGACCCCTCTCTTAGGGTCTTGCCTAACCCCAAATCTGTAGGTCTTCTGGGCAAAGAATGTTGACTGACAAAACATGAGGTTGAGATTTTTTAAAAGTGACATAAGGAATTTTTGTTTCTGTCCTCTAGCAGACTAAGAGATTTTTATCAATTTGATTCATCACTAAGAAAGCAATCTCACGGTAGATTGAATTTCCTCTGAAATTTTTAAGTGGTAAATGAATAAATGGATCCTTTTTTTTATTCTGAGGAAATGTTGCTGTAGTTATTTCTTGATTTTCCACAGTATTTTATGTGCGTTGTACGTTTATTCATGGCAATTTAGTTTCTTACTATTCCTTGGGGGCAGTGATGCTGTCCTGATTTTGTTTTAAGACAAAAGAATATTTTGGAGATTAGCATTTATAGAGCTGCATCCCCAAGTCATTTTCTTTTTCTGGTGTGATTCTGCATGTTGCCTTTATTTCCCAGAACCATCTTTCAATTTAAATATTTGGAACTGCATTTTTCCTTTTCTTGTTCCCTAAAAGTAGTACTCCTCACTAATAATTAGAGAAATGCAAATCAAAACCACAATGAGATACCACTTCATGCCCATTAGGATGGCTATTATTTAAAAAAAAACAACAACAAAAAACCCAGAAAATAACAATCATTGATGAGGATGTGGAGAAATCTGAATCCTTGTGCATTGCTGGAGGGAATGCAAAATAATGCAGCTGCTGTGGAAAACAATGTGGTGATGCCTCAAAAAATTAAGCATATAATTACCATATGGTCCAGGAATTCCACTTCTGGGTATATACTCAAAAGGATTGAAAGCAAATATTTGTACACCATGTTCATGGTGTTATTCACAATAGCCCAAAGGTGGAAGCAACCCAAGTGTCCATCAATAGATGGATGGATAAACAAAATATGGTATATGCATACAATGAAATATTATTTAGCCTAAAGAGAAAAAATTACAACATATACCATAACATGATTGAATCCTGAAGACTAAATGAAATAAGTCAATCACAAAAGGACAAGTATTTGATTGCATTTTATGAGGTACCTAGAGCAGTCAACTTTATAGTGAGAGAATGAATTTGATGGTTGCCAGGAACTGGGGATGGGAGTTAGTGTTAATGGTTGCAAGCTTTAGTTGGGGAAGATAAAATAGTTATGCAAGTGGATGGTGGTGATGGATGCACAACAGTGGGAATGGAGTCAAGGTCACAGAGCTGTATGCTTAAAAATTATCAAAAGGGAGCCTCCCTCTTGGCACAGGGTTTGAGCACAGCACTGTGAAGCTAACGGCAGCCACTGCAGCACAAGTTCAATCCCTGGCAGGCCCGGGAGCTACCCACATGGCACAGCAGACCTCTCCTGTCTCGCCCGCTGCTCCCCTCAGCAGTGTATTTCAGTAGATCCACCTGTTCTGCTCCCTACTCTCTCTGGTGAATCCTCTTATCCCCTGCACAGAGCTCTGGTCTATACCCCAGTTTTTGTATGCATAAATAAATAAATCTTTAAAAAATATAATATTTTTGGTAATAACTATAAAAGTATTCTGCCAGGTCTGGAAGGCCTGAGATAAAATCCACATGAAATTCCCGCTCTCCAGAAACTAAAAAGCAGCTAAAAAACTTAAAAAACTTTCTTAGTTTGAAACTTGCAGGATTAAAATATGTTATATTTCTAGGATATATTTTATACTTATTAAAGTAATTATGCACAATTACAAGCTCCTAAACTTCCCAGAACTGCAAAATAACTTGCAGTTATTTTGTTTTTGGAGATTTAGAGAATTAGAATATACAAAAATCAAGCCTCTTTTATTTTTCCATTTCAACTAAGCCTCAAACTCATAGTACCTTTGGGAAGGGCCTCAGAACATGATTTTTCTAAGGTTTTCTGGATTTTCTTATTTTTAAATCTTACCAGTGCTGTTTGATCTGGATTTTGAGTTTATACAAGTCTACATTTTTAGGTTGATTTTTTCTATTAATTCTTAAAAATTGCCATTTTGTTTTGGGAAGAAGATTGTTTTCTATCAAAGTCTTGGATAAGTCATTCAGGCTCTGCCAAATTTGCACTTGAAAAACTTCCTATTCTTATTATTTTTTCCCCTCATTTGGTTTATATATTTCAGTTATTAAAGACTCTTTTTTTTGTCTCAATGATCAGGTGCATCAATGAATACACTCTTTAGAATAAGCAAATGCTGTCTTCTGAAGGTGTTTGTAACCAGGTAAGTCAGATTTGCACTTGAATATGCATTTAAAAAAGAATAATAGAACACTCCTCCCATCTCAAAAGGCAGTACATTACATCTCTGGAAAACCAGGGATCTCATAGCATGGCCCTTGACTAGGAATGTTCTCCTTAGGAGCTAATACAAATTAAAAAATATACGTGCTTTGTGGGGGTGTGGAGGGGGCCAGAGTGTGGATTCTTTTGGGCTATTGAGGTAAAATTTCTTAAGTTTTCATTTTTATGTTTAATTTATAGAGCTACTGCCTAACTAATCTACTGAGTAATTAAGAGGATTTATGTTTACTATTAAATCTATTTCATTGCTAGCATGTACTGATGATACTAGAGCAATATTTTAAGAGACTGGCTGCCTTTCAGGGCTTGGTAACATTATGAAGTGACTGTTGCATAGGTGGTAGGGAAGGAGGCCTTATATCATTTGTGTGGATGTGATTGTGATTTCAAATGGCGACTAGTCATGCTTTTAAATAATGAATTCCTGTTAGCATGAGTGATATTTGCTGATGGTGGTGCGTTCTTGGAGCATATTTTCATGAACAGTGCTTTTCACCTATTATGTTCCAGTAACATATGGATGTGCTATTGTTTTAGTGCTATCCATTCATATGCCTACTGCTGAGGCTGATGATTCTATAATCTCCCTACTATTTACTTGTTTGGGCACAGATTATTGATGATAGGCTTGTCATGAATTTGTGTTCTTTAAATCACTTATGAAACACTAGCAATTATAAATTTTCTGGGTTATTTTTAAAATATTAAATCACATGTTGCCTTTCAATTCTTTATCACAGAGTTCTTTACTGTTGGTAATTGGGGATGGGTGGGCAGAGTGGGCTTTAAGATCTTTTACCTAGCCTCAAAAGAATATGATCAGGAGCTACTGCTTTAAATCAAGACTTCCAGGACTGACTATTTGAATATACATTGAACATGAATGACTTTCCTATAAATCAGCAAATCTCAAGACCGATTGCACATTAACATCTCCTGGAAAGTATGTTTAAAATATTGATGCAAATCCCAACTTCAGACCAATTGAACTGAAATACCTGAAGGTGGACGTGAGGCATTGTGTTTTATAAAAGGAGCTCCAGTAATTATGAGGCAGAGTGAGGGCTGTGAATTTCAATAAATGAACATTCTCTAACTCTTTAGGTCTATAAAAGAAGCAGCGACTACCATTATTATTAAGGAACAGAAATCTTATGGAGATAAAAACATTGAAAGGGTATTTTTTTTTAAAGGGCATTGTTTTAGAAGAAACATTGGTTAAAAGGCAATTAATTGCATGGTAGTAATAGTAAATAAAGAAGAAGTCATTTAAACATAAAATCCTCTAAGTGTGCCCTTTCAACTTATGATTTATATAATCAGATGCTCCCATTATCATTAGAGTAAAAGGAGCAGGGGCTGGGGGAGGGGGAAGGACAGATGAAGGAGCAATAGGAAATGAGGCAGACAGAGTATGGCAGAGGAGATGGGAGTGGCAGGAGGGTGAAATTTCATGAGATTTCTGCAGGAAGGTGACCAGGATCATGGAGAGTCAGCAAGAGGCAACAGGTGGGAGAATCGTGGCAGAGGGAGTTGACAGCAGGCCATAGATTAAGTTGAGCAGTGGGTTCAACACCATGAGGCACAGAAATGAGACGCGGGCAGGAGACAAGGCGAGAGAAGCCAAGGAAGAAACTAGAATCAGGCACATGTTTCAAAAACAATGCCTTTGTCACAAAAAGAGAAGCCTCCGACCTTCAGACTGATGCTTAAGCACAAGGTTCCATTCCATGGTATCAGCGAAGAGCCCAGCTCAGGTTGACTAGGCACTGGAGGTGGGAGCGGAGCAGTGGGACCTGAGAAATTCTTAAAGCTCCTCTCACCTGGAACATGCTTGGGGCTAGAGCCTGTAGGTGCAGAGCCCTGCTTTCCAGGTTCTGACTGAGCATCATCCTCCCAATCATCCTCCCAGGCATGGTCCTGGCAAAGACTGCTGCTAGGCAGGACTTGCAGCTCCCATCACATCATCTTCCTGCCCAGATGTTTTACACATCCAGCTTCCCACCACAAAGCTCAGCTCCTGAGATTAAGGATAGTGGCTTATTTAACTTTGCTACCCCTCTTAAGATAGAGAGGGTGCTAAGATTTCTTGAATTGAATAAACAAATGTCTGCACTTGCCTTTCATCTCCTAACTCATAACAGAAGAAAAGTCAAATTCATGTCAGTTACTCAGCAGAGATTCTGCTTCAGGACTTCGGCTCACATGTGACCCACAGGATCACAGACTCATCCCAGAAATGACAGGAAAACACTTAGTGATATTGACAGTCAATTGGTGTAACTTGATGAACCCGATTCCTTCCCATCAGGGGAAGAGCTATAGAAAAAGGGCAGAGAATGTAGGAGTATCAAACTATAGGAGTTATTCCCAAGCTGGGTTTGATATCAGAATCACAGTGTTTAAAAAACAGGTTCTCAGACCTACCCTCTGTGACTGATACCACTGGGTGCTCTGGGCCAGGGCATGGTGGGTCTGCTTTTACAAAGTTCCCAGACACTTCTGGGCACACACCAGCAGTCCACCGATTTTATCCTATTTCTCACCCCAGCACTGACTTGGGCTGCACAGCCAGGCGCCCCTTGGTTGGGCTCACTGGAGTCCTGGGCTGGGTTGTGGCAGGACCCCTGGGGCCCTGAGTATTAACCTCTTGTAACATCTTGGAGGGCTTTCTCTGGTTCATTCTGCTAGGGCAAGCCATGTGCTGGGGCAGCCAGCAGAATCTGTCCTTGACAGATGCATGAAATGCTCATCTCAGCTGATTCTGTTCCTTTTTACTGTTTCTTGGCATCAACTCAAGAATTCAGGTGAGGGGTGAAGGTTCCTTTCTTTTCTGTAACTGGGGATGAATGTGCATTGCCCAGCAAGTGTGGGGTTGATACAGAGAGTCTGGGGGAAGGTCACTCTTAGGCTTAGAGTGTCTGTGTGTGTGTGTGTGCGTGTGTGTGTGTGTGTGTTTGTGTGTGTGAGAGAGAGAGAGAGAGAGAGAGAGAGATACACAGACAGAGACAGAGACAGAGAGAGAATACAAATACACACATGCAATTAACTCAATACCCATTCACATTTTAGCATGGACTAAATCATCTAAAAGGTGGAAAGGTATTTATTTCCAGTAGAGAGGAATTGAGACAATACAAATAGGTCTTAAAGCATTGTGATGCATTTGGGCAATGCCTCTTGCTGAACTGCCACTGTCTGGCATGAGGAGTTGGAATGGATGATAGCCAGCGCCCCTTCCTGCTTGGCATTGGCTCGTTCAATCATGAATATTAATATAGATCCTCCTACCATGTGCCAGGAACTGTTCTAGGCACAAGGGCTATACACTAGGGATATGAGAGTGAACAACACCAGAAGACCCAGACCTAGTGGGCTTCACAGTCTGGAGCCTGCTGTTGTAGCTGCCAGAGGGAGTGGTCCCGAAGGGTGGCAGCTCTAATGGCGACCACTGCACGGTGGATGCGCTCACAGACAGAGGAATATTTGGGGTGTTGTGGCTCAGGAGAAACCTTCCAGCTCTCTGGGTTTTTCTTGGTTTAGAAGAATAATCAAAATAGCATCAGATGGGTAAATAAATATAAAAACATACATGGAATATTTACATGACTGTAGATTCTAAAGTAAAATGGGGCAACTAAGGGTGTAGAAGATATATTAAGGAACTTAGGGAGTCAAGAGGTGGGAGGACTTCACATGATAAGGAGGGGTTCACTTCATCTTTTACTTTGAGAGTAAAAACATGAGATTCTTAGATAAGGAGGACATTTCACTGATATACCAACACCTGCATGATATTCCCCAACTACATTCTTCTTGGTCGTAAGAAGGGGACAGTGATTGCTTTATTCATGGGGAAAAGAGAAAAAGCTTAGGGAGTGATGCTCTCTTTTTTAGTTAGGGCAGGGCAAAGGACTGAGGCATGGACGAGCTCCTTCTCAGGCCTTAGCTGCTTTTTTTTTTTTTAAAGATTTATTTATTTATGCATACAAGAACTGGGGTACAGGCCAGACGTGCAGGTGGGTGAGAGGATTCACCAGAGACAGGGAGGGGAACAGAACAGGTAGATTGACCGAAGTACACTGCTGAGGGGAACAGCGGGCGAGACAGGAGAGGTCTGCTGCGCCATGTGGGTAGCTTACTGCCCGGTGATCAAACTCGTGCTGCAGAGGCTGTGGACAGCTTCATAGGTGCGTCTTAACCCTTGCGCCACCAGGGAGGTGCCCCCCCCTTAGCTGCTCTTAACTCAAAATAATCTTTAATTCATGGTAACAGACTTCCTGAGGCCCATAGGGCCTTGATTGACCTCAGCTCCACATACCAGGGTGACACACTGAAAAGGCTTATTCTGGATAGATTGAGAAAAACCTATTGGATAATTTCGGGAAGATGATCCCACACTGGGTATTTTGGCTCAGTGGGTGTGGTTGTGCGTGTGATTCAGATGCAGTCTCTGGGGATACACAAGTCAACCTTTTGTGTTGGACTCAGTGAGGAAGGCAGAGGACTAGAGAGATGCCCGCAGTTCTTCAGGGACTGAAAATAAGAAAAATAACTAGGAACTAGTTGCTGGGTTTGAGTCTAATACACAGGGAACATAATACCAAAGATTTGAGCCTGGGATCTGCAGAGTGTTGGTTTCAATAGTAAAAACCTGTCTTTAGCTCTATTGTGCAGGAAACGGCCACAGCAGAATATTGAAGGTGTGAGGAGGGAGTACAAAGGACACAAAGGGATGCCCGGAAACCTGGAAAGAAAAGAAAAGAATGGCCAATTAGTATGTTTATATGGAGACTAATTTCCATATGAAAAAGTGAGAGATTTTTGCTTTAGATAGGAGCAGTCACTGAGGGCCTGGATTTAGTTATTTGCAATTTCTCTCCCTGTCCCATGGAAAATGAATCCATTTCTCTCCCTTTTCCTCCTTCCTTGCATGCCTTTTTTTTTTTTTTTTAAGATTTATTTATTTATGCACATAAGAGCTGGGGTACAGGTCAGAGGTGGGGGGTGCAGAGAGAGATTCACCAGAGACAGAGCAGGGAACAGAAACAGGCAGACTGAAATACACTGCTGAGGGGAGCAGTGGGCAAGTCAGGAGAGGTCTGCTGTGCCATGTGGGTAGCTCCCTGGCCATGGATCGAACTGGAGCTGCAGAGGCTACTGATAGCTTCATAGTGCTGTGTTTAACCCCTTGTGCTACCACCAGGAAGGCCCTGCATGCTTTTTCTTTTACCTCTTTTACATTGATGCTGACTGAGCTCTGCTGCAGTCAGTGTCCACAGTGCTATTAGGCTGCTGGATATACCGCGGGGCCGAAAATGCCAGCTTGCACTAAAGGGAAGTCACGGACTCTTATAACAGGTGTGGTGGGGGCGTTTGGCTCTCTCTTCCCCTCTGCCTGCTCATGGTATCGCACCTGACCTGCCCAGGAAAATAGGTCCCTTAGGTTTTTGAAGAACTCCAGAGGAGGAGAACCCTCATCTCCCTTGATAACTTATTCCAAGTCTGATATTCTCATTGCAGAGATTACTTTCCAGCTTAAATCACTCATGTGGAAGCTGAAGCTCATTTCCTTTTGTTCTGTCCTCACTGGAGACAGTGAACAGCTGGTCTCCATCCTCTGAGGAATATCCTTTGAAACCTTGCAGGTCATTGTTAAATGGCCTCTAGGCTTTCTCTTCCTCAAGCTAAGAATCATAGCTTCTTTTCCCCATTCCTCATGGGTCCTATTTTCCAGTCCCTTTCACATCTTTGTTCTTTGAATGCTCTCAGAGTTTTCTAAGACAGTCCCTTTGGAAGTTATTTGAAGGAAAACAACAGAAGGGTCTTAGATGTATCCGTCCTGACAGACCTCTCACCTTACCACAGACCTTGATGCTTCCATTGACTGGGTGGCTGCTGGGCCCTGGCTCTTGGGCCTCGCTCTGCCTAAGGGCTGAGCAGCCTGTCCAGAGACCAGTGGGCTTATGGGCCCAACTACAGGCCAAG